>NC_083095.1:150018947-150640197 GCF_949774975.1 Lagenorhynchus albirostris | reverse complement strand
GAGCCACTGCCCTTCATCTCCTCAAATGATTGCTTAAAGTCAAAATGTTATCATAGTATTTTAATATTTCTCAGACTATTTGGCATAAATTTACACAAGAGAATCTGCCTATATACTTGGTTGATTAATGTTAGTATAATAAAATTGTGATGAATCTACTTCAGTTAAGACAAATATGTATAAACAACTGTATTCCAATAAAAATACTTAAAAAGGTAAATATTTATAAAGGTGTCTTTCATTTTTAAAGAGGTATGATATTGGAAATCATTTTATCCTGTCACTGGAACTTTCTTCTGAAACAGATGTTCTGCCCATCCAGTTGAATATCAACTAAAAGACATTTGAGAAAAAAATTAACCTCTTCAAAATCAAATTTATTTTGTTTTCTAATTTACAAAGATGTGCAGCACATTTCTGTGTATGTCTGGGTGTGTGTGTCTGTTTGCAATTTTGAACTTTTGCAAAGTTCTTTCACATCCATGATATGGGTGATATTTTCCTTCCTTCTGTTTAAACAGTCAGTGGGCACTGCTTAACCTATAAGGTACGCAACTGTCTCCAGTACGTTGATGATAAGTGTCTTGGTCTTGTTGGTCCAAAGCTTATAGCTATTTGAGAGAATATTATGATTTTCCCCAGCAAAGCATATGGGAATAGGTGGAATGGAACATAGATGTTTCTGCCCTTCACACCCACAGGTCGGTGTCCTTTGAGGTTTCCTGAAGAAAATAATACTGAGCACTTAAGAAGGTCAAATTGCTGAACTGGAAAAGTGATATGATGATTAGGATTATGATAATGGCTAGCATTTGTTCCATTCTTACCCTGTACTCAGGGACTCATTGAACTCTTAGAATACTCTGCAAGGTAGAGCTCATTATCTCCTTTTTCCAGATGAAGAAACTTAAAGCTCGGGGGTAAAATAACTTGCCCAAGGTCATGTTGCTGTGGCCTGGCTCTAAATCACACACTCATAACCGCTTCACCACTCTATGAGGTTGACCAGTGCTTTATCCTAGATGTATCCTGACACCCCAATGGGTAGGACTAGACCCTTCCTGAGATGGGCTGCTACCTGTCTGAGGCTGTCTTTGGACAGCCTGCTCCTTCTCTCTTCTCTCTTTATCATTATAAACAAGAGGATTCTTTATAAGAGATTACTGTATTACACCATGGTATTTTTTCTTCTTTGAAAAAGGGTGTGGGTGTTGGCATGAAACTACGCATTTACTTTCTCAAAAAAATAGGCCCTGGCCAATCTGCTTATTAGTGAGATGTGTAATGAAGAAGGCTGAGACTGATTTCTTTTACACCCAAAGCCAGTAACTACAGATCCTCAGGAGACCTACTTGACAGATTACTGTCATAAACATGTTTTCTTTTATGTAAATAGAACTAATGATAGAATTTAAATTTATTTCTTTATGTTTGTCTGTAAGTGAGATAAGCCACAGAGCAAACTTTATTTGTAAAACATTATAGTGGAGCAGCATTATGACAAGTAGGAAAAACATAATTATACATGGGATCGGTCAAAGCTAGTTTCAAAGCCCAGCTCCACAATTTACTTGCTGTGCGTTCTTTAGCAAGTCACTTGACCTCCCTGAGGCTTGGTTTGATAATTTTTTTTTTTTTTCCGGTACGCGGGCCTCTCACTGTTGTGGCCTCTCCTGTTGCGGAGCACAGGCTCCGGACGCGCAGGCTCAGCGGCCATGGCTCACAGGTCTAGCCGCTCCGCGGCATGTGGGATCTTCCCGGACTGGGGCACGAACCCGTGTCCCTTGCATCGGCAGGTGGACTCTCAACCACTGAGCCACCAGGGAAGCCCTGGTTTTCTAATTTTTAAGAGGAGGTAATCACACCTACCACTGGAGTTATTGAAAAAGCTGTAGAAATGTGAAAAGATCCTAAATGCTTAATAAACTTTAAAAAATAAGAGAGAATTCAAGCCTTTCTTAGGCAATTAACTTGAAAGCATGATACATCAATCAAATACACAAAAGAGATTTATTTGGAGGAGCTTTATCTTTAAAAATTACACTGTTTTTTTTGCATTAGAAAGAGAGGACAGTTTGAACACGCTCTATTCCTATAACGAGTGCAGGAGAAGACCTGAGTCACGCACAAGACATGTTTTTAACAAAAACTAACAAGAATGAATATTTCCCAGGCATCCTTCCCTGGATGCATGAACACTGCATTAAACCAAATCTACCAGCATTACATTCTATGGCATATTGTTGAAGGTGAATAGTTTTTCTGATGTGACTGCTCAAGGAAATATTTCTCCATATTTGCAAGTGGATTCTTCTTTCTCATTTCTCAGTAGATTTATTGCATGGATAAAATGAATTCTATAATGCTCTTAAATGTTTCTCAGTAAGAGATGAATTTCAGAGTCTCACATTTAATCAATAATTTTTCACTTGGCAGCAGAGTGGAGCATTCCAACCAGCTTGGTCTTCAGCATAGGAAAACCGCAGGTAAAGGTCACTGTCCAATGTGCTGAAAAACTGCTCGAGCTTATGGGTTTGTTTTCTAGAAGGCACCTCATTCTAATATATAATCCAATATTTAAAAATACCTCACAGTAATTAAAGTAAAGCTTCATGAGGCTTGTAGGATAACATCTGTCAACAGATACTGGTTTGATACCTAGAAAAATAGTGTTAATCCTGAAATCATTTGATTTTATCTATGTTTTTTATTGTGGCAACAAATGAAAATTTCTCCTTATTGCAAAGATAAGTGGATTTGTATAATTTTTACTGAGTGTAAATGATAACTAACAATAATTTTCTATATTTATTTACTAGGAAGCAGCACTTGTGATTTGTGGATTTTCATTTTGCAAAACACTGACTATATTTCTTTTAAGACTGGTGTTCTGGTGCTTAGAGCTTTTGAGAAGAACTGAACCACATATTTGAAAGTTAAACTCGCTTTGATTTACTGTATTTGGATTTAATTTAAAGCTTCAATGCCATAATAAGCAATAATAATGAGGCTATCTTATACGCATAAAATATTCAAATACAAATTACTAAGACATTTGGAACTGAAAGCTTAACATATTTTATTAAGACTATATATTAGCTTTCATTTAATTATTTTATTTTATCAGTAAGTTTTCCTATGCTCACCTTATTTAAAAAAGAATAATTACAGAGAGATCAATCAGAGACCAATTAATTAGAGTTCTACAACCTGCCTTCTACAGAGGCCAAGAGGGGTCCCAGGAAGAAGTCTGTCAGCTCACTATGTGCTTTAGCCTCTTGAATCCAGAGAATTTGGAAGCCAAATGAGTGCCTTTTCCTTTGAACATGGATGTGTGGTTTGAATAGTGAAAGTTATCTAAAGACTTTTTGGAAAAAAGTTAATTTGAAAGCTCTTACTTCTATGACCCATCACATATTCTAGGTTTTCTTTCTTACTGTTCTCATGATCTGATAGCTTCTAGTACTAAGCCCTGGCTTATCTGCATTCTCTTACCTACCTTAGTTTTTTTGTTTTTTTCTGAAAATGTCTTTTTTCACCTCTATTCCTTTTATTGGACCATATTTAGTTCCTGGCACGCTGTCGTAATTGATCCTTAGAAAGATGCCCTGTGTTTTGTGTTCATTTAGGCATTGCCATTTTTTTTTCTAGCTCCATCCCTATTTACCTCCTCCCATAGGCATTCACTCCAACATGCTTAATAAGCCCATTTACATATATTCTTAAAATATATTGTTTTATTTATACATATTCTATACATGGATGACATTACACCATAGTTTTGTTCTGTTTCTTGCATATATATACACATATATGTTTATATGTATTTCAATGCTTCTGACTTTATAAAGAAGTTAATTTTCTCCAAATTAACTTACCAACACAATCTAATTCTAAGAAAATTCTCCATTTATATATAATGTTGTAATCTCATTACAGGAATATAGTAAATCTCTCCATATAGTCAGATCTTTTAAAAGTTTTCTTTGACAAAGTTTTAGATTTTCTCCATACAGGCCTTGTACACTCATTTTTAGAATAACTCATTGATACTTTTTTAGATTTTTATTGCTATTGTGTCGGTTACCTTATTTCATATTTTATTTTCTTGTTAGTTATTGCTAATAAAGGAAAATGCTATTTATTATAGTATGTTGATCTTTTATCCATAAAAGATAAATTATTTTGTCTTAAATAAAAGATAAATATGTAAATAATTACATCTATATGAATAGTCTACATGAGTGATCATATCATTCATCAATAATAATTGTTATGCCTTTTCATTTCCAATGTTTTCTATTTTTTCCTTATTTCTTTTTCTTGCCTAGTTGCATTGGTGGGGACCTCCAGTACTGTGTTGTACAGTGGTGGTAAAAGTGTGCATTTTTTTTTTCCTGTTCTTGATGTTAAAGTGAATGCATGTAAAATTTTCTCAATAAGTATGATGTTTGCTGGAGGTTTTTAGCAATCAATGTTTATTTATAGTCAGAAATACATACCTCTAGTGCTTTCTTTTTCACCAGTTCTAAGTATCTTCAACTTTGCATTGTTATTTCTTCTTTCTCCTAAAGGCAGAGTATTTCTTAGTTTTCAGACATGTGCTATTGATTTCTAATTTTACTGCTTTATGGCCAGAAACTAATCTGTATTAAACTTCTATTGTGGCCTGGTACATTATAAATTTCTGCAAATGTTTCATAAGTGTCAACAAACGTATACACATATGTAGTTCTTCTACAACATGATTTTTCTTTTTGTCTGCTTTATCTTTTTCTGAAAAGGAAGTATTAAAATCTCTAGCTACAATCGTTGATCTGTCTACTTCTTCCTATGGTTTTATCAATTATACTTCATGTATATATTTTTTTTTTTCGGTATGTGGGCCTCTCACTGTTGTGGCCTCTCCCATTGCGGAGCACAGGCTCCAGACACGCAGGCTCAGCAACCATGGCTCATGGGCCCAGCCACTCCGCGGCATGAGGGATCCTCCCGGACCAGGGCACAAACCCGTGTCCCCTGCATCGGCAGGTGGACTCTCAACCACTGCGCCACCAGGGAAGCCCACTTCATGTATTTTGATACTGTATTATTTAGAGCATTATGTTCATGATTGTTATAGTTTCATGATCTAGTGTTGCTTCTACCAGTATACATCATAGTCTTTTTCTTTATGATACTTTTTACTTTACATTCTATTTAGTCTGATATTAGGATTGTTACTCTGAATTTCCCTGGGTTCTTATTTTTCCATTACTTTATTTTCAACTGACAGACTCCCTCTTTGACCAAATTTTTGTCAGGCTCCTCTTAATCCTCTTCTTGACTAGACCTTGACCTTGGCCTGCTGAGTCCAGTTTCAGCAAAGAATCCTTCTAGGTGAGTTTAGGGAGAACCCCCTCCCCCCATCCTTCATATCTGATCAAGTTCCTCATCCTCCATCCTTGATATCCAAGTCCTTGACCTGCCTTTAGCAAGAATCCTGTTAGACCAGTTTAGCAAAAATCCCCCCACCCCTCTTATCTTGCTAGGTTCTTCTTAGTGATTTTCCATTAACTGATTCCCTCTCTCTGCTCTCTGGCTATCAAGCTTCAGCTGTCTTTGCTGCATTTGGAGTTGACCTCAGCTCTACACTGGAGTCTCTGCTCTACTGCAATACCTCAAATAACATTTCTCTTGCCATTGTTAACAAGTGGTGCAAAATACTTCTTTTATATGATCTCTCCCTGCACTTTTATTTTAAATAAATCTCTTATAGGCAACATTTTGCTGGATATTTTTCAAAATACAACCTGAGAATATTTTAATTGCTTTGTTCAACTTTTTACTTTAATTGTAATTATTATTATATTAGTATTTGTTGCTTTATCTTGTCTTCTGTTTTTAGTTTTGCATAGCTTTTGTCTTTTTTTCCTCCCTTCCTACTTTCTAATACATATGTTGAATTCTATTTTATAGATTTTCTTTTTATTTTTTGGATTTATTTATTTATTTTATTTTATTTATTTGGCTGCGTTGGGTCTTCGTTGCTGTGTGCGGGCTTTCTCTAGTTGCAGCGAGCGGGGGCTCCTCTTCGTTGTGGTGCGCAGGCTTCTCATTATGGTGGCTTCTCTCGTTGCAGAGCACAGGCTCTAGGCACATGGGCTTCAGTAGTTGTAGCTCATGGGCTCTAGAGCGCAGGCTCAGTAGTTGTGGCACATGGGCTTAGTTGCTCCGTGACATGTGGGATCTTCTCGGACCAGGGCTTGAACCCATGTCCCCTGCATTGGCAGGTGAATTCTTAATTGCTGCACCACCAGGGAAGTCCCTTTACAGATTTTCAAGTTACAGTTTTAGTTTTCTTTTCGTTACCTCTAGATTATTAAAACTACAGTTATCTTTACAAACAAAGCAAATACATTATCATGGTCTCACCTCAATCTGGTATCACCTCACTCTGGTCAAAATATATATATTTTGAGTCATAATTTATTTAGAAAATAAAATCTGTTAGTATATTTACTCACTTTTCTTCCCTGTATCTAGCAGTGTCCTTCTAGAATTTATTTTCTCTTTTTGTAGCACTATTCCTCTTAAAACGTATTTTCAAAGTGAGTCTTTGTGTAATAACCTTCTGAGGCCTTGAATGACTCACAATATCTCTTTTTACTTTTGCATTTAATTGAAAGTTTGGCTGACATAAGATTCTAAGCTGTCTTAGTTTCTTTCTCTAATAAGTCTTTGTCAATATGACTTAAAAAATAATTAATTAATTAATTTTTATTTTTGGCTGAGCTGGGTCTTCGTTGCTATGTGCAAGCTTTCTCTAGTTGTGGCGAGCGGGGGTTACTCTTCATTGTAGTGCGCGGGCTTCTCATTGTGGTGGCTTCTCTTGCTGCAGAGCACAGACTCTAGGTGCATGGCCTTCAGCAGTTGTGGCTCTTCGGCTCTAGAGCTCAGGCTCAGTAGTTGCGGCGCACGGGCTTCATTGCTCTGCGGCATCTGGGGTCTTCCCAGGCCAGGGATTGAGCCCATGTCCCCTACATTGGCAGGTGGATTCTTAACCACTGCACCACCAGGGAAGTCCCAAATATGACTTCTTGAGTGTCTGTTGTGAGGACTCAGGTCCACCTTGGAAGTGACCTTTGGTCACTCTGAACTTTAAGTAAAATGGTCACTGAGTTGCCTCTACTATGGCTTTAAAATTTTTGACAAAATTCTTCCCCTCTTGGAAAGGATGGGAAGAAAAGGGGAGAGTAGGTAACATTTCCTCCTGTTTCACAAGGTCAGGGAATTCACTGAGATTTTGTTTTTCCATTTTTAAAAATCACAGAAGGTTTTTCTTGCTGTGGACAAATTAATGGCTTTCAGCAGCTGCTTTTAACAAGGTGGGCCTTAGGGACTAGTGTGTGATTCCTACCTTGAAACCAAGCTGTGCTATTTTCTAGGTATCTGCTGGCAGGCTCCGAGGCTGGGCAGGGTGGATGCTGCTCCTGAGGCAGTGAGCTGGCCTGAGCTGTCATTTTCAGTCTCGTGGTTGCTCTCATATCTTACACTATTCCCTCCACCCCCCAGTTTTCTTATTTAAAGTGCAAAAAAAGAGAAACAAATCGGGTCACTAATTCGTTTTCTGTCTTGTTAAGGCATCTGTTTCTTAGGCATCTGTGATTGCTCAATATCGTACCCTGTTCAGCTCTTGGAAGTGATGGGGGTAGTCAGGAGAAGTGAGCCTGAGAAGGATGGAAAGGAGCCCCTGCAAGTATTGTGGGAGGGGAATCTGTACAGGGAGTATTCGCCATGCCTGCCTGGTACCCCACCACATAGTAGTACCTCAACAAACTTTTGTTGAAAAATGTACTTGTTGACCTTGAGGTATACGGTTAGCCTCTCATTTCCAAGGAAGCAGGGTTCACTTTGCTTTGCCCTGACATTTTCCAAATTGGAGATGAAAAAAATCCCCCACAACATCAGAGCCAGGGAACCCCCTTAGGAAGACCCAGACTGTCTGTATTTCCTTCTCTTTCCTGGAGCAGAGCAGATGGTGGCTTCACTTGCCAGGTCTAAGCAAGTAGACCCACCCTATGCATTTTAAAAATCTTAGGGCCTTTGAAGACCTCCAAATATGTGAGAAAAGTGCAAGGACGTTTGCCAACACAGAATGAAAGCAGCTTTCATATTCTCAATGCTCCTCGTTCTAGGAAGCACTCAGCTTTCATATCGTTCCATTTATATTAACTTGAGGATTAATTCTCAAGTGAAGTGCTCGTAAAATGACCACAAAAGAGATCAATGGAGTAGATTTAAATGCTGTGAATGTGCTTATTGTCTCAGAGACAGCAGGCCAGAAAAAGATTTTGTTTTCCTCTATCTTCCAGCATGTTTAGGTTTATCAAACCTAAATTATAACCATAAGGGCCCACAAAGTTTTCCCCTACTTTTACAGTGTAAATGTGGGAATTGCAAACCTGTGTTGTATGTGCCAGCTAATCATCAGCGTATAGATGAATCAGAGGTCGTTCTTTCTTATAGGATCCTGGACAAGACACTGAGATGCTGCAGTGGATGGCCAGCACAGGAGAGATTGAATTTAGGCAAAGTCAGCTGGGATCAGTCAAGGGCAGTTTTGATTAGTGTCTTGTACTAGGGGAGCTCGAGAGAGAAGAAAGTGTTTCAGTGGAGCAGAAATGGTAGGATGGGGAAGTGGGGAGCTCTGGCTCAGTGACTTGAGGAGTGACGGATAGGGTGATGCACAAGTCACTCTGCCTCAATTCTACCTTGCAAAGGTGTGACCTTGGGCCAGCCCACACATGTCTCTGGGCCTCATGAGCTTAATTTACTGTTTTGATAAAGTAGGGATAATGCCTTTGGGTAGAATATATATGTTCCTTGGGTATGTAGGGCCCTGTGGAGTGTAGGGAGGCACAGTATATATATATATATATATACATACACACACACACACACACACAGGCATATATACATATATAACATATATATATACATGTATATATATACTCTGTCTATATGCACAAACAGGTGGATACTATATCTATCATCTATATCTATCTATCTATTTCACCTATATCTATTTATCTATATCTATCTCACCTATATCTATCTACCTATCTATCTATCTATCTATTGTCTATCTATCGATTGATCAAATGCTTGATGGAGAGAGAAGATTTATTATGAGGAATTAACTCACAGAATTGTGGAGGCTGAGAAGTCCCATGATCTGCCATCTGTCTGCAAGCTGGAGACCCAGAAAAGTTGTTATAATTCTAGTCTGAGTCTGAAGGCCTGAGAACCAGGAGAGCCAGTGGCGTAAATCCTAGTCCAAGGGTAGGAGAAGACTGATGTTCCAGCTCAAGCAGGCAGGCAGGAAAGGAATGATTCCTCTCTTCCTCCACTTTTTGTTCCATCCAGGCCCTCAGTGGATTGGATTGGATGGTGCCCACCCACACTGAGGAGGGCAGCTCTACTGAGTCCACTGATTCAGATACTCATCCCTTCTGGAAAAACCCTCACAGACACACCCAGAAATAATGTTTAATGTGGGCACCCTGTGGTCCAGTCAAGTTGACACATAAAATGACCCATCACACCTTATAGGGTGGTGGGCAGGTTAAATGCTGAAGTACAGATAAGGCATAGCACAGTGCCTGACACGTAGGTCCCGGAGGAAGTTCGCTTGCTGTTGTTGCCGTGGCTGTATTAAGGATGTTGATGTTATTATATAGATACCTTTTCTGTTGGCATCAGGATTGGAGGGCCTGGGGATCAAAGGGTCTAGGGGAGGGCTGGGGTTCTGCAATTCTATTCTATTACAACTAGAACAAAATGTGTCTATCTTTTTAAAAAAATCTGCAGGCAGGGAAAATATCCATACGAGGGAAACTGATTAAGTGCTTTAGACTTTGTGTTCATAATTATTTATTAAAGATCTGCTGCTGAAAGAGTCTTGTTTTTCAAAAATAAATCAATAGTTCACACACAGGCTAAGATACTAAAATTCTCTTCTTCTTGCTAGAAATTAGTCATGGAAAAAAATTACATTTGATGTGTTTGTGAAACATTTATTCACTCTATGTCCCGGGCAAGGCATGAGTATAAAATGAAGCATAAACTAGGGCCCCTGTGCTGAGGTGCTCACAGTCTAGGAGACGAACACTGTGTACAAAGAATTAAAATAAGATGCTATAACATGGATGGACGTAGAGATTATCATATTAAGTGAAGTAAATCAGACAGAGAAAGACAGATATCATATGATATCATTTATATGTGAAATCTAAAAAAATGATACAAATGAACTTATTTACAAAACAGAAATAGACTCACAGACATAGAAAATAAACTTGTGGTCACCAAAGGAGATAGCAGTTGTGGGGGAGGGGAGGGATAAATTAGGAGTGTGGGATTAACATATACACTACTATATATAAAATAAACAACAAAGACTTACTGTATAGCACAGGGAACTATAGTCAATATCTTGTAATAGCCTATAATGGAAAAGAATCTGAAAAAGAATATATTATCTATCTATCTATGAATCACTTTGCGGTGTACCTGAAACTAACATAACATTGTAAATTAACTATACTTCAATTTAAAAACGATTATAAAAATACAGTAGGAAAATGAAAAATGCATTTTATAGAATTTTAACAAGTAACCAGCATGACAATTAAAAAAAAAAAGGGATGTGGGATGTGGCTAAAGATGAGACGAAGAGCTGAGGTTGACTGTAAGGCCCTTGATGCTATGTTGGGGAATTTGGATTTGATTCTGCAGGCAAAGGGGAGACACTGTGGGGAAATATGTATTTGGCAACTATGCCGTGGATAAACACCAGAGACAGAGAGGAAGGAAAATCAGCAAAGTTATGAATTATCCTCTATCAAGGGAAGGGAAGTTCCCTTGATAGAGGATCAAGGGAAGTTTCTTGCCTGCTGAATGAAATTGCACTGATATGAGTGCTGTGCCATTGGGCACTGTTAGTGAGTAAAAGTGTCACTGTGGGGTGAGTCTAAAGGGCAGACTGAGGACGAAAGGGCTGGAATTCTAGCTAAGCACAGGGCCAGGCAGATGATGATAAGAATGATGACCGTTGTTTACATGGCACTAGTCACATGCCAGGCTGTGACAAAGGGCCCGACTGCAGAGGGAGGTTGATACCCAATCCCAGGGCTGTGGGACTTTGCCCTTCTTCTGCTCAGCCTGTCAGCTGTGGCAGCCTTCAGCCCACAGATGCTGGTCTTAGATGGAAGCAAGGATATTTACCATAGGATATCACTTACATAAAGTTTAAAAAACACACAAAACATATTGGACATATACATTTATACGTGGGAAGATATAAAAACTGGTGAGTCTCTGGGAGGAAGAGAGAGAGGGACAACATGGGAAAGGTCTGCGGAGTGCCGGGGGGCACCTTCAAGTTCATCCATAGACCTCCCTTTGTTTTGAAAGCAAAAAGTCCACAAGGTCAATGTTAAGATCAGATAAATCTGGGCTGTGAGTTGGTGGTTCTTCATTACGTTGTATCATTTTCTCTTCGTATTTCTGTATTTGAAGAGAAGTTTTATAACACGATTAAATTTTAAAAGGCAATGCTTTAATCAAGGCGCCCAGGCCTACTCCAACAAAGAGATTACTTTTGGCATTGAGTGAATATTCTAGTTGCTTTTTCTTCCCAGTTGACGGCTTTGGGTTTTCATCCACAATGCATGTGTGTGCGTAGGTGTGTGTTTGGAGGTCTGTTAGAGGAGGTGAGCACATTTGTTAAAAGGGAGTATTATGTTTGTATCAGAAACCTAAAAAATATATTTTCTTTACGTGAAATGCAGACTATGCTACCTTAATGATTAGAAGGGCTTATGTTATGGGTAACGGGGCCTAGACCACAGGAGATGAGGACAATTTAAGGGGTAAGTGGGGACGCCATTGGGGAAAGCAATCACTTGGCTGTGGTGGTATTGCCCAAGAAGGGTAGCTGGAGATCTTAATTATAATTTTTAAAGCTATGTGGCCAACCTTGGTTTGACCCAGACTAGTCTTGCTGTGTGCACGTGGCCTGATCTGGTGGAGGGGACATAAACCACAGTGATTGTAATGACGTGGAGATGGTTCTCTAGGACTGGCAGAATCTCCTGTGGTTTTGCATGTGGATTTAGTTTGAAACAGCATATTTGTCATTATAAAATGTATTTTCTATATTGAATATAGAACCTTGTTTTTGGCCATGTAAACAACAGAGAGCTAAACTCAACAAATCTCAGGGGAAGAATTTTCAGAAAATAATTTGACTCTTAACTGAGCCATCACTCCCTAGGGGGAAGAATGAGGATTAGGAAATGAATGGCTGTGAGATTTGCTGAAGGAGGGGAAGCATAGGTGAAAAAGGTTGATAACATTGCTCTAGGCTGGTGTGCTCAGGGGACCAGCATCTTGGTGGTGGTGATGAGTTTGACAAGCAAAGCGTACGCTTCTATCTCCCCGAAATCTCCCCACCTGGAGTGGGAGTGAGTGGGCCTGGGCTCTATTTGTTGAATACTGCTGTCCTGAACCCTAGTGCCTCTGGGGAGATGTTAGGTTCTTGGAGCAGAGTAAATGCTTTGAGAATCCCAGTTGCAGGCCGTGGTGGTGCTTGTTTGTTTCCAAACCTGTCAGTGTTGAATCGGGACCACGAGCAATAAGAGATGAGAAGAACCACCGAGGCACCCAGGTTTCAGTGCCCAGGTGGGGCGATAGGTAAGCCAGGTAATGGAGCAGAGGCCCAGTCGAAGTTTCTGGACATTCACCGTGGGGATGAGAGCTTGGCAGGTTACTCTGGGCTAAAGGCTATTAATTTCAAGCCTACTTGCTGATGAGGAAGCAGCTTTAAACTGCAAAGGAGGAAAACTTTTCTTTTCCTCTACCCATTTTAGGTTCATTGGTTGGGGTCCTGTCAATTAGACTGACAAAAGACAGATTAACAAGAGAAACAAACTGAAGTTTAGTAACATGTGCAGAGCACATATACATGGGAACCCTCAGAGATGAGAAACTCCAAGGGGTGCTTAGAACTTGGACTTCTATAGCTGTTCAACAAAAGAACAATAAATTTTTAGAGAAGTGACGGGACAAAGGAAAAGGACTTTCAGTTTCAAAGGTGGCAAACCATGGAAAGGCAAATATATGGGGGAGACTAATGGAAGATAAGGGCTAGTTAGGAAGCCTTGTTATGTAGGGTCCCCTAATCCTGCCTCTGTGCTCATAAGGGTCTAGAATTTGTCCTTCCTGGTAGAGAGGAGAGGGAATCACCTTTACACATTTACGTCTTGCTTTCAGGGGAGGGCAGAGAGCTTTTCTTATATCTGCTTCTTCTCAATTGTCTTCAGCTCAAAATAATTAGTATGCCAAAGTGAGGTATTCTGCTACCCTTCAGAACACATTGCTGTCAGGACGGTGTAGCAGCGGGATGGCTAAGTTTGCTTCTGTCTGACTGGGGACTAGCTGGGGCTACGTCTGCAGGCCAAGGGGCTTCAGATGGGTGGCCTATCCAGAGAGGCAAGCTCTGACAGCTCAGAGTCTGGCTTTCTTCTTAACTATCTGTCATCACTCGTTAAGATTTTCCATATTTATGTATCTAAGGTGTATTAAAAAATCCAGGAAGTGCCTTGATCCCACACAAGTTCAAGCCTCTCTCCTGTTGCTTATGTTCTGATATTTGATCATTTACCAAGAGGGAAGGTTTCTGCTGAGGGAATCAGATGCCTTCCTTCTGTGTCTGGTCTTTGTGGCCCATTTCACTGAGATCCAGACAGAACTCCTCTGCCCAAATCTAGCTTTTGACCTTAGAAATGATATTTCTCCAGCAGGATTGATAGGAATGGTAAGGGACAGAGAGTTTCGGGATATTTACTGAGCCATATGGCCTTGAAATCTGTTAGAAGAAAGGCAAATGCCAGCCCCTGTTGATTACTTTTTGAACACACTTGCCTGGGGGCTAAGGAAGGAAACTTCCTGCCCCTGTGTCGACAGGGGCCACTGGGTAGCTGTTGGAGGCTCTAACATGTCAACACAGGCTTTCACGTGGCCAGTGGTGCCAGCCCACCACTCAGCAAAGACAGGTGCACGAGAAGGTCAGAGGGACTGTACTAGAGTTTATTTATTTTGCATAAATAAACTGAAAGCCATTCTCATTCTCTTTAGACATATTGTGGATTATACAGTGTCAGGGAGAAGGATTAACGTAGGTGGCATAAGATAACCATTTCACATTTCACTTTTACTGCGTATCGGCTATATTTTCAGGGAAATGGACATGCTGGCCCTTCTGTCTTGAATGCTCCCACTCTTTCTACCCTTTGTCTCCCTGGCTACTTCCTATGCATTTTTCAAAGTCAAGCCCAGGCTTCACCTCCTCAGGGGAGCAAGTCTTCAGATACAGTGAATCACTCCTCCTGGGTACCAACATGTACCTGATGGGGTTCAGGACATTCTCCCCCCAAATATGGCACCTTGGCATGTTGAATATTTTAAGCTGAAGGAGTCTGAGTAAAATGGCAGAAGCAGGGAGGTGACTCTGACCATCTGCTGCCTTGCTCTTGTCCCCTGAAATGGGTGATAAAAAACTCTCATGTGAGAGATGTCCTCCCTATACCCAGAGGAAAGGAGCATCCTTATCTCTTAAGGCAAAGGGACCCCGAGAACAATCCCAACAAGCAGGCCTTGCTGAGTTTCCCCCAGTTTACTGCACTCATCTCATACTCCTTAACCTGTCATATTCCTCCATGACCACATACTCTTCATCAAATCCAGTATAGGTATAGGTAGGTCTAACTGTTTCTTTGGGTTTTCATTTCCTTACAAGGGCTCCTGTGTTACCTAAAACTTATATTAAATAAATTTGCTTGCTTGTCTTCTGTTAATGTCTTTGTCATTTTAATTTTCAGACCCAGTCAGGGACCCTAAGAGGGTTGAGGACAACTTTTTTCTCCACTACATATTATATAATTCTCAACTTTGATATTGATTGAAGGCCTAGTTTTTACTTTTAAACACTAATACGGTGTTTATTAGTCCTTAACACTTGTACATATCTTTCCTCATTTAAGTCTCATAGCAGCCATATGAGGTAAATACAGATATTCTCCCTATATTACAGATAAGACTAATGATACTCAGAGAGGTGCAGTTAAGTACCCAAAGTCACACAGCTAATAGTAGTAGAGCTAAGACTCAACTCTGGGTAGTCTGGCTCTAGAATATGTGTTCATAACCAGTGTTGGGGAGGAAGACGTTTCCTTTTGTCTAATAATTAAATAGACATAAAAGAGATTAACAGGAAAAAAAATACATTTAATTTCGTATGTACCGGAAACCATAAAAAAAAAAAGAGAGAGAGAGAGACTCAAAGAAGTGGCCAAAACAGGCAGCTTTTATACCTTTTTAGACAAAGAAACAATAAATTTGTGAAGAATTGACAAGACAAAGGGGTTTGGGGCAGGGTAGTAAATTAGTGAAGAAGTAGCAATGTTTGTTTACACAGCCTTCTTGGCCTTGAATTCCCTATCTCTGGTGATAAGGATTTCTCTCTTCCTTCTGGTACAGGGAGGGTACCTTTCACGTGGGAGGTTTATTTCCTGCCTTCAGGGGGACAAAGGAAGGTCAGAGTGCTCTTTTTGCACCAGCTGTTTCTTAAATAACATTAATTCATTAATTCATTAATGCCAAACATTAATGCCAAAGTGCCATATTTTGGGGCAGCCTGACCTGAATTCCATCACCAGCATTCCATATTGTCTCTCCCTAAAGGCTTCTGCCTAATCATAGCTAACTTGCATCAATCTGCATCTCCTGATCCTGCCCCATCTTCAGCCAAAGCTGCAACTCCTGCAGGTTTTCTTTTTCCACCTCAGTTCATGGCTACTCCATCCTTCCAACTGCTCAGGCCCCAGATCTTGGAGTCATCTGACTCTTCTCTTGCTGTCACACCCCACATCTGATCCATCTGCAAATCCAGATGGCTCTACCTCCAGCATGGAGCCAGGTCTGACAGTTCCTACGACTTCCATCATAACCATCTCAGCCTAAAGTACTGCTGCTGCTCTGGATTACGGCAAAAGGCCCCTTCCTCTGTGGCTTCCCTGCTCCCTTCCTTGTCTGCCCATCCCAAGTCTATTCTCAACACAGCAGCAGCCAGAGTGATCCTTTTAAAATCTGTCAGATCATGTCACACCTCTGCTCAGTATCTTTCACTGTTCCTGACTTTGCACTTGCCCTCTTTATTTGAAATACTTTCTGCAACTACAGTTGTTCCTCAAAATCTGCAGGGGATTGGTTCCAGGACCCTCCGTGGATACGAAAATCCGAGGATGCTCAAGTCCCTTATACTATCAAATGGTGTAGTATAGCCAGCCCTCCTACATCTGTGGGTTCTGCATCCATGGACGTGGACCCTCCGGATATGGGAGTGCTGACTGTATTTACACAGCTCGCTCCTTTCCTTCCTTCTATTCTTTACTCAAATGTCAACTTATCAATGAGTTCTTCCCTCTTTCTCTACCTAAAATAGCCCATTTTCACTGCTGTAGTCTCCTGTTGCTTTTAACCTGCCTTGGTTTGTATACATGGCACTGTTAAATAACAACAATTCAACTGAGTAAATGTGAAGACCTAATTGGCTTTATTAAAAACAATTCAATTGTTTTTTTTACTGGTTATTTTTTTAAAAATTCTGTCAGTGAGCAGCATTTTCCAGTTTTACACTCCCCACCCCCAAACTAAGTTCTTGGCAGCTCCATCAGGTGGCATTGCAGGTCGCTTCTGTGATTAGGGTCCTTGCAGCATGGATATCAGTTGGGCACACTGGAGGGTCAGGAAGGCTGCGTCTGTCCAGTGTCTTGAAGCAGCTGTTGCAGGGGCTCTCCCAGCTAGCCCTGACAGCTTCAATATCACTCACCAGATTCCAGGCCAGGCACATCCCCCAAATCTGTAGCAATGCAATACCTACGAAAGTACCAGCCATGATGATCAAGTTATCCTGCAACCACATCTCAAACTGGGCCGCACAGCCTTTCGTGTAGATTACAAACTGCTGATCGACTTCTGTTTTTTGCCTGGCATCATAGCCACACTGAGCGTTGATGACACCTTCTGTGGGGTCTTTAGTACAGCAGGAGAATGGCATGCTGCATCGCTCTCGACTTGCATTGGAATCTGTGCAACTGAAGTAAATATTTAGGTTCCAATCATCAGCTCCAAAAGCAGCACTGAATTGGGCAACATCTCATTGAGCAATAGAAAGGAGCTACACTGAGATGCAGAAAAGGAGAGGTTTATAAATGTAGAGAGGGAGGGTGTGGTGGGGTGGGGGGATAGAAATTAGCAAAGAATTCATTGTTTTAGGCAAGGTTGCCCTCCTAAGGGGGATGGAGGGAGTCTATCAGAGGATTTCCTAGTGCTGATCAGGAAATTCCAGGTTGGCTGGTTAAGGGGCACGTTCCTGGGGAAGGTTGAAACTGTAATTTGGTTAGGTATTAACTCTTGGTGGGGTCTAGCATAAGTGACTCCATTTTGGGCTTCTTTCTTTTTTAACAGCACTCACATGACATTTACATTTACTTGTTTATTTGTATATTTCTTGCCCCTCCCACCAGAATGCTAGCTCTATGAGGGCAGAGACTTGGACTCTTTTGCTCAATGGTGTATCTGTAGTGCCAAGAAGAGCACTTGGCATATAGTAGATGCTCAATAAATATTTACAGAATGAATGAAAAACAGTAATGAATGAAGTGAATACTCACTCCGTGCTAGTCACTATTATAAGCATGTTTACATGCATCATTTCTTAATCTTCACAAGATCTCCCAAGGCTACCTGGGTGTCTTGGAAACATTACTTATCTCTGTTTAACTTCAGTTTCTTTATCTTTAAAAAGAGGAGAATAACAGTGCTTACTTCTGAGAGTAAGTACATGTTAGTCCTGAGGACAGTGTTTGGCACACAGGACCTATTGCAGGGGGGTTTCCTGGGAAGTGGAGGGAGATTGGTACGCAGAATTAGTGCTCTTGGGAGCAGTACCTAAAGGAGTAAAAGAAGCAGGATTGGCCAGAGGGAGAAGGTGGGCTGCAGTCTCATCTCTCCAGGGAGTGCAGGAGCTGGAAAGACCCATAGAGTTGGCCTGCCCTGCGGCAGGTGGGCCTGGCCTTTGTACGCCCATGTCACTTGGTCATTGGCTTCAGGTGTCTCTGGGAAAAGGGCATGGCCGTGGGTGAGGCCAGTCTCTAGGGAGAAGCAGGGAAATGAGGGCTGCAGACCAGTTGTGAGTGGAGGCTTGGGTGGAGCGTGCCAACACCCCTACAGTAAACTTCAGTAAATGCTGGGAATCACACCTTCTTACTGCACTGCCTTAACCCAGCAATCAGTTCCTTCTAAGCACCTCTAGCTATTCTAGTGCCTATTGAGAACAGAGCACATACTATTCTTTGAGAATCTTGGCTTGCTTGTAAAGATTCAGGATTGGATTTGGTCTATAAGCTTTTCTCCCTATGGATTTGGTGGTGGTGGTGGGGAGCCTTTACCCAGCTGGCCAGTTTGCTTAGACCATGGTTGAGGTGTCAGTGGGTTCTACCCTATTTCCTGTGATCCAGGTGATTCAGAACAAAATAAGGCTATTTTTAGTTTTTGGAGAAACCTCCATACTGTTTCCCAAAAAACTAAAAATAGAACTACCATATGCCCCAGCAATTCCACTCCTGGGTTTATAGCTGAAAAAAACAACAATAGTAAATTCGAAAAGATACATGCATCTCAATGTTCATAGCAGCACAATTTACTATAACCAAGATATGGAAGCAACCTAAGTGCCCTTCAACAGATGAAATGATAAAGAAGATGTGAGATATATATACACACACACACAATGGAAACCTACTCAGCCATAAAAAAGAACGAAATTTTGCCATCTGTAGCAACTTGGATGGACTTGGAGGGCATTAAGCTCAAATGTCAGACAGAGAAAGACATATGGTATGGTATCACTTATATGTGGAATCTAAAAAATACAACAAACTAGTGAATATAACAGAAAAGAAGCAGACACAGATACAGACAACAAACTAGTGGTTACCAGTTTGGGGGGGCGTGCATTATAAGGGTAGAGGAGTGGGAGGTTTAAACTATTGGGTATAAGATAGGCTACAAGGATGTATTTATTGTACAATACAAGGAATATAGCCAATATTTTGTAATAATTGTAAGTGGAGTGTAACCCTTAAAAATTATATAAAAAATATATGTGGAGGAAAAACAAGGAAATAAATTAAAAAAAAAAATAAATAGGGCTAGCCTTCTGAGTAGTCTAGGTCACCAGGCAAGTGCACAGTTCCACTTAAAGGAAATTCCCCCACCGCCTGGAGTCCTACTGTTACAATTCCATTCAGTATTGAAGCATTTTTAAGAAGCATTGAGAGTGTTCCGTTGAAATGCAAATAACTCTGTAAAAGTGAAAGACTTAAGCTTTGTGATGAAATGCCTTTCTATCTTTATTCAAAAACACTATTAACTTTTTTATTTTAAAGTATCCTAAATGTGGTGATCCTGTTATGGTGCAACTTGGGTTTCACATGCCGTTCAGTGAAAACAGTCCAGACGTCTTCATTTTCTTTGAGAAGAGTTGAGATGCAGTAGAAGCAGGGCTTGGGTCTGGGGAGCTGGAGTCTAGTGTGAGGTCTCTTCTAACAAACCGAGAACATCTATCTAGTCCTCACTGGGAACTCATTACCCTCTTGGTGAAAGCGGGGTACCTCTAGATCTGCGCTGTCCAACACCAGCCAAATTTAATTCAGTTCCTCAGTCACACTAACCACATTTCCTGCTTTGAATAGCCATGGGTGGCTGGTGGCTATGTCGTGGGCAGCCCAGAAAGTTCTACTGGACAGCACATGAAGGTTCTGCCTTCATTTCTTTTAAATTTCTAACTTTTTTAGTTTTGAGTAGGGTTATTTATTTCGAAGAAAAATTAACTCACATTTGTGATGTGTTGAGAGTTACGGTAATAGATCAATCCTAGTTATGGAGGTTTACACACATCTGCTGTGCTTATCTATCCATCCACTTACTTTCTTCTATTCCTCACTACCACCCTATAAGGTAGGAAACACTGAGGCTGAGAGGAGTTAAATAAACTTGCGGGAGATCTGGACTTGGATTCAAACCCAAGTTGGCCAAAGGCTGAAGTATGGACCCCAGTTTTCGTTTTCTGGAAGAAGCATATGCTAAAATATTGCCAACTCACTATGCTTCAGAAAGAAGCTCACAAGTCCCTTATTGCTGCTGCTCCCTTTCCTTCTCTTCTTCTAGAAAGTTTCATTGTCTGGGTACAGTGTACCTGATTCCCCTTTCCCAGAGGTAACTACTGTTAATATTTTGTTAAGGAAGTTCACCCTTGCAGAAGGTTCCCCATGCATAGAGCCATATGTAGACTGTTTTCGTATACGGATGGTGCACTGAGCCACATAGGGGTGCTCTCCGAAGGCCTCACTATGGTTGCTACTTTGAATTTCAATTCAGTAAAAGTCAGAAACCCCCTCAGGAATTTCTGTGGATTAGAATCAGATGGAACACTTCCAGTTTGCTTGGGACTTGAGGAGAGCTGTCCATCTGGGGGTGTTGTGGGCAAGGCCTGCTTGAAAGCGAATAATCACACAATCATTTTGAGGGAGTGGGGGTGGGAGTGAGGGGGCCCATTCTCACCCCCATCTTCTGGTTTGCCAGCCGACGGGCTCATAAGGATATAAATGTTATCTTTCCTCTTGACTTGCTTGTATTATAGAGAGAGTGAGTTTAAAGTCAGGGGTGTCCAGAGGAGGGAAAATGGATCTTCTGATCCATTTAGAAGATTGAAAGGCTAGTGTTCTGATGTTAGGATCTCTTATTTAACTACATCACCCCAAACAGGAAAGAAGGCTCTGATCCAGCCCTGGGTGTGTGCATCTTCCAGAGAGACCTGAGACAGTGAGAAGGGAGCATTTGGTGGAGGCCCGGGGCAAGACGCTAACTCTATAAAAGTTGTGAAATTACACCACAAGCAGTTTTCTTTAAAACATTTTTTTCTGCTGAAGATTTTAAAAGGTGGGACTGAAGAATTCCTCTATGGAAAGCCTCCTGTGTCTAAAGCAAAGTATTGCTTCTGTAAGGAATCTTTTTAGTCCCTATCCCTGAAAATGGCCTGTGTGTCCTGTGAGGTGCTCACCAGGGAAGCGATTCATCCAGTTCATGCAAACTGAGAGCTAATTTTTTCGCGGCATGTCCATCAAGTCTGTTTGGCCTGATTGGTATCACCAGTCAAGCCAGGGTCCCTGAGCTCACAGGAAGCAATGGCAACATTTCTGATGTAGTACAAACTGACTGGTGTCTGAACAGCTGGTTTCCAATACCCCAGCAGAGACCCCTCCCATTTTGCAAAAACCTTTGTATGTACACTTCTATTTATATGCACAACAGCTTGCAAATTACCTCTTTTTTTCCTTAGATCTCTAGGGCAAATCATGACTGTGTGGTTTATGAAGAAGAGGAAAGTATTTTTATTTTTCCTTCTGAAAGAAAACAACACTGGGTTAGCTGATTTCAGAGGTGAAAGTTTCCAAAGATCATTTTGCTAGGGACAGTCCCATATTCACGGAACACAGAAAGACATGGTGTCTTTGGTTTCAAGGCTCCCAATGGCGGCAGCCGGCAGCTCTGGGGGTGGATCCCAGATGACACCTGAGCAGGAACTGTCCTTCACACAGCATGTTGCAGTGACGCGCCATCTGTTTCTAGGATGATTCCAATAGCTGTTGAGGAGCCCATGAAAATATCCCTGCCAGGTCTTCTTAAAATTCATCTTTTCCCTGTAGACGGTATATGATAAACCTCTAAGTAATAAGGTAATTTAGAAACAGGAGGACAAGGAAGATACGTCTTTTAAAAAAATAAGCTTCCTGTTACCTAGTTTGGTTCCCTCCTACCCACCTCCTCCCTTCTTCTGTCCTGCTCAGGACTCCAGGACGTAGCTCTCTCAGAGTTCATTTTGGTATCCAAGGACAGATGAAAGGATGCTCCGATGGGTTATTTGGTTTTCCACTGCCCTGGGCTTCAGTGGGGCAGGAGTCCAATCTTCTCTTTATTTTTCTTTTGTAATAAAGTATTTATTAAGTGCCTTTAGTGCAAAGTCCTGCAACCTACCACCTGGGAGACAAATACAAGGTGGATCCTGCCCTCAAGGTGCTGACAATCTAGGCAGTCAGCTGCAAGAGTGCGTGAGTGTGGCAATACTGCTTCGAATAGCTTAAGCAGAGTTCTTTAAGATGTTGACATCATTTGAAATCTCTCCTTACTAAATAGGTAGGAGTAATTTCAACAGGAAAGCCAAACGGTGGAAAGAGGCATATGAATGAATTTCATCACGCAAGTAGCCAGGCTTGTCAGGTATCAGACTGAGATAATCTGTGACATTCAGTAATACAGTGGAGAAGCCCAAAGACCACAGCAGAGGCTGCCAGGGATAGACCTGGGTGTGAGTCTGACTCTCCCTCTCTCCAGGTTTGTGACCTTGGGCGATTCTCTTGGCCTCACTTAGCTCCTGTTACCTAAACCCACCTCTTAGATCTTTGAAAGGATTAAATGAGCTGTGTGTGAGAAAGCTCCTGACATGTACTACAAGCTCATTAAAGGGTCCCTTTCTTTCCCCTTTTCTTTCACTGTTACTCTAGGATTTGGAGTGCAGCCCAGAACTGTACAAAACTCTAGGCTCTAGCACTAAATGTGTTTGCATTCCTGGCAACATTTGAGCTCTTTCTAATTACAAAGTTTATACTTTGCCAAAGCTGAATTAGAGGCGAGGATGGAGAGAAGGAGGACACTAATTACAGAGATGTCATACATTGGAGTGGGGGGCAAAGGAGAACCATAGGGACAGTCACACCCGGAGACTGAGTCACTCCAGGATAATTAGGAGGCAAAGACAAGAATTAGAATGTACTGGGGTAGATTAAAAAATATATATTATTTCAGGGAACTACAGGGGACTGGTAAGAGCAAGATAAGCTGGGAGGCCTCTACTTATAGTTTCTTCAAAGTGAGAAACGTGGGGAAGGTTTCCAGGGGCTGGGAGAGCAGCGGGCTGATGGGATGCAGGGTGGAGCCATAACTGGGCAGCAGAAATCAGGGGCCCCTAGCTGAGCAGCGTGTGGTAAGTCCATAGGCCTGAGCTGCAGAAGCTGCTACCTGCAGGCAACCCTAGAGGAGGGACTCTTCCGTGGCTGGGTTATTGCAAGGCTGGAATGTAGCAAAGAGCAGGCTAGTTTTGGGTTTTTTTTAACTTGTTATTTTATATTGGAGCATAGTTGATTAACAATGTTGTGTTAGTTTCAGGTGCACAGCAAAGTGATTCAGTTATACATATACCTGTATCTAATCTTTTTCAAATTCTTCTCCCATTTAGTTTGTTACAGAATATTGAGCAGAGTTCCCTGTGCTGTACAGTAGGTCCTTGTTGGTTATCCATTTTAAATATAGCAGTGTGTACATGTCAATCCCAAACTCCCTAACTATCCCTTCCCCACATCCTTCCCCCCCTTCCCGTAACCATAAATTCTTTCTCTAAGTCTGTGAGTCTGTTTCTGTTTTGTAAATGAGTTCATTTGTATCATTTCTTTTTAGATTCCGCATATAAGCATAACATACAATATTTCTCTTTCTCTGTCTGACTTACTTCACTCAGTAGGTCAATCTCTAGGTCCATCTATATTGCTGAAAATGGCATTATTTCATTCTTTTTAATGGCTGAGTAATATCCTATTGTGTATATGTGCCACATCTTCTTTATTCATTCATCTGTCAATGGACAGTTAGGTTGCTTCCATGTCCTGGCTATTGTAAACAGTGCTGCAATGAACATTGGGGTGCGTGAATCCTTTCAGACCATGTTTTTCTCTGGATATATGCACAGGAGTGGCATTACAGGATCATATGGTAGAAGAGCAGGATCGTTTTAAGAAAAAAAATGGACGAGGGCTAAGATGAGAGAAGAGGTAAATAAAGACATGAAGAAGAATTCCTTTAGCCCTGCCAGTGGTCCTCAGACTTGCCTTTGGGGCACGATGGGGAGGTCTTGGATCCTCCTGGATATCAACTATATTAATCTGTCCATGCCACTCTTCATTTTCCTCATAGATCTGTATCCACAAAGTTTTTAGTCTTTTAGGAAGAGACCCAAATTTTCACCCAATGCCCCCTCCCCCAGTGGAGTATCAAACCATTTAAGTTTAATGCCATTTCTGTATTTTTTTTGGGGGGGGATCTACTTCTAAAGATTGTAACACACCAGAAGATGGAGACTATCTTATGTGTGAAGAAAGGACCCTCTTCTTACAGAAATCTGTTGTTCTTAGGTTTAGTAAAATGTCTATGAACTAGACTATAAGGGACACGAGGGCAGGAGCTTGTTATATCCCCCTTGGAGTCCCCAGCACCTGATACAGGACCTGCTGTGTAGTTGGTATGCCTCCCCCCCAAAGTATTTGTGGAACACATGAGTGACTATAGTGATGACAATTCAGTAAGGCTAGTCCCCTAGGAGGAGTTATCAGAAAAGGAGAAAATACAGCTGGGGAGGTGGAGTGGGCATTGTTTAGCGAGGGTCCTTCAAGGCCAAATTTGAGGACAGTGGTTTGAAGAAACCACTAGGAGATGTTAGGCTGTGAGGAAGTGTGCTGACCATGTTGGGGTGATTCAGGTGAGGGATGCTCTGAGGCAGTGTCAGTTGGATGAAGGCTTGTCTCCAGACCTTATTTCTTTGGCATAGTGTCAAGATGTAAAGTCTAGTAGGCTCAGCGGGCAAAATCTGTAAACCACACAAGAAGAGGGTCCTGGGGGTTTGGCTTTCTTGATGATGACCACTGCAGTCTTCAAGCTTATATTCAATTCTGTTATTGGCATAGTGCTCTAAACAATTTGTTTATCTTTAAGCTGCACTTTCAACCAGTAGGACTATTTTTGAATCAAATCTATTTTGAGAAGGAAAATAAAGTGTATTTTAAATGCCCAGCAGATTCTAATATCTCTTCTTGCTCTGGGAAATGGAAGTCCACCAGCAGTGGGACCGATCTTTAAATGTTCCCTTAGATAAGCCTGTGCTGTGTTCTATGAGTTTCCAGGTAGATGTGGGCAGCACAGAGGGCTCCATTTTAATAGCTCTTACTTTTCGTTCCAAAGGAAATATTGCTTCTCAGAAAAAAACAAAACAAAAATTTTCCAAAAAGCAAAAAGCTTGACCCCATTCCTTTCCTTTCCTCCAGGTTAGTCTAAAATGTACCTGTGCTTCTTCACTCCTCAAACTTCGAGGTGTCAATGAGTTCAACACCCTCTGTTGTCACTCAAGGTCCTTCCTAATCTGGCTCTACCTTCCTTTCCACATATATCTCCAGCTATCCTCCCAAAGTCCCCCTTAACTTCCTCTGGACTCACTGACCTCCATGGAGATCCCATCATTAGAAAATCTGACATTGCTGAAAGGAAGCAGAATATGCCACGCCAAAAGATGCCACTTTGGCATATTGATTATTTTGAATTAAAGGTACTTAAGAAACAGCCGGTACAAGAAGAACACTATGATCTTCCTTTGTTCCCCTGAAATCAGGAAATAAATCTCCCACATGAAAGGTACCTACCCTGTAACAGGAGGGTAGAGAGCATCCTTGTCACAAGAGCTGAGGAATTTAGAGCCAAGAAGGCTGTATAAACGAAACTTGTTACTTCTTTACTAATTTACTACCCGAAGTCCTATCCCCTTTGTCTTGGCAATTTTTCATAAATTTGTTGTTTCTTTGTCTAGAAGGTATAAAAGCTGCCTGTGTTAGTCATCTCTTTGAGTCTCGTATTTTTTTGAGACTCCTGTATGTATAAAGTTAAATCTATTTTTCTCCTGTTCACTTGTACTGTGGCAGTTTAACTATTAGGCCAGCCAAAGAACCTAGGGAAGAAGAGAACATTTTCCTGCCCCTATGTTACCCAAATTTGCTGTGTAATTTTGTCAGTCTGTGAATTTACTTAGGGCACATCTGTTCCCAAGTGAACATACAGGGATGTTTTCAGTTGTTGCTTACAGTGTACAGTCTTTGTTGAGTGTATTTGATTGTAAGGTAAAGTGGGATTGTGGAGGAATAGAGGATCCCAGGGCCTGGTTTGGAGGGTCTGTGTTATCTGGCAGACAGGCCCTCTCAGTGGTAGTCATCATTTAATTTTTCTTCAAGCTAGCATTGGTTTCTGAGAGGTTTCATCAAAAAATCTAGAAACAATAAGTGCTGGAGAGGGTGTGGAGAAAAGGGAACACTCTTGCACTGCTGGTGGGAATGTGAATTGGTACAGCCACTATGGAGAACAGTATGGAGGTTCCTTAAAAAACTACAAATAGAACTACCATATGACCCAGCAATCCCACTACTGGGCATATACCCTGAGAAAACCATAATTCAAAAAGAGTCATGTACCAAAATGTTCACTGCAGCTCTATTTACAATAGCCCGGAGATGGAAACAACATAAGTGCCCATCATCGGATGAATGGATAAAGAAGATGTGGCACATATATACAATGGAATATTACTCAGCCATAAAAAGAAACGAAATTGAGCTATTTGTAATGAGGTGGATAGACCTAGAGTCTGTAATACAGAGTGAAGTAAGTCAGAAAGAGAAAGACAAATACCATATGCTAACACATATATATGGAATTTAAGAAAAAAAAATGTCATGAAGAACCTAGGGGTAAGACAGAAATAAAGACACAGACCTACTAGAGAATGGACTTGAGGATATGGGGAGGGGGAAGGGTAAGCAGTGACAAAGCGAGAGAGAGGCATGGACATATATACACTACCAAACGTAAGGTAGATAGCTAGTGGGAAGCAGCCGCATAGCACAGGGAGATCAACTTGGTGCTTTGTGACCGCCTGGAGGGGTAGGATAGGGAGGGTGGGAGGGAGGGAGATGCAAGAGGGAAGAGATATGGGAACATATGTATATGTATAGCTGATTCACTTTGTTATAAAGCAGAAACTAACACACCATTGTAAAGCAATTATACTCCAGTAAACTTGTTTAAAAAAAAAAAGAAATTAACTGCTTCTTGGGGTAAGAAGAGCATCAACCAGAGGTTCTTGACTTTGAGTGATCACAAGAATTACCTGGAGAGCTTGCTAATAAAACAGATTTCTTTCCCCCTTCTGTGTCAGAAGGTTTGGAGTGGGGTCCAAGAATCTGTGTTTAATTGGTACCGAGTGATCCTCCTGTAGGTGATTTGAGGACCACACTGTGAAAAACCCTGACCTGGCTTTAGAACACAGAGGAGCAGAGAGGGAGAGAATTAGCATTTCAGGGATTACTAGGTCAACGTTAACATCTTAACAGATCATCCCACCATATATATTTGTGTAGTATAAATAAATACATATTTACAATATATAATATTACAGAAACTATTGATATAATGATGTAATATATGATTTACCTATATTTTCACCTACTATTATAGTGTGATCATTTTTTTTCTTAATAAGTCCTTCAAAACCCATAATATTTAACTATATAAGTATGCATAAGCTGCATTTACCTAGCCCCTATTACTTAACATATGGGTTGTTTTCTGGGCTTGATGTTCTAAATGATGCTTTGATTGATGTACTTCTCCATAAACTGTTATTTTGCTTTTGTAGTTTAAAATAAAGAACCATTTTGAACAGTCAAATTAAGGCTGGCATTCCTTTAAAGTATTTGTGTTTTTCTCCAACAAAAAGATGAGTAGTTTGGGTCTTGTTTAATAACCAATACACCTTGGAAACTGGCTTTCTGTTTTAACACAATAGAACAGCTGGGTGCTTCAGCTAAGAAGAGAGAAGTACTTTAAATGTAACCCTAATGAGCCCACACTGTGTTAAGTGGGACATCTGAGGTTGGAAGCCTCAGAGAACACATCTTCCGATACTAGCCAGATTAAGCCTTGTTATTTTCGGCTCACAGTAGATGTAACCTACTCCAGAAACATCAAGCAGTGTATTTCAGGAAGCATAGCAGGTGGTTAAAACATATTTTATAGTCTGAAAGTTGATAACAAATAACTCAAGTAGTCCTTAGGACCATTGCACCAAGCCGGGACCTCGGTGTCAATGAAAGGCCAGTAGGGAAGTAAAAGAGTGAATGACTCCTTGTAAAAGGTGGCGTCTTCAGGATGTCAGCTGATCCGACTTTTTTTTGGTAAATAAAGGTAAACCAATTGGTCTATTTACAGCCAGGGCAGGGGCACTCTTGCCCAGATGCCATTTTGACTTGCTTTCAAGCAGGCACTGAATAACTATTAACCTCCTTTATCGAGCAAGGATTTTCAAGGACCTTCTATGTTTAAAGACTCTGTATTTGGTTCTAGAGATTAAAAAATTAGTAAAATCCCATGTTTTACCTATCCTACAATTACTCACAATCTCCTGGCAGAGAGACACATAAACAGTCACAGTATAAGGTGATTATAGAGATATGTGCAGAATGCCATGGGACCTCTTGGAGTAATTCTAAATATTTAAGAATAAAGAGTCATCACATTGCCAGAAAATGGTTAATCAGTTTGGAAATTGTTGCTCTTAGCTTAAAATGGACACTATCCCAGATATTAAAATAATAATAATAATGTTTTATATATTACTTAGATGGTTCAAGGCATTGTCACAGATATAGAAGAAAATATTGAATCAGAGAGCTGGAAAGGACCTTAAGAAGTCATCCAGTATAGCCTGTCATTTAGACGCATGGAACTGAGGACTGCATCCAGGGTCCCACCCTGACTCGATGGCAGGCATAGGGCTGTAGTTCACATCCTCTCTCTAGTGGTCCAGTGGTCTTTCTCTTAAACAACTGACAATATTTTGTACTGAGCCCTCTTGTCCTATCTTTGGACTCATTATTGGCATGACCTGCACAATTAGGATGGGAACTGAAGTAAGAGGTGTCTGCAAAGCTAACTGACACATTGGCTATCTCATTAGTGCCTATCTGAGTTTGCTGACTTTCCTATCTCTTGTTCATGTGAAATAGAATTACACTAAGGTTCTAAATACGATCTTCTCAGGCTTTGCCCCTCTATGCCTCAGTTCCCCCTTAATTCCTGCCAAATAGTTTCAGGAGTACCCAAGGCCATCTCCTGTGTTGGTGCACTAGCCTTTCTAAGTGTAGGTTATCTGCCATGTTCTTCTGCCCTGACTCTTTGGGGTGAATGTCTCATCAAGGCCAATTGCAGCTGAAGCCACAGCTGCTACTGACTCCTGCCAAGGAGGCCAACGAGTGCGCTCAGCTTTCTAGGGGTGGGTCTGAGTCTACTGGCATCTTTGCTAAGGGGACCATCTTCCATTATTGTTTGCACCCAACTTGCCACATTCTGGGCTCTTGATATACCACCGAGATTTGATTGAATCTGGTGGAAAATCTCAGAATTATCTTTCCCTCCACCTGTGGCCCATTGGGCTACGACCAGGCTGTTTTCTCTAATTCTCACTTCTAATGGGTCCTGCATGCAAATAGACTCCGTGATGCTTGCCAAATTGGCTTTCAAGACATGACAAAATCCTAGGTTGAATAAAGCTTAGACTCTAAATCAGTACTTCACTATTTAGAAGAGCCTAATGTTAATACGGGTTCCAAGGAAAAAGAGGTCCATAATCACGGGTAACACTGGTTTCCACCATTAAATAGATTTTGGGGGGAAGAAAGAGGGGAAGAACAGCAGCTTTATTATATAATATAAATTATAAAATTATTTAAAATAATTTATTATTAAAATATACATGGCATAAAATCCACTCATTAGAGTAAATGATTTTTAGTAAATGTATAGAGTTGCGCAACAACCATCACTGTAATCCAGTTTTAGAACACTCGCAGCACTTCTCTGGCTCAACTTTCCTCAAATTTACTTACAGTCACTCCCCGCTCCCAGCCTGGCCCCAGGCAACCACGTATCTGCTTTCTGTCTCTGTGGATTTGCCTCTTCTGGAGAATGTCATATCATGGAGTCATACGCTACACGACCCTTTGTGTTTGCCTTCTTTTACTTGGTGTAATGGTTTTGACGTTCCTCCATGTTGTAGTATGCACCGGTAGTTTGTTCCTTTCTCTTGCTGGTTATTCTTCCATTGCATGCATATACCACCGTTTGTTCATCCATTCATTAGTTGATGGACATTTGTATTGTTCTCAGTTTGGGGCTATTGTAAATTATGTTGTTATTTACATTCACATATTAGTCTTTGTGTGGGCATGTGTTTTTATTTCTCTTAGGTCGGAAGTGTTCAGTAAGTGTACGTTTAACATTTTAAGAACGTGCCAAACTGTTTTCCAAAGTGGCTGAACCATTTCTTATTCCGACCAACAATGTATGAGGGTTCAAGTTCATAATATCCTAGTCAGCATTTGCTATCGTCTGTCTGTTGATTGTAACTATTCTGATGGGTGTGTGGTGGTAGCTCATTGTGGTGTGAAATAGGTTTTTATTCAGGTCTTCTCACAGCTTTTAACATAGCCATGTGCCTTATGAATCTCTGAAAGAAAATGGTGAATAGAGTATGCAACATTTCCTAAACTTATTTGCTCTTGAAATTCTTTTTTTCCCCTGAAATGAGCATATTAAAAGGCCTAATGTTCTGCAGAACACATTTTGGGAAGCATTACATCATTTGATTATAACATTATTTTTAGCTTCGTTCTGTGTGATATTTAATCATGAACAAGTGTTTACCACGCGATGATTTTGAATCAGATAGCATAGACGCAGAGGTTAACAGAATGTAAGAGTTAAAGGAGGATGCTTAAGAGATTTGTGCTGGGTCATTTTGGAGAAGCAGTGGTTTTCATGAATAACTAAATGTCAGTTTGTTTTTCTCTGTGTTTTGTTCCCCAGCCCAGTCCAGATGGGCCCCCAGATCTCAAGTGGAGTTAGGCAAGGCTCAACCTGAGATCCTGGCTACAGTTTCCTTATCAATCCTCAGATAATAATCATAACAACAACAACAATCATAATAAAAAATCAAATTTATATTGATCACATCCGTGCCAGGCACTGTGCTAAGCACTCTTCATGGATTATCTTCCCAAATCCTCAACGTAGGTACTAGTATTACAACCATTTTACAGGTGAGGAAACTGAGGCACAGAGTCGCCAGTAGCTTGCGCACAGGTAGCAGGAAGTGGCAGAGTCGGGATTTGAACCTGGGGCCTTAACACTAGGGGTTGTGTTCTTGAACCATTCTGCTATATAGCCTACCACCCTCTAAAAAGGCAAATCAGCCTGAAAAAAGACTTGTCTGTCTTTCTTTTTTTAATTTATTTATTTTGGCTGCACTGGGTCTTAGTTGCAGCATGAGGCATCTTTGTTGCGGCATGCAATATCTTCAGTTACACACACACACACACGAAAACTTCTACCTGGTTTTGTTGTCTCTAGGTTTTCACTTAAAAACCAGGACACGCATTCCCACCAGGAAAATCTTTCCAGATCCCTGCTCTGCATGACGCTACTTTACTCACTTCAACAACAACTTCAGGGCTTCAACAACTTCAAGGGAAGCAAGGGCTTCCCTTGCTCAAAGGAAAATTCTCAGTCCCTGAGCAGGGCATTCAGACTGATTGCTATTTCCCTCCCCAGTCTGTCTCCCATAATCGCCCCTTCTTGGATCCTCTGCTGTGGGCAGATGCTTCATTGCTGCCAAAACAAGTGAAGCCATTCCTACCTCTGTGCCTTTGCTTCTCCCTGTTCTCCAGCCTGTAGTGCCCTCCTCTCTGTTGTTTGCTTCTCTGAGCCCTTTCCTGCCCTTGAAAATCCCCCAATCTCTAAGATGCTATTTCAGCAGAACTCAGCTCATAGCGATCCTTCCCTTCTCTGAACCTCCTTGGAGAACCTACAACCTGTGACTCTGGTCATCTGTCCAACCTCTTCAGCCTCAGTCTTGTTTATTGTAAACTGAGTATAAAAACAGGGCTTCCCTGGTGGGGCAGTGGTTGAGAGTCCGCCTGCCGATGCAGGGGACACGGGTTCGTGCCCCGGTCCGGGAAGATGCCACATGCCACAGAGCGGCTAGGCCCATGACCCATGGCCACTGAGCCTGCGCATCCGGAGCCTGTGCTCCGCAACGGGAGAGGCCACAACAGTGAGAAGCCCGCATACCACAAAAAAAAGAAACAAAAAAAACAAAAAGAACAGCCCCTGCCTCATAGGGTTCTTGTCCCAGTTGGAATATGTAGAGCACACGATAAACTTAGCATTGTACTTGGCTCAAAGCCACAAGGCAAGTGCCCAATAAATGAAAGATAATATTAGTGAGAGTTAATATTAACATTTAATTTTTATGACTGCATGATGCTTTGTGTTGTTTGACTCTCTCATGAGGGGTGGACATCTTGAGAATGGGGATCAAGTCATGTCATAACTAATACAATGCCTTAAGCACCAGAGATCCTGGGGAATGTTTGTTGAGGATGGGCAAACAAACTTGAACTTGAGAGTCAGAAGCCCAATGTCAGTCCTAGCTCTGCAGGCAGCTCCTTGTCTGACCCTGACTTGTCTCCTTGGACTCCTAAGTTTCTTCCACTGTACATCATCCCTAACATTCTCTCTGAAGCTGGCTTCAAATCCAAGCCCTGAAATTGATTCTCTGTGTTACATCGGGCACATTCTTTAACCCTCTTAGCCCTCAGTTTCTTCATCTGTGAAATGGAGAGAATAACATTGCTTCACTATTGGCTGTGAGGATAAATGAGGTAATGCTTGTAACATGCTCATTCTTAGTCCGCAGTTAACAGCTGCTCTTCTGGTTGTTTTATTATTGCTGTTTAGCTTATAATCATTAGACTTGCTGATGTTTTTGAATATATGAGTTTCCTGGTGCTGCCATAACAAAGGAGTACAAACTGGGTGGCTTAAAGAAAGAAATGTGTCGTTTCACAGTTGTGAAGACTAGAAATCCAAAGGCAAGGTGTTGGTTTTGATTGATCCTGATGAGAGTTGATTCCTTCCGAGGGCTGTGAAGGAGAATCTGTTCCAGGCCTCTCTCCTTGCTTCTGGTGGCCTCAGACATCCCTTGTCTTGTCAATGGTACCCTCCCTGTGTCTCCACATCATTTTTTCTCTATGTGTGTCTGTCTCTGCATCCAAATTTCCCCTTTTTATAAGTCACCAGTCATATTGGATTAGAGCCCACCCTAATGACCTCATCTTAACTTGATTATCCTTATAAAGACGTAGTTGCAAATAAGGTCACATTATGAGGTACTGGAAGTTAGGGTTTCAATATACCTTTTTTTTAGGGGGGAGGGGTCCCAGTTCAACCCATAAAGGATTAATAGCTGTACTCTATAGAAAATACTTTGCTGGAAAAATGAGTTGGCATTTCTCAACGAAAGAGAAAAAAAACCCACAGCACTTGACAGTGAGTCTTCCCGACTCCACGACACCTGACATTCACAGCAGTTCATTTAACTGGATCAGACGAGTGGAATTTGTTTTGACAAAGATCTGCTTCTTTCCACAAAGCAAGTCCCAGGACCTTTGCCCCGAGTGGTATTTCCCACATGTGCTTTTGGAATTGCAAATCTATCATTTTTAGTTCATGACATTTTTGCAGAACCCCCAGGATGGAAATAACACACCAGATCTCAGGCAGTTGGCGCGTTCTTTCTCCATTTTTTATAGCACTCTGCAAAGCTCTCATGCTGTTTACATGTGATTTATATTCCTCCTGTGGTCCTAAATGCATATAATAAAAACAGATTTAGAATATTAATTTGACATGGTTCAGGCCAGCATGGCCTAATACAAATTTATTTACTGGGGATGGTGAAAAATCTGAAAGGATGAAGTGAGAATCAGTTCTCAGTAAATATTTCTTGCTGACTTTTTACCTCACTGTTTCTCAAAGCGTAGTCCACTGGATTCCTTATGACGTCTGTGGAAGTTGCAGATTTCCAGGCCCCATCCCAGCTCTACAGGTTCAGAGTCTTTGGGGGAGGGGTGCTTGGATTTGCATTTCTAATGAGCCCCTCATGCCCTGACTGGCTCTGGCCTACCCTGCGTTTGAGAACCACTAGTGTCTGGCATCCCCCAGTAGATATCGCTTGTGTTTTCGGAGTCAAATGAGTTCCAGAGCTGGAGTCTGTCCAGGGCTGAGGGCGAGGAGAGCCAGGCAGACAGGTGTAGGGCAGGGGGTCCAGGGATACCCTGTGGGCACGGCAAGGGCAAGCGTGTCCAGTCCTCTGTGGGGTGGCGTCGGCTGAGCTTGGTGAAAGGACAATGTGGGTTTCGGGTGTGACAGGGAGGCCTGGAAAGGTTGAGGGAACGAGTATGTACTTCACAGCAGGTGGGTTGAGCTGGGGAGTGGATTTCTGGCAGCTCTGATGAAGAGATCTGAGCATCCATCTTAGTCCGAGGGTCTGGCAGTGGGGAGAGTTGAAGTGAGTTAAGGTGTCCGGGAGGGGTCTGGCCTCCACCTGGGGGGGCTGCTCAGTAAGAAGCTGGGCCTCAGAGCCACTCGGGGAACCGCGTGACTCAGTTTCTGAGCTTGAACCAGTCCCTCTGCATGCATTCTAGAATCTGTTTTCTAAACTCCCCGGGGGATCTAGTGTGACAGACCCTTGGAACAGCATTTGGGAAGAACGACAGCCATGGAAAGAACTTTGGGTAGCAGTGGACCTGGTTGAGTCCTGGTTCTGTGACCTTGATCTAACTCCACCTGAGACACAGTTTCTTTATCTGTAAGATAAGGAGGCAAACACATTTTCTTTCTTTTTCTGATTGTTGTAGGAATTAGGGATAAGGGATGTGACACATTTAACACAGTTTCTGGTACCCAGGAGGCATTGTTAAATGGTGACTCCATACCTTGTGAGAACTGGAATTCTAGGGATGTAATTAGGACAGGGTCTGTTGGGCATGGAAATCAACAGATGGACCCACTGATTGGAATTGGGATATAAGGTAGGGTCTTGGCTCTGACAATACTGGGTCTTGGTTTCCAGAACTGGAGCTAGAAAAAAAAAGAGCAAAATAACATCAATGCTTAAACAGTGTTTACCAAGCAGGTCAGGCACTGTTCTAAGTACTTTATGCACAGCCTTACGGGTTAAGTACTATTATTATCTCCATCTTACAGATGAGAAAATTGAGGCTCAGAAAAATATGTGCATGATCACATGGCCATTATGTGGCAGAATCAAATTTCAGGCACAAGCTCTCTGGTTCTGGGTCTTTAGCAACTATTCTTGCCTATTTAAGACAAGTACAAGGTCAGAGTGGCCCTGGAACCACAATGCTGAGTTTCAAAAGTAAGCTGAGCCCTGGGAAAAATGGTCCTGGATATTTCTTTGCCATACATTTCTAGATGTAAAATTGTACAGCCACTTCATGCCAAAGTTAGAAAAGCTGGCCTCCTCATAACAGAAGCTGAGCTGTAATAAACCTGCCCTGTTGCCAAAAGCTTGATCTACCCTAACAGAAAACCCATAACACAAAATCGTCTTGTATTGAAAATCTCTTGCTCGCTTTATATTTCATTCTTGTATAAGACTTGACCCCTTTCATGGGTTAATCAATGCTTCCAAGGGCCTCTCTGACCACTGCTCTTTTTCACCGGTTTAAGGCTCCTTCATTTGGTATGAATCTGATGTCTAACCAAGATTTCCTCCACATTACACATGAAGCACTGGCACTAATAAACATATTTGTTTAATTCTGAGAGTATTTTGTCAGAATATCCACATTTCATAACATTCTTCTCTTTCCTTTCTCTGTACTCCAGGGTATAACCTTCAGTAGCAGAACAAACCAGGCCAGCAAGTTGCCAAGTCCCACAGACTCCTTGTCAAGGAGAACAGCTGGACCCATTTCTAATCAACGTCTCCAACACAATACCCTTGGATTGCTGCAGGAGACCAGACCAGGATTTGAAACTTTCCAAAGACTTCCAATAGACATTGAGTGCACATGGATACTTAGGTCGCCTTTGAGACCAAGGCGAAGAATACAGGTGTCACGTTCACCCAAGAAGTCTACATTTAAACAACTCTGTACATAGAATGGATGATGTTTATTGAAACAGCCCAAACCTCTTTCACAGTGCAAGGGATATAGCTCAAGAGGCAAGCAGGCAGTCCCAGAACCAAGGAATGGATGACTACAAATATCATGACAACTATGAGGGCTATGCCCCCAGTGATGGCTATTATCGTGGTAATGAATCCAATCCAGAAGAAGATGCACAGAGTGATGTTACAGAAGGCCATGATGAGGAGGATGAGATCTATGAGGGCGAGTACCAGGGCATCCCTCACCCAGATGACATCAAGGCCAAGCAGACCAAGATGGCGCCCTCCAGGGTGGATGGTCTTCGGGGCCAGGCAGACCTGATGGCCGAGAGGATGGAAGAAGAAGAGCAGCTGGCCCACCAGTACGAGACCATCATTGATGAGTGTGGCCACGGACGCTTCCAGTGGACCCTCTTTTTTGTTTTGGGTTTGGCCCTGATGGCTGATGGCGTGGAAGTGTTTGTGGTGAGTTTTGCCCTGCCCAGTGCAGAGAAGGACATGTGTCTGTCTAGTTCCAAGAAAGGAATGCTTGGTAAGTAGAAATTTTCAAAGGTCATTCTCTTTGTGGCATTAAAATCTGAAGGGGAAAGAGCAGTAAAATTTGTATAGCACCTGTCACTGTTAGGTATCTTAAATCTATCATAGTGTCCTTGCAACACTATCATTTTACATCCATTTTGTCACTAAGGTATTTTTATCTCAGAGAAATTAATAGGCACAGGTTTACAAAGCTAGTAAGTATTGGAGCTTGGGTGCCTACCCAGATCTGTCTGAGTCCCAAGCTCTTAGTTCTTCTTTCCAAGGCTGTTTTTTTTTAAATTGAAGTATAATTAATGTACAATATTGTATGTTACGGGTGTACAACATAGTGATTCACAATTTTTAAAGGTTATGTTCTTTTTTCCAAGTCTTGTTGCCTCCTTGAGAGTCTGGTTTCTCTCTTTTTCATGTTAAACCATCTTGCATAGCCAAATGACAAATTCATTTTGTGTGTGGCAAGCCAGGGGTCTCTTCCACTCAGTACTTCTCTCTATGTCTTTCCAGAACCTGATAGCATCTGCTCCTGGTTTCTCTTGTATATAAGTGTTAGTGGGCTGAATGCCCATGTGCCTTGGCGATGAATACTGGGCTGAGCCACCCACAGAGCCCCTTCAGGCTGTTGGGGATCACGCTGTGAAGCACAGATGGATTCCATGGGATGGAGGACCAGCTTTGCAAATCATTGATGAGACTAGCACCATCAGAGCCAAACATCAGATATCAGGGCTTGCGGCACAGAGGATTCTGTGAAGTTAGAGAGAGGATGGGCATAAATTGTGTGACATAGAAGAGATTCATCAAAATATAGACAAAATAGTCTTGGTCATTAAATGTCCTGCAAAACATATTCATTCTCTAATTTCAGAGTCCATGCAATTGATTGTTTAGCAAATATACAGCTACAGAGAACTTACTGTGAGTCAGGTTCTTCCTCAAGACGGAGACATATTTATGACCCACAAGAACTCAAAATCCATCTAACAACTTAGTTCATTCACTCAAAAGATATCTCTTACTTGTGTACCATGTTTTAGTCTTTGTGCTCAGGCCCTGGGGAGAAAATATTGAACAAGGTAGATGTAGTCCTTGACTCTCAAAGAACTTACATAAAGTAGGACAAACAAGCATTAATGAACATAGAGAATTATTTGATTATGGTAGGGATACCTGCTATGAAACACTTTGTGCCATTCTGGTCCCAATGCCTGCTATAGAGCAGGGATTGACAAACATGTTCTCTAAAGCTCCAGATGGCCTCTGTCACCACTACTCAACTTTGCCTCTAGCACAAAAGCAGCCATAGACAATTTGTAAACTAATGGGCACAACTGGTTCCAATAAAACTTTATTTACAAGAAAAGGCAGTAGGCTGAATTTAGCTTATGGGCTATAGTTTGTTGGCCCCTGATTTTGAGCCACAATAAATAAGATTGGGATATAATATAAAGAAAATATCTGCATAGAGAATTGTCCCTGGAGGGTCTTAAAAATGGTTTTACAGGCTCACAGATAATAGAGATCAGACTTGTGGTTGCCAAGGAAGGGGAGTAGGGGAGGGAAGGAATGGGAGTTTGGGATTAGCAGAGGCAAACTATTATATATAGGATGGATAAACAGCAAGATCCTACTGTATAGCACAGGGAACAATATTCAATATCCTGTGACAAACCATAATGGAAAAGAATATGAAAAGAATATATGTATAACTGAGTCACTTTCCTGTACAGAAGAAATTAACACGACACTGCAAATCAACTATACTTCAATAAAATTTAAAAAAAAAGAAAAAAGAAAAATTCGGGCCAATATCCTTAATGAATATAAATGCCCCCCCCCCCCAAATCAGCCTTAAAGAAGTAAATTCTGACACATGCTAAAACATGGATGAAACTTGAATTATGATAAGTGAAATATACTACTCACAAACACACACACACACAAATGGTTTTATCCATTCCTGCTTAATTAAAGAGACATTTAAAATGATGAGAACTCTGTCAGATATGGCCATCAGGAAACCAGAAGAGACCAAGTATATGCAAACAAAAGAAATGACTCAATAAGCAAGACGTCACCCAGAGTTTTTAAACACCAACAAAATTTTATTTTTTAAAAATTATTTTTATTATTTTTTTATCAACAAAATTCTGCTGTGTTTCTCTAAGTTTCAATAGATTTTTTAAAAAGGGCAAAAACCAAAACAAAACAAACCCCAACCTCCTGATCAAACCAAACCATCCCCAATTGATCTAAATATTTCCAAGACCATTATTTTGTTTTGTGACATTCTCAACTGAAACCTTGGGTCCCTATTAGTCCAAATTGGTATGTCAGTAACGCTTTCACTCTCTCTTGTTCCCTCTGCCACCCTGGTGCCCAGTAACCTCATTAACAGCATGGTAACAGCTCCTGCTGGCTCCCAGGGCAAATGCTAGGAGTTGAGGGAACATGGTCCCAATCTGGAGAGCCCACATTTGTGCAATTTTACTTTCAGTGTTTATCATGAAGATGCTATGACTCAGCCCAAGAGGGGCAGGCAGACCCCTGAGCAGAGATGGACTCCCGATGCACTTTTGGGGCCCCCTGTATGGATCCAGGGAGGTGGGTGTTTGGAGGGTCTTGTGAGGCCGGCTTTTCCATGTGCTGTCTCATGTCAACTTCATAGTCACCATGGTGCTTAAAGGATTTTTATCCCATTTGTACACATCAGAAAACAGGCTCAGAGAGCTGTATTTAATGTCACATAGTAATTGCTGGAGCTGGGATTTCAACCCAGATCTTTCTGATTTCAGGGTCTGTGTTCATTCTGCTATACCATACCGCCTTTCTTTCACACATGGTCTTTAGGAAGGAGGTCATGCCATGGGGCAGACTTCTTTCCAGTCATCAAGCATCCCATAGATTACTTGAGCACCATGGATTGCTTCCAACAGAGACATAGCATGGTGTGGGGAATAGTGGTGTGGACACTGGTGTCTGGCCACTAGGGTTTGGCAACTGGCTATATCATTTATTTTCCAATGACCTTGGGCAAGTCATCACTTCTTTAATTATCAGTTTTCCAATATATGGAATAGGGTAATGATACATCTGTTGTGAAGATTCAGTGAGATAAAGCTGGTAAAGCAATCAGCTCTCCATGCCCCTAAACTACTGTTTGTTCTTGTTACTTTGTATTATGACAGTCTCCCTTCAGCATTTACAGTGAATTATAGTTGCAGTGAGACAATGGAGCAGCCTGGACCCTGCAGCCAGGTGGCCTGGGTATGAGCCCTTGCTCTGTCAATTCTTAGGAGGGTGACTTTGGGAATTACTTAGCTTCTCTGTGCCTTGGTTTCCTTCTCTGCAAAATGGAGATACTAATGGTATCTTACCTCATAGGGTTTTTGAGGGCTAAATGGATTTAATGCATTTAACTTGCCTGAAACAGTGCCTGCCCATAATAGGTGCTCATTTTAGTTATTATTGTTGAGGTTGTTATTATTACTAAGTTGATTGCTTGATAATGATGACTCATCCAAATTCAGGACTAGATTTTCTCAGGTGACATTGCATATTTCGTTAACCCAAAGTTATTTATAATAGGCTTTTAAGGTCAAGCTTCCCTACCTTGGCTGGTAAAAAGGCCTTTTCTGTTCAAGTGCTAACCCAGTTCTTTCTTTCCCCTTCCTAGATGTTTTTCTTTTGTTTTTTTTTTTAAGACAATATTTTTTTGAGAAGTTTTAGGTTCACAGACAAATTGAGAGGAAGGTACAGAGATTTTCTTTATGCCCCTTCCCCACACACATACATCATCTCCTCCTATTATCAACATCCTCTAGCAGATGTACATTGTTACAGTTGATGAACCTATATTGACACATCATAATCACCCAAAGTCCATAGTTTATTTTTACTTTAGGGTTCAATCTTGCTGTTACACATTCAATGGGCCAGACAAATGTCTAATGACATATATCCATCATTACAGTATCATACAGAGAATTTTCACTGCCCTAAAATTCTTTGTGCTCTGCCTATTCATCTCTCCCCCCTTCCCCAACCCCTGGAAACAACTGATTTTTTTTTTTTTACTGTCTCCATAAGGTTTTTTCTTTTCCAGAATTTCGTATAATTGGACTCATATAGTATGTAGCCTTTTCAAATTGCTTTCTTTTGCTTAGTAATATGCATTTAAGTTTCCTCCATGTCTTTTCATGGATTAATAGCTCATGTCTTTTTAGTGGTGAATAATATTCCATTGTCTGGATGTACCACAGATTATTTGTCCAGTCACCTACTGAAGGACATCTTGGTTGCTTCCAAGTTTTGACAATTATGAATAAAACTGCTATAAATGTCCACGTGCAGATTTTTGTATGGACATAGTTTTCAATTCCTTTGGGAAAGTATCAAGGAGTGTGATTGCTGGATTGCATGGTAAGAAAAAGTTTGGTTTTGTAAGAAACTGCCGAAGTCTCCTAAAGTGGCTGCGCCATTTTGCTTTCCCACCAGCAATGAACGAGAGTTCCTGTTGCTCCACATCCTTGCCAGTATTTGGTGTCTTCAGTGTTCTGGATTTGGTCATTCTGATAGGTGTGAAGTGATATCCTGTTGTTTTTTTTTTTCTTTTTTTTCTTTGCGGTATGCGGGCCTCTCACTGTTGTGGCCTCTCCCGTTGCGGAGCACAGGCTCCGGACGCGTAGGCTCAGCGGCCATGGCTCACGGGTCCAGCCGCTCCGCGGCATGTGGGATTTTCCCGGACCGGGGCACGAACCCGTGTCCCATGCATCGGCAGGCGGACTCTCAACCACTGCGCCACCAGAGAAGCCCTATCCCGTTGTTTTAATTTGCATTACTCTGATGACATATGGTGTGGAGCATCTTTCCATATATTTATTTGCCATCTGTATACCTTCTTTGGTGAAGTGTTTATTAAGGTCTTTGACCCATTTTTAAAGAAGGATTTTGTTTTCTTATTGTTGAGTTTTAAGAGTTCTTTGTAGGTTTTGGATAACAGTCCTTTATCAGATGTGTCTTTTGCAAATATTTTCTACCAGTCTGTGACCTCATTCTCTTAACTCTCTTTTATTTTAAAAAGAAACTGGGGGAGTTCCCTGGTGGTCTAGTGGTTAGGACTCGGTGCTTTCACTGCCGTGGCCTGGGTTCAATCCCTTGTGGGGGAACTGAGATCCCTCAAGACCTGCAGCTCAGCAAAAAAAAAAAAAAAAAAAGGAAACTGAAAGTGATATGCCTCTGGACTTGACTCCTAGTTGATGTTCCAGGGAAAGAATTCAGAAGGAGAACTCTTCCTACCCCCAAATACGGGCCTCAAATTATAGACTATTTTGTTATTTTCTTTCTGGAAATGGATGAACCATTCAGAAAATAAAAGAAGCATCCCCAGGCCAGGTAACAAAAATATCTGGGTACCGCTGTGCCACTTTGCTGAGGTTTTAGAAAGATGAAAGTTTGCTTCCTTGAAGGGTTGTGTTTTAGTGAGTCACTTGTCTAGGACTGTCTCAGTTGGGGAAGAAGAAGTCCTGTGAAAATGTTGTTAGCATCAAAGGGTCAGCCCTGCTTCTTATAAAGTGGTTGGTCCCCTTTAAGACAAAAAGAATGCATTCATTTGTTAATTAGACTCTTTATTCTTATTTTTAAAAGAATTGCTGGACATTTCCTCATGCCTGTATTCCCTCTATGGCAATGCAAGACAGGCAGGTCCCAGCACTCAGTGTGTTTTATTCTAATGGTGAAAATAGAGTTCATACAAGAAATATAAAATACCAAACAGCACTATGCAATTATGCAATGCAATATTCAGTATTATCCCTGTTATTCAAATATGAAGAAAACAGAGACAGTGTAAGGGATAGAACTTGAGGTTGGCGGGTTGTAGAGTTAAGTAGCTTGTTTTTATATCTGCTCTGCTGTTTAGTGGTTGTGTGACCTTGTGCTGATCTGAATTCTTCCTCTCAGAGTCTTCCATGATTTTAGGTGGTTGATGAATGAATCTATCAATATATTTCTTTTTAATCCCCTTCAGGTATCAGTATTATTTATGTATTTTCTAGCTATATGTAGAAAAAATCATTTAAAATGACTTAAAGATAGGAAGTTTAGGACTGTCTGGCATGATATTTGCTTTTTCAAATGACATCAAATTGTTGGCATCTCTAATCATTGTTTCCTTATAGCTAGGATACCACTTAGTATTGATGACACATGGACCAAAGCAACAGCATCCTTCTCTGCCTGCATTGGTAAATTGCCACCAAAGTTTTCTCATAATTGTAAAAATACCCCTTAGGCTGCAACTGTGGGTGATTCTTACCTTCATGCTGATCAAAAGAAAGAGAGCCTCATTTTTAGGTAAGAGTTCCACTTTTGCCTTCAGAATTTTGACTTCCTGGAAGGGTCTAGTTGCTCAGTGGGTATTTTGTTGGCTGTTAGTTTTTCTTGCTATCTGCAGCGGGAAGGCTCAGGGAGTCCTACGCTTCAGATAGTGATTTAGAACGTAACAGGGGACCCCTGGGGCTTGGTGTCATTATGAGCTAAGGGAGGACATGGAGCAATGTCAGATGGAGTGGATTCATTAGAATAAATTGCGTGTTGAATTTCCATAGCAGCGTGGAGATGGATGTATTACTCTGCTGTCATGAAAGATTATCCTTTAATTGTTTTATATGCAAGTTCGAAGTGAACATCAGGGCAGAGCACTTGATTTATGAGCCACTTTTTCTTTAGCCCTGAATTCAGAGTGTCAGTTCCTGAAAGGAGGGGCCACCTGTACCCCAGAGCCTGGCACAAAATACGTGCTCAATAAATACTTACTTAGCCTCATGGAAACAAATACTCATGATGGTGAAATCCACCACTAAGAATTTTCATATAATCTTTTTGTGTTTGATTATATCAGTTGTCCTTATTTATATTTTTTAGATCATGGGATTCTTCAGAATAGAATGAAAGCCAAGGCCTCCCTTAATAGAGTCTACACTGATTGCCATATTTAGGAGTGTGGACTTGGTTCCACAGGCAATGCAAGAGCTATTAAATGAGGAGCTATTAAATGGCTTTGAGGAAGGGAGTGACAAGGTGGTTTAGGATGATGACTCTACTCCTGTGATTTTGGTACTGGGAGTGGTTCTAGAGGAACAGAATCTTAAGGATGAGTTTACTGAATTGGTTCTGGAGCTTCTGGAATCAGTTCTCTAATCTGGTTAGATTTAAAGACACTATTGACTCTATTTCCTGTAGTAAAGAGAGCACTTCCTGTTCACAACATGATGTGGCAATAGGGATACACAAGATATCATCATTGGATACTCCTATTCAAATACTTACAAGAGGCAAGGATCTAGGTGAGCATTTTTGTCAAACTAACTGCTGTCAAAGTAACGAGTATGGGATTGGCTGGTTGCTCCTAATATCATTGACAAAGTGGGAAAAGAAATTAATGAACTGAGGACTCGAATTCCCAGCACAAGCACTGCATAAATGACCCCAAATCTTCTATGTCTGCCCTGAAGGACACCTTTATCTCCTGAGATTGCTGACAACCAAACCCAGTATCTCATCCTCTGAGTGGCTGAATTACAGTGCAGGTTGAGTTCCCAGCCTCACAGCATGTCTACTGTTAAAGTAAAGGCATTGATAGGGAAGAAATAGGATCCTGGAAGTTGGCATGGGGATGTGTGGGAAGACCCTGATGCAGCTGGGGACACTGTACTCCTAAATTTTGATCAGTTCTCTTCGCCAATAGAAGCAGGCCCTCCACTCGTCTTGAGGGGGTTAACCCTGCGTTGATGAGGAAGCTGTAATGGCCTCCCCTTAAGGCACCTGCCTTGCAAGACATTGTTGATTCTCCTCAGGACCCCCACCCCTCTTTTCTTCTGGACTTATAACTAAACTCAAGTCCCTGCAGGTCCCTAAAAGTGAGGGTCAAAATGTGACCCATGAGGAGTTCTGCTACACTGCAAAAGAACTACTTGGTTTTTCTAATTTACACAGAAGTTCAGGGAATATGTGTGGGAATGGATATTAGGGGGGTGGGGTAATGGTGGAAGGAACATAAATTTGGATTGGGCCACATTAATTGATATGGACCCGATAAACAGAGATTTCTGCATTTAATGTTGAAGCTAGGGGAGTTAGAAAGGGCTCTACTAGTTTGGTTGGTTGGTTGGCTAAAACATGGACCAAAAGTTGGCCCACAGTAAATGAACTTGAATGCCAGACCTGCCTTGGTTTAATGTAGAGGAAGAGATTCAAAGGCTTAGGGAGATTGGAATGTTAGAGTGAATTTGTCATTTAAAACCTACTCACCTGCCTTGGGGGGTTACACAGGACACACCTTTCACCGTGACTATGAGAAATAAATTTGTGAGGGGACCCCCAGCATCCTTGAAGAGCTCTGTGATCACTCTTAAATGTAAGCCAGACCTCGCAGTGGGGACTTCAGTCACTGAAGTGAGAAACCTAAATGCAGAGTAATTGGACCCTGGGTGGCAGGGGCCAAGTGACAGTACTTAACCACCAAAGTCAAGGTGGGCGTGATTACTGTAATGGACAGCAGAGTCAAAGCAGTACCTGACTCTAAGAGACTGTGGTATTCCCAGAAGTGAAATACATAGGAAGCCTACTAAATTTTTATTTGATCTGTATGAGCAGAAAAATTCCAGGTCAAGGGAACAAAAGTCTAACCTGTCTCATAAAAACAGTCACTGCCCCTCAATTGATTCCCAGATTTGAGCCAGTTTATAGACCCAAAATCCATGAGTGAAGGGGAGGCTGGGTCCCCTTGAGGAAGGATCCCAGGCCGCTGCCAAAAATTTATACTGGTTCATCTTTCTTCCAGTCTTCCCCAAGGGACCTTTGGCTTTTTACCAGCGTGACTGTGCGTTGGAGAAAAGGAAATAATCAGACCTTTTGAGGATTACCAGACACTGGATCTGGACTGGTACTAATTCCAGGAGATTCAAAACATCACTGTGTTCTATCAGTCAGATTAGGGACTAATGGAGGCCAGGTGATCAATGGAGTTTTGGCTCAGGCCCATCTCACAGAGGGCCCAGTAGGTCCCCAAATCCACCCTGTAGTTATTTCCCCAGTTCTGGAGTGCTTAACTGGAGTAGACATATTTAGCAACTGGCAAAATCCTCACATTGACGAAAAATGGATTGTCAGGGAGAGAGACTAAGGTGGGAGATCTGACAGAAGTTTACTGGAGTACTCCAAGGAAGAAATATGCAATTCCTGGACTAGTACATAGAGGAAACAGTAGAAGCTGTTTGAGTTGTTTTGAAAAATTGAGATTTTTTTATATAGAGCTTCAAAATATTTCTGCTATAAGCACCTTTTTTTCTTATTTAATATATGCAAGAAAGAAAACCGATGACTTATGCAAAGAAGACAACCCTTCCTAACTTCAAGAGATTGACATTTTTACACAGCTGGCTGTGTTTATTGCAATAAAATCAGTGAATTCATAGTCAGAGGGTTGACTGTGACAAAGCTGATGAGTAAATTCAATTTTCTGTAACAAACATAAAGGAAGAAAAACAATTTCCTATACAACCAACCAACCCACCAGCTAACCAAGCAACCAAAAAACCAGCATCGTAATTTCAAGATTAAAAGTTATTTCACAATTAACCCTTGGGTTAATTGTAACGGGGTTAAGAAAAATCTTGTAAGGAGATCTTCTTGAAACAAAACCCTCAGTTTTATGATGCGGGCTACATGTTAAATACGGATTTAGCTTTGAGTGAGGCACTTTTCCCATTTGTCTACAGCTGTTTTTTTTTTTGTGCCTTTCAACTTAGTCCTACATCGAAGGATAGAGCCTACCTCAGTCTGAAAGCATTTGTGTCAAAAACCAACTATTAACCACTTATTCGAACTTATGGATCCTGGATTTCTACTCTGATTTTCATCAAGATTGAATCTAAGCTATTTGGAGCTCTGTGTGTGTAGGTTTTAGTTTTACATGGAGTAAATAGCATTGTCTGGAAAAAGAGGGGGAGGGGGAGGGGGAGGGGGAAGAGGAGTACTTAGCTCTCAGGGCTGTTGGGAGAATTGAATGAGATCACCCTTCTAACTGTCCAGCTCAGGGTCTGCACACAGTATGTCCTCAGTTAATACTCATTCTGCTCTTCTGATCCATCTGACCCATCTGTTGGATCTTCTGATTCAACAACCTGATGATGTTCAGCTTCTAACTTGTTTGAACTTTCATTGTAGTGAAGATGTCTCAGTACATTCTGTCTACACTTCTTGCAGAACGTCCTTGGCCATGAGACCTTCAAAGACTTGAAGGTTTTTTGTTTTTGCTTTTGTTTTTCTCCACAGTTGTAAGCACACTCCTTGAGACCTAAATAAAAGATGTTTGGTAACTAATGATTTATTAATTTGGGGAATAAAAATGTGCTAGTTACTTATTTATATGTATTCCCCTATATTTGTCCCCACCATGGAAAACTTTAGTGAATTAGAAAAAGCTCATAGGGCTGTTAATCCACATATTTGAAAATATAATCTTCAGACCATGGAAAATACAGCAGGAATGAATGGGAGAAATCCTTAAGTAAACTGTTATATTTACTGTGAATGGAGGGAGAGTTGCAGGGTTGGGCATGTCTCCAGATATTGCAGAATATCCCCTGGAGGGACAAAGTCACCTCCAGTTGAGAACCACTGCTCCAGGTGAGAGGTTCTCCCCTCTATCTGCCCATTTGAGTCACCTGAGGAGCTGTTAAAAAAAAAACAGGCCCTGGGACTTCCCTGATGGTCCAGTGGTTAAGACTCCTCACTGCCAATGCAGGGGGCCCAGGTTCAATCCCTGGTCAGGGAACTAGAGCCCGAATGCTGCAACTAAAGATCCCACATGCTGCAATGAAGACCCTGCACGAGGCAACGAAGATCCCATGTGCTGCAACTAAGACCCAGCTCAGCCAAATAAATAAATAAATATTATTTAAAAAACAAAAACCAAAGCAAAAACAGGCCTTGCTGTAGAATAATGCTGTCAGGGACTCTGTGAGTGAGGTATGGCATAGGCATTTTTTCACAGCTGCCTGGTGATTCTGTTGTGCAGCCGGGCTAGAAAACTAGGTAGTTTACACAGAGACTCAGGGTTATTAGGAGCTACTGAGTTGTCAGGGTTTCTTTATTGTGCTACCTAGGAATTTTCCCCAGACGGCTTCCTTCTTGAGTTTGTGGTGATGGATGGGATATTTGCATACACCTTGACCAGTGTAAGGAAAATGGGGCTGTACCCAAAAATCTTGTTTACATTTGCAAACAAGATTATCAATGGATTTTGATATCCAAGAGATTATCAATGATTTTCATAGATACTCACATTTGATCTTGAAGTGAAACTGTGAGGTGGTCAGAGTGTTAATCCCAAGTTTATAGGATGAAGGAAGTGCTGCTCGAAGACCGTAAGTGATGCATATGGTTCCTAAGGTAGTTTTCTTGTCTTGCGTTGTCACTCATTGCCACTCGTGTTCACTGTGGGTTACTTTATAGTAATGAGGTTGGAAGGTTTATTTTTTCATGTACGGATTTCTTCATAAAAAGCAAAGAACTAATGCTTAAGGGTTCATTATTTACCAGGACTGGTACAACCTGTTACCTTTCTTTTAAATTAAAATCAAATTATAATAATTATATTACTACCGCCACCAAAAATTACAGTTTGATAAACTCTTTTATACTAAGCATTTTATATATGACATTTCTGATCCTTATAACAACCTGCAAGGGAAGCATTATTTTCACTGTTCTACAAATGAGAAAACTTAGTCTCTAAGAGGTTAATGTAACTTGTCAAAACTAGTTAGTGATGGCTGTAGTAGTTGAAACCAGTTATGTCTGCCTGCAAAGTCTACTGCTGCTCCTTTACCTTGCTGTCCCATCTATGGAAGATGTCTCTAGGTGACCGTTACATAAGTAACCTTGAGCAACCTTTACACTAAATGCATGACTCTGATAAGATACAGTTGCCAAGTAGGCACTGGGCCTCCATCAGAGTGCTAGAGTCAGTTACAGCTTATCTCTGTAGGTGAGAGTATGACGTAGTCCACGTCCCAGCCAGCTGGACCAGAAAGGCCAGGTGCCGATTTCACCAGGGACTTGCAGTGATCTGAGGCATAGATTGTGAGCCCAGAATAGGCTGTCATATTGCTGAAGAGCAACACTGCCATCCACCCGTGAAAAGGGTCCCAAGGAATGCTCCATCACCTTTTTAGACCAGAGCAGCAGAGGCACAAAGGACTTCCCCACCCTCCTTCTGCCAGGAACCACATCAGACAATGGAACACTCTTGTCCAATGTGGAGTTCATGACTATACAGCTATCATGGCCCTTTGCAGGCCAGCAGGTGTAAAATCTCTCTGTATTTATAACCCTTGTGCAGCACAAGCCCAGATGAGTTGGGTTTTTCTTTGGAAAGGATTGATTTCGTTTCCAGAGAAGTCTCAGATATTAGCAGGGCAGGGAGGAGGGAAGGGAGAGTCAGATAGATGGTCTTGGAAATGTAATAGCCTTTGACATGCCCCCTGGGGTCCACTGAACAGATTGAATGTGAACACTCTTTTCTCCATTCGGACGGGCCCAGGCTGCTCAAATGTGCAGAGTGAGCATCATCTGTTTCAACACCGGAGATTTTGCTGACTCAGAGGCATATATCAGTCTCCACTGGGGACATGCAGCAAATAGCCTAAAGAAGTCGCATCCTTTCCTTGGCCTCTCTGCCTCACCTCTCCTTGGGTCCTAGAAAGGAAAGTCTTATCCTTCGAAGGAGATGTAATGACAGATTATAAGGCATAAGCCATTACTTACAACATTATAGAATCATCTAATATTAGAAGTGAAAGGGATAAAGGAGAACTCCTAACATGCCTTTCATTTCTAACTGGAGGAAACTGAGGCCCAAGGAGGAAGCGAGTTCTTCAAGGTCACAAGCTCTGAGAGCAGGACCTGGGCCCCCGGCAACTGGCACAGAGGGCTTTCCTCTACACAGAGTTGTCTTGCCTTTTGCTCTTAAGGAATGACTATGTAAATCAATCAGATGATCTTTCATCTGTATGCTTTCTTTTTTAGGAGGCGATATGTGTCTAGGATGTATTCAACTGCCGGTAACAATGACTTTGAATCATGAAGATGTTTATTCTTTACTTATCAAGAATTCTTAAAGTAGGTGGTTCCAGGGTTGGGTCAATGGCCTACTGATGTCAGGACATTAGGCAAGGACATTCTTCTGGCCTTTCCGTCATGGTCGTAAGCTGACCACCGTAGCTCCATGCTCTACATCCTCCCATGATGGCTTTCCAAGCAGGAAGTGAGAGCGATGGTGGCAAGAAAGTGCCTCTTCTGCAATGTTCTCTCTTTTATTGCACAAAAACATTGCCTAGTAGCCTTTGACAGACATCCCTGTATGTCTTATTGCTCTCCCTCAATTAAGAGCTGGATTCAGAGGACCATCTTAAGTTAACTATGCTTCATCCCCTAGGTGTGTGTGTGTGTGTGTGTGTGTGTGTGTGTGTGTGTGTGTGTGTGTATTTCTCTGAGCACATTTTAATACCTAACAAAACCACGCTTCCTTTAATAAGGAAGAAGAGGGAAAAAGTCCTGTTGGGAATGTGACCAACAGAGTCTACCATATGTATAAACACTTTAAAGGTGGACAGTGTGACTTAATATTTTGGCTCTATCACTAACTACCTCTACCATCTTAGACAAGTCACTTAGCCTCCCTGAACTTTGGTTTCATTATCTATAAGATTAAGATATTATTAGTACCTACCTCACAGAACTATTGTGAGGGGTGATAAGATAGTGTACATCAAGGGCTCATCAAAGTGCCCAATAAGGACCCAATAAATATGATCTTGCTTTGTATATATATATATTTTATCTTATTGAATAACTCTTTAAGGAATCAATTATTTATTGAATGACTCATTGATGAGTGACATACAAGTGCCTCCCTCATGGAGGTAACGTTTTAGGGGGAAACAGACAATAAATGAGATGATTCTACCACCCCCCCACACACTTTCCTAAACTCCATTCTTCCATTGGCAGGAGCAGGGGGTGATCCAGAACTCAGGGTGCTCTAGGTAGGTCCTTCAATACTTCTTTTCCCCCTAATGCTACCAACCGTGTTACCAAAATTGGTTTAGAGACCTTCGGGAGCATGTTTACACCCTTTGTCACTGTATGTGTTGGTCACCATGAGAGGTCCATGTCTCCCAAGATGTTCATTATCACCCAGACTTTCATTCCCCTATGGCACTGTGCATCCTTTTTTTTTTTCCCTGTCTCATCTCCCACCTCTTCCCTTAATGTCATTTGCCTTTTTGCTACAACTGAAATATATTCTCCTCTGAGGATGTTACTTAGCCCTGCAGTCTTAGTGGGTGGCTGTTTCCTTTTTCATATTCCACACCCCTGTACCATTGCTCCTCCTGGCTCCCCCGTGACATTTCCAGACCATTCTCCCTTCCTCCTCCTTAAAACATTCCTCATTTGCATCTCCTGTCCTCAGAGGGTATCACCTAGCATGCATCCTTGTTGCAGTCATCTACTGGCCCCCTGTGTCATGCCCCCTCATTCCTTGAGGAATTTAGTGCCAGGTTTACTGTCACTATTTCCATTATAATTCTTGGTGATTTCAGTAAGCACTTTCCAATATCCTAGTTTCTTTCCTTAAAGTCTTCTGCAATGATATCCCCCCCTCCTAATCACCTACTGTCCTGGTCTTACCCTAGGTCTTATTGTTATCGATTACTCCAACCCCTCCACAATCCCAATGTCAAGTACCCCTTCTTCTGTCTTTCTAGCTCACTCTATCCAGTCCTCCAGCTCCCACAATTGTTCAACCTCATGAGACCTACAGCCTTTTGGTCTGTCACTCACCACGCTCTTGTCCTTATCCCATTCTTCACTGAACTTAAATTCTGTGAGCCAGAATCATAACCGCCGTCAACTTCCTTGTGCCTCTCTTTTTCGTCATGTCCCTCAGCTCTGGTTACACCTCACTCTTCATCAGTCTGTCCCTGTACCCTGTAGGTGAACACGGCTGGTAAGATACACACCATGTTGTCCACTGGTCTCACTTTAAATTTATTGTCAATAACCTCAAGGGCGCCCTTGTGCTGCCAGCCATCATCCTTCATTCCCCTGAATTATTCACTTTCCCAGTCTCCTTGATGACAATTTCATGCCTCATCCTCTGTTGTCCAGTTCCCAGCGCCTCCTCCCCATCTTTAACCTCAGCATAATGAACTCAGTTCCTCTTTCACTGAGAAAACAGAAGCAACCAGAAAAGAACTCCCACAGTGCCTACCTCCACACTTACGTTCCTAACTGCCACTGGGCTTACATCTTATTCCTGTTGCTTGGTGCTGTGAGGCTCACCTGTCTACTCTCAGGCTAGATTCTCATCCACTCTCACTTCCCCAGGGTACCACTTTCATAATTCTCACCTTCCTCTCCCTCATCTGTTTTTCTGTCTATCTCGAGTCATTCCCATCAGCACACAAACATGATGCAGTTTCTCTAATCCTGACTTCACACACATCTCTTCTGTTTTCAGTAAAACTCACTAAATCCAAGTCCTCACTTTCCATTTTTGCTCGACTTTGAGCAGAATCTAGTCCCCAACACCTCAGAAAACTGTTCTTGTCTAGATCACTAGTGACTCCCACTTGGTCAATCGAGTGGTCCAATCTCAGTCCTCCACATTCCGGACCTGTCAGCAGCAACTGTAAGAATTCAGCCCTCCCGTCTCCTTGAAACACTTTTTTTATTGGATGTCTAGGCTACCCCTGCCTCCAGTCTCCCTGCTGTTCCACTGGCCACTCCTTCTCATTCTCCATTGCTGGTTTCTCTTCATCTTCCTGACCCTTAAACATAGGAACATTTCAGTACTCAGCCAAGGAAGCTCCTCTCTATTGCCACTCACTTCTTTGGAGAGCTGATGCAATCTCTGCTTTATATACCATCTATTCTCTTGACTCAACCTTTAAAATACAACCAGAATCCAGCCACTTCTTACCATTTCCACTGCCACCCATCACTCCACTCCAAGCTGTCAGTGTCACTCACTTGGGATATAATGGCCTTCTAACTGGGCTTTGTGATTCCACCTGTCAGAGGGAGAGACCACTGTGGATGGTGTGGATGGGTGGTCATGGAAGCTTTGGAAGGAGCCAGCCATGCAAAGATCTGAACAAAGAGCATGCCAGATGGAGAAACAAGCAATGTGAAGACAGACAGGAAAGAGCATAGAACATCACTATCCAGGGAGTACTCAATACCTGATACAAAGGTAAAGAGAAAATTAAGAGTAATTGTCATAGGAATAAAAAAATTGAGATCTGACCCACGAGATACATTTTATTTCAACAGAAGTGTGAATACCCACTTTCCTAACATACTAATATTAAAACCTGTGCCGATCTCTGTCACATACGGTTTGCAAACAATGGATGAAAATAATTGTTTTGTTAGTAGAGTGTTTTAAAAAGCAAGGAATTTTATTTAGAAATCAGATTTCTGGCTCTTTTTGAAACTCTAGGAATAGAGTGTATATTCGATAACACAACAACTGGCTGAAGTTAAGTATGGCTGCTGCCTTTAGATGGGCCCGTATTCCCCCATTCCTACCATTCCCCATTAAATATGCCTGCTCAACTTCACTCATTTGCATTTACTGCTTGGCCCCTGTAGGCATCTGATTTTTGAAATCCTTGGGCTAAGAGGTGAAAAGATTTCATCAGTTTGGATATTTGAGAGGACTCACAAGACTCCTCTGAGTATAGTCACATAGGCTCTTATTTAAAGGGAGAAAGAGAGAAAGAGATTGTAGGCAGGAACTGGACATTCAAAAGACATCCAGGCACACTCCCCAAGGTCCTTCTTATTCTCGTATGGGCTTATCTCCAGATAAAACCACCAAGATCTGTGCAAGAAATCTTCACTTTAGGAGACCTCAAGGCAGAAGTTCCCAGAGGGATTTTCTTGTCCCTCTGATTCTGTGGTAGAGCCAGGTTGACTAACCAGTTATGACACTGAAAACCATGAGTAAACAAATTGTCTCTAGGGATCACCAGGGGACTTTCAGACTTTAAACAGCACATCACAAATCTCATTACCCTTATCTTAGCCATGAGTCAGAACCAGATGTCTAGGTGTCCCAGAGAGAAAGACAGATCTTTCCCAGTCTGGCTTTAAATCAACTCTATGCTAATATAGAAGATAATGTTCTTTGAAGACAAGGTAGCCTGTTCAGAGTCATTGTACCAAAAGGCATCCAAGTTTTGTAAGGTCGTGAGTTTGACCTCTGCCAATAACCAGCCTCATCACCTTCTGATCCCTGTGTGAGGCTCAGTCCTGCTGTCCCCATCCAACCATTCCTTTACCACCCCCAACCATCTGCTTATTCTAAGATAGCAAAGCTTGGCCCCCACCCTCTTTCTAGTCATCAGCTTGCCAGAGTTCTTGCTGTGGCCGTTCTCTGGCCCCTGCCCTGCTCTACCACTTCACTTGTTTCCACCTATTTATTTCTGTTATATTGTGAGTGTTTTTGAAACTGGAGGACTGGGCTGGACTTATTTAATCTCTATGCCCCTTTCCCACACTTGCTGATACATAGAGAATGGGGCTGAGCAAATTTCCTTGTAAAGATTTTGGTTTCCATTCTTGATTTTATGTCAACTACTCCTGTCTCAGCTATTAACTCTGAGCCATACCCTGCAATTAATTAGCACTACCGTGATTCTCCTGGACTGGTCCTAGATGTCATCAGATACATGGTTCCATCCTCTAGAAGTGACCACAATGGCAGCCTCAACTTGGGCTTTAGTGGAATGGTTGAGGGACTGCCGAGGCTCACTGGGTAATGGTCATATCTGAGATGCCCACGGTGTCCAGGAGAGCTATCAGAGATGTCACACCTCTACTGGTTTTAGTCCAGGTGACACCTCTTCTTACCTGCACTGAGAGGTACCAAAAGGAAATCTCTTTTTTTCTGAGATGGCTCTAGTGTGGTGGTATGTGGACAAGGCAATTTCAGGGTTCTCACAACATCCTCAAGGAATATTTCTTAGTGCCTCTTCTTATCAAGAAGAGGCACTAAGAAATATTCCTTGAGGATGTTGTGAGAACAACATCCTGAGAGAAGATTAAGGGACATGACAGATACCCCTTTGCTCCAGGGCTAGCCCGGGGCAGAAACCTCACTAGTGTCCTGAAAGTTTTCTGTTACAGTTGCTTCCACGATGGCTGTAGGCCTATCTTCTACTCACCAAAGACATGGCTAGAGATCTGGGGTCTGGGTATACTTACAGGCTCACTGCTTGGCTCAGAATATTGCCTTGTGGCTTGAGCTTGGTTATGCGTCACCTGGGTTGATAAAGTCTCTGGGCTGCCTTGCAGGGTCTTTAATTTCCTTTAAGTATTGCTGGAGAAAGAACCTCTTCCTGGTTTAAGACCCTATCCTTACACTATGTTGCTGAAGCAAGTGGCTGTCTCTCAGATTCCCCAATCCATCTGCAGACCCCTACCTCTGGATCTATTGGCCACATGCCAAACCTAGACCTTCCAGGAGGGATGATTCTGCTCTTCCACAGCATTGTGGCTTCTCTCGAGCTGAAGGACCAAGCATGAGTGAATGTATTGCATCCTCAGGCAGAGTGACAAATACCTCCAACCCTGGTGTCCTTGAATAGTATTAGTGCACCTTTTCTCATGAGCTACTCCATAATTTGGGGCATTGATGAATCACCCAACTGTAAACGTGGATTTCTTCTATCAGATATTAGAACAATTTACTCAGATATTTCAATAATTGTGGTCAGAGAGGAAAGCTCCTAACCTCATCTATTAAATGAAAACATTAATACTTCCCTCACAGGGTTGGAATGACAAATTAAAATTATTCTATATATCACCTAGCATAGTATCTAACACATGGTAGGGTCTTAAAAGATGCTAATTCCTTTGTCCCTTCCTTTCTCTTCTCCACACTTGTTTCCAAATATCTTATGTGACCTTTTGGAGAGCTCCAACTTTCAGTAGACTGGGAAAGTTAACCTACTTCCAAAGATTCATTCACTTGAGTTTATTGGACACATAAAGTACTAGAAGAGTCCAATACAGTGACTGCCAGGTTGGTTTCCACTAGACATACTGTTAAAACCAAACCTTTTCTGTGCTAAATGCTTTAGACCCAAAAGGAAGTATTTACTTATCCCAGAAGTTTCCAAGCATCCAGATGTTATATAAACAAAGCACTTGGCCAAACTACCCAAGGCATCTGATTTCATAGGGGTATGCAGATAGATACCCTGATGTTCTTCCATGACTTAGTACCAAAGTGAGACTTCTCCCAGGGGTTCACTTATGTGTTCAACCTTTATCACGTTTACCACGTGATAAAGCAGTAAACTTTATAGATCTGTGACTCCCAGACCCTAGTCCAAGAGAACATTACCCTTCAAGAAGGTATATTTGGATGAATAATAAAGAAGTGGAATGGAAATGGTTCCATCTGGAGATGCTGATTTTTATTCCTGCAAGGCACATGCATGCAGTCAAATAAATACTGGAGTGGCTGCAGAAAAAGGGAGCTCAGAAGTTTCCTAGGATATTAATGCATTTAATTTCTATGTATTCAAGTGAAAAAAATGTGAGAAATGCTTTCTTTGTCCTTGGTTAATTGCTAGATAAAGAAGATTATCCTGCAGGAGGCTCTTCTTTCCCATCACTTATAAGCCAGCACATTCTGATTGTTTATCTCCTCAACGTGCTGCCCCTGGTGCTGCGGGTGTATTCTGTCTGTGTGAAGAGCATCTCTAGAGATGGCAAGAGGTTTGTGTTACATACCAGCTCTCTGGAAGGAAATTCAGCGCTGGGTCTCAAGAAACCCTTTGACCTCATGATTTCATTTCTAGGAATCAATTCTGAGCAAATAACTAGCAACGCAGACAAGGACATATGCACAAAGATGTTCTTTGCTGAGTTACTTATCAGTGGAAAAAATAGGTTATGGAACTTCCAAGACAGAATGGTCTCCACCATGTAATTGTATGTGTACAAATACAAATACAAAGAATAAAGTACGCTAATAACAGCTGTCTTTGAGTGGTGGTATGATAGTTTTGACTTTACCTTTTATACATTTTTAATGTATTTTTCAGAGTTTTCTACAGTGGGTGTGAATTATTTTAATATTATTTTGTTTATTTCTTGAAAAAATATTAATGGAGTGCTTACAAGGTGTCATTCTCTGTGCTGGGTGCTAGAGACACAGTGGGAACTCCACTCGGACAGAAATGACAGGTCCCCTCCTCCCCCTCCTCTGGGACATGGCAGTCAAAGGCATCTGACAAACGTTGAGCCAATAAATACATAATAGCAAATAGACATATGTTATATGAAGGAATGGAAGTATGGTGCCGAAAGACAAGCAGAGATGACAGAATTTCATATGGAACAGGACAGGAGTCAGAAAACTATAGACTACAGGTCTGTGGCCTACAGTAAGTCCCCTACATACGAACGTTCAAGTTCTCGAACGTGTGTGAAGTTACAGCTTGCCCTCCATCTCCTGTTGCTGACGATCCTTCAGCTCTACCATCTCCCACCTCCTCTCCCCGCTCCAGTAACTCTTCTTGCCTGTTCACTCGATGCCAGCCCCGGATGCCAACTGTTGTACTGTACGGCTGTACTTCTCAAGGTACTGTACTGTAAGATTAAAAATGTTTTCTTTATTTTTTGTGTTTGTTTTTTATGAATTATTTGTGTGAAAAGTATTACTATAAACCTATTACAGTACAGTACTTTATAGCTGATTGTGTTAGTTGGGTACCTAGGCTAACTTTGTTGGACTTATGAACAAATTGGACTTAGAAACACGCTTTTGGAATGGAACTTGTTTGTATGGAGGAGACTTACCGTATTTTTGTTTTACATTTTTAAAGGATTATAAAGAAAAAAGGAAGAAGAATATGTCACAGAGACCACAAGACTTCTGCAGAGTAAATTATTTGCAAGTAAAATATTTATTCTCTGGCCCTTTACAGAAAAAGTTTGTTGAGTCCTAGTTTGGGACATCAGGGGTGCCTCTCTCAGGAGATGACATTAAATCTGGGAACTTAAGAAACAGAAGAGTGAGGGGAAAAAAGTGCCCCCCCCCCCCGCCACCAAAGTCTTGTTAGAAGAAACTTGAAAAAACTTTAGTCCAAAAAAGGTTTTTGTTGGAAGTTGGCTTCCTTTTCAGGTAAAGATAGAGGGAGGTACATTTAAAGGGAATAAATAAATAAGTTTTTTAAAAAAAACTCCTGTAAATAAGTTTCTTAGGCTTGTCTTGATCCTCTTTTCTCAAATTCTAATATATGGTTGATTTGATTTAAAAATACCACCAACTTATTGTCATTTTTCCAATCCTGTGGCTTTCTCAGGTACCAGCCCATTCTAAGCTGCATTGCTCATAACAACAGTAGCAACTTTGATCAGTTATGTATTTACTTTCGAGCCAAGCATCCTGCTACGTACTTTCAACCCAATGTCCTACATAATCCTAACAACTCTGCAAGATAATCACTAGTATCTGAATTTTACAAAGAAGGAGCAATGATCAGAGCAGCTGAGTGGGGAGCCCATGGTCATGCTGCTGGTAACCCATGGAGCCAGGACTGTGACCATGACCAGCTCAAGTCTTGTGTCTCAAGACTGGGCTCTTCCTTTTATGGGCACCTATCAGTGTGTGTTCCTCCCTCTTTTCCATTTTATTTGTGGTGTTACCACCAGTTGAAAGCCCTTCTCACCCCACCACATCCCCCTCCTTTCACCTCCATGCCCCTGCTCTGCAAGTAGCAGAGTGCTTTTGCTACCAAACTTCACTGTCCAAGGCAAAAGAGGAACTAGATAGAACAAGAAGAGCTTTTCAAAATGCTGTCGTAGGGGGTCAGAATATGTGGCCTCCAAATGGGCCACTTTGATATAAGGATTATTTTGAGCTGAAGACAGTTGAGAAAGAGCAGACTTAAAAAAAAAAAAAAAAAGCTCTCTGCCCTACCCCACATTTGCCTAAAAGCAGGCTTAGACTCTAAATCATGGTTTTTAACTACCTCAAAAACCTTGGTGTTATTAGGGGGGGCATTGCCTCAAGATGCCACTGAGCTTGTTGAATAGCATTGAAGGAGGGTAGACTTCCTAGCTTTCTAACTAGTCCCTTATCAGCTTCATGCTAAAGTAATTTTCCTTGGATAGGCTCATCTTTCTTCCATTCTTCCTTTTCATGGCGTCCCAAAACAGTACAGGGGAGGAAAACCTTTTTCCCTCTATCCTCCTAGGTTTGGTGGCTGGGGACCCTTTGAATTAAACTGACAAAAGACAGATTAACAAGAGAAAAACAAACAGACTTTATTGCCATGCACAGTGCATATACTTGTGAGTAACTCTAAGGATGGTTAGAATCTGGGCTTAGATAGCATCTTCACAAAGAACAATACATTTGTTGAGAAGTGACAAGACAAACTAACAGGGTTTTAGGCTTCCTAGAGTGGCAAAGTGTGGGAAGGTAAATCAATCTGTGGGGCAAACTAATATAGAGTTGCTTTAGTGAGGTTTGTTATGTAGATTCCTCTTTGTGCAGCACTATGTTGATAAGAGTCTGGCGATTTCGAGTCTAAGCCTGCTTTTAGGCAAATGTGAGGGAGGGCAGAGCTTTATTCTGGGGTCTGCTCTAACTGTCTTCAGCTCAAAATAATCCTTACATCAAAGTGGCACATTTGGAGGCCGCATATTCTGATCCCCCTACGACAGCATTTTGAGAAGCCCTTCTTGTTCTTTCTAGTTCTTCCTTTGCCTTGGACAGTGAGGTTTGGTAGCAACAGCACCCGGCCTGGAGCTAGGAGACCAGAGTGTAGTGCCAGCAGATCCCGGGCCAGCAGAGAGCTTCCGAGAGAGTCCCTGACCTTCTCTGGTGTTCAGTCTCCTCATCCAGTACAGCTAAGGGATTGAACTCAATGTCTAATCTCTAAGATTCACCCATTTGCTTATGTGTCTGGATCAGTCAGGGTGTAGTCAGGAGACAGAAATCATGGCAATTATTGGAACAGAGAGAATTTAATGTAAAAAATTATTAACTGGGTAAGTGAAATGTTTGTAAAAAGTATACTGAGGTAGTGAAGGCAAGGAGCAGCTGCCACCCTTAGGACCTGGGGGAATAAATTAGAATTATGATAACTTAGAAGCTCAGGGAAAGGGGGCCCTATGGAGCTAGCTCAGATCTCTGGAGAGAGGGCCCAGGCTGGCTGGTGCTGCTCTGGAAGGGGAGGGGAGGGGAGGCAGGATGTGTCTGGTTCTGCTTTTTGGATTCAGCTGCTGCTGCTGTGGAAGGGAATTGCTGCGGCCGGAGAGAAAAGGTGTTGCACAGGTGAAACGACAGGAGCAAAAAGCAGAGGTCCCCTCCTTGAAGCCTCCCTCTAGTGCCCCCCACTGGCAGGGCCTAGCAGGGAGCAGCCTGCAAAGTACTTGTATTAGTTTGTGGACAAACTAGGGGCTAGAAGGATGGCTTTGGAGCTGAGAGATAACAGCTCAATAACTGGCACAATGTTCACTGCTGGGATTGCAGACTGGTGGCCCAGAAGCCACTTAGGGCCACATCTGATCCATAAACATGTCTTGTGTGACTATCACAAAAGTTTAATCAAGCATCTGTGTCTGGGTTTGTTTTTTTAGTCTGACAATCTTCTTCCTGAGAAATTCCACAGAATTTCATCCTTCATGATTTATACTTTTTAGAAACAAACAAATGGGAAGGCAGCTTGGAGATTAGCTATCTCAATGATCAGTTTACAGATGTGAAGGTCAGGCCCTTACAGGGTGAGAGGATTTTCTCCCAAATTACACAACCAGTGAATGAGATCTTTGGGTTCCAAAGTCAGGATTCTTACCACTTCCCCTCCCTGTCTTGTCCTGAAGCTGGGTGTGCTCTAGCCTCTTGCCACTCAGAGTATGGTCTGTGGACCAGCAGCACAAGTCTTGCTAGAAATGTAGACTCTCGGGCCCCAACTCAGACCTACCAAACTGGAGAATCAGAATCTGATTTTAAAAAGATACCTCCATGATTTTTGTACATAGTGAAATTCGAGAAGTGCTGAAGATAGCTTTATTGAAGTAAGAAAAAAATGGAACATTTATTGGACGCTAGTGTTTTTCTCTGGGGTGGGACCAGGGTATGGGGCGTGCAGCTTGGTTCTTAGCAAATGTCCTGACCATTCCTCTGATTCTTATCTTCTCTTCCCCCCAATTTGTAGGCCCACATATAGGCATGCAAACACCACATGTGCACACACTCATACATGTGCATGCATGTGCTCCCTCTCTCTCTCTCTCTCTCTCACACACATACACACACACATACATACATGCACACACAACTTCTGAGCCATTTATGATCTGGCCTCTGTCCTAACCTCCAGCCCCAATCCCTCACCAGGTGTCCCACGAGTACTGTGTTCTACTCACACTGAACTACTTGCAGGTAGTTGCCCAAACACATCAGTTGTTCTTTCAGCCTCCCTGTCTTTGCACGTGCTGTCTGCTGCTGCCTGCGGTACACCCCCGTCACCAAGATGGAGACCTGACTGACTTCTATGTGTCCTTCAACAACAGCTCAATGTCTTTTTCTTGGAAGCCTTCCCATGTTGCGTGAGGTGTATCCAGGCTGTGCTTCTCCTCTGTGATTTTAAAATACCTGACATATACCTTTATTGGAGCACTGTTTCTCACCAGGAGATAATCACAGATTTTGTGGTTTATCTCCTTGAATGGAAAGAACCATGCCCCACTGAGCAAGCCATCCTGGGGACGAGCCAATGAAGAAAGAATGAACTGATGCAGAGCTACGAAGTCTGACCAATGCTTATCCATAAAGAGCAGTGAAATATAGTAGTTGAAGCAGGGACTCTGAGGTCAGAAGTACTGGTCCCAAATCTTGATATTTCCATCAGTTGTTGACACTGGGGAGCTACTTTATCTCTCTGTGGATCAGTTTCCTCCTGTATAAAATAAGGATAATAACAGTATCTCCCTCACTGGATTGTTGTAAACATGAAAGGGGATCAACAATGCCTGTGAAATGCTTATCACAGAGCCTGTCTAGTGGCTAGTGCTCACCCCATGTTTGCCGTTTTGCTGCTATTATATGATATATTAGGCTCCTTAAGTTTGTTCGGCACTTACTGTCCCATTATTTATTGCTGTATAACTCAGTGGCTTAAAGCAACCGTAGCATCTATTTTGCTCATGGAGCTGCAATTTGGGTGGGACTTCCCTCCTCCCTCCCTTTTCCCCCTTCTTCCTTCTTCCCTTTCAATATATATATTTTTTTATTCCAAATGTTTACTGACCAAGTATCATGAGAGAAACACAAGTTTTCTGTTGGCTGAATGGGATGTTGGAAATTCTTGGCGGGGAGTTGCACTAAACTGAGGCCAAAAAATGTTGGAAGCCTAACAGACCTAACTGGAGAAAAAAGTTCCCTCTCTGCTCTGGTCTAGAAGTCTGAATTACCAAGTATAAGGAATTGTGTGAAACTCCAGTGTGAACTGGACTGGTGGTGAGCTCCCAGGGGTCTAACTGGGAGTGGGGAGGAAGGGCAGGGCATCTCAGATGTGGGGCTCTTGGCCGTGGTCGAGGTGTTAGGTGGGTTGTCTAAGTCTGAGGAAGTAGAACCCAGTTCTTTCCTGGGGAAAGCCTGTGTGGACACACACAGGGTTTGGGACTTTTCCAATTGGTTGGGGCATCAGATGCTGGTAGGAAACTAGCATGGGGACCAAACACAAAGCCAGTCTTGCAAACTAGAACCACTTGGTGAGAATAATAGGGAAGCTACAGCCTGAGGCTCACCCAAGCACCTGACCGAATTCATTCTTGCTGGAGATAGGTCATGATGGTTTTAAGACACCCTCATCAGTGAGTAAGGCAATCCCACTTAACACCTGATGGCTAAGAACCGGGCAGGATTAAGTCTGCTGGGAACCAGATGCTGAAAGCCCTTGGCCAGTCAGGGCTGGATCAGGCAGATAAACTCACAGTCTAACAGGAAGACTAACCCAGACGTTATTACAGTACAGCATGACCCAGGTCTGAGTTGGGTTTGCAAGTCTTGACTCATTTTCTCAAACACAAGTGTCAGTGACCTAATACAGTGGGAAATTGCTCACTGCATTTTCTGAGCTATGGGCTGAGAAACTGGTAAAATTGTAATGGAGAGAAACCTTGGGTCCAGGAGCACAGGTCCAGCAATTTCCCCGAGACATCCCCATGTTTGACTCCCTGCAGATCTTTGCCAAAATGTCCCATTTCCCTGAGGGCTTCCTGAACCATCTTATTTAGAACTGTCACCTCCCACCCTGACTCTCCTTTTCTCTATAACACTTATCAGCATCCCACTTACTGTATCTTTTACTCATTTATAATCTCTTTTCCCCAACTAGAATGTAAGTGCCATGAAGGCAGGGATTTTCATGTGTTTGTACCCTGCTGTGTCCCCATTAACAAAAATAGCACTTACCTAATAAGAGGCATTTAATGAATGCTTATAGACTCAGGTGTATTTCATGAAGTGACATATACGGAAAAGAAAAAGGAAATAACATATTTCATGACTTTGAGCGATGTAGAGGTGAAAAGTTACAACTCACATGAGGGAAGGGAATCCTAGTTAGTGAAAACCATTGACAGCACCAAAGCTATCATTTCTTTTCATCTCATGGAATAAAAATAATAAAAGAAGGAAATCTGCCACTGGGAAGATAAAGCAGAGCATAGTTGAATTGCTCCTTTTGGGGACCTACCTGCCAGTTGATTAACCAGCTAATGGAGCTCTTTGCTTTACGTGGGCCCTTCCCAGCACACATCTGCATAAATAAAGCATCCGCAGGTCAGGAGAAGCTTCCTTTCTGTGAAAGACAAATGATGTTCTTCGTTTGATTTACAGTCAAGGCTGAGCAAAAGAACACTTACCTAATTCATATTCAGTATTTCCACTGCATGAAAGACATTCTCCAAAATTTGCTTCTTGGGTTTAGTAAATGATGTACTAGCACAGTCGTTGATAATTAGTAAGTACTCAATATTTAGTAGGAAAGAATTATCCATGTGCTTCTGGAGATTTGCCACCTCTATGAGGATGCTTGCTGGCTTCACTGGAATTCCATAAATGTGTGTACAACACTGTATTTAAATGATATCATAAATTAACTGATTCTTTTACAAGGCACATAGTAGTTACATGTGTTGAAGAAAGGATAGCTCATTGCTACTCTCTTCCACATTCCCCTAAGAAATCTGAACGTTGGCTGTGACTTGGAAAAGGTCCTTCTTGGGTGTTTAATAAAATAAGCTGTCTTGTTGGGAATTGCTGTTTTCACTTGCACCATGTTTTTCCTTCCCATTGCTCCCCATACCTGCTTGGCCACAATTTTCCCTGGAAAATTTCTCTAAACATAACCCCACAAGGACTTTTGTAGCACCAACACTTTTTTTTTTAAATTTTTATTTATTTTTGGCTGTGTTGGGTCTTCATTTCTGTGCGAGGGCTTTCTCTAGTTGTGGCGAGCAGGGGCCACTCTTCAACGCGGTGCACGGGCCTCTCACTGTCGCGGCCTCTCTTGTTGCGGAGCACAAGCTCCAGACGCGCAGGCTCAGTAGTTGTGGCTCACAGGCCCAGTTCCTCCGCGGCATGTGAGATCTTTCCAGACCAGGGCTCGAACCTGTGTCCCCTGCATTGGCAGGCAGATTCTCAACCACTGCGCCACCAGGGAAGCCCACCAACAGTTTTTTTGCTTAAAAGTAAAATGACAGAATTTCCCTCATCTGAAGATTATGCATCTGAAAAAAGATACATCAAACTCAGCTATGGTTGATCTATTTTAGTATGTATACATATATGTAAACCTGGTGAGACTATTATTTTTTGAATACCATTCCTAAGAAGTCACATTTGTCCAACATTTCTAATTGGCCACCAACATCTGTCACATTCCACCTTTTATGTCTGTGACACAGAATTTCTAGGATGCATTAAAATGGGCATCAGATTTTCTAAAATGTTGCATGGTCTCTAATCGCTTGTATTCTCTCTCCACCCTCTCCCCTCTCTTTCTCCTCCTCACAGGGCTGATAGTCTACCTAGGAATGATGGGGGGAGCCTTCATCCTGGGGGGCCTGGCTGATAAGCTGGGGAGGAAGCGAGTTCTCAGCATGTCCCTGGCCGTCAACGCCTCCTTCGCCTCCCTCTCTTCCTTCGTACAGGGATACGGCGCCTTCCTCTTCTGCAGACTCATCTCAGGCATAGGGTGCGTAATTACAGAGGTTCAGCTGGACCTCCCCCCACACCAACCCCAGGACCAGTGGTCCATCCATCCTGATACCCTGACTCTGAGTGGTACCTCCAGAAAACTTTGAACTGAGTTTTTGTTTGACTTCCAAGATACTGTGTTAAAGTTGAACCTTAGAAAGGGGTTAGGTTGTAAAGTCAGTCATAAGGTCAAAATAATCTGACACTGCCTTGGCCGGTCTTTCGAATTCACTGGGTTATTTCACCACTGAGCCTAAGGGTGGGACAAGGCAATTGGGTTCCTGCTATGACCATTTTTAGTGTCTGACTTGGTTCTTACTTTCTGGCATTTTCTCTCTGCAGTATTGGGGGTTCTCTGCCCATTGTTTTTGCCTATTTTTCTGAATTCTTGTCCCGGGAGAAACGAGGAGAGCATCTCAGTTGGTTAGGCATCTTCTGGATGACTGGAGGCATCTATGCATCTGCCATGGCCTGGAGCATCATTCCACACTATGGTGAGTGCACTGGCTTAAAAGAACCCAGGGGCCTTGTTACTATGACACCTGCATCCGAACAACATTCCCTGTCCTCAGCCTTATTCCCACACTCACTCACAGTTCCTGTGTATGACCTTGATCTTTCTAAAGAAATTCTAACACTGGAGACACATGGCTAATTTCAGTACACATGTCTTCCTGGAAATAATACAGTCTACCCTCCCTCACTTCCTCCCTCCTTCTCTCCTTTCCTTCCTTTTCTTTGAAAGGACTTCAACCTTCATCTCCTCCACCCCTCCTCCTCACAGCAAGTTAGGCTCAGTAACCCCATTTTATAGATGTTGTAACAGAAGCCAAGAAGTTGGTGACTTGGCCAAATTGATGACTTGGCCTTGGCCTGACCTTGCATCATGATGCCCCCTCCCCCTCAGTGTGGTGCTCTCATATACCTTCCATTTTAGTGCCTGCTGTCACTCTTTCAGCTGCAAACGTGGAGCAGCCCTTACAGACAAGGTCTTGGTTTCAGCTGAGACAATTTTATTATCTTGGATAATTGCAAAAACTGGATTTTCTGGGCAGGGACTTGGCAACATTAACTTTCACTATTGGATTTTATTAAGAGTAAAGTAGGGAGAAGGCAGCAGTTTTGAATTTGATTATGCCTTTTGAGTATCCTGGGTAATGTCATCATTACCCTTCAAAATTATGTTTGGTGAACCATTGATTATGGGTGTAGGCTTTGCCATCATTCAGAATCCTGCAGACCATAGGGAGGAACAGAAACTGCCCCTGAAACTGACCAACAGTTCTCTACCCATTCCCTTCCTTGGTGTGTGTGTATTTATTGAAGTATAGTTGACTTACAATGTTGTGTTAGTTTCAGATGTACAGCAAAGAGATACAGTTATTCTTATTTATTTATTTATTGGAGTAAAATTGCTTTACAATGTTGTGTTAGTTTCTGCTGTACAATGAAGTGAATCAGCTATATGTATATCTATATCCCCTCCCTCTTGGACCTCCCTCCCACCCTTCCTAACCCACCCGTCTAGGTTGTCACAGAGCACCGAGCTGAGCTCCCTGTGCTATACAGCAGGTTCCCACTAGCTATCTATTTTACACATGGTAGTGTATTTATGTCAAACCTAATCTCCCAATTTGTCCCACCCTCCTCTTCCCCCTCTGTGTCCACATGTCTGTTCTCTACATCTACGTCTCAATCCCTACCCTACAAATAATTTCATCTCTAACATTTTTCTAGATTCCACATATATGCATTAATATATGATATTTGTTTTTCTCTTTCTGGCTTATTTCACTCTGTATGACAGACTCTAGGTCCATCCACATCTCTACAAATGATCCAGTCACTTTCCATTTTTATGGCTGAGTAATATTTCATTGTATATATGTACCACATCTTCCTTATCCATTCATCTGTCGTTGGACATTTAGGTTGTTTCCATGTCCTGGCTATTGTAAATGGTGCTGCAGTGAACATTGGGGTACATGTGTCCTTTTGAATTATGGTTTTCTCAGGGTATATGCCCAGGAGTGGGATTGCTGGGTCATATGGTAGTTCTATTTTTAGTTTTTTAAGGAACCTCCATACTGTTCTCCATAGTGGCTCTATCAACTTACATTCCTACCAACAGTGCAAGAGGGTTCCCTTTTCTCCACACCCTCTCCAGCGTTTACTGTTTGTAGATTTTTTGATGATGGCCATTCTGACCAGTGTGAGGTGATACTTCATTGTAGTTTTGAATTGCATTTCTCTAATAATTAGTGATGTTGAGCATCTGTTCATGTGCCTCTTGGCCATCTGTATGTTTTCTTTGGTGAAATGTCTATTTAGGTCTTCCTCCCATTTTTTACTTGGGTTGTTTGTTTTTTTGATATTGAGCTGCATGAGCTGTTTGTATATTTTGGAGATTATACATTTGTCCATTGCTTCATTTGCAAATATTTTCTTGCATTCTAGGGTTATCTTTTCCTCTTGTTTACGGTTTCCTTTGCTGTGCAAAAGCTTTTAATTTTAATTAGGTCCATTTGTTTATTTTTGGTTTTATTTTCATTACTCTAGGAGGTGGGTTAAAAAAGATCTTGCTGTGGTTTATGTCAAAGAGTGTTTTTCCTATGTTTTCCTCTAAGAGTTTGATAGTTTCTGGCCTTACATTTAGGTCTTTAATCCATTTTGAGTTTATTTTTCTGTATGGTGTTAGGGAGTGTTCTAAGTTCATCCTTTTACATGTAGCTGTCCAGTTTTCCCAGCACCACTTATTGAAGAGGCTGCCTTTTCTCCATTGTATGTTCTTGCCTCCTTTGTCATAGATTAGGTGACCACAGGTGAGTGGGTTTATCTCTGGGCTTTCTATCCTGTACCATTGATCTATATTTCTGCTTTTGTGCCAGTATCATACTGTTTTGATTACTGTAGCTTTGTAGTATAGTTTGAAGTTGGGGAGCCTGATTCCTCCACCTCCATTTTTCTTTCTCAGGATTGCTTTGGCTATTCGGGGTCTTTTGTGTTTCCATACAAATTGTAAAGTTTTTTGTTCTAATTCTGTGAAGGATGCCATTGGTAGTTTGATAGGGATTGCACTGAATCTGTAGATTGCTTTGGGTAGTATAGTCATTTTCACACTATTGATTCTTCCAATCCACGAACATGGTATATTTCTCCATTTGTTTATGTTATCTTTGATTTCTTCCATCAGTGTTTTATAGTTTTCTGAGTATAAGTCTTTTTCCTTCTTAGGTAGGTTTATTCCTAGTTATTTTATTCTTTTTGTTGCCATGGTAAATGGGATTGCTTCCTTAATTTCTCTGATTTTTCATTGTTAGTGTATAGGAATGCCAGAGATTTCTGTGCCTTAATTTTGTATCCTGCAACCTTACCAAATTCACTGATTAGCTCTGGTAGTTTTCTAATAGCATCTTTAGGAATTTCTGTGTATAGTGTCATGTCATCTGCAAACAGTGACAGTTTTACTTATTCTTTTCCAATTTGTATTCTTTTTATTTCTTATCCTTCTCTGATTACCATGGCTAGGCCTTCCAAAACTATGTTGAATAAGAGTGGCGAGAGTGGACATCCTTGTCTTGTTCTTAATCTTAGTGGAAATGCTTTCAATTTTTCACCATTGAGTATGATGTGTGCTGTGGGTTTGTCATATATGGCCTTTATTATGTTGAGGTAGGTTCTGTCTATGCCCATTTCCTGGAGAGTTTTTATCATAAATTGGTGTTGGATTTTGTCAAAAGCTTTTACTGCATCTATTGAGATGATCATATGGTTTTTATTCCTTAATTTGTCAATATGGTGTATCACATTGATTGATTAGTATATATTGAAGAATTCTTGCATTCCTGGGATAAATCCCACTTGATCATGGTGTATGATCCTTTTAATGTGTTGCTGGATTCTGTTTGCTAGTATTTTGTTCAGATTTTTGCATCTATGTTCATCAGTGATATTGGTCTGTGATATTTTTGTCTGGTTTTCGTATCAGGGTGATGGTGGCTTCATAGAATGAATTAGGGAGTGTTCCTCCCTCTGCAGTTTTTTGGAAGAGTTTGAGAAGGGTGGGTGTTAGCTCTTCTCTAAATGTTTGATAGAATTCACCTGTGAAGCCATCTGGTCCTGGACTTTTGTTTGTTGGAAAATTTTAAATTACAGTTTCAATTTCATTACTTGTGATAGGTCTGTTTATATTTCTAATTCTTCCTGCTTCAGTTCTGGGAAATTTTACCTCTCCAAGAATTTGTCCTTTTCTTTGTGGTTGTCTGTTTTATTGGCATATAGTTGTTTGTAGTAGTCTCTTATAATCTCTTGTATTTCTGTGGTGTCAGTTGTGATTTCTCCTTTTTCATTTCTAATTTTACTGATTTGCACCCTCTCCCTTTTTTTCTTGTTGAGTCTGACTAAAGGTTTATCAATTTTGTTTATCTTCTCAAAGAACAAACTTTTAGTTTTATTGATCTTTGCTATTGTTTTCTTCATTTCTATTTCATTCATTTCTGCTCTGATCTTTATGATTTCTTTCCTTCTACTGACTTTGGGTTTTCTTTCTCTTGTTGCTTTAGGTGTAAGGTTAGATTGTTTATTTGAGTTTTTCTTGTTTCTTGAGGTGAGATTGAATTGCTATAAACTACCCTCTTTGAACTGCTTTTGCGGCATCCCATAGGTTTTGGGTCATCATGTTTTCATTGTCACTTGTTTCTATGTATTTTTAAATTTCTTCTTTGATTTTTTTCAGTGATCTCTTGGTTATTTAGTAGTGCACTGTTTAGTCTCCATGTATTTGTGTTTTTTACAGTTTTTTTCCTGTAATTGATTTCCAATCTCATAGCGTTGTGGTCAGAAAAAATGCTTGATATGATTTCAATTTTCTTAAATTTTCTGAGGCTTGATTTGTGACCCAAGATGTGATCTATCCTGGAACATGTTCCATGTGCACTTGAGAAGAAAGTGTATTCTGCCACTTATGGGTGGAATGTCCTATAAATATCAATTAAATCTATCTGGTCTATTGTGTCATTTAAATCTTGTGTTTCCTTATTTATTTTCTGTTTGAATGATCTATCCATTGGTGTAAGTGGGGTGTTAAAATCGCCTACTATTATTGTGTTACTGTCAATTTCCCCTTTTATAGTTGTTAGCATTTGCCTTATGTATTGGCGTTCTCCTAAGTTGGGTGCATAAATATTTATAATTGTTATATCTTCTGGGAGTGATCCCTTGATCATTATGTAGTATCCTCCTTACCTCTTGTAGCACTCTTTATTTTAAAGTCTGTTTTATCTGATACCAGTATTGCTATTCCAGCTTTCTTTTGATTTCCATTTGCATAGAATATCTTTTTCCATTCCCTCACTTTCAGTGTATGTGTCCCTAGGTCTGTAGTGGGTCTCTTGTAGACAGCATATATATGGGTCTTGTTTTTGTATCCATTCAGCAAGCCTGTGTCTTTTGTTTGGAGCATTTAATCCATTTACATTCAAGGTTATTATCAATATGTATGTTCCTATTACCATTTTCTTAATTGTTTTGGGTTTGTTTTTGCAGGTCCTTTTCTTCTCTTGTGTTTCCCACCTAGGGAAGTTCCTTTAGCGTTTGTTGTAAAACTGGTTTGGTGGTGCTGAATTCTCTTAGCTTTTGCTTGTCTGAAAAGCTTTTGATTTCTCTATTGAATCTGAATGAGATCCTTGCTGGGTAGAGTAATCTTGGTTGTAGGTTTTTCTCTTTCATCACTAAGTATATCCTCCTAGTCCTTTCTGGCCTTCAGAGTTTCTGTTGAAAAATCAGTTGATAACCTTATGGAGATTCCTTTGTATGTTATTTTTTGCTTTTCCCTTGCTGCTTTTAATATGCTTTCTTTGTATTTAATTGTTGTTAGTTTGATTAATATGTGTCTTGGTGTGTTTCTCCTAGGATTTATCCTGTATGGGACTCTCTACACTTCCTGGACTTGGGTGACTATTTCCTTTCCCATGTTAGGGAAGTTTTCCACTATAATCTCTTTAAATATTTTCTCAGACCATTTCTTTTTCTATTCTTCTTCTGGGAGCCCTATAATTGAAATGTTGGTACGTTTAGTGTTGTCCCAGTGGTCTCTTAAGCTGTCTTCACTTCTTTTCATTTTTTTCTTTATTCTGTTTTGGGCAGTGAATTCCACCATTCTGTCTTCCAGCTCACTTATTCGTTATTCTGCCTCAGTTATGCTGTTATTGAGTCCTTCCAGTGTATTATTTTATTTTATTTTTTTGCGTTACGTGGGCCTCTCACCGCTGTGGCCCCTCCCGCTGCGGAGCACAGGCTCCGGACACGCAGGCCCAGCGGCCATGGTTCATGGGCTCAGCCACTCCGCAGCACGTGGGACCCTCTCGGACCGGGGCATGAACCCGCGTCCCCCGCATCAGCAGGCAGACTCCCAACCACTGCGCCACCAGGGAAGCCCTTCTAGTGTATTTTTGATTTCAGTATTGTGTTGTTCATCTCTGTTTGTTTGTTCTTTAGTTCTTCTAGATCTTTGTTAAACATTTCTTGTATTTTCTCGATCTGTACCTCCATTCTATTTCTGAGATTTTGGATCATGTTTACTATCACTACTCTGAATCCTTTTTTCAGGTAGGTTTCCTATTTCTTCTTCATTTATTTACTCTTGTAGGTTTTTATCCTACAAGACTTGCTCCTTTATCTGTGACATATTTTTTATATCATTTAATTTTTTTTTTTTGATGGGTGGGAATGTGTTCCTGTCTTTCTGGTTGTTTCACCTGAGGCTTCCAGCACTGGAGTTTGTAGGCTGTTGGGTAGAGCTGGGTTTTGGTACCAAGATGAGGACCTCCTGGAGACCCCACTCCAATGAATATTCCCTGGGATCTGAGGTTCTCTGTTAGTCCAGTGGTTCAGACTCAGAGCTCCCACCACAGGAGCTCTGGCCCAACCCCCAGGTTGTGAACCAAGATCCTGCAAGCCATGTGGGGAGGCAAAATAAAAAGAAAAAAAAAGAAAGAGGAAAAAGAAAAAAGAAAAAAAAAATGAGCAGAACAATAACAAAGAGTAAAAAATAAAATAAGATTAGAAAACTAACATATGTTAGAAAGAAAAAAAATATATATATATAGATGAAGCAACAACTGGAAGGTAAAACAGACCCTAAATAGTAAAAAAGAGGAGGAAAAAGAAAAGCCAGAAAAGGCCTTGGCTGTGGGGGGGTGGGGCTTAGGCAGGGGCAGGGTTTAGGTGGTGGGCGTGGCCTATGCTTAGGACTGGAAAAGGCCCTGGGGGGTGGGGGGTAGGGCTTAGGCTCAACGCAGCAGGAGGGGCCCAGGAGTGCCTCTGGCCTTGGAGGTCTGAGGACCAGGTCCAGGACCCCAGCAGGCTCACTGGGCCCGAGTGGGTGGGGGAAACGCTAGGTGCATTCTCCCCATCCTCTGATCCTTGAGGGCCCCACCCCATTGGCCTCTCTTCTTCCCCCACTCCTTCCCTCCTATGTCTCTAGGACCCCAACAGCCAGAGGGGCCTCAGAGAATGGAGGACCAGACCTGGGAGCCCAGCAGGCATCCCAGGGCTTGAGGGAAACAGCTGCCATGCCTCCCCTGATCCTCCAGTCCTGGAGGGTTCCCCCTCCGTCTGCCTCTCCTCTTTTGCACCCGCCCCCTGCACTTCCCTCCTATGCCCCTAGGACCAGTGCAGCCTGGAGGGGGCCTTGGAGGGTGGAGTAACCAGTTTGGGAGTCCTTCAGGCTTCCCAGGGTCCGATTGGGCAGGGGAAATGCTAGGCATGCTCACCCCGATCCTCCAAGCCCCCAAGGGTGCCTCCAGGCATGGGAACCCCTACTCCCAGCCACCCCTCAGGGGCACAGGTCCTGTCTGGCCTCCACTTCTCCTTCCCCCTCACTCCCCCCACATCCTACCCAGTCACTCAGGGGTTCCTCCCATCTCCTTAGGCATTGAGGTCCCCCACCAGCATCTGGCAGGCGCCTTAGTTGTGGGAAGATACGAACTCCGTGTCTTCCCACACCTCCATCTTCCACTGTGCAGCTCAATTCTTCTTTTCAGATTCTTTTCCCTTATAGGTTATTACAAAATATTGGGTGGCCAAAAAGTTCATTTAGGTTTTTCCATAACATTTTACAGAAAACCCCAAACGAACTTTTTGGCCAACCCAATATTGAATATAGTTCCTGTGCTATACAGTAGGTCCTTATTGGTTATCTATTTTATATTCAGTAGTGTGTATATGTTAATCCCAGACTTCTAATTTATCCCTCCCCCCTCTTTCCCCTTTGGTAACCATAAGTTTTTTCTATGTCTGTGGGTTTATTTCTGTTTTGGAAGTTCATTTGTATCATTTTTTAGATTCCACATATAAGTGATACCATATGATAATTGTCTTTGTCTGTCTTACTTCACTTAGTATGATAATCTCTGGGTCCATCCATGTTGCTGCAAATGGCAGTATTTCATTCTTTTCAATCGCTGAGTAATATTCCATCTTATATATGTACCACATCTTCTTCATCCATTCATCTGTCCATGGATGTTTAGGTTGCTTCCATGTCTTGGCTGTTGTAAATAGTGCTCCTATGAACATAGGGGTGCATGCATCTTTTTGAATTAGAGTTTTGTCTAGATATATGCCCACAGGTAGGATTGCTGGATCATATAGCAACTCTATTTTTAGTTCTTTAAGGAACCTCCATAATGTTCTCCGTAGTGACTTCACCAATTTACATCCCCACCAAGAGTGTAGCAGGGTTCCTTTTTCTCCTGGTATGCTTGTTTTAAATCTGACCCTCTCTGATGTGTGTTCTGGGTTAATGGAGGCTTCTGTATTATCTTTTTAAGAAGAAGCTTTGGTGTAGACAATCCCTATTTTATTAGTTAAGGGGATGCTGGGTGTATTACCCTGAGAACCTGATAAACCCTGAAATCTTAGTGGTTTAATACCAAAGAAGTTTTCCCCTCCTGCAAAGCCCGGCTGGTGTTTCTGATCTGCAGGCAGCTCTGCTCTATCAGTAATCCCAGGGCTCAGGTTCCCTCCAGCATGTGATCTACCCTCTTCAACAGGTAACCTACATGTTGGTTCAGTGAAAGAGCATGGACAGTTGTATGTGGGTGCTTTTGAAGGGCAGGCTAAGAATTGGATCACATCTTCTTTGCTCACATCCCATTGGCCCCAGATCTGTAATATGACCACACACTACAGCAAAGGACACCAGGAAATGTGACCTAGCTGTGTGCCCACGAGGTAGAGGAAATGGGTTTGGGACCATCATGTTACCTTTGCCATATCCCACTGGATTTTTGTATCAGAAGCAGAGAAGAAATATGAACAAAAATAATGAAATAAAGAGTTGAAGGATTTTCCAGATAATTCTGTTACCATAGGTAATTCTCCATAATTTTAGATACAAAATTGTATTACTCCTGATATCAGGCTCTGCATTCTACCCTTCCCCAAAATGCATACATTAATTATCCAGGCCGTTGGTTATATGGGTCCAAGGAATTGCTTTTGTTCCCACAATTCTTGCTATAATATCACTTCCCCTGTTAATTGATCCAAACGTGTTAACACTAAGAAACTATTTTTACATATAAACTGAGTTAGACAGTTTGTTGGGGTGGGGGGAAACAAATAGACTCTGGATAAAAGCTGAGTCAAAATAGTGGTTCTATGTAATTTGGGACAGGTCACCTAGCTTGTCCAGCCTTGGTTCCTTTATCTATAAAATGGAGAGAAGGAAGCAAAGAGAATAGACTGTGGAGATCCGATCTGTGCCAGCCCTAACATCCAGCAGTTCTTGGGAGGCAAATAATGGTGAGAAAATTTTGGAGACAATTCTAGTATTTGGGCTGGTTTCCCTCCAAGCTGCATTAGCAATTCTAGCCCTATTTTCAGACTGCTTGTTCCACAAGGGAACTGCCCTCACAACCAACCAATGAGCAAAGGTCCTTGGCTTCCCTCTGATTGGATCAGCTTAAGTCATGTGCTCACCTCAGCCAATCACTAAACCCCAGAGGATGCCAGGTCCTGGGCGTTTCATATACTTTCTTCTCCATCCCTGGCACTGGGGATGGGGTCAGTCCCATCCAAACCACAAGTCTGCAACCCAGTGGAGAGGAAGGATGGGAAGGATGTTGTGAGGGGAGCAACCCACAATAGTCACTACAAACTGCATCATTTTTTCACTTCACTTTGCACACACAAACACACAATGGGTGTCTGGTTTCTAAAAAAGCAATAAAAGAATTCAGGCTGGGGACACATTGACCAAGACTAAGGGGGATGCCCATGGCAGAGGGGCCACATAGCTCCTGGCTGATAGCAGGGCTTGTGGTTAAGTATCTTACTCCAAATGGATAGGATATTTTCCTATTTGTATGCCTATAAGAAATCTATGGCTTTTACATTCCATTTAAAAATACCAGCCTCTTGGATGATTAGGCTTAATTGAAACAGGCATTAACTTGAGGGCAACCCATCCTAGAAATATGGCGGACTAGAATCACAGTGCAACAGGAGTGATTATTTATTTTAAACCTCATTTTACCAGGACCAGATGTTCTGTCCACAGTGAACAGAGACATTTGATGGTATTTCCCAACAGACCTAAGACATTAATCCTCTAAAAACCCCTCCACTCAGCAGGGACAAATGCAAGGGTGATCCGGAAAGGAGACTTGATGTTTGTATGTAGCTTGTGCAAACCATTTAACTGGTTTTGCAGGAATGAAGTGATGGGAGGTCTTGGCACCAGGAATTTGGGTGACTGAGTCATTGAGAAAGAAAGTTACAAACCTCAGAATGTTTTTCTGGGAACTCATGGGCATAGCCCCCCCAGAATGGATATATTATGGAAGATTAATTCCCACTGTAGTCAGCAGCACCAGCTATTTGAGAAATCCTGATGGAGAAAAGTAGGGCAAGCTAAAAGATCAGTGACCAGAACAATCCCTGTCTCCAAATTAATAGTAGTCTTATATATTTGGAAGCAGTTCACTGTTTAATTTTAATTGATTTAAGGCCCCAAAGGTGTGCCTAATGAATGTGATAAGTGCAGATTACTAAAATCACCATAAAAACCAGAGAGGCATGAGGGAATAATGGATTTTGGATAATTTGCATATATTTTCATTAAGAAAAAAAATATCTCTGAGGCAGAATACTTTCTAAACATACCTGCTTCTGCCCTTCTTCTCTTGTTACTCACCTGAGTTTGACTGCTACGTAGCTTTGGTCAGCTTTATTTCTGATTACGCCAGAGTGGTTTTTGGACATGAGCTGAGGATGTGGAAATCTTACTATCGTTTTGCCTTCTTCTTTCTGTTGTCACTCTCAAGAGAGGAAAGACTTCTTAATTAAAATTTAAATGAACAAACAGGGACTTCCCTGGTGGAGCAGTGGTTAAGAATCCGCCTGCCAATGCAGGGGACATGGATTCGAGACCTGGTCCAGGAAGATCCCACATGCCTCGGAACAGCTAAACCCGTGCATCACAACTACTGAGCCCACACGCCGCAACTACTGAAGCCCATGCGTTCTTCGCAACAAGGGAAGCCACCGCAATGAGAAACCCATGCACCGCAACGAAGAGCAGCCCCCGCTCACCGCAACTAGAGAAAGCCCATGCGCAGCAACGAAGACCCAAAGCAGCCAAAAATAAATAAATAAATTTATAAAAGAAAAAACTCCTGTGAGATGGAAGGAGAACAGGACAGGCTGTGCAAAAAAGAGATTTGATTGTGATTGAGAATGTTGGATGTATTATGTGTATTATGTTCTGTGGCCATTGTGTAAAAGCGGCCACAGCCCCATGTTTTTTTCACCTGGGATTCCCTCCGGCCAGTCATTCCATTGTGCAAATAGAGTAAGAAATATCTGCAGAAACAGCAGATATTGGTTAGGAGTCCCCTGCAAGTAGAACAAATTGAACCGCGATGGTAAGAGAGAATTCAAGACATAAACTGCCCACCTCCGGAGTTGGCCATATAGTATATTTTCAAGTAAATGGAATAGAGATTTTCCAGCCGAATAATGTTCACCGTTTGAACTTTAGAAATCAATATATTTATTTATAAAGTTTGGTCTTTTTCAGAAATGCTGTTGGAATTGTCTTCAGAGATCGTTTTGACTGACATGAGAGAACCAGTCTATTTCATAACCTTGGCTTTAAAAGAAAATAATCCTTTTGCTGATATTCATCTATTTTACTCAACATCTTTGGCACTAACTGTCATGTAACTATTTTGAAACAAATCAAATCTACCCTCAAAGCAGGTGAATTACTTTTGGTTGCCAGGAGCTTTCACACGCAGCAAATCTGTGGAAGTACCATTACCTGCCTTCTACAGCTGTGAAAACCCACCAACATAACAATAACGATGTGAGAAAGTCAGGATTTGAACTCTGATCTACATGACTGTAAAAGTCCAGGCACTTTTCACTGTGTTATCGTCCTTTGCAAGAGGAAAATTTGCTTCTTACGAAGATATTTGAAGGAATGTTTTGTAGATCCTGAAGGCAATTTCGGAAAATGAATTTTAGAAATGTTTTGAATAATGAAAGCTGAGTAGGAGCTATTCACCTCTCCATTTCAATGATGGTAGAATTCATTTGAGTGTAGAAGCTCAGTATCTTTAAAAAAAATTAGTATTATCACTGAGTGTTTTTTCAAAGTGTGGTCCTGAACCCTGTGCATTGGAATCACCTAGAGCTGGTATTGCCCTTTGACTTAGGGAAGACTAATGCCCCATCAAAACCCTGGGTCACGTAAGGCCTTGCTCTGGCTTTCCTCCAGCTGTACCTCTTCCCATGAGGCAACGTGCGTCCCTAAGGCCACAATCCCACTCCATCCAGATCATGCTCTGGCTACTCAGGACCTAGGACTCCCCACTAAACTCAAGGGATCATGACAAGGACACCCACTCTTACTACGGTGGTGTGTGTGGTGTGACCACACGTGTTGGCATGAGGCCCCTCATTCTACAGGAGGGGCTGGTGGGGGGATAGAAGGGGGTCCTGTAAAGGTGGGTCTTGGGCAGGTCAGGGCTTGGCCTTCCAGCTCCTTATTTGTTGAGCAGGAGGATGGAACATCTGTTATCTAACAGTTTAACTGAAATTTTAATGAATATATAGAAATATGGGATGGTGCCTCTATTTGTACTCCTACCCAAGGCCCCATAAGTGTCAGGCCAGGCCTGCCTCTGGGGTTGACAAGATGCAGATTCCCAGCGCCTTTCAGAATCAGAGGCTTTGGGGGCACAGCCGGGGAGTCTGCATGTTAACCTGCTCCCCAGGTGATTCTCTTGTGCCCCATGGTTTGAAAGCCAGTTCTTGAAGGTCACTCTAAGACCGTGTGTCAGAGATCCTCTGACTGCTTCTTCACAGGCTGGGGCTTCAGCATGGGCACCAATTACCACTTCCACAGCTGGAGAGTGTTTGTCATCGTCTGCGCTCTGCCCTGCACTGTGTCCATGGTGGCCCTGAAGTTCATGCCAGAGAGCCCGAGGTTTCTGCTAGAGGTGAGTCAGCGCCCCCAACCCGTGTGAGGGCAATGGAACAGCGACAGGAGCTAGCCCTGCTGCTCCAGCCCCTTGGTCCCATGTTGGCTGACCTGGCCCATCATTAAATCCATCGTGATGGTTGCACGCCTGGGATTCAAGGACAGCCAGAGCCGGAGGGACTCAGGAGCTCACTGAGCACAGAGCAGCAGCACTGTTCCCGGAGGCTGGGTGGAGCTGAAGGGGGCTCTGCTAAGGATGCTTCTGGCACCCACTCTCCCCAGAGGTCCTGATGATGAGGCACTTCAAAGCTGCATGCAGATTTTCCATGTTACGGCTGTGAGCTGGGTTGTAAATCTGTCACTGCTCCCAAGCCCTTCAAGACTCTTGGCTTTGCAGGACCTCTCTCCTCCAGAAAGCTGCTCCCAGAGTCCTGTGAGGTTTCCAGCTTGGTGGTGGTGGTGGTGAGGCTCTCGTGCTTGCGGTGGTCAGACAGGCAGGGCTGGTGGAGGGGCAATAGGACTTGAAGGCTCTTACAGCCCCAATTCTCAGAGTCTACTTATAAGCCTCCTTCTAGCTTTCTGCAGACTGACCCTCCTTGTTGAGTTTCTTCTTTCATCCCATTGATCAGGTTCCAGATGCAGCAAAAAGTTTTTTTATCCATGCTTATCTCAAAAGCTACCCTTCATTGTGTATGAGTTTCCTAGGGCTGCTCTAACAAAGGCACACAAACCGAGGGGCTCATAGTAAGAGAAGTTTATTGTCTCACAGGTCTGTTGGCTAAAAGTCCCCAACCAAGGTGTTGGCAGGGCCACACTCCCTTGGAAGCCCTTAGGGAAGCTTTACTTGCCTCTTTCAACTTCCGGTGGGTTGCTTGCATTTTTTGGCATTCCTTGGCTCGCAGCTGTTGCACTCCAGTCTCTGCCTTTGTCACGACATGGTGTTCTCTCTATGTGTCTCTGGCTCTTCACATGGGCTTCTTCTTATAGGGACACCAGTCATGTTGGATTAGGGGTGCACCCTACCCCAGTATGACCTCACCTTAATTAATTACATCTGCAGCAACCCTGCTTCCAAATAAGGTCACATTCTGGGGTACTGGCAGCTAGAACTTCAACATATTTTTAGGGTTGGGGACATAGTTCAACCCATCACATGTTGTGTCTTTGCTTTGTCCTGCCAGGGAGGAACATGGCTCCCACCCTGCAGTCTATTCAACCTTAACCTACGAGTAGTTACACAGCCTATAATGATAATAGTACCCAGCATTTACACCTTGAAGGTACAACCTTACTATCCTTCCAAGATGGGCTGCGACAGAAACTTGTCCTAGTCTTTCACAAGCCCTAGATAGTAACACATCCATGGCCAATTGCCTCAGACTTGGGTATCAGCACCTGTTGGGCTTGTAGGGTTTTCCACCCCTAATCAGCAAAAGACTGTTCATGTCTCTCTCCTTGGTTTTACCAGATGGGCAAACACGACGAAGCCTGGATGATTCTCAAGCACGTTCACGACACCAACATGAGGGCTAAGGGGGCCCCAGAGAAGGTGTTCACGGTGAGTGCATGGTCACCTATGCCAACAGGAGGGGGCCTCTCCTCTTCACTGCTTTGGTTTGCTAAAAAATAATTTTATTATATAAGCATATCCCAGAAAATTTGTCAAAAGGGGAATAAAGCCCCTGACATTCCTATTACTGCATCATAATTATCTTTGCATTTTGATGGATACCTTCTTGGTACTGCTAAGTGTTCAAATATGGCAAAGGGAAAACCTAGCTATATTCATATGGGGATAACCATATGTACATATATTTACATATATCAATGCATATAGATTATTCAGGAGTACTTATAGGCATTCTATATGTGTCTCATAGTATTCAGAATCATCCTTTTAATGGACATTAATATTAGAAACATTAACACAGTTTTCGTAAACATGTCCCCAATGTTAGAGATGCATGTGCCCTGTTTTATTACCTTGTTCCTGCAAATATTGCTGCAATGAACCTGTTCCTGCACATAGTTCCTTTCCTTTCATGTTCTGGGTTTGTTTTCTAAGAGTAGACTCCTAGAAATAAAATGAGTGGCTCAAACAGCATGAGTATTTTTATAGCTCTTGAGATGCATTGCAAATTACATTTCAGTAGGGTTGCAATGATCTGTGATACCTCCAATGATAGGATACCTGTTTCTCAGCATCCTTACCAGCATTGGCTGTTAGCCTGGATTTTCTTTCTCACTAGTTTAAAAAGTGAAAAACTAGCCAATGGCAGTTTCCACAGGGAGGTCCTGTTAGTTACCATGAACTGTGCTCTTCCCACCAAGCTGTGGCCAACCACGAGGAATACCCACGGCAGGGTCCCTGTGCACCTGTCTGCATGACCCCCTTTTAGACCAACTCCAAATCCATTTCTTCAAGGAAGCCTTCCTGAGTTAACTCCCACCTACTCCAACTCACTGCTTTTGCTTCTTTGGCTTCCGTAATTTGAGTCTGGAGTAAAACACTTTTTCTTGTTAACCTGTTACTTGAAACCCCTGATTCTCAGGCGGGACCCCATAGCAGCTAAGAATCTACAACCTGAAGCCAGACCAGTCTGGGTCCAAATCCTGATTTTAACATGTTCTAGCTGTGTGGCCTTAGGCAAGGTACTGTCTGTGCCTTATTTTCTTCATTGGGAAAAGAGGGATAACAATGTCTATGAATACAGTTATAGTAAGGATTAAAATCAAGCACCTAAACTGTGCCTGGCTTAGAGTAAATACTACATAGATGTTAACTATTATCCAAATATTTTATGTCATATTTTTAAATAAATAAACTCAAATAATAGATTTTATGGAAAGTTGTCCAGTGGAATATTTCCCCAATTCCAACACTCCTAAAATTATCTAAAATATGGGACCAGTCCTTTTATTACAAACATTTATTAAGAAGCACCATTAACAATATTTATAGACTTTCCGGTTGGATAAACGAAATGTAATTGAAAATAGAACTTTTAGCTAGTTCATTTTCTTAATCCTTCCTCAATTAACTTTCTTATTAAAAATTTCCCACACTTAAAAAAAAAAGGAAGAAGCAGCACAATTAGCAGAGCTACTCCAAATAAAAGATGATAAGGGAACTGGTGGTTCTCCCAACCTCCCATCCCCGCCGCTCCCTGTGATGGGTTTTCATGCTGCAGCTGGACTGCAGGTCTGGACCCCAGATGCTAGCAGGAGCGCCCTGTCCCCTGGAGTCTGGGTATGCTTGGTTCAGTCCTGCCTCCCACCCCACCCATTCTATAGCCTTCTCTCCAAGCTCCTGCTTATTCCTAGGAGATGTTACTGAGTCTTTGGGTATAACCTCTGCTTTTAGTAGATTTCACCCTTTCTCAGGAAAAGGGAATTAAAAAGGTCATGGGCTCAGTATTTCCAAACTGACTTGATGATCATAGTAATTTTGTAGAAGAGGATGACTGGATGGGCCAGGAAAAAAAAAAGAAAAGGGGGCTTCCCTGGTGGCGCGGTGGTTGGGAGTCCGCCTGTCGATGCGGGGGACACGGGTTCGTGCCCCGGTCTGGGAGGATCCCGCATGTCGTGGGGCGGCTGGGCCCGTGCGCCATGGCCGCTGAGTCTGGGCGTCCGGAGCCTGTGCTCCGCGACAGGAGAGGCCACGTTAGTGAGAGGCCCGCGTACCGAAAAAAAAAGAAAGAAAAGAAAAGAAAAACAGCCTGAAAGTGTTCCTGACCTCAGACAGCTGGGCAGTGGCTGGAGTCAGGAGTGATACTCAGCCCTGCCGAATGGGGTCGTCTGCTATGATCCTGTGCCCTCCCCTCTGTAGACGGTACTCACAGTAAACATGCTCAGGGGCCTGGAGGAAGAGCTTAGGGTAGGCCAGGCTCTTAGTGTTCATGGTGAGCCCTGGATGTGGCCCTCCTCACATCCACCTTGGAGCCATGGGGTTCAGGACATGATACCCCAAGATATGGCACCTCAGCATGTTGAATATCGGAAGCTGAAGGAGCTTGAGAAAACAGCAGAAGTAGAAATGTCACTCTTACCTCCCCCTGCTCCCCCTTCTTCCCTGAAACAGGCCATAGATCTCCCACATGGAAGGTGCTCTCCGGGCACCAGGAGGAAAGAAGACATTGTTCTCAGCAGAGATGGGGAACTTAGGGCCAAGAAGGCCGTATCAACAAACCTTGTTAAACTAACCCTTGTCATCCTAATTACTTCTTCACCATTTCTTCACCCTAGCCCAAATCCCTTTGTCTTGTCAGTTCTTCACAAATTTACTGTTTCTGCAAGATATAAAAACTTCCTGGGCTGGTCACTTCTTCGGGGCTTCATTCTCTCGTGAAGGCTCCCACGGACATGTAAAAATTCAGTAAAATGTGGATGCTTTCCTCCTGTTAATCTCTCTTTGCCAGTTGAACTTCCAGACCCAGCCAGGGAGCCTAAGAGGGTAGAGGAATACTTTCCCCTCCCCTACAGAGCCCTGGCTTTCACCAGCCCCTGTCGCTACCTCACAAGCTTCTGAACAGCCCCCTGGCAGGTGTCCACTGGGTGGGTTGAAGTATTCCCCCGAGAACCCATGCTCTGCAAGGCTGGGGTGAGCACAGACCACACAGACTGTATTCTACTTTAGACTGAAGCAAAGCCAAGTATCCCAGTTAATTGTAACTTAGAGTAATTATGCTTTGCAAGTTGTCAACACGCCCACTCCCAGATCCGGAGGGAATAGGGTGTTATTTTCCCCAGGAGCAAAGCAAAGGCAACATTTGTATTTCCTTCCCCTCTCCCCAACCCACACCTCAGGCACGTGGGATCTTAGTTCCCTGACCAGGGATTGAACCCGCGGCGCCTGTGGTGCAAGCACAGAGTCTTAACCACTGGACCTCCGGGAAGTCCCATTTAGTGAGATTCTTAACGTGCTTCCTGACTTAGGGTCAACCTTCTCCTCGGCCTCTTTCGGCTGCAGCTGGGTTCTTGGTCTCCCTGGGATACCTAATAACACAAAGACCAGTTCCAGCCAAGAGTCACACTGGAGGGCCTGCTGCGTTCTCTCTCCTGTGTCCCTGTGTGGGCCTGGGCAGAAGAGCATTTGCAAAGGCCACACACCCAGGAATGGCAGGACCAGCCCAGGAGGCTCTGGCATGCTTATATACCTGTGATTTTTAGGAAGAGCACCTATGCTTTTACCAGGTTCTCAAAAGGGTATCCGGCCCTCCCAAGAGAAGAACCACTGTTTTCAGTGTTTAGAAAAACAAAGCCGAGCCCTCCTAGGCTCAGGGCTTGGGAATTAAAGAAGCAATTGTCCCTAATTCAGGAACTGTATTTCCCCCTGTGGATATCCAGCCGCATCTCTCTCTCTGTCTCCTCACATTCTCAGTCCCTTGGCTGAAGGAAGAGATGGAGACACTTACGACTAAAGCCTTTTCTCCCTAGAAAGAAAGGTTTGTTGGAGGAGGTGATAGAAACTGGTTTTGAATTTTTTGAGTACACTCTTCTATTTTGCTCTGAATTGGTCTGCATGCACGGACCTTGATAACTTGGCTAAGAGTTTGTGTGGTCAGGAATCTCCTTAACATGATGGTTAGTTATAGAAGGCAGTGGTTGTCTTAAACATTGATTAAACTGAAAATCGCTGTCTTAATGAGTCAGGATTGCTCCCTGGGGCTACCTGCTGACATTGGACAAATTAACACTTTCCGGGGCCCTTGGGGGAGCCCTGAGATATACAGCCTTATTTCCATTCCCTATCTCTTTGATTTCCTCCAGGAAAACCAGGGGTAGCAAGGAAGACATAATTTCTCTCTCTTTCTAAAAATTAAGGTATAATTGACAGATAACATTATATTAGTTGCAGGTGCACCACATAATGATTCAGTTATTTGTATACATTGCAAAATGATCACCACAATAAGTCTCGTTACCGTCTGTCACCACACATTTACAAACATTTTTTTTTCTTGTGATGAGGACTTTTAAGATTTACTTTCTTAGCAACTTTCAAGTAATGAATACTGTATTATTAACTATAGTCACCATGCTCTATGTTACATCCCCATGACTTATTTTATAACTGAAAATTTGTACCTTTGATGCCTTTCTCCTATTTTATCCACCCATAACCCCTCTCCCCTCTGGGAACCACCAGTCTGTTCTCTGTATCTATGAACTTGGTTTTCTGTTTCTGTTTTGTTTGTTTGATTCCAAATATAAGTGGGATCATAAAGTATTTGTCTTTGTCTGACTTATTTCACTTACATAATGCCCTCGATGTCCATCCATGTTGTCGCAAATGGCAAGATTTTTTTTTAAATTTTTTGTGGCTGGGTAGTATTCCATTGTGTGTGTGTTTGCGTGGGTGGGTGTGTATCACATTGTTATCCATTCACCTGTTGATGGCCACTTAGGTTGTTTCCATATCTTCACTTTTATAAATAATACTTCAGTGAACATGGGAATGCAGATATCTTTTCGAGTTAGTGTTTTCATTTCCTTTGGATAAATACCCAGAAGTGGAATTGCTGGATCATATGGTAGTTCCATTTTTAATTTTAGGGGGAACCTCTATACTACTTCCCATAGTGGCTGCACCAATTTACACCCCCACCAACAACGCAGAAGGATTTCCTTTTCCCCACATCCTGGTCAACACTTGTTATTTCTTGTCTTTTTGATAATAACCATTCTAGCAGGTGTGAGGTGATATCTCATTGTAGTTTTGATTTGCAGTTCCCTGATGATTAGTGATGTTGAGAATTTTTTTTCACGTACCTGTTGGCCATCTGTATGTCTTCTTTGGAAAACTGTCTATTCAGATCCTCTGTCCATTTTTTAATTGGATCTTTTTGTTTTGTTTTTTTTTTTGCTGTTGAGTTGCATGAGTTCTTTTTATATTTTGGATATTAGTCTCTTATCAGATATATGATTTGCAAGTATCTTCTCCCATTCAGTAAGTTGCCTTTTCATTTCGTTGATGATTTCCTTTGCTGTGCAGAAGGAGGACATAATGTCTTTTATTCTGCTGTGTTTTAAAAATGTCTTGCATAGCAAACCCCCTTTCCTAACACACACACACAAACACACACACACACTGTTGCCTATATGGGTTCTAGACTTCTGTGATGTTAATATCCATTAAGGATAGACTTGTGAATTTTAAGGTGGAGTCAACTCTACTATGGGCAAATCAGATATAAACAGGAATTCAGTGTATTTCCCAAAGCCATAATTGAGTGAAAAAACTCTGATTCATTTTGTCTGCAGTGGGACATAGCCACCTGAGAAAGATCCCTAAGAGATGCTATGTACAATTTTGGCTAAGAATTACTGAACTGTAGGGTCACCGAAAGCTCCTCTAGCCTTAAGTAAGTTAATAAAGTCAGTTACATTAAACTAAAAATTGAAAAGTCAAAGTGGGGTTAAGATTCTCTAGCCAATCTTTGCTTTACAGGTTTCCAACATTAAAACTCCCAAGCAAATGGATGAATTCATTGAGATCCAAAGTTCAACAGGGACTTGGTACCAGCGCTGGCTAGTCAGATTCAAGACCACTTTCAAGCAGGTACAGCTGGGGACCTGGGGTTGTTGAGAGGGAGGCTCTATGGAAATCTGTAACGTCAGTGGATGAAGAATAGAGATCCTGAACACCCCCATCAGCCCAAGACAGTGTGGTGGGCAGGAAGCTACCTTGGATAGGGACTTTCGGGTCCTAGCCCATGCTTACCTGTGAGCCCTTGAGCCACAAACTATAGACCTTCGTTTCTTTCCTTTGTTCTTCCTTCCCAAGGCAGAGATTTTGAATGTAGGTGCAATGTCTAGTCTGAGTAAAAACCTTTCTCTCTAGCACCTTCTCATTAAATAATCCATAGGAAGAAAGGAGTGGGTTAAAGAAATGACCCCTTTGAGATTTGTTGGTGATTTCTGAGAAAGTCTTCTTGAAGGGCAAGGCTCCTGTGAGGTGAATCAACTATTGAACACTGAGGCAGTCAATGGCCAGAGTCTCCTGAGCCTGGATAACCTTCCTGGTGTAAAAGGTGGTTCAATGTTTGGAATATCACCCATTCCCACTGGCGGGGAGCAGAACTCACTGCTCAAGGCTATTCACTGCCTTGACATCTCCACTCCGTGTGCTTTTTGTCACATGCATGGAGCATTGTTGTGTTCCCAGATGCTACATGACGGTTAGAAGTTGAGACCAGCCAGTAAGAAGAGAAGAGGCTTTCCTTGTTATTTGAGCAGAATTGCTGCCTCTGGAAGATAATGGGTTCCTAGGCAATTTAATAGAAAATATTAAAAATGAGCTCTTCCAAGTCACAAGTTTCTGCCTTTAACAACCCATCTCTTCTGTGTGTTATAGGTCTGGGAAAATGCTCTGTACTGTGTGATGGGGCCCTACAGGATGAACACACTGATTCTGGCTGTGGTCTGGTTCACCATGGCTTTAAGGTAAGCTCTGTCTTCCTTAAGTTCATTAATTTCCTCGCACTTCAGGTGCCTCATCTATACACTGAGGGTTACAGTTGGTTCTAACTTACAGAGTCTGTGTCAGATTGGATGATTTTGGCTCTAAGTAACAGGCAACCAACTCTAGTGGCTTCTACAACTAGGAAATTTCTGATCCTTTTTTAAAAATTTTGTATTTTATTAAGAAAATTTTTTTATTATTATTCTTTTACATCTTTATTAGAGTATAATTGCTTTACATTGTTGTGTTAGTTGCTGCTGTATAACAAAGTGAATCAGCTATACATATACATATATCCCCATATCTCCTCCCTCTTGCGTCTCCCTCCCACACTCCCTATCCCACCCCTCTAGGTGGTCACAAAGCACCGAGATGATCTCCCTGTGCTATGCGGCTGCTTCCCACTAGCTATCTATTTTATGTTTGGTAGTGCATATATGTCAACGCCACTCTCTCACTTCATCCCAGCTTTACCCTCCCCCCTCTCCGTGTCCTCAAGTATATTCCCTACGTCTCTGTCTATTACTATCATGCCCCTAGGTTCTTCAGAACCATTTTTTTTTTTTTTTTAGATTCCATATATATGTGTTAGCATACACTATTTGTTTTTCTCTTTCTGACTTACTTCACTCTGTAGGACAGACTCTAGGTCCATCCACTTCACTACAAATAACTCAATTTCATTTCCTTTTATGGCTGAGTAATATTCCATTGTATATATGTGCCACATCTTCTTTATCCATTCATCTGTCGATGGACACTTAGGTTGCTTCCATGTCCTGGCTATTGTAAATAGTGCCGCAATGAGCATTGTGGTACATGACTCTTTTTGAATTATGGTTTACTCAGGGTATATGCCCAGGAGTGGGATTGCTGGGTCGTATGGTAGTTCTATTTTTAGTTTTTTAAGGAACCTCCATACTGTTCTCCATAGTGGCTGCATCAATTTACATTCCCACCAACAATGCAAGAGGGTTCCCTTTTCTCCACACCCTCTCCAGCATTTATTGTCTCTAGATTTTTTGATGATGGTCATTCTGACTGGTGTGAGGTGATACCTCATTGTGGTTTTGATGTGCATTTCTCTAATGATTAGTGATGTTGAGCAGCTTTTCATGTGTTTGTTGGCAATCTGTATGTCTTCTTTGGAGAAATGTCTATTTAGGTCTTCTGCCCATTTTTGGATTGGGTTGTTTGTTTTCTTGATATTGAGCTATATGAGCTGCTTGTATATTTTGAAGATTAATCCTTTGTCAGTTGCTTCATTTGCAAATATTTTCTACCATTCTGAGTGTTGTCTTAAGTTTCATTAGGTACCATTTGTTTATTTTTGTTTTTATTTCCATTTCTCCAGGAGGTGGGTCAAAAAGGATCTTGCTGTGATTTATGTCATAGAGTGTTCTGCCTATGTTTTCCTCTAAGAGTTTGATAGTGTCTGGCCTTACATTTAGGTCTTTAATCCATTTTGAGTTTATTTTTGTGTATTGTGTTAGGAAGTGTTCTAATTTCATTCTTTTACATGTAGCTGTCCAGTTTCCCCAGCACCACTTAATGAAGAGGCTGTCTTTTCTCCACTGTATATTCTTGCCTCCTTTATCAAAGATAAGGTGACCATATGTGTGTGGGTTTATCTCTGGTCTTTCTATCCTGTTCCATTGATCTATATTTCTGTTTTTATACCAGTACCATACTGTCTTGTAGCTTTGTACTATAGTCTGAAGTCTGGGAGCCTGATTCCTCCAGCTCCTTCTCTTTCTCAAGATTGCTTTGGCTATTCAGGATCTTTTGTGTTTCCATACAAATTGTGAAATTTTTTGTTCTAGTTCTGTGAAAAATGCCGTTGGTAGTTTCATAGGGATTGCATTGAATCTGTATATTGCTTTGGGTAGTATAGTCATTTTCATAATGTTGATTCTTCCAATCCAAGAACATGGTATATCTCTCCATCTGTTGGCATCATCTTTAATTTCTTTCATCAGTGTCTTATAGTTTCCTGCATAGAGGTCTTTTGTCTCCTTAGGTAGGTTTATTCCTAGGTATTTTATTCTTTTTGTTGCAGTGGTAAATGGGAGTGATTCCTTAATTTCTCTTTCAGATGTTTCATCATTAGTGTATAGGAATGCACGAGATTTCTGTGCATTAATTTTGTATCCTGCAACTTTACCAAATTCACTGATTAGCTCTACTAGTTTTCTGGGAGCATCTTTAGAATGCTCTGTGTATAGTATCGTGTCATCTGCAAACAGGACAGTTATACGTTTTCTTTTCCAATTTGGATTCCTTTTATTTCTTTTTCGACTCTGATTGCTGTGGCTAAAACTTCCAAAACTATGTTGAATAATAGTGGTGAGAGTGGGCAAACTTGTCTTGTTCCTGATCTTAGTGGAAATGCTTTCAGTTTTTCACCATTGAGAACGATGTTGGCTGTGGGTTTGTCATATATGGCCTTTATTATGTTGAGGTAAGTTCCCTCTATGGAGAGTTTTTATCATAAATGGGTGTTAAATTTTTCAAAAGCTTTTTCTGCATCTACTGAGAGGATCATATGGTTTTTATCCTTCAATTTTGTTAATATGGTGTATCACGTTGATGATTTACGTATATTGAAGAATCCTTGCATTCCTGGGATAAACAACACTTGATCATGTTGTATGATCCTTTTAATATGCTGGTGTATTCTGTTTGCTGGTATTTCGTTGAGGATTTTTGCATCTATGTTCATAAGTGATATTGGCCTGTAGTATTCTTTTCTTGTGACATCTTTGTCTGGTTTTGGTTTCAGGGTGATGGTGGCCTTGTAGAATGACTGTTCTTCCTTCTGCTATATTTTGGAAGAGTTTGAGAATGATAGGTGTTAGTTCTTGTCTAAATGTTTGATAGAATTTGCGTGTGAAGCCATCTGGTCCAGGGCTTTTGTTTGTTGGAAGATTTTTATTCACAGTTTCAATTTCAGTGCTTGTGATTTTTCTGTTCCTATTTTCTATTTCTTCCTGGTTCAGTCTCAGAAGGTTGTGCTTTTCTAAGAATTTGTCCATTTCTTCCAGGTTGTCCATTTTATTGGCATATAGTTGCTTGTAGTAATCTCTAATGATCCTTTGTATTTCTGCAGTGTCAGTTGTTACTTCTCCTTTTTCATTTCTAATTCTGTTGATTTGAGTCTTCTCCCTTTTTTTCTTGATGATTTTGGCTAATGGTTTATCAATTTTGTTTAACTTCTCAAAACCAGCTTTTAGTTTTATTGATCTTTTCTATCATTTCCTTCATTTCTTTTTCATTTATTTCTGATCTGATCTTTATAATTTCTTTCCTTCTGCTAACTTTGGGTTTTGTTTGTTCTTCTTTCTCTAGTTCCTTTAGGTGTAAGGTTAGATTGTTTATTTGAGATTTTTCTTGTTTCTTGAGGTAGGATGTATAGCTATAAACTTCCCGCTTCATCTTGTCTATCTTCGTTCCCTGAAGTTTTCAAATATAATCTCTTCAAATATTTTCTCGGGTCCTTTCTCTCTCTCCTCTCCTTCTGGGACCCGTATAATGTGAATGTTGTTGTGTTTCATATTGTTCCAGAGGTCTCTTAGGCTGTCTTATTTCTTTTCATTATTTTTTCTTTATTCTGTTCCGCAGCAGTGAATTCCACCATTCTGTCTGCCAGGTCACTTATCTGTTCTTCTGCCTCAGTTATTCTGCTACTGATTCCTTCTAGTGTAGTTTTCATTTCAGTTATTGTATTGTTCATCTCTATTTGTTTTTTGTTTAATTCTCGGTCTTTGTTAAACATTTCTTGCATCTTCTCTTGCATCTTTGCCTCCCTTCTTTTTCCGAGTCCTGGATCATCTTCACTATCATTATTCTGAATTCTTTTTCTGGAAGGTTGCCTATCTCCACTTCATTTAGTTGTATTTTTGGGGTTTTATCTTGTTCCTTCATCTAGTACATAGCCCTATGCCTTTTCATCTTGTCTATCTTTCTGTGAATGTGGTTTTTTTTCCACAGGCTACAGGATTATAGTTCTTCTTGCTTTTGCTGTCTGCCCTCTCGCATCCCATAGGTTTTGGATCATCGTGTTTTCATTGTCATTTGTCTCTAGGTGGTTTTTGATTTCCTCTATGATTTCTTCAGTGATCTCTTGGTAATTTAGTACTGTATTGTTTAGCCTCCATGTGTTTGTGTTTTTTACGTGTTTTCCCTGTAATTGATTTCTAATCTCATAGGGTTGTGGTCAGAAAAGATGCTTGATATGATTTCAATTTTCTTAATTTACTGAGGCTTGATTTGTGACCCAAGATGTGATCTATCCTCAAGAATGTTCCATGCGCACTTGAGAAGATAGTGTAATCTGCTGTTTTTGGATGGAATGTCCTATAAATATCAATTAAATCTCTCTGGTCTATTGTGTCATTTAAAGCTTGTGTTTCCTTAGTAATTTTCTGTTTGGATGATCTGTCCATTGGTGTAAGTGAGATGTTAAAGTCCCTGCTATTATTGTGTTGCTGTCAATTTCCTCTTTTAGAGTTGTTAGCAGTTGCCTTATGTATTGAGGTGCTCCTATGTTGAGTGCATATATATTTATAATTGTTATATCTTCTTTTTGGATTGATCCCTTGATCATTACGTAGTGTCTCTTGTAACATTCTTTATTTTAAAGCCATTTTATCTGGTATGAGTATTGCTACTCTAGCTTTCTTTTGATTTCCATTTGCATGGAATATCTTTTTCCATCCCCTCACTTTCAGTCTGTATGTGTCCCTAGGTCTGAATTGGGTCTCTTGTAGACAGCATATATATGGGTTTTGTTTTTGTATCCATTCAGCAAGCCTGTGTCTTTTGGTTGGAGCATTTAATCCATTCATGTTTAAGGTAATTATCGATATGTATATTCCTTTGACCATTTTCTTAATTGTTTTGGGTTTGTTTTTGTAGGTCCTTTTCTTCTCCTGTGTTTGCCACTTAGAGAAGTTCCTTTAGCATTTGTTGTAAAGCTGGTTTGGTGGTGCTGAATTCTCTTAGCTTTTGCTTGTCTGTAAAGCTTTTGATTTCTCCATCAAATCTGAATGAGATCCTTGCTGGGTAGAGTAATCTTGGTTGTAGGTTCTTCCCTTTCATTACTTTAAGTATATCATGTCACTCCCTTCTGGCTTGTAGAGTTTCTCCTGAGAAATCAGCTGTTAACCTTATGGGAGTTCCCTTGTATATTATTTGTCATTTTGCCCTTGATGCTTTCAATAATTTTTCTTTGTCTTTAATTTTTGCCAATTTGATTACTATGTGTCTCAGCATGTTTCTCCTTGGGTTTATCCTGTATGGGACTCTCTATACTTCCTGGACTTGGGTGGCTATTTCTTTTCCCATGTTAGGGAAGTTTTCAAATATAATCTCTTCAAATATTTTATTGGGTCCTTTCTCTCTCTCTTCTCCTTCTGGGACCCCTATAATGTGAATGTTGTTGTATTTAATGTTGTCCCAGAGGTCTCTTAGACTGTCTTCATTTCTTTTCATTCTGTTTTCTTTATTCTCTTCCTCAGCAGTGAATTCTACCATTCTGTCTTCCAGGTCACTTATCCGTTTTTATGCCTCAGTTATTCTGCTATTGATTCCTTCTAGCATATTTTTCATTTCAGTTATTGTATTGTTCATCTTTCTTTGTTTGTTCTTTAATTCTTCTAAGTCTTTGTTAAACATTTCTTGCATCTTCTCAATCTTTGCCTCTATTCTTTTCTGAGGTCCTTGATCATCTTTACTATCATTATTGTGAATTCTTTTTCTGGAAGATTGCCTATCTCCATTTCATTTAGTTGTTTTTCTGGGGTTTTATCTTGTTCCTTCATCTGGTACATAGCCCTCTGCCTTTTCATCTTGTATATCTTTCTGTGAATGCGTTTTTTGTTCCACAGGCTGTAGGATTATAGTTCTTCTTGCCTCTGCTGTCTGCCCTCCAGATAGTTTTACCTCTTGCTTTGCAACTTTATATTCCTATGTTCTTTCTCATGAGTAGCTGAGTTAGCTAAGACCTGCAACATAGTGTTAAATGGTAGTGCTGATAATGCATATCCTGGTCTTGTTTCTTATGTTAGTGGTAATGACTGCAGTGTTTCCTCATTAAGAAAGATCCTGACTTTTGAGCTGAGATATACATATTTTTACATGCTAAGAAAGCGTCCATGAATTCCTAATCTATTGTTTTTATTGGGAATGAATGTCATTTTTTATCAAATACCTTTTTGGCACCTATGGATGTAGTCATGATTTTTTTCCCTTAGACCTATTAATATGATGAGTTATATTACTAGATATTTCTAATGAACCATACTGATACATTTAAAATGGGCTTGATTTACATCAAGTCCTGAATGCAGTCTCTGATGGTGTTGCTGCTCAAATATTCTGTCTTCTGTATTACAGTTACTATGGACTGACAGTTTGGTTCCCTGATATGATCCGGTATTTTCAAGATGAAGCATACAAGTCCAAAATGAAGGTATTTCACGATGAGCACGTGTATGGTGTCACAATCAACTTCACAATGGAAAATCAGATTCACCAACGTGGGAAACTTGTGAATGACAAGTAAGTGGGAGACCATGGGCTTTCCTCAGATCAAGGGGGCTGTGTGTGGGGACTGTCTTGGGGAGAGAGCCATTGGGAAGATAAGAATTCAATATGGTGAGGATTGAGCTCCAAGGCTGGTGGAGCATTGCAGCTTACCATGGCTGCCAGAGACTCGACAGTGCCCCTGGTGGCTCTGTCTGTACTGTGCTGTCCCCTGTCATCCTGCCTAAGGTTGATTCATCCAAGGAGGGTCAACCAAATCATCTCTCCTGAGACCTCGCATCTTTAATGGTGATGCGCAGAGAGCCCCTCAGTGATGCCTGCCTGGAAAGAGGTCCCAGAGCTCTCACCAGTGAGGTCCTGCACCAACTCACAGCCTGGCTGTTGAGCTTTTTCTCTGATTCTGGATGCTTCTTCAGAAGCAAATCCAGAGGCCAATATAACACTATCTTATGTTATTCTTTCGCCTAACATTACCTCCAAGCGACGATTGGCATGGCCCATTGTCATCAAGAATGTTGTTGTGCTTTGGGGCAAAAATGAGTGGAGTGTTAGAAAAGTCCCGCCCACATCCTCCTCAATCTGTTTGACTCCTCCTCTTCCTACTCCTGGGACACTGAGGTGGATAGTCCAGCCTGTTGGGCTTTCAGAACACCGCTTTGAGGTTGCCCTCTGAAGACCCCAAATGGGTCAGGGCAGGACAATTTCCTCCAGGCCACATGCTCCACTAAACTGAGCATTTTCACCTCTGCTGTTTCCCTCCTTGAATTATCCTTAGCAAGTTCACAGGGTCAGTCGAGGGCATGATACACCAGAAACACCACAGCCCAGTGTCAGTGGTATAAACTGCCCCCAGGTTAATGTGTCTGTGCAAGAATTATCACCATGAATTTTCTCCTCCGACTCGGTTCTACTTCCCCAGCCTGCACCCACCTGTGTGTCTAAGTGGCCATGACCGTGACTGTGAGAAAGAAATGTATGTCTGGGTGAAGTCCAAGGAAGGTGGCTTGGGCAGTCTAGTCCACATGTTCTTACTGGCCAGACGTTAGCAAATGTTCACTGTTATTTAGGATGAGAAAGAAAGTGTGGCCAAAAAAAGGGGAATGTTATTTCTACAAGTATAAGGCTCCTGGGGCAGGGAAGTTAGGACCGACTATCTGTGGACATGGAATTCAGATGATTTTTTTAAATGCTGAGGCTCAGCCACAAACATCTCCACCTTCACGTGCCCATGTATGCACATGCTCTCTTTGGGGACACTTCGGTTCCTGGAATCTGCTGAGAGTGGCCACTCCAGGGATGGCAGCTCGAAGGCTAGTGGTTGGTGGATGGCAACTCTCCCCAGTATTTCTCACCGTCAGGGCTCTTCAATATAAGCCCAGAGATCTTGCGTTGGCATTGCCAAGGAAGAAGTGTTGCCCTTCTTTATTAGAACGCTTTGGAAATGTTGAAAACTAAGGGACATTATGGATGGCTAGATGTCACCCATGATATGTTGTTATTCCCTGCAGAGACAAATTCACTAAAAGAGACCTTATCTATGACGTTTCCAATGTTCAGTGATACTCTATTGTGGTGTTAGTAATAATAATGATGGTAATGACACTTCTGTGTGCCAGGTGCTTCCTTAAGTGCCTTTCAGAGATTATCTCGTTTAATCCTCACAAAAACTCCAGGAGGCAAGAAATGTGCTTTCTCTTTTACAGGTCAGGAAACAAGCTTAGAGAGGTTGAGTTGCTTGCCCAAATCACACAGCTAACGTAAATAGATTAGAAATATCCCTCACCAATTCATGCATTCGGACTCCAACCTATGACCTTGACAACTACAAATACCGTCTCACTGGGAAACTCTGCATTCCTGCAAAGGCCCTGTTTTACATGGTGCTTTCTGCATTAAAAAGTTAATTGCAATGCCAGAGCTGTTATGATTTTTAAAAGTAGGTTTTGGAGTTCTAAGACTTAGCTACACAGAAAATGGGAACTTCTGCTCCACCCTGTCCTTTTAAAAGATCCCAGCCTCCCAAAGCTTAAGGCTTGAGGAAGGCGGTGGCCTCATCTGTGGAACCAGGACCCCAGGGAACAATAGAGTTATTGTTAAGGGTCTGCAAATGCATAAGCAGGCCAATGATTGTCTGGGAGTGGATGTAAATATTCTGCACACACAGGTGTTCTACCATGTTTCTGTGTTTCAAATGCATACAAATGTTTTTGTGTGATTATTAAATTCCTTCAGAAGTTGCAATGAGTTCATTTTAATTTGTCATATATATGTAATTCAGTTTTTTAACCAGGGGATACCACTGTCACTTGAAGCTCATAATTTTTACCCCAGCAATTTATTTGAATAAAAATGGGGTTTTTCTCCTTGGAAAAAGATTAGGAACTTTTGAAACTAATCTGAGGACTTGAACCTGGTTTCTTTTCTTGAGTTATGCTGCCATCTGCTGGTCATAAACTAGAAAACATGCCACCTTTGGAAACCTTGAGCCTCTTTGGAAAGTTAAATTCTTTAAGTTCTTTAGCTTGGATGGGGCATTGTCCCCATTCATACCAGTATTCCCCCTTAGACTTTATCCACACTTTGCTGATTAAAAATTTAAATAAAATTATTTACTTTATTGACTATCACACATGGGGGAAGATTACTTTTAGCAGGGAGAGCAGAGAGAAAGAAAGCAAATGCGTATCTAGAAGAGAGAAGGTTGATTTCACACATCGCAATGAAATGCTACCCACACTGTTAAAAGCATTTTTTAGTGAGGCATCAGTAGGAATTTTCCTCATCTGCAGTGGGTGTGTTTCAGGACAGTAAATCTCTGCGAAGCTGGCAAGGGTGGGAAATGTGTTAAATGTACCTTTTGGCTTCAGGTCTGAGGAAGTAGCCAAGGCTTGAGGGACTTGGGTTCCAAGCCTTGATGGGTCAGTAAATAGCTGAGCCACCTCTGACCAACCTGTTTAAGCCTCTGATTCCACATCTGAAAGTCATAAGATTGATATGTAATGTCCATCAGGCTTCAGAGTTAATAAAATATCTCAGCAAAATTTTGTGATTTAATCTAGGTCCGGCATAGGTCTTATAGAGCCTCTTCCTGAATATTTTACAACTAATTTGCTACTGAAAATGGGATTGCTGTTCTTCCATCAGACATTTACCCAGGTTATTGCAGATCAATAGAAATCCTGTTGATTTGAGGATGTTTGTTTTGTCTCTAACCGAGCTCTTTTATTAGTTGTAATAGTTTCCCCTTGTTATTGTTATACCAGCCTATCACCTGCCCATAACAATTGTTTTGTCTCCTTTCTTTTCCTTTTTATTCCATCATGAAATATATCAAATATGTGGAGAATAGAGAATAACACCAACAACCCTATTCAGAGCACCTAGCTTTGTAAAATCATAAACTATGCTACATTGACTTCAGATTTTAATATAGATTAAACATCACTCACTCAGTTGCCCTTCCTGATGCTATTCTTCCTCCTGAGGAGTGATGATCACCACGGTCATAAATTTGGTGTTTTACATTCATGTATGTTTTTATACTTTTCCAATATATTTATGTATCAGTAAACATTGTACAGCATTCTTTTGTGTGCTTTAAATTTTAGGTAAATATCATACTAGTTTATAGATGTGAATGTATAATTCTCATACTATAAATGTTTCAACTAGTTTTGTTACTTTTAGGCTAGTTACTTCTTTTATTTTAACTATTTTTAATTGAGGTGTAGCTGATGTACAATATTGTGCTGATTATGACATCCGGTTTGGTGATGGATAGAAGCCATGCTAATGGGTATCCTGACTTCAGTGGGGGCATTTTGGGTGTCTTCCTTTTAAGTATGATATTTGCTGTATGTTTTTGCTTGGCCTCCTTTATAAAGTTAAGGAAATTCTTTTTTGTTTTAAGTATGCTGAGAGTTTTTATCATGAAAGTGTATTGAATCTGTCAAACGTTTTTCTGCATCTATTATGATAATCATATTGTTTTCTCCTTGGACCTATTAATATGATATATTAAAATAATATTTTTTTTCAGTATTCAACCATACTTGATTCCTGGGATATATCTTAATCATTCAGTGTGATATATATATTTTTTTAATAAATTTATTTATTTATTTATTTACTTTTGGGTGTGTTGGGTCTTCGTTTCTGTGAGAGGGCTTTCTCTAGTTGCAGCGAGCGGGGGCCACCCTTCATCGCGGTGCGCGGGCCTCTCACTGTCGCGGCTTCTCTTGTTGCGGAGCACAGGCTCCAGACGCGCAGGCTCAGTAGTTGTGGCTCACGGGCCTAGTTGCTCCGCAGCATGTGGGATCTTTCCAAACCAGGGCTCGAACCCGTGTCCCCTGCATTGGCAGGCAGATTCTCAACCACTGCGCCACCAGGGAAGCCCCCAGTGTGAATTTTTTAAAATGGCAATCAATACATTGACAAATTTGATTTACTAATTTTGTGTTTGTTTGTTTAGATGTTTATAGCAGTTTTATTCATAATTGCCAAAACTTGGAGGCAACGTACATGTCCTTTATTTTTTACAAAAAACTTGTGCAAATATTTCAAATTGGGTTTCAACTTATTATTTTGTTAAGACTATTTTTAGAACAGTTTAGGTTCACAGCAAAATTGAGAGGAAGACACAGAGATTTCCCATATACCCTCTGCCAGAACTACCATATTATCCAGTGATGATCCAAGATGTCCTTGAGTAGGTGAATGGATAAATAAACTGTGGTACATACTGACCATGGAGTATTATTCAGGGCCAAAGAAGTAAGCTATGAAGTCATAAAAAGACATTGAGGAACCTGAAATGCACATTCTTAAGTGAAAGAAGCCCCTCTAAAAAAGGCTACATCTGTCTAATTTCAACTATATGACATTCTGGAAAAGGCAAAACTATGAAGATCAGTGGCTGTCAGAGGTTATGGGAGAGGGATGGATAAATAAGCAGAGCATAGAGGATTTTTAGGGCAGTGAAAATAGTCTGCATGAGACCATGACGATGGATACATCTCATCATACGTTTGCTAAAACCCATAGAACTAAGGTTCTATTTAGGATTTTTGCATCTACATGAGATTGGTGTATATTTCCCTTATACTGTTCTTTTTTTTTTTTTTTTTTTTTGCGGTACGCGGGCCTCTCACTGTTGTGGCCTCTCCCGTTGCGGAGCACAGGCTCCGGACGCGCAGGCTCAGCGGCCATGGCTCACAGGCCCAGCCGCTCCACGGCATGTGGGATCCTCCCGGACCGGGGCACGAACCTGTGTCCCCTGCATTGGCAGGCGGACCCTCAACCATTGCGCCACCAGGGAAACCCCCTTATACTGTTCTTATTCAACTTTGGTATCAACCTTATATTCTGAGGCACAAGAACACATGTCCTTAGAGAGTCTGTTTGGTTGACATTAGCACCAGTATTTCTCATCCTATAAATCTGCTTCTCCATGAAATAATATTTCAACTGTTTGGAGATATAAGATGACCATGTCCTAAGTCCACTCTTTTATTTCTTTCGCCAATAGCTTCTGCTTCCTTAAAGGAAAAGTTCCACAAGATACTTTTATTAACTTTTCTTTCAGCCTTTGAAATCTCCTGAATGAAGAATCTTGGACCAGTTTAGTATATAAATTAGAGATTGGAGGAGATGATTTATGTAAAAGACTCATAAAATATGCCTTGGTCCTTTCTCCTTTTATCTCTTCTTTTCTGATTTTGGCTTTTTATAACTTACTTGGAGATACGTTTTAAGGTCTGTCTGTGTCAGACCTATTATGATTTATGGCTCTGCTTTCTCACCCACTTTTGGTAGAACATTAAAATACCACCGAAGGCCACATCACCAGCCTATCACCGTATTAAAGAGAAGGATATATTAAGAAGGGCAAAGACCTGAGACAGTCTCCAGGAATAGCTTTCCTCAATAAATACATTCAGCATACAAATTACATTAATTTTGACATCAGAGCCATCTTCCTGTAACAAAGGCTTACTGATTAGTTTTTCCGTGGAAATAAGAAGAGTCCAGTGATAACTTTTGGAGGCTGATGTTTAAAAGTCTGCAGCAAATTTAACCGTAAGAAAAATTGTTGAAAACACTTTGGCTTCCTAGATCAGTGACTCTCACATTTTCTAAAGTATAATAATCTGGCATCTTCCTCTGATGATCTTAGTTCAAGAGGTCCAGGATGGAATGTAGAAAACTGTATCTTTCACAATAACCTCCCATTTTATTCTGATGCAAGGGGTCTGGGGACTTCTCTTTGAGAAGCACTGACCCAGGCTTTCTTATCGGGTGGGAGGTCTTTTTGCAGAAGCTAATGAGAGGTGGCTCTAGCTTAGCGTTCTCAGCAGAACACAACCGAGCATAAAGGGTAAGGGGCACTGCGCATTGCATGTGGTCATGGATTGAATGATCTGGTGGCTGTAAAGAGGAACAATGACCCTCAGCGCCCCATGCTACCTTTGTCCCTGTGATTCCCACTGACTTGTAGTTGTCTGTTTGCTTCTTTTTTTCCCATTAGATTTGAGGGCAGGGACCATGTCTTTCTTCTCTGTACTCATAACACCTAAAGCTATGTAAGTATTTGCTGAAGACTGGATATCTAAATAAATGAATAGACAGATGAATGAACGGGTTGTAATTCTTCATAAATGAAGCCGTAGCCAAAGGTTTCTTGCTTAAAAGTTTAACCAGGCTTGGTAAATGTAACCAATAGGGGATGATGTTAATATATGTCAGTATATGTTTTTAAATGTAATATTGTTCTTTTCTTTTATGTAGGAGTTGGAGTCTTGCAGCAGCTCCTAAATGTGGCTGCACCTCATAATCATCTAGGGGTTTTTACCTCTTATTGACTGTTTTATTTTTAAGTAAAAAAGTATTATGTACACTTGATATAAAGAAAAAATTACGTTTGTCTCATGCCCAACCCCCATTGTACCTCCTCAGGGCCAACCACATCTGCCAGTGTCTTGCGTCACTCTCCAGGTATATGCTATGCATTTACAGGCATATGTGCCATATCCTTTCTTACATGAATGGTCACATGCAATAAACACCATATTGTATTTAATTTTTTCAGTTAACAATATATCTTGAAGATGGTTCCATATTAAGACATATAGATCTACCTAATAATTATAATGGCTATGTGGCATTCCACTGTATGGTATCTATCTCTCTATCTCTCTATCTATCTATCATCTATCTATCTGTTGTCTATCTATCTAGTAATCCATTGCTGTTATCAGCAATGTTGCAATGAAGATCAGTGAATGTGTCTCTTTGAATGCATGAGCAAGTATGTGTACGATGAATTTTTAGAGGTGGTATTCCTAGGTCAAAGGGATTGTACATTTAAAAGTTTGCAAAACTCCTCTCCAAAGAGGCTGCACCAATTATGTTCTACCAACAGTGTGGATGAAAGTGCCCATTTCCCCACTTTTTTTGGTTCAACAAAGATTCTGAGGCCCTCACACATCTACTGCCTTTAAACCTTCTAAGACCATCTGAGGGGTATTCATGTTTTTAAAACTCCTATAGTGAGATGTTATAAACATTTTCATTTCACACTGTTTCACATTTCTGTGATTCTGATGTAGGAGGTCCATGAACCTGCATATGGGAACCACAGGCTGTGTACCTGGACTAGACATCAGCTTCCACTGTCCTGAGGCCCCTCCCCATTTATAAACACACAGTGAAGAAATGGGGAATTAGTCTGGGTTGAAAATAACGTTCCAGCACCTTTGGGTTTGCAGTTCTCCTTTTTTCTGCCTTTCTGTGTTTTCCATCTGAGTCTCAAGTCTCCTTTTTTTTTTTTTTTTTTCCTGGATGAATCATTCAGGGGCTAATTTTTTCCCACAGGTTCACAAAGATGTACTTTAAACATGTACTCTTTGAGGACACTTTATTTGACGAGTGCTATTTTGAAGACGTTACATCGACTGATACCTATTTCAAAAACTGCACCATTGAATCGACCATCTTTTATAACACAGGTAAGGGCACGAACAGGGTGGGCTTGTTGTCTAGAATCAAACTGCTCAGTCATAAGCTTTAGGAGTAGTAAAGTATTCACAGATATTCATGCTGAGTCTTCATGTGGAGAAATGGATTCCAGCCCCACGTTGGGGCTTCCTTGTGCAACAAAGAAGTTGCACAGCCTTTACCAAGGCATTTAGTTTGTCTGTGTCTCAGTTTGATCACATGTAAAATGGAAATAAAAGTACTGGACAAGTGTTCTGATCTCAACGAGACTGATGCTATATGCTAAGGATCTTTGGTAGGAACAAAGTATGACCCATATTTAAAAAAAAAAGAAAAAAACAGCATTCCAGGAGGGCTGCATTTTATACCTGGAGTGCATTCTTGAAGACCTAGCATAATTTGAAACAAAATTCGAGACATATGTTCTCACAATAATAAATGAAAAGGGAAAACTGCATCTTTTCAAGCTTCGTGCGTGAAATGAGATGATAAGAATATTTTAAAATTACACCATTTCAGATTTCCATGATTAAAAAAAATCACAAAATTCCACCACTCTCTCACTCCTCATTATTTTTACTGCTCTCATTATAAATTAATACCAAGTGGAGTTGGGTTATAAGGAAACTAATTGAGTTTTACCAGGGGCTTCACCAATATTGCCTCAAGTAAGAAATGTACTATCTTTCCCATCTTACAACTAAGGAAACAGGGACTTAAGCAACTTGTCCAAGGCCACAGCTAGCAAGTTGGAGGGACTTTGATTCATCTCTTAATTTGTTTAGCTCTGAAGTCTGTGAACGTTCCACTGAGATACTTGCATTATGTCCAGATCAATGCTTTCTCCCTGGCATTGGCACCAAGGCACAGTTTATGCAAGAACATCTTTTTCCTCCATGATATCAGCCTCAAAAGGTTCAAAATCTGGTCTCTAAATATCCCTTGGTCTTTAAATAGTCAATTATGGGATTTATCTTCCTAATTTATGTTTAGCCTGAACTTAAAAAAATATTAGTGAGTTCTATACGTTTACTCTTTGGCATATCTTTTATTTTCTTCTTTCAAGTTTCATTGATGCCTCTTTGCTTGAAAACTCTTTTTATTTTATTTATTTATCTTTTTATTTTATTTTATTTTATTTGAGTAAAATGGCTTTACAATGTTGTGTTAGTTTCTACTGTACAATGAAGTGAATCAGCTATATGCATACCTATATCCACTCCCTCTTGGACCTCCCTCCCCAACTTCCCCCCCATCTAGGTCATCACAGAGCACCGAGCTGAGCTCCCTGTGCTATACAGCAGGTTCCCACTAGCTATCTATTTTACATATGGTAGTGTATTTATGTCAAACCCAACCTCCCAATTTGTCCCACCCTCCCCTTCCCCCCTGTGTCCACATGTCTGTCCTCTACATCTACGTCTCTATTCCTGCCCTACAAATAAGTTCATCTGTACCATTTTTTTAGATTCCACATATGTGCGTTAACATACAATATTTGTTTTTCTCTTTATGGTTTACTTCACTCTGTATGATAGTCTCTAGAACCATCCACGTCTCAACAAATGACCCAATTTCGTTCCTTTTTGTGGCTGAGTAATATTCCATTGTATATATGTGCCACATCTTCTTTATCCATTCATCTGTCGATGGACACTTAGGTTGCTTCCATGTCCTGGCTATTGTAAATAGAGCTGCCATGAACATTGTGGTACATGACACTTTTTGAATTATGGTTTTCTCAGGGTATATGCCCAGGAGTGGGATTGCTGGGCCATATGGTAATTCTATTTTTAGTTTTTTAAAGAACTCCATACTGTTCTCCATAGTGGCTGTAATCAATTTTCATTCCCACCAACAGTGCAAAGGGGTTCCCCTTTTCTCCACACCCTCTCCAGCATTTATTGTTTGTAGATTTTTTGATGATGGCCATTCTGACTGGTATGAGGTGATACCTCATTGTGGTTTTGATTTGCATTTCTCTAATGATTAGTGATGTTGAGCATCCTTTCATGTGTTTGTTGGCAATCTGTATATCTTCTTTGGAGAAATGTCTATTGAGGTCTTTTGCAAACACTTGCAGTCATGAAATGTCAGAGCTGGGAAGCAGTGGAGATCATTAGGTGTTTTCCTCTAACTTCATAGGTAGAAGCTCAGGGAGGTTAAAGTGGGTCAGCCACAGAGCCAGTTCCCAAACCTAGGTTTCCTGAGAGCCTATATAGTGACCTTTTTGCTAGAATAGCTGATGTTAGAAGGTATCAGAAAACATGGAACTGGTTCCGAAGCAAGTGGTTATTCTTATTTTTTAAGACTTTATTTTTTTAGAGAAGTTTTAGGTTCACAACAAAATTGGAAGAAAGATACAGGGATTTCCATATGCCACCTGCTCCCATGCCATAGCCTCCCCCATTACCATCATCCCCCACCAGAACGGTACATTTGTTATAATTAATGAACCTAGGCATCATCATCACCCAAACTAGCTTTCTCTAGTTGCTGCGAGTGGAGGCTAGTCTTCGTTGAGGTACACAAGCTTCTCATTGCGGTGGCTTCTCTTTGTTGTGGAGCACAGGCTTTAGGCGCGTGGGCTTCAGTAATTGTGGCACATGGGCTCAGTAGTTGTGGCTCACAGGCTCTAGAAAACAGGCTCAGTAGGTGTGGCGCATGGGCTTAGTTGCTCTGTGACATGTGGGATCTTCCCGGACCAGGGCTTGAACCCATTTGCCCTGCCTTGGCAGGCGGATTCTTAACCACTGTGCCACCAGGGAAGCCCTAAGGTTTATTTTTGCTGTTGTACATTCTATGGGCTTGGACACATGGATAAGAGTCATCATCATAATATCATACAGAGTGTTTTTACTGCCCTAAAAATCCACTGTACTCTACTTAGTCATCTCTTTCCCTCCTCCACAACCAAGGAGGAAATGGTTTTTATTCTGAAGCATGTTCAGGTTTCTGCATGGGCTTTGGAGTGATTGGCTCAATCTGGATCCGATTCTCTGGTCATTTCCCTCGTATACACTGGGTAGCCTCAGAGGAGTAGCCCAGGTACGGTGGCCCTCAATGTCATCTTGTTGATACAAACAGAACTATTATCTGGCTTGAAAAATGCTGTACTTAAACATGTCCCTCAGTGAATGTTCATTTCCCCTTGCTTATAGGAACTTGAACAGGTCATTACATTTTTAAAGGTTTCCCACTTCATCCATACCTGGCCACGCATCACCTGAATTTTGAGACTGTCTGATTGCCAGGGGGCGGTGCCACCTGCCCAAGGAAGGGGCATAACTTTATCCCTGTTTCTGCCCCAAATCTCTCCAGCCTCCCTCCATTTCATGTGAACCAAACGTTTCCTTCTCTCCGCAGACCTCTACCAGCATAAGTTCATCAACTGTCATTTTATCAACGTCACCTTTCTGGAGCAGAAGGAGGGCTGCCACATGGACTTAGAGCAAGATAACGACTTCTTGATTTACCTCGTCAGCTTCCTTGGCAGTCTGTCTGTCTTGCCTGGGAACATCATATCTGCCCTTCTCATGGACAGAGTCGGAAGGCTCAAGATGATCGGTGAGTTGTGAGGGACGCCGCATTCGTGCTCTCGTGGGCTTAAAATGTATGAAAGCAGTGGACTTTTTCTTAAAGAAATCTCACACAGGAAACCACACAGGTAAGATGGAATCTGCTGGTGTAGAACCAAGGAGGCACATCTGCAAAACCCCAGGGCCCCGTGGAGGTCTGGTCCATGCCAGGGACACACCTTCATTTCCTGACTCAGCAATTCTGTGACAGTTACTTATTTTATTAGCACTTCACTAGGATATTAAATACATCCACTGTACCCACTCTGTAAAATGCTCTTAAATGAGCATTGGTTTCATTTGATGATTTAAAATAAATCCTATTACTTATGATTATTTAATAGTGATAACATTTTGGGCTTTGGAGTTGGATAGGCTCATGTTGGAATCCTATCACCTAAAGGCTGTTTGACTGGACACGTTCCTTTACGTCTCTGGTACTTATCTTATAGATAAGGAGACCTATAATGAGCTGGTAGGGGTTTGTGAAGATTGAGCATAATGTACCCAAAGCATCTCATAGTGCCTGGTGCGTTGCAGGTTCTCATGTCTGCCTTGCCTCATTCAGCAGTTTGTTACTGAAACACATGCCAGGCATAGTGAACAAGAAACAAAATATATACACCCAGGGCCAGGGAAATTGTACACCCATTAGAATATGAGTCAAGGCCAAGAAAGGGGAAGCAGACCGTATGCTAATAAACATGCCATGAGTTCTGACCCAGGGATATAGCTGATCAGTAAAAATCAATTCCAAGATCCTAGCAGCAAAGCTCAAAGGAAACAAGATAAATCACATAATCATTTTGTCAATCAGTAGTAGCATGAATATTCAGAATGGTGAGCCCAAGACATGCCTGTGATTTCTGCCTTTTAATCTTGTGGTGAGGACGGTCATCTCTCAGGCATGGCAGATTGAGCTGTGTCCCCTGTTAGCGGCGATGCCCTGGTTAGACCTGAAACCTGATGACGGAAGATGGTGGCTTATTAACTTCTGTGACACTCGTGCCCAGCACGGTGCCTGCCACTGAGTTGCCACTTAGTAATGCTGTGGGACCGACCTGAGCCAGCGAAGATGACCTCTTTCCTAGATGAGTTGGAAGCACGATGGTTAAAATAATACCTCTGTTTGCTCCAGTGAGACAAAGACTGTGAGAGTAGATGTGTGACACTTCTGCCATTCTGTCACTGGCCCTTTTTTTAAAAATTTATTTTGGAAATATTAATATGTAATGAGCTAGACAAATAGTGTGTTTGGAGCAGTCTCTCCAACCTGTCTAATCAACGTAGAGAAGAAAAGCAGGTGACCGAACCCAAACATTTTTACTAGGCACTTGAACTAAATCACTTGGAACAGCTCTGACAAGCCTATTTTTATGGGAAAAAAAAACAACAATTTTGGAGGAGAAAAGAGCAATCTTCATACCAGAAAGTAAATTTCTGTCTCTGGTATTTTAAGTCCCAGGGTTGAACAGTGAATTCTGTGGTCAGGTCCTGGAGTAGCTGAGGAAGTTCTTGGGAGATGAGGGTCGATGAAGGGTGGGGTGGGTGCATCTGTGAAGAAGAATGGACGGCCCCCCTCGACCAGGGACAGAGGGAGGGCGGGGCACAGGGAGCAGGCAGGGCAGGGAGAGAGTGGACAGCCTCTTCTTCGCCATTGAAGCCCTTCTTGTCATCATGAATGTATCCCAGATAAAAATTGATTTCTCTAATGCTAAATAGAGCCATACCCCCCAAACTGGATATCTGGAACTAATATTTATTATTCTTTATATCTTGCTTTTTTATTAATGCTTGTATTTTGTTTCTGAGCCAGATTGTTTAAAGCTCGGACAGTGCCCCCTTTGTATCTTTAGTAAAAGGTCTGGCATACAGTGCATCAACTGCGATATTCTCAGGGCCCAGTAAATACCAGGTGCTCAATAAATGTCACCATGGGATGTGGGTGACCTGTTTTGAAATTGCCTCTCCCATGACCCTTAGACAAATCCCCTATCGAGTCTGCTGGAGAATCATTTATCCTGCTTTCTCTGCTGCTGTGCCCTTTCCTGGGCAGAAGTTGTGCCTTGTTAACAGCAGAGAAGAAAGTTTTGCTGATGAGCCTGCTACTCTTCATTTATTCATTCAATAAACATTAATTTATGCAGCATAATTCTCCGCCAGGCTGTATGGTTGGCAATGGGAATACAGCAATAATTGACACAGACAGCATTCTTGTGCTTAAGGGAAAAATGATCTATTGGGAGAGACAGATGTAAACTAGAAATTTCATTTAACTAACACTTAGGAAGTGCTTATCAGGTTTTTTCCCAAGCATTTTGTAAATATTAGCATATTTAATCCTCACCATAGCCCTGTGATGGGGAAAGTGAGACAGCCCAGGGAGGTTGTGACCTCACTCAAAGTCACACAGGGGGAGCTGGGATTTGACCTCAGGCCTCTCCATCACAAAGGGAATAAGAACTAATGATGAGAGTGAAAGAACTGGGCACCAGAGGGACCTATAGTGAGAAGACCTAACATAGTTGAGGGGTCAGTTCCCTATCACTGAATTTATTTGATGATAATATTTTGTATTCAACAAACATGGTACGCCAAGCCCCATGGCTGGCCACTTTGAGGGATGCATGCATGTCGATGATACAGTTCTCAGGGCACTTGTGGTCCAGTAGATGCCAGTCTCCTCCCATTCTAGTTCTCTCCTTGCTGTTGGAAAGAAGCTACCAGGCTACCCAGTCACAGCCCTAGCCCTTCTCAGAATCAATAGAAATAAAGCAGACAGTTACCATTCCCCAGCTCTTCAGCAGGGTTTGGCACCAGTCTTGGCAGCTCCAGGTCTGAGGGTGAGATTCCAGGTGGAGGCCCCCCAGGGAGGCACTTGTGGGTGAGGCCAGACCAGCCTTCTGGTTTCTTGGCAACCTGAAGACCTCCCTCCTCCAGGGTTCTGATGCCTGGGTGGGACTCTTGCCCTGTTTCCTAGCTGGTTGTTTGGGACCTGCTTTTCTTCCTTCCTTTCTGCTAACTAGTCCCACCGCATTTCCAGACGTCCTCTTGATCTGTGCCCTGCACTCACTCCAGGCTTCCCAAGCTCTTCTGGGCTGGATGTATTGGATTTCAGTAGGATTTGACACAGCCTTCTTTCAGTGGGATCTCTTATCATTAGCTGTATCACCCAGGGTCCTGGTGGGAAAAGGAATTTACCCCAGAGAGTTCTAGGGAAGAGACTGTATGATGCGGCAGGGTTTAGAGGTGTGGGCAGGGTTATGGGAACAAATGAGGCAGATGAGACACCCAGATACTAGCAAAAGTGGGCAGCAGGCTCTACCTCCAGGGCTGCAGGGACAAAGGGAGAAAACAGCAGTAACCGAGCCCAGGGAGAGCTGGAACCAAGGAGCAGGCGGTGTCCGGGAGGAACTGTCGTCCTGGGGGGAAGCAGCCTTTGCCAATAAAGGGCTTATAAAGCAGGATGGGAATTAGGAAGAAGTATGCCAAGCCCTTTCTCCTCACAACTGACAAGGAACCCCCAGGTATGCAGTCCATGGGGGTTAGCTTCCCGGGGCACAGAGCAGAGCTGAGAAGGGCAGCTCAGATATCTAGGGTGGAGATGGGCATACATGAAAATAAGCAGCATGGCCCTTGATCAGGTGTTCTTCTGTTGCCCCTTTGCAGCTGTGTTCTCAGTGGAACGTGAGCTCCATGAGAGTAGAGTCTTTTGATACTGATGTATCTCGGGCACCTTAGAACAGTGTCTGGAGCATAATAAATTCTCTACTAATACCCACACCCTCTGCCTTGTTCTCAGTTATTCTGGGCTGGACAGCACCATAGGGTGAGGTTTTCGATATCCTTCCTGGAGGCTAATTCTGGTGATATGACCCACATAGAAGTCTCTAATCCCATGGCTGGGGTACCATGTACGGGGTCCACATCTTTCTTTGTGTAGAGATGCATCTGTTTTTTCAGGTGTTGTCTGCCACGGGCTTCATGTTTCTTTCTGCCCTGATCTCCCTCTGCAGGTGGCTCCATGCTCATCTCGGCTGTCTGCTGCTTCTTCCTATTTTTTGGCAACAGTGAGTCGGCGATGATTGGCTGGCAGTGCCTGTTCTGTGGGACAAGCATTGCTGCCTGGAATGCTCTGGATGTGATCACGGTGGAGCTGTATCCCACTAACCAGAGGTCAGTTCCTCTCTGGGCTTCCCTCTGGGACTTTCTTGGACTTCTTTGGCCAGAAGTCTATCTGCCCCAAGATCCTCCACCATGGCCATCTTGGGCTTCTTCTTCTTTTTTTCCATTTTTTTAAGTAAACATTTTATTTTGGAATAATTTTAAGTTTACAGAAAGGTTCCAAAGATAGTACAGAACATTTCTGCATACACTTCACCTAGTTTCCCCTAATATTAGCATCTTACATAACTATGGTACATTTGTCAAAACTAAGAGATTAACATTGGTACATTATTAGACTCTGACTTTATTTGGTTTTCACCAGTTCTTCCACTAATGTCCTTTTTTTTTCTGTTTCAGGATCCAACCCAATATACCACATTGCATTTAAGGTGTTTTTTGTTTTCTTTTTTTTAACATCTTTATTGGAGTATAATTGCTTTACAATGGTGTGTTAGTTTCTGCTTTATAACAAAGTGAATCAGTTATACATATACATATGTTCCCATATCCCCTCCCTCTTGCATCGCCCTCCCATCCTCCTTATCCCACCCCTCTAGGTGGTCGCAAAGCACCGAGCTGATCTCCCTGTGCTATGCGGCTGCTTCCCACTAGCCATCTATTTTACACTTGGTAGTGTATATATGTCCATGCCACTCTCTCACTTCATCCCAGCTTACCCTTCCCCATCCCCATGTCCTCAAGTCCATTCTCTACATCTGTGTCTTTATTCCTGTCTTGCCCCTAGGTACATCAGAACCTTTTTTTTTTTTTAGATTCCATATATATGTGTTAGCATACGGTATTTGTTTTTCTCTTTCTGACTTCACTCTGTATGACAGACTCTAGGTCCATCCACCTCACTACAAATAACTCAATTTCATTTCTTTTTATGGCTGAGTAATATTCCATTGTATATATGTGCCACATCTTCTTTATCCTTTCATCCGATGATGGACACTTAGGTTGCTTCCATGTCCTGGCTATTGTAAATAGAGCTGCAATGAACATTTTGGTACATGACTCTTTTTGAATTATGGTTTTCTCAGGGTATATGCCCAGTAGTGGGATTGCTGGGTCATATGGTAGTTCTATTTTTAGTTTTTTAAGGAACCTCCATACTGTTCTCCATAGTGGCTGTACCAATTTACATTCCCACCAACAGTGCAAGAGGGTTCCCTTTTCTCCACACCCTCTCCAGCATTTATTGTTTGTAGATTTTTTGATGATGGCCACATCTTGGTCTTCTTGGTGTTCCATGGACCAAATGTCTTTTAGGTCGTTGAGTTTCTCCTGCCTGGGGGCTGGCATAGGCCGGGAGTGGGAAGGCTAAGGCTTGATAGGGTGGGGTGGATGGCAAGATGCAAAGGATAAGGGCAAACCTTGTCCCGGAGAGAAGAACTAGGACTAAACCATATGTATCGTGCAATCCAAAGGGAGGTGAGAACAGGCCTGCCAATGGGAAATGAAGTGAAAAGGTGCAGAACTAGACAAACAAAGGGTGGGGCAGAAATAAAGGTGGGTATGAGGCATGATGGTCTAGGGCATTTGTGGAGAACGGGGCAAGGATGCCCAGGGTTTCCTTTTATTTTGTGCATGCCCTATGGGAAGAGGCCTGGTTTAAAGGCATAGGGTCAAGGCCATTGCTTAGCAGTTATTTCTCCTCTTGGAGGGGGAATTTTCAGGACAGCAGGTAAGTGGCTCTTTGGCCAGAAAGGAATGTGAAGTGGTGTGGAAGGCAGGTAAATGCAATTCTGCATCAAATCTTAATGATATTCCCAAGATTGATGACAGAGGTATTGGGATAGAGGTAGCTATGGAAAAGCACAGAATAGTGAATTTGGAGCCTTTTCTGTGAATCAAAGATCTTCTAAGTTTTACAAGAAATAAGAGGAGGAAAATTTATCATTAGTTCAATGGTATGTGATTTTAAATCCGGGAAACCTAAGAGAATTAAAGAGACTACCAGAAACAATAAAATAATTTGGTAAGGTGGTCAATAATAAAACTAATTTAATAATTTATAGATTTTAAAATATATCAAAAAATTAAAATTGAAATCCATCTAATAATAGAAGAAATCATAAAATATATAGGAGTCAATTTGATGAGAAAGGTGAAACACTTATGTGAAGAAAACCATAAAGCTTTACTGAGAGATATAAAAGAAGACTCAACTATATGTCAAGATATATCTTATGGAACTCTACGAAGGTTTAATCTTGCAAAAATGTCAAGTATTCTTTAGTTTTTAAAGAGTCCATTCAAAACTCCATGAGATTTTTCCACACTCTGGGAACTTGAAAAAATTAGTCTAAAGTTTATTTGGAAAAATACACATGTGAAAATATCTAAGAAAATTCAGAAAACAAAAGGATTGGGATTGGGGCTGGTGAAAATGGATAAAGGTATAGTGTAGTATAGTTACAGAAAAAATGTAAAAAGAATTTAAAGTACAAAAATATAGCCATATTCTTCATAAACTAGTGGTGTGAAATAGAGATATTTTGCTTAATCTGAGGAGGACTAGTGCTGGGAATATTGTCTCTGTATATAGATGGAGTCAGAAAAGGATTGATGGTTAACAGTAGTTATCACTGGGAAGTGTGATTAATAACAATTAAGATTAGCTTCTGCCATGGGTGACACAGACCCCAAATAACTGCACACTTAGGAAGAGAGGCACTAAAGGCTCTTTTTATCTTCTTCTTCCTCTTTCATGACCTCAGCCATGGTCCAAGATGAGACCATTTATATTCCAGGAAGCAGGATGGGAGGAAAAAGGATAAAAGAAGAGAGCAAAAGGACCACTCTTGACATCTCTTAAGGGAGTTTCTCAGGAGCTGCTGGGAGTACTTACATCCCATTGGCCTAAACTTAGTCACATGGCCAGACTCAGAAACAAGGGAATCTGGGAAATGTAGTCTTACATTTGGAGAAATGCTATTCAGGGAGAACTAACAGTCTCTGCCACAAGAGGGTCGAAGTGTTATTAACAGGGAACACTTACACTTTCTGCTTCATCCTTCTTCATTCTTTCAGGTTGGGGAAGGAGATACTCCAAAATGTTAATAACGGTGATTACTTTCAGTGGTGAAGTTATATATTCTTGCATCTTTATGTTATTCTGTACTTCCAAATTTCTAAAATAAGAATGTGTTACTTTTACATTTAGGAAGAAAAATTCCCTCCCACACCTTCACCATTCTTCTTTAACAAGGGAAAGGAAGAACCCAGTCCCACACATCTAAGGAGGTCTAGTTTGCATCTCCCAGAATGATTTACTTTCTTCTTCTTTTACAGGGCAACAGCCTTTGGCATCCTCAATGGATTATGCAAATTTGGTGCCATCTTGGGAAACACCATCTTTGCTTCTTTTGTTGGGATCACCAAAGTGGTCCCCATCCTTCTGGCTGCTACTTCTCTCGTTGGGGGTGGCCTGATTGCTCTACGACTGCCAGAGACTCGAGAACAGGTCCTGATGTGAACAACCTACAGGGAAGGGAAATGTTGGAGGAACCTCGTCCAGGAACCTTAACTGCACCTATACTTCCTGTCCATCACTGTCCAGAGGACACCTGGATAGCACAGGAGGAGAAGTTGAATTTGTGACCCCTAGTCTAGCACCCATTTCAGCCGTCTATATGTTTGTAACTCAGGTGACTGATTTGAGGGTGTCCTGAGCTGTCCTCCCTTAGAGTCCCAGAACTGTGTGCTTGGCTAATGGTGTCCCCAGCCCAGGGCGAGGGAGGAGGGCTCATGCCCTCCAAACTAAGTAAGGGGTATTTCCACAAGTGAGGTGCAAGGACTTTTTTCATTCATTTCAAAATGAATTTGAGAAACACTCAATGTCCTCCATAAAGTTCCTCGGAGCCCAAGGACCTGACAAATTGACTTGGCAGGGAAGTTGAGTCATCATATGAATACTGAAGTACAGGATACATATATTTTTGCATTTAAAGTATTACTTATCATAGTTTCCATTTGAAAATTGGCACAATAGCATTGAAGATACTCTGATATAGAAAACCAAATATGTGAGCAATATCTGTAGAAATCTACTTTACCCCCTCGAAGGGTCCTAAGTTTTCCATGATGATTAGGTGGTGAACTTAAGAATAATATTTATTCCTATTTTGATCTCGTCAAAGAAACTTAATGGGATAGGTATCCTGTAAACTAACTTTGTACATAACTGTCTTTGGGTTTCATTTGCAGAAATGATATCTGCAAATATTTGCCAGCATTTAGCCATATTTTGAGAGGACTTGGTGTTTGAGTTTCCAGAAAATTGGGGCTGATGGAATGAAGTGCAAGCACAACTTCTTACAGCCGTTTAACTTGCTGTCGAGAGGATGCACTTAGCAAATTCACGTTGTACAGTTCCTTTCATCCAGGCGCTTTTCTTCATGTTGGGGGAGGAGTTACTTTCCTTTCTTACACAGATCACTGGTGAAACGCAAGCTCACCATCTTCCATCCTGGCATTTGACGTTGCTGCTCACCCAGAAGAAACACGGGAAGTCTTCCGTGACCTCTGGCACCCTCTTTGTAGGCGAGAATAAAACACGGTGGACCACATGGGGGATTGAGGGAGGGATGGGGAAGTTAGCCACAGATCTTCAAAGTGTAAATTTAGCAGTAAAACTCAATCCGTATTTGTTATAATGGTCAGGTCCAATGAAAAATCTACCTGATATGTCTCGGTTCAGGGTTTTTGAAGCAGTCATTGGCATGGGAGTTAGGGAGTGTAGTGGATGTCACATATGTTTACCTTCAGTGTTCCAAGAGAACACTTTCCTGAGATCCAGTTTGAAACATGAATGGGGGTAGGGGTGGGGGTGGGGTGAGGAACCCAGGACAAACTGTTTGGCAAAGGTCAGTAATAGACTGAAGTCTTGACTCCATAGAAAAAGAACAATGTTTCACCCATCAGAACTGTCCTGCATGGAGGGACAGTGAGCTGTAAAACCCCTGCCACCAGAGGTGAACTTGCTGAGGCCAGGTGAACACCAGTCACCAAGAACTAGTTCTTTGAATTGATTTGCGATACTCTCAATTCTGTAAAGTGCCACACTTTCTCTACCAGAAACCTCAAAAATTTAAAGAAAATGATGGCTGCATTGAGTGTATTTTCTGTTTTGGAGAAACACCAAGTCCCGTGATAACTTCAGGCCATCTTTTGGTTATTCTCTGGAGTAGAAGAAGGTAGACAGGAGGAAAGAGTATATTCTATAACACATTTCTACCCTGGATTTGAGATCAATTTTAATGGTTAAAAGGTTTTCTCTGCTTCTCATGTTCCCCACCTCTTTACTGGCCGTTTTTTTTTTTTTTTTTTCTGTGCAGGGAAGGAAGACACATCAACTCTGATTTGACATCTTGATTCCCCCAAATATATAAATATACCATTGTGTGTTAGTGTTTCTCTCAGTGTTTTACAGGAGTTACCTAACATCAGTGCTACATCAGTAATGAGAGAGCCAATGTAATATAGCTGTAATATACTTGCTTGTGATACAAAATACACTGGCTAGGTTCATAAAACAGAACTGTGTAAACTGGGATTACCACATCCCTTATAACATTATTCTTCAATGGGATAATACAATTCAATGAGCCGTTACTGCTTAAGAAGTTTACAAGGCAGTGAGGGTCTGCATTTCTAGTTATGATGGATCTTGCAAATCTAAAACCTGATTAATTTTTGAGCATTGGAATGGCTGCAACGATTTGGGGTAAACTCCATTTGATTCCTAAGTTCTAACTTCTGCATTATCTTTATGGCTCCTTTATACCAACAACCTAACCAACCAAGGGCAATTCGCATCCCATCAATCATTCAGGCCTTTGTAAAGGTACAGCCATGCTCGCAGCCTTTTCCCACGAAGGATTGTCTGGCACTGGGACCTGGCCACTTCTTAAATGCTGTCACTCTTGCTGAGATAAATGCTTCTTTAAAAATAGTCTCTGTGGCAGGTCATTGGGGGATAATGTACAGCATTCCTGGCCAGGCGCTTCTTTTTCATTTCATGTTCTACCCTGAGAAATTTCCTATGGCATCCGTGGAGAATTAAAGGGATGAGGCTCTCCCTCATTGAGTAAATCTGTTTGCAGTTCATGACGTATTTTATGATGCCCAGTTTGGGAGTAGTTACTTTTAATGGTCTCAGCTGTATTGTGTCATCCCTTGATGCTGATTTTTTGATCTTTTGTTTTACTGGAAATAAATAGTGAAAGGGGTGTGCCTATTTGTGACGTTTATAGCACACAACCCAGAGGTCATGTAATAACCCCATTCCCAGGGTTCCCTGGCACCTTGTATTAGTTCATTAAAAATAATAATAAAAATAATTGTAAGCAAACCTTAAAGAACTGAGACTAGAGATTATTTCCAGATGCTACAGTCTATTCTGGATTCTTAGATTGATTGGATCAGCTGGGAGGAATGCTGACAATCATTTCCTTCAACTTCCTTATTTTGCATAGGGGGACCTTGAGAGGTTAAATGATGTGACCAAGGTGACATGTAGTTCTTGGAGTGGGTTACAAGTCCTACGATAATGCTGTCCGTCTAGTTCTGGACTAATCTCTCAGTCACTGATATGTTACTACAAGGTCTCCCATAGTCTTTGAGGAAAGGGAAAATGTGACCAACACTTACCTGTGACCATTCATTGAAAGTTCACATGATTGGTTTATATAGAGTAAGTTGAAGATCCAGTATAAACACGAAAGGATTAGTATGTATGCATCCATTCAGTCAGACATTCATTTGTTTATTCAACAAACCCTGATGGTAGGAAGATGGCGGAAGAGTAAGACTCGGAGATCACCTTCCTCCCCACAGATACACCAGGAATACATCTACACGTGGAACAACTCCTACAGAACACCTACCGAGCGCTGGCAGAAGACCTCAGACCTCCCAAAAGGCAAGAAGCTCCCCACGTACCTGGGTAGGGTAAAAGAAAACAGAATAAACAGAGACAAAAGAATAGGGACGGGACCTGCACCAGCGGGAGGGAGCCGTGAAGGAGGAAAGGTTTCCACACACTAGGAAGCCCCTTCGCGGGCGGAGACAGCGGGTGGCGGAGGGGGGAAGCTTTGGAGCCGGGAGGAGAGCACAGCAACAGGGGTGCAGAGGGCAAAGCGGAGAGATTCCCGCACAGAGGATCGATGCCAACCGACACTCACCAGCCCGAGAGGCTTGTCTGCTCACCTGCCGGGGTGGGCGGGGCTGAGAGGTGAGGCTCGGGCTTCGGGCGGGGCGCAGGGAGAGGACTGGGGTTGGCGGCGCGAACACAGCCTGAAGGGGGCTAGTGCACCACAGCTAGCCGGGAGGGAGTCCGGGGAAAAGTCTGGAGCTGCCAAAGAGGCAAGAGACTTTTTCTTCCCTCTTTGTTTCCTGGTGCGAGAGGAGAGGGGATTAAGAGCGCTGCTTAAAGGAGCTCCAGAGACGGGCGTGAGCTGCGGCTATCAGCACGGACCCCAGAGACGGTCATGAGACACTAAGGCCGCTGCTGCCGCCACCAAGAAGCCTGTGTGTGAGCATAGGTTACTATCCACACCGCCCTTCTGGGGAGCCTGTGCAGCCTGCCACTGCCAGGGTCCGTGATCCAGGGACAACTTCCCTGGGAGAACACAAGGTGTGCCTCAGGCTGGTGAAACGTCATGCTGGCCTCTGCCACCGCAGGCTCGCCCCGCATCCGCACCCCTCCCTCCCCCCGGCCTGAGTGAGCCAGAGTCCCCAAATCAGCTGCTCCTTTAACCCCGTCCTGTCTGAGCGAAGAACAGACGCCCTCCGGCAGCCTATATGCAGAGGCGGGTCCAAATCCAGAGCTGAACCCCGGGAGCTGTGCGAACAGAGAAGAGAAAGGGAAATGTCTCCCAGCAGCCTCAGGAGCAGCGGATTAAACCTCCACAATCAACTTGATGTACCCTGCATCTGTGGAATACATGAATAGAAAACGAATCATCCCAAATTGAGGAGGTGGGCTTTGGGAGCAAGATATATTACTTTTTCCCCTTTTCCTCTTTTTGTGAGTGTGTATGTGTATGCTTCTGTGTGAGATTTTGTCTGTATAGCTTTGCTTTCACCATTTGTCCTAGGGTTCTGTCCGTTCGATTTTTTTTTTTTACTTTTTTAAAAAATTTGTTGCTTAAAAATTTTTTTATTTTATTTTATCTTACTTTATTTTATTTTATCCTTTTTCTTTCTTTCTACTTTTTCTCCCTTTTATTCTGAGCCTTGTGAAGGACAGTCTCTTGGTGCTCCAGCCAGGAGTCAGTGCTGTGCCTCTGAGGTGGGAGAGCCGACTTCAGAACACTGGTCCACAAGAGACCTCTGAGCTCCACGTAATATCAAACGGCGAAAATCTCCCAGAGATCTCCATCTCAACACCAAGACCCAGCTTCACTCAAATGACCAGCAAGCTACAGTGCTGGACAACCTATGCCAAACAACTAGCAAGAGAGGAACACACCCCCACCCATTAGCAGAGAGGCTGCCTAAAATCATAATAAGGCCACAGACCCCAAAACACACCACCAGACGTGGACCTGCCCACCAGAAAGACAAGATCCAGCCTCATCCACCAGAACACAGGCACTAGTACCCTCTATCAGGAAGCTTACACAACCCACTGAACCAACTTTAGCCACTGGGGACAGACACCAAAAACAAGGGGAACTACGAACCTACAGCATGCAAATAGGAGACCCCAAACACACTAAGATAAGCAAAATGAGAAGACAGAAAAACACACAGCAGATGAAGGAGCAAGGTAAAAACCCACCAGACCTAACAAATGAAAGGAAATAGGCAGTCTACCTAAAAAGAATTCAGAATAATGATAGTAAAGATGATCTAAAATCTTGGACACATAATACAGAAAATTCAAGAAACATTTAACAAGGACCTAGAAGAACTAAAGAGGAAACAAGCAACAATGAGCAACACAATAAATGAAATTAAAAATACTCTACAAGGGATCAATAGCAGAATAACTGAGGCAGAAGAACGGATAAGTGACCTGGAAGATAAAATAGTGGAAATAACTACAGCAGAGCAGAATAAAGAAAAAAGAATGAAAAGAATGGAGGACAGTCTCAGAGACCTCTGGGACAACATTAAACGCACCAACATTCGAATTATAGGGGTACCAGAAGAAGAAGAGGAAAAAAAAGGGACTAAGAAAATATTTGAAGAGATTATCGTTGAAAACTTCCTTAATATGGGAAAGGAAATAGTTAATCAAGTCCAGGAAGCACAGAGAGTCCCATACAGGATAAATCCAAGGAGAAATACTCCAAGACACATATTAATCAAACTGTCAAAAATTAAATACAAAGAAAGCATATTAAAAGCAGCAAGGGAAAAACAACAAATAACACACAAGGGAATTCCCATAAGGTTAACAGCTGATCTCTCAGCGGAAACTCTGCAAGCCAGAAGGGAGTGGCAGGACATAATTAAAGTGATGAAGGAGAAAAACCTACAACCAAGATTACTCTACACAGCAAGGATCTCATTCAGATCTGATGGAGAAATTAAAACCTTTACAGACAAGCAAAACCTGAGAGAGTTTAGCACCACCAAACCAGCTTTACAACAAATGCTAAAGGAACTTCTCTAGGCAAGAAACACAAGAGAAGGAAAAGACCTACAATAACGAACCCAAAACAATTAAGAAAATGGGAATAGGAACATACATATTGATAATTATCTTAAATGTAAATGGATTAAATACTCCCCCCAAAAGACACAGACTGGCTGAATGGATACAAAAACAAGACCCATATATATGCTGTCTACAAGAGACCCACTTCAGACCTAGGGACACATAAGACTGAAAGTGAGGGGATAGAAAAAGATATTCCATGCAAATGGAAATCAAAAAAAAGCTGGAGTAGCAATTCTCATATCAGACAAGATAGACTTTAAAGTAAAGACTATTACAAGAGACAAAGAAGGACACTACATAATGATCAAAGGATCGATCCAAGAAGAAGATATAACAATTGTAAATATTTATGCACCCAACATAGGAGCACCTCAATACATAAGGCAAATACTAACTGCCATAAAAAGGGAAATTGACAGTAACACAAACATAATACAGGACTTTTACACCCCACTTTCACCAAGGGACAGATCATCCAAAATAAAAATAAATAAGGAAACACAAGCTTTAAATGATACATTAAACAAGATGGACTTAATTGATATTTATAGGACATTCCATCCAAAAACAACAGAATACGCATTTTTCTCAAGTGCTCATGGAAAACATTCTCCAGGATAGATCATATCTTGGGTCACAAATCAAGCCTTGGTAAATTTAACAAAATTGAAATCGTATCAAGTATCATTTCCAACAACAAGGCTATGAGACTAGATATCAATTACAGGAAAAGATCTGTAAAAAATACAAACACTTGGAGGCTAAACAATACACTACTTAATATCCAAGAAATCACTGAAGAATTCAAAGAGGAAATCAAGAAATACCTAGAAAAAAATGACAATGGAGACACGACGACCCAAAACCTATGGGATGCATCAAAAGCAGTACTAAGAGGGAAGTTTATAGCAATACATTCCTACCTTAAGAAACAGGAAACATCTCAATTAAACAACCTAACCTAGCACCTAAAGCAATTAGAGAAAGAAGAACAAAAAAACCCCAAAGTTAGCAGTAGGAAAGAAATCATAAAGGTCGGATCAGAAGTAAATGATAAAGGAATGAAAGAAATGATAGCAAAGATCAATAAAACTAAAAACTGGTTCTTTGAGAAGATAAACAAAATTGATAAACCATTAGCCAGACTCATCAAGAAAAAAAGGGAGAACACTCAAATCAATAGAATTAGAAATGAAAAAGGAGAAGTAACAACTGACACTGCAGAAATATAAAGGATCATGAGAGATTACTGCTAGCAACTCTATGCCAATAAAATGGACAACCTGGAAGAAATGGACAAATTCTTAGAAATGAACAAGCTACTGAGACTGAACCAGGAAGAAATAGAAAATATGAACAGACCATCACAAGCACTGAAATTGAAACTGTGATTAAAAATCTTCCAACAAATGAAAGCCCAGGAACAGATGGCTTCACAGGTGAATTCTATCAAATATTTAGAGAAGAGCTAACACCTATCCTTCTCAAACTCTTCCAAAATATAGCAGAGAGAGGAACACTCCCAAACTCATTTTATGAGGCCACCATCACACTGATACCAAAACCAGACAAAGACATCACAAAGAAAGAAAACTACAGGCCAATATCACTGATGAACACAGATGCAAAAATCCTCAACAAAATACTAGCAAACAGAATCCAACAGCACATTAAAAGGATCATACACCATGATCAAGTGGGGTTTATTCCAGGAACGCAAGGGTTCTTCAATATATGCAAATCAATCAGTGTGATACACCATATTAACAAATTGAAGGAGAAAAACCATATGATCATCTCAATCGATGCAGAGAAAGCTTTTGACAAAATTCAATACCCATTTATAATAAAAACCCTGCAGAGAGTAGGCATAGAGGGAACTTTCTTCAACATAATAGAGGCCATATATAACAAACCTACAGCCAACATCGTCCTCAATGGTGAAAAACTGAAACCATTTCCACTAAGATCAGGAACAAGACAAGGCTGCCCACTCTCACCACTATTATTCAACATAGTTTTGGAAGTTGTAGCCACAGCAATCAGAGAAGAAAAAGAAATAAAGGGAATCCAAATCGGAAAAGAACAAGTAAAGCTGTCACTGTTTACAGATGACATGATACTCTACATAGAGAATCCTAAAGATGCTACCAGAAAACTACTAGAGCTAATCAATGAATTTGGTAAAGTAGCAGGATACAAAAAAATGCACAGAAATCTCTGGCATTCCTATACACTAATGATGTAAAATCTGAAAGTGAAATCAAGAGAACACTCCCATTTACCATTGCAACAAAAAGAATAAAATATCTAGGAATAAACCTACCAAAGGAGACAAAAGACCTTTATGCAGAAAATTATAAGACACTGATGAAAGAAATTAAAGATGATACAAATAGATGGAGAGATATACCATGTTCTTAGATTGGAAGAATCAACATTGTGAAAATGACTATGCCCTCCAAAGCAATCTACAGATTCAATGCAATCCCTATCAAACTACCAATGGCATTTTTCACAGAACTAGAACAAAAAATTTCAGAATTTGTATGGAAACACAAAAGACCCCGAATAGCCAAAGCAATCTTGAGAACAACAGATGGAGCTGGAGGAATCAGGCTCCCTGACTTCAGACTATACTACAAAGCTACAGTAATGAAGACAGTATGGTACTTGCAAAAAACAGAAATATAGATCAGAGGAACAGGATAGAAAGCCCAGAGATAAACTCACACATCTATGGTCACCTTATCTTTGATAAAGGAGGCAAGAATATACAGTGGAGAAAAGACAGCCTCTTTAATAAGTGGTGCTGGGAAAACTGGACAGGTACATGTAAAAGTATGAAATTAGAACACTCCCTAACATCATATACAAAAATAAACTCAAATGGATTAAAGACCTAAATGTAAGTCCAGACACTATCAAACTCTTAGAGGAAAACATAGGCAGAACACTCTATGATATAAATCACAGCAAGATCCTTTTTGACCCACCTCCTAGAGAAATGGAAATAAAAACAAAACCAAATGGGACCTAATGAAACTTAAAAGCTTTTGCACAGCAAAGGAAACCATAAATAAGACCAAAAGACAGGCATCAGAATGGGAGAAAATATTTGCAAATGAAGCAACTGACAAAGGGTTAATCTCCAAAATTTACAAGCAGGTCATGCAGCTCAATAACAAAAAAACAAACAACCCAATCCAAAAATGGGCAGAAGACCTAAATAGACATTTCTCCAAAGAAGATATACAGTTGCCAACAAAGACATGAAAGAATGCTCAACATCGTTAATCATTAGAGAAATGCAAATCAAAACTACAATGAGATATCATCTCACACCAGTCAGAACGGCCATCATCAAAAAATCTAGAAACAATAAATGCTGGAGAGCTTGTGGAGAAAAGGGAATACTCTTGCACTGTTGTTGGGAATGTAAATTGATACAGCCACTATGGAGAATAGTATGGAGGTTCCTTAAAAAACTAAAAATAGAACTACTATTCGACCCAGCAATCCCACTACTGGGCATATACCCTGAGAAAACCATAATTCAAAAAGAGTCATGTACCACAATATTCATTGCAGCTCTATTTACGGTAACCAGGACATGGAAGCAATCTAAGTGTCTGTCGTCAGATGAATGGTTAAAGAAGATATGGCTCATATATACAATGGAATATTCCTCAGCCATAAAAAGAAATGAAATTGATTTATTTGTAGTTAGGTGGATGGACCTAGAGTCTGTCATACAGAGTGAAGTAAGTCAGAAAGAGAAAAACAAATACTGTGTGCTAACACATATATATGGAATCTAAGAAAAAAAAAAAGAACAGTCATGAAGAACCTAGGGGTAAGATGGAAATAAAGACACAGACCTACTAGAGAATGGACTTGAGGATATGGGGAGGGGGAAGGGTAAGCTGTGACAAAGCGAGAGAGTGGCATGGACATATATACACTACCAAACGTAAGGTAGATAGCTAGTGGGAAGCAGCCACATAGCACAGGGAGATCAGCTAGGTGCTTTGTGACCGCCTGGAGGGGTGGGATAGGGAGGGTGGGAGGGAGGGAGACACAAGAGGGAAGAGATATGGGAACATATGTATATGTATAACTGATTCACTTTGTTATAAAGCAGAAACTAACACAACATTGTAAAGCAATTATACTCCAATAAAGATGTTAAAAACACAAAACAAAGACAGAAAAATAAACAAATCCTTACTGAGTCCCTATTGTGTTCCAGTCTGCACACTCAGTACTGGGGATACAGAGGTGAAAAAAGTTCCTGCCTCCTGCTTTGTTCTGCTTACAGTGAGTGGGCAAGATGGATATTAAATTGGCAAAAACAAACCCCCCTCCAAAAAAACAAATCCAAAGTGCAATGATCTTACAATCAATAAAATGCACCTTTTGTTTGTAAGAGGATTCTTCTTTACCAGTCAAGTACCTGTCCACCTTCTCTTTTCCTCAAGGAATGTGCCAATCTCTTCTCTTTATATACCAGGTAAGGTAAAAGGCACACTTGCTCATTTTCTATAGAACTTAATCTGTTTTTGCTTAATCGACTTGCGAGAACGTTTTAGATGGAAGAGGGATGGGGGCAAGGAATTCAACCAGGACATTTGTTAGTGGGACAAGGCTCCCAGTAGTCCTGGGAAAGGCATTTCTACCTCCACGTTTGTCTTTTCTAGGGGACAGCTGAGTAACAGTCTCTCAACGTTTGGGATTTAGTTAGGATTAGGTTGGGTGACGTATAACTGAAAATTCAAACAAGCAGGTTTAGAATATGTTTATAATAAGTTAAGGTTTATTTCTCTCTCATATGAAGGGAATCTGGAGGAGAGAAAGCCATGGCCAGTGTGACTGCTTTGTCATCTGATTATTGGGAACAGAATCCTGCCTTTTGGCTCCTCAGTTTTTAGTGCCGTTTCCATGGTCAAGGCTGCCTCATGGACTGAGATGGCTGTTGGAGCACCAGTCCTCACATCCACAGTTCAGCAGGAAGCAGAAGTAAGATCAAGAGGCAAAGGGGCTGCACCTCCCAGCTTAGCCAGCCTCCCTTGCAACTGCTCTCTTGGATGCCCCTTCTGGTTGCTTCCACATGTATATCATCGACCTCCCTTTGTTGCAGCAGAGGCTGGGATTACCTGGGAACATTGCCAGCCTTCCTACAAATTGAGGATCTTGGCGCTAATGGAGAAAGGGAGAAAGGAGAGGTGGGCCATGCTTCTTAAAGCTTAGCATGTGTCAGAATCACCTGGGAGGGTGTGTTAAAACCCACACTGCGAGGCCACATCCCATCTGGGGTGGGATCTGAGAATCTGCATTTTTAACAAGCTCCCGGGTGGTGTGATGATGTCAGTTCTTGGGTCATATTTTGAGCAGCACCAACAATCTGCCAATTTGACTTGTTGGAGAAGTTCTATTGCCTGGATAATTTCAAACTTGCCCAATCAGAAAGAAACTCACAAAAAAGGGCAGTCCATGAAAAACAATCACCATCTTCCTCAAGTTCAGAGACAATCAACTAGGGGCAGTGCATCAGTGACTAAAGAGTGTCAATGAAGATATGGCTAGGTGTGAATCTGGTCTGCTGACAGGCAACTTGAACTTGGCATGGAAATGTGTTTTGAAAAGGGTGAAAAGATGTTTTCCTTTGAAAAGAGAAAGGCCGAGTACAAAAATTCATCCACTTGGATCTCATTCAACACGTATTTACAGAATAGCTACTTGTGTCCCATGCTGTCCAAGGTCCCCGCCTCTACGTGATTGTACCCCTGTTCAAAGTTTGGGCTTTTGTGGGTAGCTGAGTCATGCTTCGGCTCAGCCCTAAAAACAGTGTGGAAATAAATCACACGGAGCCTTTGTGTTTGAGGCAAGCTTAAAGCACATTTTATTTAATTTGCAGAAGCACGGTGGGGAGATTTATATGCATGGCTCTTGTGACAGCACTGACACAATTTTTGATTTCCAAAAAGATTAATGATGAACTGAAACAGAGACAAGAGCTATCCACAAAGGTAAATGGAGAAATAAAAGTTGCTAATTACAGGAAGAACAGGGGATCTGCTGAGCAGGACCATACTACACCCTCCAGAAGGTTCAAGCCATGAGCTGAGGAATAAGGAGTACTTGTCATGTCACCTGACAACACATGCTTTAGCTGTCCATTCACTTCTGGTCCTGCTGGCTTCAAATGTCTTCAAACTTCAGAGGCCATAAATACGTATTCCTCTAGAAAGCAAAGGTCTTTCAGGACCTGTCCCCTACCCCAAGTTAATGTGGTCTACACATTTGGTCCTTTCACTAGGTAAGGAGATCTGTTTAATCTCAGTGACTGTTGCCCAGGAGAGCAAACTACTCAAAACCAACTGTCTTGTTTACATCTCACCTACAATATATAATCTCCGTAATTCAGATTTCTCTAAATCAGCATGTGTGACTTCAATAGGGTGTGAACAAAAGGCCAACAAAAATGGCTTTCCAGGAAAATTAGACCTTGAACTATCTCACAAAGAATTACTTTAAAAAAGCTCAAAAAAAATTGGTAAGCAATTGATGAGCAAAATTATAAATGACTCTTATTTATAAAAGTGTTTCTCCCGAAGAATCAGACAGCAAATTTTTTCCAACCTCAAAAATTTTTGGAAGTGACAAAACTCTACTTATTTAAAGTGTATTTTATAATAACGCCTTTCTTTCCAATTTGAAGTTTGTCTGGATGAGTCAAGAAAACTCAGCAAGTGTTTAGAGTGGATTGCAAATAGCTAATTTGCTAGTATTTGTACTAATGATTTCTAATAAGGATAATTTCAGAAACCCGTATTCTACATATTTTACAGTTGAAATATCAAATGATAGGCTGAAGATTTGCTATCAGAATATAGGTGGTACATTGCTGAGATGTATGTTAGAACCTAGGCTGTAACAAGTGAGGCAGGAAAAGAGCATTTTACTGGTAGTCCTGAATAGAATATGCGTGTCTAGTAATTTATATTGATGATTTTGAAAGGTAGCTCAAGTTTTATTATATACATAAAAAAATACGCCCCACAATATATAGATAGTAAAACGATTTTATTGTTTAATACACACATCATGAATTAGTCAGTTTTGATTCAGGCTATTTTTACTTTATGTGATAAAACCCAAAAGATATTTTGAAATTTAAAAGTGTGGAATATTAGGTAGTTAAACACAGATTTGTCAATTCTGTTGCATTTTGAATAGGGCAAACATTAAAACAGCTGATCTGTGCATTTCCATTTGGTCCCAACTTTTTGGTCTGTCTGACTCCTAGAGGTCCCCAGCCCTAACAGACTAAGAGAGTATATCTTTTGTTATTACTTCTCTTTTCTTGACATGATAGGTTAAGTATTTAAAGCAGGTTGAGTTGTTAGGAAGAGAACTTCAAGATTTTTTGGTCCATCTTTCCATCTGATTTATTCTTATGAATCTTTTCAAAAAAATCCCAAAGTAGTAGGTTAAATTTAGAAAGTCCAAACTAAGCCTCTGGGCTCCAATAAGCAATACTGGGGGATTAAGAGGTTTTATTCCCTCTGGAGGGGGGCTAATAAGGGGCCATTGTGGGAGGGGGAGGCCAAAAGTATCCAGATGTGAGTGAATACTCACAGTCTTCCTTGAATATTTGACCAGTAGTTTCGAACATTTTTTATAGTCACTGCTACAAACATGGCCATCTCAGTCCTTTGATTGGATGGGGGTACTTCTAGCTTTTCAAATGTGAGAAGTTGCGTAGTAATGTCCACTATGACATTTGCTCCTGAATGGGTGTCTGGGAACAAAGTTAATAAAGACAATCTTGCCAAGTCTCTGTTGTGGGCCTGTGAAGTGCTCTAAGATTTGTAAAGAATTCTTTATAGGTATAGAAGGAATTTATAGAAAGGCATATATAGAAAGCAGTACTATTGCATAAAGCAATACTAATACATACATAGAAAGCAGCACTATTGCATAAAGCTATACTAATACATACATAGGAAGCAGCACTATTGCATAAAGCTATACTAATACATACATGGAAAGCAGTACTATTGCATAAAGCTATACTAATACATACATAGGAAGCAGTACTATTGTAATTGATGAAATGTGCTGATAGACAGCCTGTGGAGGAAGGAGCTGTTTCTTCAGAAGCCTGCCATCTTTCTTTGGAAGCACCTGCAAATGGAGATGACGAAAAGTCAGTTTGTTTCACGGTCGTGAACTACACTGACCAGTCCTTGGTCCCATGGCCACGAGGAGGACACAGAGCCACATACCATGAGCTACGAAAAGGAAGTCTGCAGATGATGGGCAAAGGGACTCATTGCCTGGTTTACTATGACTTGACAGCTGGCTGGATAAAGCTTTGCTGTATGTCCATTTAGAACTGTCTGGATAAGTCTGTAAATAATACCATATGTAGTGAATGCACCTACAGAATGATTAAACCGATGCGGTGAATGTGAAATGACCAAAGTCAGTTTTGTTTTCTCTTCATATTTTTCATGCTGTAGTTTCTCTTTTCCTTTAAGTGTTTTTCCATCTCACTGTCCCTGGAAAGTAGAATTGCTCTGATGACCTAAGCTTTTTTGTTCTTTAGTGTACTAAAGTAGTAGAAACATTTGATTTGGCTAATAAATTTTTAACCGTTAATATTTTGTGATCCAAATATTAGCAAACACATATGGAAAGCTTACTCTATGACACAAGCCATGTTAAATACTATCTCCCTTAATACTCACAATAATCTAGTGATCTAAGTGTTGTTTTCTTCCCTTTAGAGATGGGGAACCTGAAATCTAGAAAGATAAAGGGTTATTAAGAGGTGGAGGCAAAGTCTGGCCCCTCATCACCTGGCATATACTATAGTGTAATCACCCGAAGAAGCCTGGATGTAGATTTGCAATTGGCTGCAGAGGTTTCCAGGCCACTAGGACAATATTAACCAAATTAGATGTCTTTTTTAAGTTCAGAGGATTCCACAGGACTGCAATCTAATAGAATCTTCCTTTTCCCCCCATGCGTTGTGATTAACATGGTGTCTGGGACATAGTAGGTGTCGATAAATGATGAATGGATGGATGAATGAACATGCTAGTTGAATGGAGAAGAGCAATTAAGTGTCACATTCAAAATGTTTCATCACTGGATTGATTCAAATGCTGACCTAACACTGCAGCCGTGTCTCTGGATCAGGGTCTTGGAGGTACTTGCTTGGCCAAGCGGTAAAGCTTTAGTTACTGGGTGGTGGAGAACGCTGGGGAGTGCAGGGGAAGGCTCTGGTCCTGGAGCGACGGTGTGGGTGCTCAGGGAATTTAGGATAGTGGCTTTCTGCCTAGTGGTACGGAAGCATTTCAGTATTTTAACGAGCATGGAAGTACCACTGTGAATTGGTTGAATAGAAACCTTGGGAGCCACACCTGGTCAATCCCAATGCAGCATCCTTGTTTTCTAAGGACCTACTAAGGTGACTGGTGACTGAGACATATCATTAATTGAAAAACTTTGTGAGGTTGGCTTAGATTCTACCAGGTACACTTTTTGCTGTACTCCCAGAACACTAGAGGGCAGTAGCTACCTGGAAGATGTAAAACAGGTTTGTACTCCGAGGGTGGTTAGCCTTTGGTCCTGCTCTGTCAAGTGGAACGAGACAGCTTTTGCAAAACGATGAACATTTCCCTCTGTTCTTCAGGACGTATCTGAATATGGAGATGATTCCAGAATAGTTTCTCAAGGGCCCAGAGTGTTCTTCAATCATTTGTAATATGCTCAGGCCTGAAATAGGACTTGCTTAATCGTTGGGGGCAATTGTCTAGATTCAGATCGAGCAAACATTTATTATATGTCCATGTGGAAACACCTAACATCATTCTAGCAGACGACTGACATTTACTCCATGCTTCTTTAAGCAGTCCTGCCCCATTTACTGTTGCTGGGTAGTTTCATACAGGCGAAACCTCTGGGGGTGGCTGGGAATTTGTGAAGATTAAGCGTTATAAATGAGAATGCAGGAGTGTTGTTTGTATATTTATAATGTGTCTCTTTAAAAATTGAAATCTTCCAAGTATGGGAGGCCGCTCCTGACATTAACGATGTTTAAACACAGATAGCCACTGTCCTCGCTGAGCTTATGGGAGCAAATCTTTTCAGCATATCTGATCCCTGTAAAGGCAGTTGGATATCCTAGGAGAAGCTCAATTTGGGAGCCCAGAGTTTCTTGGTTCCACTCCTAACTTGCGTGATCTAGGAAAGGGCTGGGAGGTCTTGGGTTGGTTACTTAATCCCAATTTCTTCATCTTTAAGATAGAAGAGGTGGACAAATAGCTGTAAGGTTTCTCCAAGTTCTAATTTTCTACAATGCGAACAATGTCCACCAGGGAAGGCTCACGAAACAAAACACAGAAATAGAATCTTCTGCGTCTGAATCTTGGTAGGATGCAAGGAAGAGAATGCTTGCAAGGTTAGATACGCTTCATTTGGAGACACGTGACAGGATGGACTTTGCTTATTCCTTACCGGCATCTTCTGCTGAAGGAAAAAGCGACAGGTGATCTGTAAACGTAATATGGAGGGAGATCTGGGCTCAGGGCTAACTTAAAGAAAAAAGAAAAAGGAAGTAGCCACAGAGAAAATGGAATCTAGTTTTATAGTCAGATCTCAACTAAGATACACACAAAGTGGTGACAGGGAACTTCATTCAGTCTCATCTATGAAAACTATGAAAGAAAGTCATCAGGGGAAGAGAGAGGAGACAGAGAGGGAAAGAGATATTGATGGAAGCAAATCCTGGTTCTATCATTTATTAGATGGATAAGCGTGGGCAAGTGGGGGACTTCTCTGAGCCTCCTTTTTCTCATCTGATGTCTGTAAATGTTAGTTGCCTCGCCCCCTTTGCCTTTACTGTACTTGAATCTGTAGTTCTAAGGAAAAAAATGTGTTGCGTGTTTTATCTATTCAGTACAAATAACTCTCCCTGAAGCCAAATGGATAGAAAGGGTACCAGCAAGTATAGGAGGAAAGTCAGGGTACATTAAGTCTGGCCTGAAGGAACTGTGCTTTTCCAGAATGTTCCCCAGAAAAGACAGATGGGTGAAGGATGTGGAAGTGTATCTGAGTGTGAGGCCCGGTGTGTTTCATGAAACGGACCTTTCTGGCATTGGTATGCATGGCAGAATTCTTTTTGTCTGGAGAGGAGGAGAGATCAGATGTGTGCACTGGGCCCAGGGGAAAGAAGGGCAGGAAGACAATGTCATCTCAGAGATCGGTCACTGGCCATCTCCCTGGACTTGCATGGGAGCCCCATGGGAGAGGAGGTTGCAGGACAGACTGTGCACAGCAGCCTCGGTGATGGTGACAGTGGGGAAAGGCTTTGTGGGGGGCACTAAACATCAAATGGGGGGAACAGGCAGAAGAACACGAGGAAAACACATATGCAAATGTGTGGCATCCCTTGTGAGTTTCTTGAAATAATCAGGAGAAATGCTTTTTTTTCTTTTCCATTACGGTTTATTACAGGATATTGAATATAGTTTCCTGTGCTATACAGTAGGTCCTTGTTGTTTATCCATTCTGTATATAATAGTTTGCATCTGCTAACCCCAAACTCCCAATCCATCCCTCCCCACACTCGGCAACCACAAGTCTGTTCTCTATGTCTGTGAGTCTGTCTCTGTTTTGTAAATAAGTTCATTTGTGTCATATTTTAGATTCCACGTATAAGTGATATCATATGGTATTTGTCTTTCTCTTTCTGACTTACTTCATTTAGTATGATAATCTCTAGGTCCATCCGTGTAGCTGCAAATGGCATTATTTCATTCTTTTTTATGGCTAAGGAAATTCCATTGTGTGTATATATATTTATATATGTACACACACACACATATATATTTTATTATATGTGAATATATATTCCATTTTTCCATTTGAAATATATATATATATATATATATATATATATATATATATATATATATATACCAAACCTTCTTTATCATTCATCTGTTGATGGACATTTAGGTTGTTTCCACATCTTGACTATTGTAAGTAGTGCTGTTCATGTATCTTTCTGAATTATAGTTTTCCAGGAGAAACTCTTAATGTGTTTGGAAATTCTATATTAAAAGCCTGAAGAAAATCCTAAGAAACATGGGTGGTTACTGTAAATGAGACCCAGTTTATAAGAAGCTTGATGTAGGCCATGCACCCTAGAAAGAATGGTTGAGGGAGTTTCAGGATTCTTACATGGAAAAGAGATGTAAAAGGACTGGGTGAAGTTCAGCAGAATTATGTCTCTTCCAAAATTCTTGTGTTAGGGTTTCCTTGAGTCAGGATGCGATGTCTGTGATACCAACAGCCTGCTTCAGTATCACATGTTTTTATGATTTGATCATTATGTATTTACTTTTTTTGGCCTGACTCATATTAAAGAACTTCAAATTCATAATTTTAAATTTCAGCGAGCAAACTAATAAACTACCCACAATTTACATAATCTTGCTTAAAAAAAATAGCTGTTGCATTTGCATCGAGCTCTCAAATGTAATTTACACTGTATATAAGATTTTCTTGGGGGAAACCTAGCCTGAATAAAAGAGGATGAAGAGGAGAGAGAGAGAGAGAGAACGCATCAGATGACGGGGACAGAGGAGCACAGAAGGTGAGGAGGAAGCCAGGATGTGGAACGAGGCCAGGTCACAAGGGGACAGCAGGTGGTGCCTACAGAAGGAAGAAAAAGGTCATCATGAGAAGTTCTAGTAATACAGATGGAGAGTGTGTTCAGAGATCCTGAGTCCTCCAACGGGGGAAACTGAAAAGGTGGCAAATTGTAGATTCATCTTTAGGTGGGGACCGTTCTGGAAAAGCATGGGTCCTTCAGGCCAGACTTAATGTACCCTGATTTTCCTACTATACCCGGTAGTATCCTATCTATTCATTTGGTTTCAGAGGGAGTTATTTGTACTGAATAGATGAAACAGGGAACACTTTTTTTTCCTTAGCAGAATCATAGGCTTGGGTCAGCTCCGTGCATTCCAGCTGGTCAGAGGGGGACAGGATTCCTGTCTGAGGACACGGGCAGTTTCAGATGGATGTAAATCAAGCATGCTATATTCTTCTCTTCATCTTGTTGGAGAAGATGCTAGAGAAGGAACTGGGAGACTGCATCCCTGGGTCAGAAATGGACAGTAAAGTCTTTACCACTTCACACCCAGTGAGTGACTGAGGAGTCCGGGGCCTCGTCCACCTGCCCTCTGCCCTGACTGCCACCCTTCTGAAGGGTGGGTTGAATGCCTCGAGGCATCACCTCGAATCCTCTTGGCCTGGCGTCCTATTTCCATCATGGCTGCTGGACAGTCAATCCACACAGGCTTCGACAAGCTTTCCTCAGTCCTCACTTGCTGCTTTGACTCCACAGCAGGGCACACCTGAAGAACTTCCCAGGACCCACAAATGCTCAGCTGTGACGTGGAGGGAGTTCGTACCCTGTGGGGAAGCCCTGGACCCACTGGGGAAGGAGCCCAGGGTAAATGTCTTCCCCCTTCTTACCCAGATGCCTTGGAGACACATTGCATGTTTTCTCAGGTGATCCTATGCCAGTAAGGGGCTCAAGAGCAAGGACCAGTTAGACAACACAAGTGCATCTTTGCATTGGTTTTCCTTCTTTATTTCCTTTTCACTCTTCATGTCCTTCAGTCTTGCTCCCTGGAATCACCCTCCTAAATAAACTACTCTCACATACACCTTTATCTCAGGCTCTACCGTGGGGTAACCCGGGCTAGGGAAATAACAGACTGAGAGTGAGAAGGAGATGGGAATCACTCCCCTGGATTGTGCTTCTTGCACAAAACACATGACGATGGAGAGCAGGGTCAGGAAGGAGCCCCAGCACAAATAGTGAGGGCGCTTCCCCCATCCTTTGCTTTGGAGAGGTGGCAAATGCATGGGGCATGTATCTCTCTGGTTAACGATATTCCTTTTTCAGGAGCAGTTCCTCTGCTCTTTAGAGATGATTTTACCTAAAACACAGACTTTGGGATTTCAAATCCCACACATTTCTCTAGACCAAAGACTCTGTTTCTCCAGGGCTTAATTTTAGGACATGGTTGGCAGATCTGCTCACTGACTTGGTCTCCTGCCCCTGAATACAGACCTATTCATCAGTGTTCTCCTGAAGCCAGTCTCCTGAGCTCTGGACATCCCACCAAGTGTGGCCTGACTAAAGCAAATGCAGGGGAATTCTTGCCTCTTGTCACTGAGATTCAGTTCTTGGTCAAATAATTGGGTCCTGGATTGTAGAATGCAGGCCTTTGCTTTCAGGAAATTCAATTACAGTGTTGGAAGCACTAATTACCTGTTTTAAAAACCAACATTATTAGCCAAGAATAATTATGACTGCAAGGAAAGTGAAAACAATAAGGAAGGAGCACGTCTTAAAGTCATCTTCAATTTCAGCTTTCCTCTTAGAGCAGGGAATGTACAACTCCCACATTCTCCTCTCTATTAAGGAGGAAGTCCTCAGCTACAAGCAATCTGCTCTTGAATCCCATTTATATTTTTTACCTATGGTGCGAATAGTAATTAGACAGAGTGACAAAAACACAACATGTGGTGGTTCATACAACTTTGGGATTTGTTATTTTAAACTCATTTTCGGGCTATAAATGATTTTTGGAGTTTGAGCAATTTATGGTTGGTGGGTAAAGTGTGTGAAGTGTGTGTGTGTGTGTGTGTGTGTGTGTGTGTGTGTGTGTGTGTGTAGAGGGTGGGTAGCATAATGAGGCTTCATGGTTACCATGGCTACACCAGAAAACTCCCCTGGCAACTTGAACAGTATATGGGCAAAAAGGGGGGTTTGGAAAATCATACAAAATAAAATCAGAGGGGGTTACAAATTCTCAAATTGGAAACCTATATTTCCTTAAATACCGCTACCATCTGGGCATATCCTCTTTTAAGATTCTGTAATCCAGATGCATTTTTGTCAAACAAAGCAGAGTTATTTTAGTAACATAAGATTAAAGGAGCAAAGACTGAGTGTAATAATTCTAAGGAAACCTGGGTATCAAACAGTGATGTTTGATCTGGCTGGCCTCGTTGGGGTCTCTGTGTCACGTGAATAAGATCTCCCCTTCATGGGAGCCACCTTGTTGAACTAGAGAGGATGAGCTGGACATCATGAAGATTCCCATCATCCTCCCTTAATCTGTCTCCAGGACTGCACCTGCCACATCTCTTGTGGGGCTGCCTGGGCTCCCAAGCTCATCCCAGCTGTGGGGAGAGATAGTGAAAGGATGATCAGGATGAACCACTGACTTTGGGCCTCAGCTTCTACATCAATAAATGGTCAGGTTTGGAGTAAAACCTCTGCCAGATCTTTTGCTTTTCACTTTACATCTTCATTAATTACAAATGTTATCTGGGCTTCCCTGGTGGCGCAGTGGTTGAGAGTCTGCCTGCTGATGCAAGGGACGTGGGTTCGTGTCCCGGTCCGGGAAGATCCCACATGCCGCGGAGCGGCTGGGCCCGTGAGCCGTGGCCGCTGAGCCTGCGCATCCAGAGCCTGTGCTCTGCAACGGGAAAGACCACAACAGTGAGAGGCCCGCGTACCGCAAAAAAAAAAAAAAAAAAAAAAATGTTATCTAAGGTCCATCGATTGGACAGAGACTTTTGACACAACAGCACAAGGGGCTCCACTGATCCACTCACCTGTGAAACTGGTGAAAATTACTTAAAAAACCCTAACCATGTAAAACCTCTGGAAATGGTCCTATGCACAAACAATAAGCGAAAAAAACAGCATTACAAGAAAATCTATGAAAATTTGATTTAAAAAGGGAGTTCGTAGTATTTGAACCAAGACCACTCCCTTTCTCATGACTCCTGCTCGGCCAAATGGAGACTCCACTCCAGATGCTGCAGCCAGGAACACAGGCTTCCTTTCCCCCTGCTTCCAGTTGGAGGGCTTTCTTCCCAGGAAAAGAAGGTCTTCTATATTTCACATCTTGCTTCCCAACTACCTGATGCTGAGGCTAAGTCCCAGTCCCCACTTGTGGGACAATGTCCTACCTTTGGCATGCTATGCTGTGAATACTGGGGCTTTGTTGCCTTTGCCAGGGTTTGTGAGTGGTGGTCCCGTACCAGGAGAGGCAAGCTGAGAGGACTTTAGGTTATAGCTCCCTCTCAACCCCCAACCAGGTGGTCAGCAAATAGAGCAGGTTATCACTCAGAGTAAAGCTTTGCTCTGCTATTTTTCCTCACCTCCAGCTGCAGAGAGGTGGCTCTAAGATTTTTCCTGGGAGAGAAGTAAGCCATAAAACAGATAGCTCCTAATCTCTTCCCCAAAGAACTGACTTCAGTTGCAATGGAGCGTGGAGAAGTTCAAACCTAAGGACACTCTCAAGAATAGTGAAGGTTGTGGTAAAAGGAAATTGGGTGGAGATTCATGGTTTTAATGAAGACACATTTAGGTTATAGGCAGGCTACTTTGCAGTAGAGAACTGGGGAATAAGACAGCTGGTAGGAGCCTTCCTGGGGTCAGAACAAATATCAAACATGTATATCAGAAACTGTTCCTCCAGAGGAGTCACAGTGTGATTGGATTAGTTCATAGAGCAATTTATGCCCCAGGGCATTGTTGAAAGCAATAGAGCAATCAGTAGGCAATTAGTAGAGTTTAACAGCTGGGTGAGGTCATGGAAAGATAAGTGAGCCCTGCCAACACCATTGTCATCTTAGCGTGCTGTGGGAATCCCCAAAACTGCACCTCCCTGAGAACAACACCAAAGGCTTAACACTCTGTGTTTGTGGGGGAGATGGACTTCACTAAAATCTAATCAGTCACTAAAAAATACAGAATTGATGAAAATTTCATCAGTCGATCTAGGAAAGAAATGGAAAATTTTATTTGAGCCAAATTTGAGAATTATAACCCAGGAAGAGCATTTCAGAAAAATTATAACCCAGGAAGAGCATCTCAGAAAGCTCTGAGAATCGTTAGAAGTTAAGGCACAGTTATATAAGGTTTTTGAGACAGAAGGCTGTACATTTAATGATGTATTATTTATTCTTTTTTTTTTTTTTTTTTTTTTTTTGCGGTACGCGGGCCTCTCAGTGTTGTGGCCTCTCCTGTTGCGGAGCACAGGCTCTAGACGCACAGGCTCAGCAGCCATGGCTCACGGGCCCAGGCGCTCCGCGGCATGTGGGATCTTCCCGGACCAGGGCACGAACCCGTGTCCCCTGCATCGGCAGGTGGACCCTCAACCACTGTGCCACCAGGGAAGCCCAAATGATGTATTATTGACAGTTTACACAATCCAGATCTAAGCTGCCCCTTGCGAGATCAAGACGGAATGTTATCTTTTAAGGAGTTGTCTTGTTGATGCTAGAAGAATGTTACCCTTTATGGTTGAGCAGGTGTTTCTGCTGATGGGGGAGGTTTTGGTCGATGCATAATGCAGATACAGAATGCACGGTGAAGGGAGAGAGGAGGCCAAAGAGCAAAGAAAAATTTTTATGTTTAAATTCTTCTTGTCTTGCCATAAAATATGAATTTATTTCACACGAGCAATTAATGAAGACAAGACTTGGAGGGGGATACCAGTATCCAGAGTTGCTACAATATATAATCTGAAATGTCTAATTACCAACAAAAAATTATGAGGCATATAAAGAAATAGGAAAGTATGACCCATACATACGGAAAAAAAAAAAAAAGACAAATAGAAACTGCTTGTGAGAGTGACCAGATGTCAGCTTTAAAAGCAACCATTGTCAAAATAGCCATTATAAATATGATCCCAGAACTAAAGGAAACCACGAGTTAAGAAGTAAGGAAGGCATCAAATAGAGAATATTAATAAAGAAATAGAAGTTATAACTCAGTATCAAGTGACAATTCTGGAGTTGAAAACTACATAGCTGAAATAAAAAATTTTCCTACAGGGGCTCAAGAGTTGATTTGATCTGGAAGAAACGGACAAATTCTTAGAAATGCACAACCTGCCAAGACTGAATCAGGAAGAAATAGAAAATATGAACAGACCAATCACAAGCACTGAAATTGAAACTGTGATTAAAAATCTTCCAACAAACAAAAGCCCAGGACCAGATGGCTTCACAGGCAAATTCTATCAAACATTTAGAGAAGAGCTAATACCTATCCTTCTCAAACTCTTCCAAAATATAGCAGAGGGAGGAACACTCCCAAATTCCTTCTACGAGGCCACCATCACCTTGATACCAAAACCAGACAAGGATGTCACAAAGAAAGAAAACTACAGGCCATTATCACTGATGAACATAGATGCAAAAATCCTCAACAAAATACTATCAAACAGAATACAACAGCACATTAAAAGGATCATACACCGGGCTTCCCTGGTGGCGCAGTGGTTGAGAGTCCGTCTGCCAATGCAGGGGACATGGGTTCGTGTCCCAGTCCGGGAAGATCCCACATGCCGCGGAGCGGCTGGGCCCGTGAGCCATGGCCACTGAGCCTGCGCGTCTGGAGACTGTGCTCCGCAAAGGGAGAGGCCACAACAGTGAGAGGCCCGTGTACCGCAAAAAGAATCATACACCATGATCAAGCGGGGTTTACTCCAGGAATGCAAGGATTCTTCAATATACACAAATCTATCAATGTGATAAACCATATTAACAAAGCGAAGGAGAAAAACCATATGATCATCTCAATAGATGTAGAGAAAGCTTTTGACAAAATTCAACACCCATTTATGATAAAAACCCTGCAGAAAGTAGGCATAGAGGGAAATTTCCTCAACATAATAAAGGCCATATATGACAAGCCCACAGCAAACATCATCCTCAATGGTGAAAACTGAAAGCATTTCCACTAAGATCAGGAACAAGACAAGGTTGCCCACTCTCGCCACTCTTATTCAACATAGTTTTGGAAGTTTTAGCCACAGCAATCAGAGAAGAAAAGGAAATAAAAGGAATCCAAATTGGAAAAGAAGAAGTAAAGCTGTCACTGTTTGCAGATGACATGATCCTATACATACAGAATCCTAAAGATGCTACCAGAAAACTACTAGAGCTAATCAATGAATTTGGTAAAGTAGCAGGATACAAAATTAATGCACAGAAATCTCTGGCTTTCCTATATACTAATGATGAAAAATCTGAAAGTGAAATCAAGAAAACACTCCCATTTACCATTGCAACAAAAAGAATAAAATACCTAGGAATAAACCTACCTGAGGAGACAAAAGACCTCTATGCAGGAAACTATAAGACACTGATGAAAGAAATTAAAGATGATACAAATAGATGGAGAGATATACCATGTTCTTGGATTGGAAGAATCAACATTGTGAAAATGACTCTACTACCCAAAGCAATCTATAGATTCAATGCAATCCCTATCAAACTACCACTGGCATTTTTCACAGAACTAGAACAAAAAATTTCACAATTTGTATGGAAACACAAAAGACCCCGAATAGCCAAAGCAATCTTGAGAATGAAAAAAGGAGCTGGAGGAATCAGGCTCCCTGACTTCAGACTATACTACAAAGCTACAGTAATCAAGACAGTATGGTACTGGCACAGAAACAGAAAGATAGATCAATGGAACAGGATAGAAAGCCCAGAGATAAACCCACGCACATATGGACACCTTATCTTTGATAAAGGTAGCAGGAATATACAGTGGAGAAAGGACAGCCTCTTCAATAAGTTGTGCTGGGAAAACTGGACAGGTACATGTAAAAGTATGAGATTAGATCACTCCCTAACACCATACACAAAAATAAGCTCAAAATGGATTAAAGACCTAAATGTAAGGCCAGAAACTATCAAACTTTTAGAGGAAAACATAGGCAGAACACTCTATGACATAAAACACAGCAAGATCCTTTCTGACCCACCTCCTAGAGTAATGGAAATAAAAACAAAAATAAACAAATGGAACCTAATGAAACTTCAAAGCTTTTGCACAGCAAAGGAAACCATAAACAAGACCAAAAGACAACCCTCAGAATGGGAGAAAATATTTGCAAATAAAGCAACTGACAAAGGATTAATCTCCAAAATTTACAAGCAGTTCATGCAGCTCAATAACAAAAAAACAAACAACCCAATCCAAAAATGGGCAGAAGACCTAAATAGACATTTCTCCAAAGAAGATATACAGTTGCCAACAAACACATGAAAGAATGCTCAACATCGTTAATCATTAGAGAAATGCAAATCAAAACTACAATGAGATATCATCTCACACCAGTCAGAATGGCCATCATCAAAAAATTTAGAAACAATAAATTCTGGAGAGGGTGTGGAGAAAAGGGAACACTCTTGCACTGCTGGTGGGAATGTGAATTGATTCAGCCACTATGGAGAACTGTATGGAGGTTCCTTAAAAAACTACAAATAGAACTACCATATGACCCAGCAATCCCACTACTGGGCATATACCCTGAGAAAACCAAAATTCAAAAAGAGTCATGTGCCAAAATGTTCACTGCAGCTCTATTTACAATAGCCCAGAGAGGGAAGCAACCTAAGTGTCCATCATTGGATGAATGGATAAAGAAGATGTGGCACATATATACAATGGAATATTACTCAGCCATAAAAAGAAACAAAATTGAGCTCTTTGTAATGAGGTGGATAGACCTAGAGTCTGTCATACAGAGTGAAGTAAGTCAGAAAGAAAAAGACAAATACCGTATGCTAACACATATATATGGAATTTAAGAAAAAAAAATGTCATGAAGAATCCAGGGGTAAGACAGGAATAAAGACGCAGACCTACTGGAGAACGGACTTGAGGATATGGGGAGGGGGAAGGGTGAGCTGTGACAGGGCGAGAGAGCGTCATGGACATATACACACTAACAAACGTAAGGTAGATAGCTAGTGGGAAGCAGCCGCATGGCACAGGGATATTGGCTCGGTGCTTTGTGACAGCCTGGAGGGGTGGGATAGGGAGGGTGGGAGGGAGGGAGACTCAGGAGGGAAGAGATATGGGAACATATGGATATGTATAGCTGATTCACTTTGTTATAGAGCAGAAACTGGCATGCCATTGTAAAGCAATTATACCCCAATAAAGATGTTAAAAAAAAAAGAGTTGATTTGAAGTGGCAGAAAAAAGAATTAATGAACTTTAAGATAGATCAATAGATATTATGCAAGATGAAGAATAGAGAGAAAAAAGAATGAGTTAAAAATGCCCCCCCTCCAAGATATGTGGGAGACCATCAAGCACAGCATCATATGCATAATGGGAGTACCAGGAGAGGAGGGAAAAGAGGAGAAAATATTTTCAAAGAAATAATGGCTTGAAAGTTATGTAAGATTGTTGTAACAAGCAAAACAATATAAAGATGTGTAAACTAAATGCTGATAATATTTCACTCACACGTGTGCTCCCCACCCACCCCGAGGTAACCAATGTAACTTTCCATACTTTTATCTATGCTCATGCAAAAATGAGCAAATACACATATACATATTTAGTTTTTTAATATATAAGACAGAGGGATAATGATCCATTGTTTGGATGTACCACGATCTATTTAGCTATTTCTCAATTCAACCGTTTCTCTGCTATGATTCTGTTTACCTAATAGCAGACATTACTATGTAAAATTTCTTTGCAAACAAGTCTAGCCCAGTTTTAGAATTTCAGGGCAATACTTGCATTGGAATAGGCTTGATAAAATTCATTGTCATTTGTAGGATGTGCACCAGCCCGATTTGGATATTAGGTGTGAGAGGTCGTAGTGGGAAAAGAGAAAGGATGACAAAGATGAACTTGTTTAAATCTCATTTGGTTCAGCCCAATTTCCCATATATTGAGTGTGGTTTTATTAAAAGTTTTAGACTATGTGGTAATATGGCACCCAAAAGACTGTGGATTTGGAGTGAGAGGTCTGAGTTTGAATCCTGACTTAGTCACAGATTCATTTAAACATGGCCACAATAATGCTAAGTAACAACCAATTGCAAAATCTCAGTAGCATACAAAAATGAGGATTCATTTAGGTCGTGTGTCTGTGGGACAGTGTGGGAGTTGGGTGGGTAGTGGGTAGACTGATTTGGGTTTGGTTCCGTTGGGGTAGCTCCGCTTCTTGTGTCTTCTTGGAATCAGAAGACTTGGCTGGTGATGGCAGAGGTGGAAGAGAACATGTCCAAGTGCAAAAGCGCTTTCAAAGTCTCTGTGTGCATCCTGTGGGCTAAGATGTCGTCAGCCAAAACAAGTCATGTAGGCTGAACTCAGAGTCCAAGGGGCGATGAAAGTTTACATGGCCAAGGACATGCATGTATGATCCTATTGTTGGAGATGGAGTAGAGATTTGGAGCCATGATTCTGTCTGTTATTGTCATTTACCAGCAAGTTACTTTGCGCTATCTGAAAAAAGGAGATAATACTCCCCACCTTGTAATTTTGTCTCAAGGGTTAATTGCAATATTGTATGTACATGCCTTGGCATGCAGTACATAATCAATGGCTATTAACTTCCTTGCTTTACAAAAGCTCTTGTGGAATATGTGATTCTCTTATGTTCAAAATCTCACACAACGTTGGTCAAATTGATCAAATAAAAAAAGTATATGCAATCATTAAAAAAAATGCTTTCTCCAACACTTGAATACAAGACTGGCTTTCACGTAACCTATTACATACCACTTGCATAAACACTTCTGCACAGTTGGATCCAGAGCATATGGGCCAGTCTGAATTTTGCCATTTTAGATTTTCTTACATCAAAACTTTGTCTTATACTTCTGCATTGTTTCTCTAGTAATCTTTGTGTGTGTATGTGTTTGTGTGTCTGTGTGTGGCTGTGTGATAGTTTATCATTTGACTGAACCATAGGAGGTAAATTATTTCACGGAGAGGTTTTGAAGCCTCCAGCCTGAGCATAAGTTACCTGGGCTGGTGTCCTGTTGGTTTCAGAGCACTAGCACCTGCTGAGTGATGGTGGGGCGGATCTCAGGGCCTGAGGGGTCCCGGAGCTCCCATAAATCCTCTCTTCCCTTAGAAGATGAGCAAGTGTGCTGGAAAAATAATAAAGTCCTCGATGTTCTATTAGTGTGACTGTGCCTGGGGGAGGAAAACAAAGCCATCTGCAGGTGCTCCATGACAATGGCGCAGGGTACCCAGCTCCAGTCCCACCGAGTTGATTGTGTCTAAAGTATTTTAGCCGGACATAGGACTGAATCTGAGGCTTTGTAAATTCAACGGAGGAGCCATATCGGCTCATCTGTTAAATTGAAAAGCGGTAAGTGAAGCGGAACTAGAATGGATTTAACGAGGATGTGGCTAAACCACAGCAGGGAGCAGCAGGTGGACCCTGCTACCTGAGCAGGTTTTGTCCAATAAGGGAAGTTTTGGGCCGCAAGCCACTGGTCTCTTTGGGGCCCATGCATCAAGCCATGTTGCTGAAACTAGTACCATGACTAGACTCCAGAAGATCCACGTCAAACTAGGGGTTTGGTTCAGGCAGGAAAAGGGACTTCTTTTGTTGAGGGTTGTCTGATAAACACTTTTTTTGTGAATTGCCCGGGGTCCAGTGGAGGTGAGACTGGCTCCTTTTGTGTCCCAAACTCTCTACTGCATCATAACCAACTCCAGAAATAATTACATCTCCTCTTAGCTTTGCCCAGGAACCTCAGAGTATGATCTGAGTATCCATCATGGCTCTCGTGAGCATCTTTTGATTTCCCTAGAAGTGTCTCTTCTATTTCTGTGCCTCAGTTCGCACGTCTAACAATAGATCCCTGAAATGATGGATACATGATGCAGTGGTTAAGAGCATGGACTCTGGAGCCAGATTGCCTGGGTTTGATTCCTGGTTCAGCTCCTCAGAAGTTGTCACCTTGGGCAAATCCCTTAATCTCTCTGCACATTAATTTTCTCACCTGTAAAATGGAGATAGTAATGATACTTTCCTCATAGGGTTAATTCAAGAATTGAACAATTATTAAAATGCTTGGAGTTCCTGGCACATAGTGTTGTATAAGTGTGGCTGTTATTATCTTAAGACTTTAATGAACATTAATTAATGAGATAATGCATGCAACGTTCTAAGCATATAGAAGACACTGAATTATGGGTATCACTACCACTACTGTAAGTTGTTCAGGTTTTATCTCCTCTTGGATAAGATGTCTGCATGTTATCAAGCTCTAACCTGTCTTTTCTCCAACTGAGCTCAGCTCTACAGAGGCATGTGTTCTGTGGTCACAGAAGTTTGGGAAATGCTGTATAGCTGTGTTTGTATGTAAGTGCGCGTGTGCGCGTACGTGCGTGCATGCGTGTGTGTATGTGTGTGTGTGTGTGTGTGTGTGTTTCTATTACATATTCAGACCACAGAACTACTTTGCCTGAAAAACACACTTTGGAGAAGTTTTTCCATGATCCATTGAATGATTGGGGGTGGAAATTTTCAGATGAGAATTGTTGGGAGAAGTGGAATTCTGACCCCTTTTCAAATGAGGCTAATCAAGAAACTGCCCTTCCCACCTCCAAGAGTAATGAAGGGGATTTATTAACACCTCCTCTCTGCCAGGCATTGATCTTGGCACTTCATATACATTATTGCCAATACAAATATGCTAATGGCTACCATTTATTGACCACTTAGAATGTGCCGGGCATTTTATGTAAATGATTCCTACCGTCCATAACATTTTTGCAGAGTAGGTGTTATCAAGCCCAGCTTAAAGATGGGGAAATTGAGGTTTACTGCAGCATGTATACAGAGCCCAGTTTCAAGCTCAAGTCTGAAGGTTTCAAAGCTTCTCTCTGTGAAACACTGATGGGAGAAGTTGGCATTCTCTGCAGTACTTAAGGAGATTAGGGAAGGAAAGAGGAAAAGAAGTAATCATAATAGCAGACGTTTATGTTCATTTTGCCATTTAGAAAGTGTTTCCCAATGCAGTTTGCCATTTGATTTTAAGGCTGCATAATCTGGCCCCAGCCTCCCTTTCCAGCCTCCGTTCCCACAGTTCCCCCGCCATGGGAGGCTCCGTTCACGGAGCCCCGGACCTATTTTCTCAACCCGCCAAGTTCTTTTGTCTTCCCACCTTTTCTCACATGGATCCCTAGGCATGGATGATATGATGAATCTTCCGAGTTCCAACTTGCCTTCCCTGAGCATCCTGTCCCAACACCTCTGGATGCAATTGATTGCTTCTTCTTTGTGCCCCAGGATTTTATACAAACCCATCTATTGCAGGTATCACCTTGAATTACAAGGTGATTGCTGGTTGAAGGAATGAATGGATGAGTACTTAGCAGCCCATCTTGCAGGTAGGCATTGGTTCTTTCTTGTTTTTTTTATTTTGTGTTTTTAAATGAGATAGTAACGCTCAGAGAGATTTGGTGACTTGTTCAAGGTCATATAAGTGGTTGCTGGTGGAGCCGTGGCTTCAGCCTTGATTTTAGGAAGCAGGCTTAAGAGTTAAGTTTTCAGAGACTTCTTCCCCAGTCTCTTCCCTGTAGGAGCATCACTTTTAAGGCAGAATTGATTAGGTCAGTAAGAGAACTTTTATGAAAAGAGTAGCTATGACCTCTTACCGATATGCATCTTAGGGTTTACAAACCACCTGATATTCTAGCCACTTCAGCAGTTATATCAAGAGGGTCACACTGTGATGATGTTTTTTTTAAACTAACTGATATAAGACAGTATATTTTCTGGGGGTCTTAAATGAAAGGAAAGCTCCAACTACAACCCTGTCATGATCCCTGTCTTTCTCTCTCCATTAGAATGCTTTCCTGGGACAGACTATTCTCTCTCTTAATCTGTGGGAAATTTTGCACTTTCACATCCTACAGAGGCCAATTAAAAGGGTCAATTAAAGTCCAACTTGTGAAGGCAGAGATCCAACAAAGAGGGAATAAGTGAACAAATGATATTAATCATAATGGAAGCTAAAAGGTTAATATTGCCTAAATACTCATTTATAGTCCTCGGGACTGACAGCAAGGTCTCAACCTAGGAGGGCTTGATTAAGCAAAAGCTTCACACTCCTGTGTTTTCTTGAAATTTTTCCTCTGCAGCCTCTTCTGGGGTTCAGGTTTTCAGTCAGCCGGGGCAGTGAGATAGAACATATCAGTGAGAACAGATGGGTGGCCCTCTTTTCCCTTTGAAAATTGGAGTCTAAAGCCATATTAGCTCCAGCCATAATATCAATTATAGCATGACTTGCATGGTAAGCCTTCCTGATTACTTTTGGTAAGTTTTCTTTGGAGATAAGAAAGAAACCATTAAACCCAGATTACAGTTTGTTAGTTCTAGGAAGTGTGTGTTAGGGCAGCTTCTAACACTATTCTAGACAATGAGCCTGTAAAACGGTGACACACTGCCATTCTCGGGAGCAGCTCCAAGACTGACCAGCAGATCTTTCTCATCCATCACTGTCTAACCCTGGAAGCTTGTCTTCTGATTGCTTTGTCGAGAGAGTAGAAATGTGGCTTAAGACTTTTCAAGAAGATCCAAAAAGAAGCTTTATCTTTTTTTTCTTTTTTTATCTTAGAGTTATTTTCTCTCTCTCTCAGATCAAGGTTGTCTATTACAGTCTGGCTCCTTCATGTGATAAGGCAGGCCTTGAATTTGCAGAACTCATTGAAGGCTGAGATTTTTATTTTTTTTATACCCTGAAGCCAGAATCTCAGGGCTGAACTGGAGTATGAGCCTAGTTATGCCTGGGTTAAACCTGTTTCTTTCATGAATTCTTCTTCTAATGACTGTGACCTTATGTAAGATTCAGACTTTGACCTCCTGCAATTTCACTAAATCTTTTTTTTTTTTTTTTCGTTTTTGAGAACTGAGCATCTTGGGTATTACCTCGTAGAGGAATACTTTTATGCCTGTAGTTTTTACTGTCATTTAAAAACCCAAGTTTACTGGAGAGTTCTGGGTGTAGCCTCAATTACATCTAAATGAATGGTGACCTTAAGAGGTCACCTTGGGAGGACATATTATTGTTTAGGATCATTTAAGTGCAAGTGGATGAAAATCACACCAGCTGAATCAAGCAGAAACGGGATTTCTTGTTTTTTTTGTTGTTTTTTTTTGCGGTACGCGGGCCTCCCACTGCCGTGGCCTCTCCCATTGCGGAGCACAGCTCCGGACGCGCAGGCTCAGCGGCCATGGCTCACGGGCCCAGCTGCTCCGCGGCATGTGGGATCTTCCCGGACCGGGGCACGAACCCGTGTCCCCTGCATTAGCAGGCAGATTCTCAACCACTGCGCCACCAGGGAAGCCCGAAACGGGATTTCTTTTAAAGATACGGGGGTGTCTCACAGAACTTGAGAATACAAATGTTATCAGTTCTCAGGAAAACCTGGGATCAGAAACACAGATGCTCTTTAGCATTGACTTTCTATTTCTTTTACATACAATTCTCTCTACGTACCACTTTCTTTCTTCCTCCTTTTTATGTACAAATGTTTCCTTCATTTCTCCTGTCTATGTCATAAGAAAATAGAATATAAATCCAGCCTGAGCTTCCCATCCTATAGTAAACCGCTCAAGGACTGACTTTCTTTCTCCATTCTAGTTTCAAGATTTCCATGCCAGCACTCTGGTTGGCTTACCTTGGGAGAGGTAAGCCTGATTGTGAGGACTTACCTGGTAGCCCTGTGTATGGAGTGATCAGATGTGGTAGGTGGTATCAGAAGAAGGGCAAGGGTGCTGGCAAAATGAAAAATAAGCATGAAAATCAGCAACTTGTCAATGTATTTATGAGCAAACACTGAATTCACTAGTTTTGCTAAGTTAAGTCAATCCATTTTCCTAGGAAGTGAGCAGTTGTAGATTTTTAAGCATATGAGCTATTAGCCTCTATTATTAATGAATTTAGTTACTTAGAGAAATCAATTCCTTTATAAGACAATCATTTATTTAAACATATCTATTTACATTGTCCTTTTCCTTAAGCAACTTACAATAAGAGGAAATACACATAGGGCTTACTCTGCACAGGCACTGTTCTATGTTGTGTATGTGTGTACACGTGCGTGCACATGCACACTCATTCTGGTCCTTAAAACAACCATATGAGGAAACTGAGGCACAGGGAATTAAAAAAATTTGCCCAGGGTCAAGAGATAATTAGTGGTGGAGCTTGGAATCCAACCTACATAATCAAACTGGGGAAAGAAGGTATATTCAAATTAACAGCTAATAATGCAATGCAGAATGTGGCATACTGACTATTTTTCGAACATATGTCCTAGAATTTGAAGAAATTTAAGAACAACATGAACCAGCCTCACTAGTTTATTTTTTTAGTTTATTTTTTGAAAGCATTGCTATTGCTGACATGGTCAATCACTACTGCTCCACCAAGTTAGAGAAAATAGTTTAAATTTTACCAGACAACTTTTTATGATGGCCTGCTTGAAAACGACCATAAGAGGGTGGAGCTGGGCAGGAAAATTATCTCCAAATATTTGAAGCACAGTCACGTGGACAAAGGGCAGCCTTCTCCAATGGATGAAAAGTAAAGGGAGCGTTTAGTATGAAAAACTTGCTGACTATTATGTCCACCTACTCTTGGAGCTGTATCCCTTTCAGAGCAATGAACATCCCAAAACGTGGTCCCTGGGCCAACAGCATCAACGTCACATGGGAACTTGTTAGAAATACAAATTCTAGGGCCCCATCCCAGGTGTGTTGAATCAGAAACTCTGGGGTTGCCGTCCAGCCCTCTGTTTTAACAAGCCCTGCATGTGGTTCTGATGCCCCTTAAAGTTTGAGACCCACTGTCATGAAGGCCAGGCCACAGAATCGAAAACTGCCAGAATCACAATTTGTTGATAAAGCCCTTAAGTTTATAGATTACAAAACTGAGGTTCAGCGATCATGAGTTGGAATCAGAGCATGGGTCTCTGTTGACTCAGTTCAGTGACAGAGAAGAGACTGGTGTGCACTATATTGGCTGTTGGGACCATGAAGAGTATCCAAGTAAGTGACTTCTAGGCCATTTCCACACACGTCGAAGTTTTCTGAGCTATATAAGGTGACCATGGATTGGGGGAAGGCTATTTTCATAATCAGGACCTCGTCTTCTTACTAGAATGTGAATTTGTTGTAGTCATAAAATAAAAGAATCATAGATATCATCTAGTCTGGCTCAACCTCTCATTTTACAGATGAGAATAAAAAAGAAACAAAACACCCAAACCTTGAGAACCAGAATTCTCAAGAGTCCACAGGTGTACAATGGCAGAACCTACATTTTCAGAAGACACTGAAATTTTTTGCTGTCTATTGCATTATGTCAATATTTGTTTCAATTTTCTCATTTCCAAGATAGGTGTAATGATATATCTATTTCTACTTAAAAGAGAAGTTGTTGAGGATAAAATGAACATAGATTGAAAAGTATTGTTATAGATTAAAATGTTATAGGACATTCAATGCTATTATCTTCAGCATTGATTTTATCATAAGACCTGTCCTCTTGCATGTTGGATAGACTCAGTCATAATATTTTAATACTAGCAGGTCCTCAGAGGTCATTTCTTCCAAGCCTTCATTTTACAGATGAGAACACTGAGGTCCAGGGAGGCTTATATGACTTGCATAAGTTCACATACAATCATATGTTGGACTTATCTAAGGATAAACATCTTGTGAGTGGCTCCCTTGAAATGCCTGCCCAAAATCAAGCTTAGGCTGTTGTCTATTTCACTTATAATTTCCCCTGTGATATTTGACATCACAAATGAAATCACCAGCCCAGATGTTTAATTGCTTCTAAATGGAAGCTGTGAAATGGCAAGAAATTTTTTGCCATCTTTTCTGTGGGTCGTTGTGTTTTCTCCAAAGTCATCGTAGTTTTGTTATTTGTGAGCCTATTTCCAAACTGGGAATTATGAAAAAATGATCTTTTACATCATTAGAATGACTTATGGAAAACTATATTATAGCAGTTCTAGATTTTTTGTGCATTATACTCTACCTTACGTTTCCATTTGGCATGCAATTGGATGACCCTAACTGGTATATTTCTAGTCAACTTTTAGCACAACATAAAGCTGTAAATGGAAAGAAAAAGGCTATTTCTGGCCAGATGCTCTTTAGCAGTCTGCTTTTCTTTCCTTCTTTAATAAGTAGAGTTTACTCTTCTCACATAATGAATAGCATTCATGTGCATTGCAAAAAAAATTAGAAAATATTTTAAAATGTAGGAAAAAGAAAAAATATCCATAATCTCACCAGGCAGAGAAAATCTCCTTTGTTACTGCAGTGTATTTCTACTTTAAAAATATTTTTATGGTAATAAACGTACATAAAATGTACATGTATATGCTAACATATAGTAATAAAGCTTAATGAATATTACTAAACCAAACATCTCTTCTAATGTACACTTACCGCTTATTCAATAAGGTCAGGAAATACAGCATTATAGGCATCCCAGAAAATACCTACATGGCCCTTGTGATCACAACCTCTAATCTTCCCTTTAAATAATCACTATATATTTTTAGCTTGTCTGTATAGTTTTACAATTTTACATGTATCCCTAAACTATACATTAATTGTAACATCCATTACAATTAATAAACAAATATTGAAACATTATTATTAACTAAAGTCTATAGTTTACAGACTTTATAAATCATATGAAGAGTGTTAAGATCTGCCTATGGCAGAAGCTGGGCTTTGGTTTCTAGACCATTCCTTTCTGTTCCAGCTCAGGACTTATACTTACTTTCTCTTGCAGGCTGAAAGCTAGCTGCCATCAGGGAATGATTCCTGCTCCAATATGAAATATAAAAGTCCCCTGGCTGACCCTGCTTCACTTCTGGAAGGAATGTAAATTGCTATAGCTATTCTGAAGACCAATGCAACAATATTTAGTGCAATTAAGTATTCATATGCCTTGCAACACAGAAATTTCACTTCTGAGTAGTGTGTCCACAGAAACTCTCACACAGGCAGATAATGAGATATCTCCAAGAATGTGTGTGGAGTAAAAAATTGGAGGCAGCTCAACTGCTCCTCCCTAGGAGAATGGATATGTAAAATATGACATGTGCATATGACAGAATGCCACATAGCAGCCAGAAGGAGTGAAACAGATCTACAAATAGCAATGTCTCAAATACATAATGTTAAATGAAAAAAAGTAAGAAATAGAATGAGATCCATAGCTGCTGTGAGATCTGTTGCTGCTTAATAAACCATGTCAAACTTATTGGCTTATAACCACTATTTATTAACTGTGAGTCAACATTTGGGGTTGGGATGAGCAGGGCAGTTTTGCTGGTCTCTTCTGGGCTCACTCATTCCCCTGCAGTTGGTTGGCAATTGGAAGAAGTGTTACTAGGTTGTCTGCGATGGCTTCACCTGCCCATCTAGCCACGACGTTGGCTCCTTATGTCTGGGAGGGCCTCATGTCAGCAACAACTTGTGGGCTGGCTTGGGCTTTCTCACATGGTGGCAGAGGACTTGCCAGCAGCAAGAGAAGGCAAGCCCTAATGCACAAACAGTTATCAAGCCTTTGTTTGATCATGTTGGCTAATGTCCCATTAGCCAGAGTAAGTTATGTGCCAAGTCTGGAGTCAGAACATGGTTCCAAGGAGGTGTGTAGCTCATTGGGTGCCAGGACTGCAAAAATCTACTATAATAAAACAATAATTGTTATGGACTGATAACAAACTGAATTTGTTTGTCCTCCCAAATTCGTATGTTGAAGCCCTAACCTCCAGGATCTCAGAACGTAACCATATTTAAAGACAAGGTCTTAAAAGAGGTAAGTTAAAATGAGGTTTTGGGGTTAGGCCTCAATATAATCTGACTGGTGTCCTTTTATGAAGAGGAAATTTAGATACCAGATATGTACTCACACAGAGGAAAGACCATGTGAGGACACAGTGAGAGGCAGCCATTTGTTAGCCAAGGAGACCTCAGAAGAAACCAGCCCTGCTGGTACCTTGATCTTGGACTTCTAGCCTCCAGAACTGTGAGAAATGTCTGTTGTTTAAGCCACCGCAACTGTGGTATTTTGTTACGGCAGCCCAAGTAAACTATTATCATACTACTTATGTAAATTTAAAGGGTTCACTCATAAGCTATAATTTCCATAGATAGGGAACACAATAAACATAGGTGTAGATTAGAAGTACGTATACTAAATACTGGAGGGAAGGTGCTTATGAGGGTAAGAGAATGAGATTAGAACAAGAAATAAAGTGAAAAACAAACTAAAAAGAGACCCACAGATGGACTGATGATAAAAGTGTGCCATGTATTTAAGTGGGTGATCAGATCTGTGTACCTGAGCTCGAAAAATAGGATAAAGTAAAATTTAAAAAGTCTTTTCTTGTTGAGGCAGAGTTAGCTTCCATTATATGAAGATACCATCGCTCCCATTCATAGGAGAGGAAACTGAGGCAAAGAGAATTTAAATGAGCTGCCCACAGGTATGCTGTGAGCAGTGGCTGGGCAGAGGGTAGAACCAATTGGTGTGATTCCCACCCTGAGCCTTGGCAACTCCCGTTTGATTGCCTGTTACTTAGCTTCTGTGTCCCTTCAGTTCCTTAGGTCCTCTTCTTGGTCTGGAATTGGACTTCTCCTTTGCTCTCAGCTGCCAGTCTTGTTTCTGAGTCATTGCTTGTGTTATACTTCCTTGTTCCCTGCTGTTTGCTGGCTCTGATTTACAGGCTGGCTCTGCCCTGGTCTGGGCTTGGCCCCTGTAACACACTCTGCCTCTCCAAGGTAGGCTCCAAGGTTGCACCCACAAGGTCTGAGAAAGTCAGGAGCCTGAGAGCTAAAGAACACAGCCAGCAATAGGCAGAAAGAGGCACAGGATCAAGCTTTAACTTCCCTCAGTTGTGGGCACTTTGTCCTATCATCTCCAGAGATTTTGATAGAACTAGGCCAGGGTACAGCCTAGGCAATCAAGACTTTGAAAAAGCTTGCCAGGTGACTACAATGTAGAGTCAAGGATGAGAACCACTAGTCTGAAGTTTTATTTTAGTGCTAACTGGATATGGATATATATACACACATACATTTAATAATATTTAATTATTACCCCACTTTTTTTTAGCTTTATTGAGGTACAGTTTTTAAAAATTTTTATTGGAGTATAGTTGATTTACAATGTTGTGTTAGTTTCAGGTGTACAGCAAAGTGAATCAGTTATATGTATGTATTTTTGACTCCTGCATAGGTCATTACAGAGTATTGAGTAGAGTTCCCTGCGCTATATGGTAGGTCCTTATGAGGTATAGCTGACAATTAAAATTGTAAGATATTTAAAGTTTACATCATGATGATTTGATATATGTATACATTGCAAGAGGATTCCCTCCATCAAGTTAATTAACACATTCATCACTTCACATATTTACCCGCCCCCCTTTTCTGTGGGAATATTTAAATCCTACTCTCTTAGCAAATTTCAATTATACAACACAGTGTTAACAATTATAGTCACCATATTATATATTAACTCCTCAGACCTTAGTTGTCTTATAACTGAAAGTTTGTACCTTATTTGTCTTACAACTGAAAGTTTGTACCGTTTTACCAACCTCTCCCTATTCCTGTCTACTCCCCTCTCCCCAGCCCCTGGAAACTGCTTTTCCAACTCTCTGTTTCTATGAGTTTTATATAAAAGAATAAGGTCAATTTTGGGAGCTGGTTTATAATGGCTAGTAAGAGCAGATTGTTAAGTATAGAAGATTTTTCCAAGCTTATTGTTGACATTGGCCATAGTGGAAGTATTTACACCACAGAAATTGGCAAATGTGATAAAACTGGGCTTGGTTTGGGAGAACTGGCTTATGAAAACACGAATGGATATGGGCTATAAAAATTCATGTATGTAAAAAGTCATAACACTGTAATGTATAATATAGTATAAGTGTCCATGCTGTGGAGTCAGAAGACCTGAGCTCAAGTCAAACGTCTTTATAGTCAAGTGATGAATAGCACATTATTTTATCTTACCTGAGCATTAATTTTCTCAGCTTTTAAGTAGGAATAATAACGCATACCTCACTGAAGTGCTATGAGGAATAAAAAGCATATATGAAAGCATTGTGTACAAAATAGGTGCTTGAAAATTATTAGCTGATTTTGCCCAAGGAGCAGAGTCTAGCTAATAAATCCACCCACACTGCTTTCAGAAAATGCAAATAATATTGATATTTACAAACGTTCACTGTGTGCCAGGTATTTTATTTTTCATGCATTAGTCTTCCTCACCCACAACAACCTTTTGAGGAAGGTACTGGGTTTTTTTGTCACTATTTTAAAGATGATTAAACTCACAGAGCTAATTTTTTGATAGGGGTTGTGTCTATCAGATCTTAGAATCAGCCCTCTTAACTGTTACAGCCTACTGGTAAAGGCTGATAAATGCTAAATGATGATAATGCATGCAATAGACATGATCACATGCGGTAAGTGTGTCTGCCTTATTCAATTAGGTGTGAGGTCATCTGGAAAGCAGTGCCTTTTGTATCAATTAACATGGAATCATAGCTTTGTCAATTCCTCAGAGGCTGCCTGAGATCTTTGCAAGAAAGTGTGCCATAAACCGTGGTCATGTTTTATGCAGTGCCGTCACTTTCTTCAGTCCTGTGGGGATTAGAGTCTTACTGGAAGCGGTTCTTAACAGTCTTCAACTAAACCAACTCACAGCCCAATTCTCATTCCAAGATCCCATTAACAGACCTTTGATATGGTACTGATAACTGCCCATCACTCTGTGATTAGTCTCTCTCCCTTCTTCTGAGTCAGTTCCTTTAAATAATATAAAGTGGAGTTATTCATTTCATCCCAGGATCCTTGCTTAATCAGTTATGCTATTTCTGAGCCATTAGAAGATCTCAATTTCTTCATCTATCCATGCTGCATTTCAAATAAGAGCAAAGATATTTTTTCCCCTCTAGAATTTCCCCTCCTGCCTGGTGTACTGCAGAACAGAGGCAATGAAAGAAGCTTCTTGTTTTTTAATGGAAAAGAAACCTGGAAAGTGGATTTTATTTCCTTACCATTTATTTTTCTTTATTCAGCAGCTACACTTATTCCCATTGAAGAAAAGTAGCTTCCTCTCCTCTCCTTCTCCTTCCCTTTCCCCCTTTCCTCCTTCTGTCAATTTCTGTCCCTCTCTCCCTTCTTCCCTTTCTCTCTTTCCCTCCCTCCCTTCCTTCCTTCCTTTCTCTCTCTTTCTTTCTCTTTCTTTTTCTCTTTCTCTTTCCTTCTTTCTTTTTCTTCCTTCCTTCCTCCTTTCCTCCCTTTCTTTCTTTCTTTCTTTCTTTCTTTCTTTCTTTCTTTCTTTCTTTCTTTCTTTCTTTCTTCTTTCCCCTTTCTCTCTTTCCCACCTTTATGAAATGACTTCTGTAATAGATCATGTTAAGCATATTTCACCTGTACGAAGTTGCTAAAATAGTACTATGACTCTACTGAGAATGAAAGCGCTGAAATAGTTTGCTTCTACAGCAGAGTTGATCACATTTTGAGAGGAAATTTGAAGTCTTGAGAGTTTAGCCTTAAAATTTTAGCATTATCTCCTAATTACTGAGTAATATCCCCAAATCACCCTTATGTATATAATTCAGGTGATCGTTGGTGATCTTTCTTTGGTACATGTGTGTGTGTGTCAGAGAGAGGGAGATGCGCACAGATGCACCTTTTGGGAGGTTCTGAGGATTGATTTAAAACAATTGAGAAGTGCTTGAAGAAATAACAAGTGATTCCAAGTAGAATCATATATATACATATACACATACATATATATATATACATATATATATGTGTGTGTGTGTGTGTGTGTATACATTTTTTTTTCAAGAAAAGTTGAATCAAAGGAGGGAGAGGGAAGAGGCTGGTACACACCATTCTAACTAGATAGGGAGGCAGAACCTGTAACTCTTCAACTGCAGAAGGATAAACTTGAACTTTGGTGTGGAGTGAGCATGTGGCTGAGGCTATGTGGGGGTATGTGGTAGTGTTTGTCATTCTTTTTTTTTTTTTTTTTTTGCTGTATGTGGGCCTCTTACTGTTGTGGCCTCTCCTGTTGCGGAACACAGGCTCCGGACGCACAGGCTCAGCGGCCATGGCCCACGGGCCCAGCCGCTCCGCGGCATGTGGGATCTTCCCAGACTGGGGCATGGACCCGTGTCCTCTGTATCTGCAGGTGGACCCTCAACAACTGTGCCACCAGGGAAGCCCTGTCATTCTTCAAAAATGACATCATACCCCTTTTCCCTGAGGCTTTGTTTGTTTGTTTGTTTTTTCCCATGCCTGGATTCACATGAAAGTCCTTGGCACATAGGGAATAACCCATCTTTTGACTTTTATCCCACTAGAGTAGCAGGTTTTATTGGGTGAGTTCCACTGTTCTGTGTTCAAGTTCACTGATCCTTTCTTCTGCTTCCTCTAATCTGCTCTTGAATCCTTTTAGTTTAGTTTTCAGTTCAATTATTGTATTATTCAACTCTGTAACTTCCATTTGGTACTTTCTTATATTTTCCATCTCTTTTGAAGATGTTCACCATTCACTGTGTTCACCATTCTACCAAATTCAGTGAGCATCTTTATGACCATTATTTTGAACTCTTTATCAGATAAATTACTAATTTCTGTTTCATTAAATTTTTTTCTGAGGTTTTATCTTGCTTTTTCTTTTGGAACATATTCCTTTGTTCCTTCATTTTGCTTGATTCTCTGTATTGATTTCTATGCATAAGATAAGACAGCCACTTCTCCCAGTCTTGAAAGAGTGGCCTCATGTAGGAGATGAAACATCATTCAACTCTGCACTAGGTCTTGGTTGTCTCTCAAACCTTTGTGATTATCCAAGCAGCCTATTTCATTTTTAATGGCTCAGAGTAGTTGAAGGTGTGCCAAGACCTGGCAGTGTCCCAAAGGGTAAGAGCTCAGTCAACAGCTAGATTCATGCTGCCTTGAAGCCAAAGCTTTAGGTAGCAACTTTCAAAGTATGCAATATATATAGTCTTATGGGACTACAAGCATAAGCTCCACTGCCCACCAGAGCCAAGTGACCTTGAGGTATCCCCTGGGTAGCAGTAGCAAAAGTTGGGGCTCCAGATGACTGTACAAGCAACATTCTGGTAGAACCCAAAGATGGCATCCCCAGCCTGCGTTCTCTGAGAGCACGTCTCTAGCCCCTAGACGTCTGCCATGCCTGAAACCTGTCCCTTAGGCTGAAGCTCCAGGACAAGCAAAGAGTCCTCCTTCACAGAAAGACTGGGGGTGTTTCAGTCTGCTGTCTGTGCAGTGCCCTGGAGGGGGTGGCCTGCCAAGAACTATCTCTCTGATTGTTACAGTCCTGTAGGACCCAGGAACACAAGTCCCCCTGGCCACCAGAGTCAGATGATCAAGGAGCATCCCCTGAGCAGAAGCCTCAAAGACTAGGGCACTAGAATAAAAACCAGGGCACCAGATGCATGTAACCCTCACTTTGAGAGATTCTCATGCTCTGGAGCATGGCAGAGGGAGAGCATAAAGATAATGCTCACCATCCAAAGCCTATGGAAGGGATTACAGTAAGCCTTTAGATGTGTGTTTAATTAGAAGCCTGCCCCTCAGGCTGCAGCTATGATGATTAGCTACTGAGCTTTTTCCATAGAAAGACCAAACTCCTAGGTCTGTTGCCTCTTGCTGTGCCCTGGGGGTGGTAACCATTTAAGAACTCTTTCTCCATTGGCTACAGTCTTGTGAAGCCTATGAGCATAAGCCTTACTGGCTACCAGAGCCAGGTGATGTAGAAGTGTCCCCTGGCATCAGCCACAAAAACCCAGTCACCAGATGTAAAACCAGGGAACCAGATGTGTGTAAAAGCTCCTTTCCTAGAGATACGGGTAGTCTGGAGAATGGCAGAGGGAGTGTGAGGTAGAGGGAGAGAGTAGAAATGGCTCCCACTGGGACAGAAGAAAGGAAAAAGAGAGGAAGAAAGAAATAAAGAAAAAAAAAGATGTCTAGAATTTAAAAGAAGAAAAAGAAATGGCATCCACTGGCTGGAGCAAGGGAGGACAGGAATATAAATGGTGCTTGCTGGGGGTAAAAAGAGAAAGAGCAAGAGAGAAAAAAGTCTTTGTTAGAAAAAAGAAGATGATTCTCTCCAGCGGGAGCAAGGCAGAGAGAGAGCATAGAGATGGCACCCGTCAGTCTCTGTCTGAAGAGCATGCCCCCAAATGTGTGTCCAATCAGGTGCCTGCCCCTAGCCAGAGCTCTAAGACAAGCCAGTGAGCCTCTCCCGTAGAAATTTGGGTGCCCTGTATCAACCACTTCTGCAATAGGCCCTGAGGTGGGTGAGTCTGAGCATTTGAGTCCTTTAAGAGTTGTTTCTCGGATTGCTGTAGCCATGTGGGTCTCATGGATGCAAGCCTTGTTGGTTTTCAAAGCTAGATGTTTTGGGGGCTCATCTCTAAGGTGCAGGTCTTAAATGTTGGTGGTGCCCTATGTGAGGTCCAAATTCTGCTCCTCAGGGAGAAGGTTTTGGGTTCTCTCCCAACTGTAGGTGGAAGCACTGGGGTTGGGGTTTATGAAAAGATTGTGTCCCAGCCTCTTCTACCTGCTTCAGTGTGGGTCTTCTCTCATTCACCTGAGGTGTAGGAGTTGCTCAGTCAGTTTTTAGTTGTTGTTTTTTTTTCTCCAGAGAAAGTTGGTTCATATGAGGCTGTAGACTCAGTGTATTTAGGGAAGGAGATGAGTTCAGGATCCTCTTATAGCACCATCTTGAATTGTAACCCCCAGAGTAGCAAGTTTTGTTATAATAAATGTTGGATATTAAATAAACCAGAATCCTGGCTTTACCTTTTGCTATTTGTGCAAATTGAGACAAATTCTTAACCTCACAAACCCCAGTCTCTTTAATTGGGAAATGGAACTGTTCAATATCTATCTCTGGAGGTTAAATGAGATACTGTCAGAAAAGCCCTTTGTACAAGTAGCAGGTACCAAATAAAAGCTCAACACATGTGAGTCATTTTATTTTAACTGTCTTTATTAATTTAATAAAGACACACCAAGTTTCTCCAAGTCCTTGCTCAAATATCTTTCTGAGAGCCTTTCTCTGCCTTTCAAGGTAGAGTTTAAGCAATGCTTGTTTCACGTCTCCACTGGAGAGCAAAACATGATGCTTTGCAATTTATCTGTTTACACATCTGTCACTTCCAATGCACTGAATCCTCTTGACCAAAGGGAATGTTGAATATTGTTCATCTTGGTATATGACGGTCTAGTACTTTGCCCAGTACCTACACATTATTGTCTCTATCTATCCATCAGATATTTATTGAGTGCCTACTATGTGCCAGATATTGTGCTAGGGATTCGGCATGCAATTGTATACAGTCTCTATCTGCAAGAAGCTCACTGTCTAGTGAGGGACATGGAAAAATAAGTAGCTAATTAAAATATGGTGTGATAAAACAAGTTTAGCTATGCTTTTTTTTTTTAATATTTAGAAGAAATCAGGGAAGGCTTCTTAAAGGAGGAGGTTATATCTAAAATGATACATAGATATATGTGAGAATTTGGGGGCCTTCTTTTAGGTACCCTCAAAATCAGAACCTGAGAAAAGGACTTGAGTGTAAGTAGTTTATTTGGGAAGTGCTCTGGGGAGGGAGGATGGGGAAAGTAGGGAGAATGAGAGAGGGAAGGAAGGAAATCCAAGAAAAAGTGCATTCATTATTGAATCGATGGGTATGGGTAAATGGGTATGTAGAATATGCTTTAGAATTTCATTTTGTAGGGCCAGAGATGGGACATTTACTTACTGATTTTATCTCCTATTGGGTGAGTTAATCTCCATTAACTCCTCTGGAGTTAATGCCTCCAGAGGCGTTAACTCTCTTGAATTTCTGGCTCTGTACAAAGACTGAACAAGCTTCCTTGACTTCAAAAGAATCTGAAGGCAGAAAGTGGAAAAGTGCTTGTGGGAAGTGGGAGGATGCAGTGGGAACTGTCCAGCAGAGCTTTGGCTGAAATCACATCCAGGTGATGATGTACAATGCAGAGGACATTGGCCATCTCCCCACTGGGAGTTTAAAAAACGCTTTGCCCTAAAACTCCTGGGAAGTCTGTCAGAGTTCAAGACATTTTAAGAGCTATGAAAACTACTTCAAAAATTCCTGTAAAGTTCCCCAAATTGCATACTGTCAGGGCTCAATTTGGCTTCCTTCTGTAATCACCCAACAGCTGTAGTTGGGAAATAAACCACTAGTTTAAAAAATGTGTAATATATTCTATGGGTATGTGTTTAATTCAAAAATTTTTAGCATAAATTCTAGTGCTCACTGAAAAAAACCTTGTTTTATATTCTTTCAAACCTGATTCATCTCTCCTCCTTAGCATGCCTTGTCAAGTCATCAACCCCCTGAGGAAGCAGGTAATATTGCTTCCTGAAAAACTAACCACTCCTTTCCTAGTAGGAGGACAAGTGTAAGGCAAGCAGAAGAGAATGCATATCAATTCCCCACAGAGGGTACAATATTTGAACAATAATGTGATGGCCACTGTTTCCTTTTAGGGAAAGTGTGGTGGGGAAAGTGTGCCTCTGAAGGTCCCTGATGGTTAGATTCAGAAAAATTTGGGCATTATTAAGTTCCCTAAATAATTATTTCTGGAAGGATGACTACCATTCCAAATGCCATCCTTCTTTTCAAACTACAGTATCCATAAGGATTATGAATCTCTGGTACAGTGCAAAGTGCATGTGGTTTGGAGGCAGACAAACCTGGGTTCGAATGCTGGCTCTGCTGATTACAAGCTTCATGACCTCAAGGTAAGCATTTAATTCTCTCTGAGTCTCTATTTCCTCATCCTCGAAGGGGGGGAAATAATACTTCTTTCACAGTTTTTTTGCGAGGGTTAAATGAGATGATATCTGTTAAGCACTGTGTACAGAGTCAATATTCGACAATGTTAGTTCCTTCCCTATTCCCCTATTCATGCAAAGCGGGCATGAAGCAGTGTTGGGTTTCCACTGCTAGCAGAGACTTACATGCTTCTGAGCAGACATCTCTCACTTATAGAACAGCCATCGTTGTCGAGTTTCCAAAGCTCTGAGAACCAGATATGCATTAATTTCATTTACTTACTAGATTTTAGAATTATTTTACTTGTTAGCCGTTTTATTTGTTATTTACTTCGACTTTTCTCAATTAAGTTTTCAATGGACTATCCTCTCCTAAAGTTATTAGACTATAGGGATTATCGGAAACAGACTTTTATAACGTCACCCCAGAAGAAAAGGGAACAAACGATATGGACCCACAATCAGCAGATGATGAAATACATGAGAAGATGCTCAACTTTACAAGTAATCATGTAAATGAAAATAAACATTTTGAGATGTCACTTCAAATCTATCAACTTGCAAAAACCTGTAGGAAAGATGGTACTAAGAGACGGTGAGGTGGTAGCATAGTGGATATCCTCATGCACTGCTGGTCGTGGTGCAAATCAGTAAAGCTATTTTGGAGACCAATTTGGCAGTAGGTGGCAAAACTGAAAGCACACACTTCTTGACCAAGCAATCGCAATTATAGGTCCATACAATAGAGAAACTGTCACGTGAGCTCATAGAGACATGTAGCACTGTTGTTAATATCTCAAAGTAAAGGAAAGGGCAATCTAAATGTTCAGCAATCCACATTTAAATATATTTTAGTGAGTTCATTTGCTAGGATGCTGTTTAAGCGTTAAAAAGATGAGGGATAACAACATGAACAGGCACAAAAAGATCTCCAAGATGTACTGTTTTATTCAAAACATGCCACAACCATTTCACATGTGCCAGAGACAAGTACAAAGATGTTCATTGATGTTTATTGTAGCAGTATTGTAATAGTGAAAAGTTGGAAACAACTTAACTACACACCGGCAGGAGAAGGGATAAATAATTGTGGTAGATTCATATAATGCATTATTAAATGGTGCCAGATTAAACTGGAGCAGTGACACCAGTATGGGTAAATACCAAACGCGAATGAAATACATATACTTTTTAAAAGTTAAAAGCATGCAAAGTAATACTAGTTATTGTGCAGTAGTATATACATATACAATTATAGAGACATATGTGAGAAAAATAAATACCAAACTTGAGTAATTGTCGTGGGGCATGTGTAAAGGGAAGGGAATGAAATGGGTGGGGGTAAAGGTGTTTTATTTATCTGAAATTTTTTTTTTTTTTTGGTACGCTGGTCTCTCACTGTTGTGGCCTCTCCCATTGCGGAGCACAGGCTCCGGACGCGCAGGCTCAGCGGTCATGGCTCATGGGCCCAGCTGCTCTGCGGCATGTGGGATCTTCCCGGACTGGGGCACGAACCCGTGTCCCCTGCATCGGCAGGCGGACTCTCAGCCACTGCGCCACCAGGGAAGCCCTGAAATTTTTGCTTTTAACGACAAATGGAAAATAAGGTCCTAATGGAAGAGAAATTTGATGCTACTAATTTAAATAGTATTTTATTTATAAAAGAAAATTTAAAAAACGCTTGTCTCATGTTTCTCCTTCCATTAACTACAAAATCTAGACAGGAAATTACTAACCTGTGTTTCTACACTTTGGACTTTGCAGAGTTCATGAAGTGAACTTAGCATCCCTGTTTCAGTTATGGGCAAGGTTCAGTGACATGACAGGGAAATAGGACAAGCCTGTCTGGAGACCGATGTTCCAAAGAGATGCCAGCACACACACCTGTCCTGTTCGCTGTGAGAACTCACTTCCCAAAAGCCCCTTTGCTTCCCCCTTAAGCCCCAGAACTCCCCACGGCCCCTTTGGCTCCACAATCCCGAGTGAAGACTAGGGAATCAACAAGTTTTATCATCATATTCAGCCTGTGAACAGAGCTGAATGGTGCTCAACTCCTTGAAATTTTACTGCAGTCCTTGTCATTGTGATGAACTAGCCTTCTCACCATGTGCTTTGTTTTAAGCTACTGTGGATCCAAACTGTAATCTCCAAGGTTGGAAAAGAGAGGGGCAAGTGCTTCTGTTTTATGGGATTGTTCACAGTCCTTCATAAAACATCCAGTCGAAGAATGATGGTTTTAATGAACAGAGGCTTAACTCCTACACTGTGCTGAATCCTTACCACTCTTGGAATTAACCCTGACATAGGAAGTTTTCCTTTTATCCCCAGGGATATCTCCCTACTGGCAAAGAAAGCAGAATGCCAGACAGAACTCTAGGTAGGGACTGCTTTTTGCTTCCTTGACAGTCTAAATTATGATGGTTGCTTCGGGTGTATTGTACTGTGTTTATATCCTACACTTGGCCGAACACATGTTGAGGCCAGAGGACGGGATGGCTGCTTGAATAGGTGCAGGAGAGACCCTCTAGGGATAACCAACTCCCCAGGAAGCTCCAATCCAGGAATTGCTTTTTGTCACTTTGAATTTAAGCCATGATTCTAGGCAGCGGATCCTAGGTGAGCCCCTTTTGAGATTTAAAAAGCATGATGTGGTTTGGGTTTGTGAGTTTTCTCTGCCTTTAGAGACAGAGAATGTAGGAGGCTGGATGGGGAGGTTTGTTTTACGTGGGTCTGGACATACCTCTCCAGGATCTTGGTTTCCATGGGGAAGACTAAGTAGGATTCAAGATTCTGGATACTTTTTCTTAAGGCTAATACAATTTTGTTTGCATACTAAAGTTGAGAAGAAAGCTATCAGGAGGAAGGAAAAACCCCGCTGAGTGTGATCTATCCATTTGCTTGATGAAGTGATCCTGCTGTGGAATTAGTTTAACTCTGTGAGGTCTGGCTGTTCACACACAGGACTCCTGCTTTTAATTCAATCAAGTGCTTAGACATCTAGAATAAAATGGAGAAAAACCACTCTACTAATAACTGCATAATAAGCCTAATATATTAAATATATCCTTCCATTCACCCTTCAAATAAGCATCAAAGGCAGAAGAATTTAGCCAAGGGAATTGAGGGCACGATGCTTGAACTTTCAGCTTGAGTTTCTTAACAGAATGATGATCTAAAGGGAATTATAACTGTGACTATAGGGAAGTTTCATTTTTTAACTGCTACAAGGTTTGCCATTCATGACTGACATTTTTTTCTTTTTTTGTGGTACATGGACCTCTCACTGTTGTGGCCTCTCCTGTTGCGGACGCGCAGGCTCAGTGGCCATGGCTCACGGGCCTAGCCACTCCGCGGCATGTGGGATCTTCCCGGACCGGGGCACGAACCCGTGTCCCCTGCATCGGCAGGCGGACTCTCAACCACTGCGCCACCAGGGAAGCCCCATGACTGACGTTTTATGCATCATTATGGGCGTGCCAGTTGGCTGCTCTTCTTGTCTATTGAGTGTCCATTCTGATTTGTTAATGACAGTTTCATGCAACTTATCGAATATAGTTAATTATCACCCTAATTCCATTGTTCTGTGGATATATCATTATTTATTTGATGGGTTCCATATTGATTGACACTGAGATTTTTCCTCCCAATATTTTGCCATTACAAATAATGCTTCAGTAAACATCATTGTACATACGACATTTCACACATGAACAAGAATATTCACGGGGCAAATCCCTAGAATCTGAGCTTCTTGATCAAGTGGTATGTATATTTTTTATTTGAAAAGATATGACTAAATTGCTCTCCATAGAGGTTGCACAAAAGTCATGAGGTGGAAGGAGCAGACAGGGGTTATGATATGTGTCTATGTGTATCAGACTCTTTTGTGTTTCTTGTCACATCCTGGCCGTCCACGTCTGATTTCAGCTGTGGCTCAGCTGGGCAGTTGTGCACTTCCATTGGCGGCGATTCTAATCCTCCTCCAATGCACAGAGCCTCTTTCCACTTTTAGCCACAGGCATCTGGAGCTGGCTCAGCCAGTGCACAGTAGCAACAGGAAGTGGGGCTGGGAGCAGTTAATACCCCTTAGAGCAGCCCTATCCAAGGGAGAAGGGGAGGCAGTGGGTCAGTGCCCCAGTGCTCAGTTGTGCTGTGTGCTGTACACTCCTCAGAGCTCCCTGCAGAGCACAGCCCTGCTGCTTTGCACAGTGACTTTGAAAATGCACCTTTTTCTGGCCTGTCCTGCTCCCTGCCTCACTGTCTCCATTCCCTCACTTGTGTATTCAGGCATCACCTTCTGAACTCCTTACTCAGTCTCTATTTATGGGAAAATCCCCAATTAGGCACATGTAAGGTGCTAACCGGTTGATAGATATTATTGTGTTTAAAAAGTATGCTGGATGCATAACCAAAGCAACTGGCAAATCCACTCTGTATTTCAAACTCTGCTTCATAGGTCCTTTCAAGGCTCCAGGGCCTTGCTTATCATTAACTAGCATTCACAATTTCAGGTAGAGAATTCTAATTTAAGGGATTAAAAAAAAGAGACATTCTTCTCCCTCTGATAGGCTCCTGCTTTGATTGAGGATGGTTTGGGGAGGAGCTTGGAGTGGGGAGGAAGACTCTATGTGTGATAACTGAGGAGAAAGAATTAATCCTTTATTTAATAGCTCTCCTTGGTTAATCCTTTACTTCCTTTTTTTCCCTAGGGAATTCCTAATTATCTCCATATATTCTAAGCCCTAGTGTTGATCCTTGTATTTCAACGTGGTGGTAGACGAAATAGGGCAGCCGGGCTTTTTAAAATCTCAGACAAAATTTGGGAATAGTCAAGCTTCAAGTTTCCCTTTGAATATCACGCTTTTAGAAGTTGTGGAGCTAAAGACTGTCCAATATATGACAGAATCCTAGGATACGTAAGGTTAATATATTCAAGACACCCTCATAATTCCTTGGCAAGGAAATGGATGATAGATTAATACATGACTTCAAATCAAAATTAATGGCAGAAGAGGAAGACAAGAGGTTTGGCATATTCTTCAAAGAAGCTCCTGGGATAAGAATTTAGGATTTCAAACTCTGTGCCTCTAAAATGCAAATCAAAACTACAATGAGATATCATCTCACACCAGTCAGAACGGCCATGATAAAAATATCTACAAACAGTAAATGCTGGAGAGGGTGTGGAGAAAAGGGAACCCTCTTGCACCGTTTGTGGGAATGTAAATTGATACAGCCACTGTGGAGAACAGTATGGAGGTTCCTTAAAAAACTAAAAATAGAACTACCATACTACCCAGCAATCCCACTACTGGGCATATACCCAGAGAAAACCATAATTCAAAAAGAGTCATGTACCCCAATGTTCATTGCAGCTCTATTTACAATAGCCAGGACATGGAAGCAACCTAAGTGTCCATTGATAGATGAATGGATAAAGAAGATGTGGCACATATATACAATGGAATATTACTCAGCTATAAAAAGAAATGAAATTGAGTTATTTGTAGTGAGGTGGATGAACCTAGAGTCTGTAATACAGAGTGAAGTAAGTCAGAAAGAGAAAAACAAACACTGTATGCAAACACATATATACGGAATCTAAAAAAAAAAAAAAAGGTTCTGAAGAACCTAGGGCCAGGGCAGGAATAAAGATGCAGATGTAGAGAATGGACTTGAGGACACAGGGTGGGGGAAGGGTAAGCTGGGATGAAGTGAGAGAGCGGCAGAGACATATATACACTACCAAATGTAAAACTGATAGCTAGTGGGAAGAAACCACATAGCACAGGGAGATCAGCTCAGTGCTTTGTGACCACCTACAGGGGTGGGATAGGGAGGGTGGGAGGGAGATGCAAGAGGGAGGAGATATGGGTATATATGTATATGTATAGCTGATTCACTTTGTTATACAGCAGAAACTAACACACCATTGTAAAGCAATTATACCCCAATAAAGATGTTAAAAAATTTTTTTTAAAAAAACCTCTGTGCCTCCAATGTTTTTCAAAATATTGGACTTCTTTTCTCAAATTATTAGCACAAATTAATTTTACCCCCAAAAGTGTAAGAATTGAAATGAACGGAAAGAAAAAAGTCAGAAAGAAGCAAGAAGTGAAAATAATTACAAACTTAGAAGAGAACAAAAACCAGGTGTAGAAGCCAGTTTCATGTTCCTCCTTCCCAAGTTTTCTTCTGTGGGAATGAGACAAACGTTGGAAAGTACTGGAGAAGTTATTCAGGAAGTGGAGCTTCCCATCCTCTCTGGAAACGTCCAAATTGGAATGACTCTGCAGACTTTGCCTGAACATGTCCAGGAATGCTGATCTTGAGTGAATACTCTCAGAGGCAAGACCACGTTATCCCTGAGGGAGCATCACAGAATTTAGGAAGTTCTGCTCTTATATTGAGAAGACTTCAGCCCATTCCTAACCTTGTTTTTGCTCTGTCAATGAGGTTTTGGTTCCATGACCATTAGTTAATGGCCCCACCTTGACTTCTGTTCCAGCTTTGGTCCTCCTGGCTGACACTGACAGTTGGTAGAGACCCTGCTTTGACATGGGGTGTGAATTTCCCTTCATACTGAGGATGCATAGCTTGTGTGCGTGTGCTCAGGAGTGTGTGCTGTGTTTGCTCCTGAGATTTTGGAGGGTTGGTCTATGACCTAAGGTCAGATATAACTGGATCGGCCAGTTTGCCTGTGATTTTTTTGATTATCTTCATGCCAACTTCCCTCTCTCAGTGTGGATGTTGGAAGGAGGCATGTTTCAGTTTCCTAAAGAGAACTTCTGTTTGGTCATAAAGAAGTGACCCAACCAATAAGCGTCACTGTCAATCTTCAAAAGACCATGTTGCCAGTAGAAAGAGAAGAAAAAGGAAAAATGACCCTGAGAAAAGAAAAGGCAGTGCTGTATGCTCTGCTGATTCATGCATCCTTTGCCATTCTCTTTGAGAGAGAACTAGAAAATAGGGATACACCTGCTTGAGGCTGGGCGCTTCCCTGGGGAAGAAAGGAGAGTGGTTTCCCTCCACATGTTCCACACCTAACACTTGTGCAGCATGCTCAAGTAATTTTCACAACTATTATTTTGTTTGCTCGTCTCAACTGTCCTATAGAGTAAGTAGGGTTAGTCCCATTTTACAGATGAGGATACAGGATCAGAAAAGGTAGCTGCTATTCCTCAGTTTCCAGGGCACACCAGTGACCTGGGTGAAAATAAATGTAGGCTTTGTGATGCCAAGCCTAGGGAGAATTAATTCAGATCATCACTGCCTTTTTCCAATGAATGTGGCTGTAAGTGGAGGCGAGAGAGAAGCATTGTTAAGAAACTGTAGCCACATCTAGAACGAGTCTGAACCTCCAACACACTGCCCACAAATAAAGCTCACAAATATTCTAGTGAATGCTTTGTATAGCTAGGAAAGATTGGGTGATCATGCTTGTATCTTCGTCAGTAATGACGAGACCCTTCTATTCTCTTTTCCCTCGTGTGCTTTCACAAATCTTGTGTTCTGATTCATGCTCAATCTCTTTTCTCTACCAACATATTCAACTGCTATGAAAGGCAAATTTCTCTGTAGCATCACCTGTGCCTTTGGAAGCCAGCAAGCAACTTCACTCCAGTTCTTGGTAAAGCAGGGGTCACAGATCCATCCCCCTAAGTCTACAGGAAAGATTGCCTGTGATGATGCATTTATCATGCTAATGCAGCATCTGAGGCAGAAGAGTAGCTATTATTAGTCAGAAGTCTTATTAGTCAAATTTTAAACTTACTGTGATTGCAAGTACGTCACTAGTCCTTAACCTTCCACAACTAGTTGCTGATGCATCTGTAACCAGCTCCCAGGGTCTGACGCCAATGTATTAGAATGTGAGGATGGCCCACTTCTTCCTTTCTCAGAGTTTATTTCTGCTTCCTTTCCCCATGACTACTGGCATATTTAAGACAAAATAATATAAACATGCCAAGCACTCCTGCCTCAAAGGTGCTGTAAGTGTAAGATAATGCCAGGCTTGTCTCAGCAGCCTTGTCACACCCCCTATAAAGCCAGAAGTCTGCTTATTCAGGCCCAACCCTCCACTGAGAAGCCATAAGAGTGAAGGTCTGTGCCTCTGTCTCTGGGCTTATTCAGTCCTGGGAGAGAGTTTCCTCCCTGTGATTCCTGGGGTGGGCAGTGCTTAATTGATTCTAATGCACATAGAACAGTCAGCCCCTTCTCATCCCTGAGATGTGGCCCAGGGGATTAATCTCCCATCTTCTGGTTAATCAGTTTCCTCCCCAGGCTGAATTAAGCCTCAATTTTCATTTTTGATAGAATCTAACTTTGCTGACAGATGCTTTCTGGGCAACCTGGAAAGTCCTCAGCATGTGATAATGTGGTGGAGGCTCTAACGAATTCCTCACTCCTCTGCTGGAATTACTTTCTGGAGCCTTTAAGATATCAGGGCTGAATTGTCACAAGGAAAGTTACTGGCATGGTAGACCACTGGCATAATGATTCTATGAAGTTGTCACCCAGCCCTGCTCTAAGCATATCTTGCTCCTTTTCAGAGGCAACATAGGAGTGGGGAGGGAGAGTTAGTCTTGGATTTAAATCTCAACTCGGCCACTTACCAGCATTACTACTCTTGCTATGGAGATCATATGAACAACACCAATAATAATTGCTAAGAGCTACGATTCTTTTATATCCTCATTACTCAAAAGGTGGTCCTTAGAGCAGCAGCATTAGCATCTCCTGGAAGCTTGCTGAAATGCAGAATCTCAGGCCATCCTTTAGCATTATGAATTAGAATCTGCATTTTACCAAAATCCCTAGGTAATTTGTATACTCTTGAAAGTTTGGGAAGCACTTGCAGTTAACTAATTTATTCCTCATTATAATTTTGAATATTTCTGGAAGGTGTTGCTGGCTCTGCTTCACTCTCATCCCCACTGTAAGGACTTGATGACATTTGCTCCTGGCCATACAGCTAGGATGAGGAACAATCAATCCCTTGATAGGCCAGCATCTTGTTCCCTTCATCTTGACAAGTATCTTAGGTTTCCTAGGGCAGAGATGGGATGAGTTCAGGATCTTCACTTCTTATTTCCTTTTCTCAAGGGAGTTGCATAAATAGTCAAGTCTCTGGGGGACTAGAGGTTTCACAATTTATTTGCTTTGGAAAAAGAAGGGGCTCTGATTTATAAATACATTTTTTAAAAGGATGAGTATTGTTAACAACCAGTTTCTATGGTTTTGGTTTCTCAGTAATAAGGATGATAAATCATAAAGGACAGGAGGATGGTAGAAGTATTTAAAGACGAGAGAAACATGGGATCTGGACCAAATAAACAAGAATATATTTAAGTGTCATGATCCTATCATTTCAACATCCAATTTTCAACAAGATGCATCTCAGATCTTATTATGCGTTCCTCAGAGGACAGATGAGATATAGAGTATGTGACATTCACACTGCCTAGTCAACTTTATATCAGGCTTTAGACGTGAGTATATGGTGAGGAAATTGCTTGCGGACAAGATGGAAAACCTCTGGGGCAGCTGGGTGAAGGCCATGGGGAAATCAGATTATTGAAGTAACTTTTCTCATTTGATTAATGTCTCTGAAAGTGAGTTTAGGGAACTACTAAAAAAGTGGATTTATGACTACATTTTAGGAAGAGAAGCTTGGAATTCAGGAGGAGAAAAGTGAATGTGCACAAACCTTGGAGAAATTACTGCTCACAATGGGAAGTATATTCATTATTTATTGCTGCATAACAGATTGCCTTAAAACTAAGTGATTTAAATAGCAATAAATATTTATTATTCACACAGTTTCTGTATGTCAGGAATTCAGGAGCCATTGGGCCAGGTGGTTCTGACTCTGGGTCTTTCATGAGCCTATAGTCAAGATATTGGCAGGGGCTGCAGTCATTTAAAGGCTTGAATGGGGCAGTAGGATCCATTTCTAAAAAGACTCATGCACATAGGCAGGCTGTTTCTGTTCCTTGTCATGTGGACCTCTCCAAAGAGCCCTTGAGCATTCTTCCAACATAATGGCTGGCTTTCCTCAGAGCAAATGATACATAAGAGTAAGACAGAAGCCATGATGTCTTTTATGACCAAGTCTCAAAAGTCACACATTATCATTTTCACAATATCCTATTGGTTATACAAGTCAGCCCTCTTCAGTTTGGGAGGAGATGATACAAGAGTGTGATTGCCAGGGAATAGGGATCATTGGAGGTCATCAATGAGGCTGGTTACTACAGAAGATAAAATATAACTATGTAGGGACCAGAGGTGGTGGGAGCATCCTGGCTAGATTCCTAACTTTCTCCTTAATTATATGATCTTAGACAGACAACTTTTGTAATCTCTTAGTCTCAGTTTCTTAATCTCTAAAGTTGTTAGTATAGATGATCTCAAGTGTTCTAATGCTCTAGGCTCTTGGTATGATGGAAAAATCAGAGACTCACCATCTGAGGACCCTGGTTTGAATTCCAACTCCCTCTCATTTGCTGGAAGGTCTAAGGCAAGTCACTTCCAGCTCTGAAGAATGGATTTCTGATTTGCAAAGTGATAATGGATGTCAAGTTTCTTGTAAATCTAACTTCCTTACACTTGTAAGGTGTTTTAATTTCCACATGAGGAAGCTGAAGTGGAGGAAGCCAGAAGACATATTGTTACCATGCAAAATAAAATTACCTGCTCCTCTGCAATGTATGATGAGCCCTCCAAACAGCCTCTGCTATCTGCCAGGCTACGTTGTGATCTTTTGAGCTGTGCCAGGGGGTTATTACCATAGAAACTAGAATCCATTTTATTTCACATGTGTACTTTATAATTTATAAAGAGCTTTTACTGACATTATGTTATTTGGGCTTCATTTTTTTTTTTTTGCCAGTATAAAATATCTCATTTATGAGAGTATATTTTGAACTAGCAGCGTTTATAAATGTGAATTCATGCTGGCTGTTATTTTTATGATTGATTATCATCCTCTCCCATGAGGTAGATAAAGTCAACCAGTTAGGTCTCATCCTTATCTTCTATCATGTGAGAAATTTACATCTCAGAAAAGTCAAGTGGCTTATCTCATGTCACAGAGCTACTTAGGATAAACCTGTAGAGACCTCTTATGTCTATGGCCACTTTTATTTATATGAATCATGTCCTAAACTACTGAAATAAAAGAAGACAATAAAAGGAATCATAACTATTATTATTATTAAATTCTATAAACACATAACATGTTCTTTCTTCATGCCAAATGCTGTAGTCATAATGATGAAGAAAATGTGGTTTGTGGCTCACTGGTTGCTGGATATGGTGGGTCAGGCTAGAAATACATACATACAGACAGACAGACACACATAAGTCATTTCAAGGTACTATGGTATGTTTCACCACAGAAGTTTATAAAAGGTATGTGTTGATCAGATTGGTTCAAGATGGTGGAGTAGAAGGATGAGTGCTCACTCCCTCTTGCAAGAGCACTGTAGTCACAACTAACTGCTGAACAATCATTGACAGGAAGACACTGGAACTCAGCATGGGAGATGAAGACAAAGGAGAAGACAGACAAAGGCAAAGGATAAGCCACAATGAGACTCTAGGAGGAGTGCAATCACAATAAAATCGAGTCCCATAGCTGCTGGGTAGGTGACTCATGGGCTAGAGAGCAGTTATATCATGGAGTCCACCCACTGGTGTGGGGGCTCTAGGCCCCATGTTGGGCTTCCCAACCCGGGAGTCTGACAATGGGAGGAGGAATTCCCAGAGAATCAGACTTTGAAGGCTAGTGGGATTTGATCGCAAGACTTTGACAGGACTGGGGGAAGCAGAGACTCCACTTTTGGAGGGCACACACAAAGTAGTGTGCACATCAGGACCCAGGGGGAAAGAACAATGAACCCATAGGAGACTGAACTGGGCCTGTCTGTTGGTGTTGGAGGGCCTCCTGCAGAGGCAGGAGGTGGCTGTGGCTCATTGCAGGGACAGGGACACTGGCAGCAGAGGTCTGGGAATTGCTCCTTGGCATGAGGCTTTCTGGAGTCCACCACTAGCCCTAGCAAAGAGCCTGTAGCCTCCAGGGCTGGGCCTCCTCAGGGCAAATGACCAACAGGGAGGGAACCCAGCCCCACCTATCAGCAGAGAAGTGGATTAAAGTTTTACTGAGCTCTGCCCACCGGAGCAACAGCCAGCTCTACCCACCACCAGTCCCTCCCATCAGGAAACTTGCACAAGCCTCTTAGATAGCCTCATCCACCAGAGGGCAGACAGCAGAAGCAAGAACTACAATCCTGCAGTCTGTGGAATGAAGACCACACTCACAGAAAGATAGACAAAATGAAAAGGCAGAGGACTATTAACCAGATTAAGGAAAAAGATAAAACCCCAGGAAAACAACTAAATGAAGTGGAGATAGGCAACCTTCTAGCAAAAGAATTCAGAATAATGACAGTGAAGTTGATCTAGGACCTCGAAAAAAGAATGGAGGCAAAGACCAAGAAGATGCAATAAATGTTTAACAAAGACCTAGAAGAATTAAAGAGCAAACACCTAGAAGAAGTAAAGAACAAACAAACAGAAATGAACAATAAAATAACTAAAATGAAAACTACACTAGAAGGAATCAACAGCAGAATAACTGAGGCAGAAGAATGGATGAGTGACCTGGAAGACAGAATGGTGGAATTCATTGCCACAGAACAGAATAAAGAAAAAAGAATGAAAAGAAATGAAGACAGCCTAAGAGACCTCTGGGACAACATTAAAAGCAACAACATTCACATAATAGGGGTCCCAGAAGGAGAAGAGAGAGAGAAAGGACCTGAGAAAATATTTGAAAAGATGGGAAAGGAAATCGCCACCCAAGTCCAGGAAGCACAGAGAGTCCCAGGCAGGATAAACCCAAGGAGAAATATGCCGAGACACATAGTGATCAAACTGACAAAAATTAAAGAGAAAGAAAAAGCATTAAAAGCAACAAGGGGAAAAGGACAAATAACACACAGGGGAACTCCCATAAAGTTAACAGCTGATTTATCAGCAGAAACTCTACAAACCAGAAGGGAGTGGCAGGACATATTTAAAGTGATAAAAGGGAAGAACCTACAACCAAGATTACTCTACCTGGCAAGAATCTCATTCAGAGTCAATGGAGAAATCCAAAGCTTTACAGACAAGCAAAAGTTAAGAGAATTCAGCACCACCAAACCAGCCCTCTACAACAAATGCTAAAGGAACTTCTCTTACTGGGAAACACAGGAGAAAAAAAGGACCTACAAAAACAAACCCAAAACAATTACAAAAATGGTAATAGGAACATACATACTGATAATTACCCTAAATGTCAATGGATTAAATGTTCAAACCAAAAGACACAGGCTCGCTGAATGGATACAAAAACAAGACCCATATATATGCTTTCTACAAGAGACCCACTTCAGACCTAGGGACACATACAGACTGAAAGTGAGGGGATGGAAAAAATACTCCATGCAAATGGAAATCAAAAGAAAGCTGGAGTAGATATACTCATAAGATAAAATAGACTTTAAAATAAAGAATATTACAGGAGATAAGGAAGCACACTATATAATGATCAAGGGATCAATCCAAGAAGAAGATATAACAATTATAAATATATATGCCCCCAACATAGGAGTACCACAATACACAAGGCAAATGCTAACAGCTAGAAAAGGGGAAATCAACAGTAACATAATAATAGTGGGGGACTTTAACACATCACTTACACCAATGGACAGATCATCCAGACAGAAAATTAATGAGGAAACAAAAGCTTTAAATTACACAATAGACCAGATAGATTTAACTGATATTTTTAGGACATTGCATCTGAAAACAGCAGACTACTCTTTCTTCCCAAGTGTACACAGATCATTTTCCAGGATAGATCACATCTTGGGTCACAAATCAAGCCTCAGTAAATTTAAGAAAATTGAAATCATATCAAGCATCTTTTTTGACCACAAGGTTATGAGATTAGAAATAAATTACAGGAAAAAAAATGTAAAACACACAAACACATGTAGGCTAAGCAATATTTTACAAAATAACCAAGAGATCACTGCAGAAATCAAAAAGGAAATCAAAAAATACATAGAGACAAATGACACTGAAAACAATGATCCAAAACCAATGGGATGCAGCAAAAGCAGTTCTAAGAAGGAAGTTTATAGCTATACAAGCCTACTTCAAGAAATAAGAAGAATTTTAAATAAACAACCTAACATTACACCTAAAGGAACTAGAGAAAGAAGAACAAACAAAACCCAAAGTTAATAGAAGAAAAGAAATCATAAAGATCAGAGAAGAAATAAATGAAATAGAAACAAAGAAAACAATACCAAAGATCAATAAAAGTAAAAGCTGGTTCTTTGAGAAGATAAACAAAATTGATAAACCTTTAGCCAGACTCATCAAGAAAAAGAGGGGGACATTACTCAGCCATAAAAAGAGACGAAATTGAGCTATTTGTAATGAGGTGGATAGACCTAGAGTCTGTCATACAGAGCGAAGTAAGTCAGAAAGAGAGAGACAAATACCGTATGCTAACACATATATATGGAATTTTAAAAAAAAATGTCATGAAAAACCTAGGGGTGAAACAGGAATAAAGACACAGACTTACTAGAGAATGGACTTGAGTCTATGGGGAGGGGGAAGGGTAAACGGTGACAAAGCGATAAAGAGGCATGGACATATATACACTACCAAAAGTAAGGTAGTTAGCTAGTGGGAAGCAGCCGCATAGCACAGGGAGATCAGCTTGGTGCTTTGTGACCGCCTGGAGGGGTGGGATAGGGAGGGTGGGAGGGAGGGAGACGCAAGCGGGAAGAGATATGGGAATATATGTATATATATAACTGATTCATTTTGTTGTGAAGCTGAAACTAACATACCATTGTAAAGCAATTATACTCCAATAAAGATGTTAAAAAAAAAAGAAAAGAAAAAGAGGGGGAGGACTCAAATCAATAAATTTAGAAACGATAAAGGAGAAGTTACAATGGACAGCGCAGAAATACAAAGCATCATAAGAGACTATTACAAGCAACTCTATGCCAATAAAATGGACAACCTGGAAGAAATGGACAAATTCTTAGAAATGCACAACATTCCAAGACTGAACCAGGAAGAAATAGAAAATATGAACAGACCAATCACAAGCACTACAATTGAAACTGTGATTAAAAATCTTCCAATAAACAAAAGCCCAGGACCAGATGGCTTTACAGGTGAATTCTATCAAACATGTAGAGAAGAGCTAACACTCATCCTTCTCAAACTCTTCCAAAAAATTGTGGAGGAAGGAACACTCCCAAAGTCATCTTACAAGGCCACCATCACCCTGATATCAAAACCAAAGATACTACAAAAAAAGAAAATTACAGACCTATATCACTGATGAATATAGATGCAAAAGTCCTCAAAAAAATGCCAGCAAACAAAATTGAACAACACACTGAAAGGATCATACACCATGATCAAGTGGGATTTATCCCAGGGATGCAAGGATTCTTCAATATACACAAATCAATCAATGTGATACACCATATTAACAAATTGAAGGAAAAAAACATATGATCATCTCAATAGATACAGAAAAATCTTTTGACAATATTCAACACCAACTTATGATAAAAACTCTCCAGAAAGTGGGCATAGAGGGAACCTACCTCAACTTAATAAAGGCCATATATGACAAACCCACAGCAAACATCATTCTCAATGGTGAAAAACTGAAAGCATTTCCTCTAAGATCAGGAAGGAGACAAGGATGTCCACTCTCACCACTATTATTCAACATAGGTTTGGAAGTCTTAGCAACAGCAATCAGAGAAGAAAAAGAAATAAAAGGAATACAAAATAGAAAAGAAGTAAAGCTGTCACTGTTTGCAGATGACATGATACTATACATAGAGAATCCTAAAGATGCCACCAGAAAACTACTAGAGCTAATCAATGAATTTGAAGTTACAGGATACAAAATTAAAGCACAGAAATCTCTTGTATTCCTATACACTAACAATGAAAGATCAGAAAGAGAAATTAAGGAAACACTCCTATTCACCATTGCAACAAAAAGGATAAAATACCTAGGAATAAACCTACCTAAGGTGGTAAAAGACCTGTACTCAGAATACTATAAGACACTGATGAAAGAAATCAAAGATGACAAATGGAGACAAATGGAGACAAATGGAGACATGTACCATGTTCTTGTATTGGAAGAATCAATATTGTGAAAATGACTATCCTACCCAGAGCAATCTACAGATTCAATGCAATGATATAAAATTACCAGTGACATTTTTTACAGAACCAGAACAAAAGATCTTAAAATTTGTATGGAGACACAAAAGACCCTGAATAACCAAAGCAGTCTTGAGGGAAAAAAACAGAGCTGGTGGAATCAGACTCCCTGACTTCAGTCTATACTACAAAGCTACAGTAATCAAGATGGTATGGTACTGGCACAAAAACAGAAATTTAGATCAAAGGAACAGGATAGAAAGCCCAGAGATAAACCCATGCACATATGGTCAAGTAATCTATGACAAAGGAGGCAAGGATATACAATGGAGAAAAGACAGCTTCTTCAACAAGTGGTGCTGGGAAAACTGGACAGCTACATGTAAAAGAATGAAATTAGAACACTCCCTAACACCATACACAAAAATAAACTCAAAATGGATTAGAGACCTAAATGTAATACCAGACACTATAAAACTCTTAGAGGAAAACATAAGAAGAACACTCTTTGACATAAATCACAGCAAGATCTTTTCTGACCCACCTCCTAGAGTAATGGAAATAAAAACAAAAATAAACAAATTGGACCTAATGAAACTTAAAAGCTTTTGCAAAGCAGAGGAAACTACAATCAAGAAGAAAAGACAACCCTCAGAATGGGAGGAAATATTTTCAAATGAATCAACAGACAAAGGACTAATCTCCAACATATATAAACAACACATGCAGCTCAATATTAAAAAAACAAACAACCCAATCAAAGAATGGCCAGAAGACCTAAATAGACATTTCTCCAAAGAAGACATACAGATGGCCAAGAAGCACATGAAAAGCTGCTCTACATCACTAATTATTAGAGAAATGCCAATCAAAAATACAATGAGGTATCACCTCACACCAGTTAGAATGGGCATCATCAGAAAATCTACAAAAACAAATGCTGGAGAGGGTGTGGAGAAAAGGGAACCCTCTTGCACTGTTGGTGGGAATGTAAATTGATACAGCCACCATAGAGAACAGTATGGAAGTTCCTTAAAAAACTAAAAATAGAATTATCATATGACCCAGCAATCCCCTCCTGGGTATATACCCAGGGAAAACCATAATTCAAAAAGACACATGCACCCTAGTGTTCATTGCAGCTCTATTTACAATAGCCAGGTCATGAAGGCAAACTAAATGCCCATCAACAGACAAATGGATAAAGAAGATGTGGTACATATGTACAATGGAATATTACTCAGCCATAAAAAGAAATGAAATTGAGTTATTTTTAGTGAGGTGGATGGACCTAGAGACTGTCATACAGAGTGAAGTAAGTCAGAAAGAGAAAAACAAATATTGTATATTAACTCATATATGTGGAATCTAGAAAAATGGTACAGATGAACCAGCTTGCAAGGCAGAAATAGAGACACACATGTAGAGAACACACGTATGAACACTAAGGGGGTAAGCTGGGGGGAGGTGGTGGTGGGATGAATTGGGAGACTTGGATTGACATGTATACACTAATATGTGTAAAATAGATAACTATTAAGAACCTGCTGTATAAAAAAATAAAATAACGTTAAAAAAAAAGTGTGTGCTTTGGGGGAACAATTGATGAATAAAATATAGTTTTCTGATTGAGGATATGAGGAAAAGGGAGTGGTACTTTGGGCTGGACTTTGATGGCAGTAAGGGAGCTGTTAGGTAGATGAAGGTGAAAGGCATTGCTGCAGAGAGGGAATCTTGGCAGCAGGATGCTTCAGAAGTGATGGGGAGACCGAGGTTAGATTTAAATGGCTTTATATGTGCATCACAACTATTTTGGAATTTGTTCTATAAATGAGAGAGAACAATTGGCATAGTGGAAGATTCTTTCTCCTGACTGTAAAAGTATATAGATGGCTTTTGAACAGGGAGATGGCATGAAGAAGGTTATGAAAAATATGCTTTAAAAAGGGCAAGAATGAAGGCAATAAGTTCATAGCTGATGAAACCGGTCAGGCTGGAATGAAAGGGAATTTAGTGGTGACCTGCAATGTGGTGATAAATGGATTTGTAGCCTATAAGCAGTAATGTGCCATAGCTCAGGGGTCAAACTTTTTCTATAAAGGGCTAGATCGTAAATATTTTAGGCTTTGCTGGACATATGGTCTCTGTTGCAGATACTCAGCTCTGCTGTTGTAGTGGGAAAGCAGCCATAGGCAATATGAAAATGATTGCACATGATGTGTTCCAATAAAACTTTACTTACGGATAATAAATTTTCATTTTATGTAATTTTCACATAGTTTCATATAATTTTCACATATCACAAAATGCTATTCTTTTGCATTTTTTCAACCATTTGAAATGTAAAATCTATTCTTGGTTCACAGGCCTTCCAGAAACTGGCAATGGGAATCATTTCACCCATGGACCATAGTCTGCTCACCCCTGTGTAGGTTATTGAAATTCCATTGCCATATTTACTTGAGTGGTCTTAGCAAATACATCCATGCCAGACATAGTAAATGCAAACTTCACCAAGCAACTTTCTGTTTCATAGAAGTCTTCTCCACAACCTATTTGGAGTCAAAACACTCAAAAATAGTAAAACTTGAGCATGAGCAAGGAGAGGGGTGCATGCCTACTCAGACCATCCTTCCTACAGGCTACTGAGATTCTGTGGGCAGGTGGGGGCCTCCCTGAGTTCCTGACTCAGACTTTTTCACATGCCTCCGCACCAGCCGTCCGAGGTTGGTTGGGCTTGTGACAAAGTCAGGTCAATGGGTAGAATCGCTTGGCTCACAAGAAAGATACGCATGTGCTTGTTGGGTGGTAATGGAAGAGCTGGGTGAAAGGGAAGATGTGAATCTGACACATTTAGTTGAGCAATTTAAAGTCAAATCTTTTTCTGGAGAAATGTCTATTCAAGCTCTTTGCCCCACATTTAAATCAGATTATTTGTTTTTATACTACCGAGCTGTTGGAGTTCCTTATATATTATATTTTGGATAGTAATTCTTTACCAGATATACGCACTGAAAATATTTTCTTCCATTCCATAGGTTGACTTTTCACTTTGTTGATTGATTCCTTTGCTGCACAGAAGATTTTCAGTGTAATATAGTCCCATTTGTCTAATTTTACTTTTATTGTTTGTGCTTTTGATGTCATATCCAAGAAATCATTGCCAAGCCCAATGTCATAAATCTTTCTTCCTATGTTTTCTTCTAGGTGTTTTACAGTTTTAGGTCTTATGTTAAAATCTTCATTCCTGTTTCTTTTTGTCCTTTAATGTTAATAAGTATTCACAGAAATGTCCTGAGTACTTGCTTTATCTCATTGACAATACTCATAACCTTGTTTTACGCATGAGAAGAAGCAAAGCCAAAAGAGATACTTATTTCCATTTATAATTGCACAGCTAATCAATGACAGAAGTTGGGACTCACACCCAGATGATTCGGTACCAAGTGCCATTATCTTTCTCCCTTCCCACCTGGTCTTTTATTTAGTTCCTTTTGAACAGAGGATGAGGGAGGCATGAGGAGAGAAGGGAGGGTGAACGGAGCACCCAGGAGACTGCCTTCTTCCAAATGAAGCACGAGGGGGGTGAATTTGTTCTCTCCCTAAGGAGAGATCAGCTTTCTCAGTCTATTTTTTTTTCTCAGTCTATTTTTATTTACTGACTACCTCCGCCTTCCTCCCTGCCCTTGTTTCTCTTCTCCATCTCTCTTGCTACCTACTACCAGCAGGTGTAATTATTACAGCAATTATTATTATGTCTAGGCCAAAAGACATAAAAGCAAATATGATTTTAAACTACAACGATCCAAGTATTTGAACTTCAGTGAACGTGTGGCCAATACAGATTCTGTTTTCCATCAGTCACATTTTGTTTTTGGCAGAGAGGGGAAGGACAGAGTGAAGGAGATTTCATGATTTTTCAGTGTGCTATAAGGAAACTCCTGGTATGCCTGTATTTACCACGGTGAAAAAGCAAAATAGGAACAATAATGACAATTCTCTAGTTTCATTCCTTCTTTCTAAATGAGGCGTATTCCTTCAGGGCTATCAAAGAGTATTTACATGTAAGATCCTTCTCCAGGCTCTGTGGCAGGAAGGATGACTTCCTGAATGAATGATCTGGGTCCCCACCACAAGCTGGCTAGACTAAGAACGGTGTTGTAGAAGCTAAAGCTGTTTGTCAAATGTTCTTAGATTGTGCAGAATTTAGTGATTTCCTTCCCCTTCCTCCCTCTTTTTGCCTTCACCTGATAAATACAATCTGATTCCACACCTTTCATCTTTCTTACACAACATATAGCATGGGCCCCACTGCTTTTCCATGAGAATGCCTAGGTGGGGCCTGTCCTTTTGTGTGTCTGTTGTCTCTCCTCATTAGCTTTAGGTGGGGATCAGCTCCTCTTTACCTCTCTAGACTCAAACTAGAGCTTTTAGAAGTAGTCTAGATTTTCATGGAGATTTGGAAGATAGAAGGAAGCAAAGTTTACATTGCACACCCTGGAGCAAATTTCTCAAATCCCTTTGAGCACACACTTGCCCCCCCCCCACTTCTGTCTTATTATTCCTCCCTTTTCTCTGACCCTCCCTTCCAAACCTCTGTTCCTAGGTTCTTTCTTCCCATTTCTGAATCATCCAGGTCTCTTAATCGCTCAACCCTTTATGATGAGCAATTTGGCTCTGTGCTGCTTCTACTTTCAAAATCTTCCAGATACCAAGACCCACCCTCCTTAGAGAGCTCTGGGGGGTTTTAATAAAAATTTGTTCTTCGTATTTAGAAGACTTGGTTTCTTATCTCTGTTTTACCATTTATAAGATGTGTGAGATTATACAAAATTCTTCATGTCTTGGAACCAGTTTCCTTTCTATAAAATGAAACTAACATCTGTTCTGTTATCTGGAGGATCATCAAAATATAAAATAACCATAGCTAATAAGTGCGGAGCACCAACCATGCCCCAGGCACCATGCTAAATGCTTTATGCATGAGGTTCCATTTACCTTATGATGTTGGAACTAAATATTATCACCCTTATTTCACAGACTATTAAATTGAGTATCTGAGCTGCTAAGTAACTTGCCCAAGGTTTTCCAGCTGGTAAGGAGAAGGGCTAGGATCAGAATTTGAGATATAAACCTCTGTACACAAAACCTGGAGAACCCAGAGAAGTACCTCACCCAGGTAAGTGTTCATACCTGTTTGTTCACTGAGTGGGTGGAACTAGAGAAAATGCCTGCCTTTTAGATGATGGGAGACATCACATGAGTTTCCAAATAACCCAGGATAATGTGAAGTCCCTCATGATATTGGCCTTATTGGTATTTGACTCTGCTATACATTAAATGTCCCACGGAAGCATGCTAGTCTAGTACAGTGGCTTTGGAAGGAGATCAGGATTTAGGAACTGGACAAGAATTTATGTTTTCTAAGTCTCCCTTTTCCTCTGTACTTTTTGTAATTCTGAAGTTTAAAACCACTTAAGTTATAAGTTGCTGTAAAGATTCAATGAGACCATGAACTTGAAGTGTTTAACATACGATCTGGCTTAGACTAATAATTCATCACTTGTTGTCTATTAATGACAGCCACAACAATAAATAAGTAAATAATAACAAATTGATGAAATGTCCCCATGAAAGTTCAAGTGATCTTGTTGCCTCGCTCCTCTGTTTAGTGGCTGCACGATTTTTACTGTTTCCATTGAATGGTTTAACATTGGCAGGTGGGGGATTTTGATAAACATATAGAAAGGGAGCCACAGGACTTGTATTTTAGTCACTTCTATTACTTCCTTGTTTTGTGGGTTAGAGCAAGTTACTTTTCTAAGCTAATCTCACTTATAAAAATAACAGTGAAAACACCCGTTCTTCCTCCCAACCCCCTACATTGTGAGGTTCCATTGATACAATGTGTGTGATGGGACTTTATAAACCCTAAAGTGCTGTGTACATGTTATTGTTTTCTCCCTTGGATTTGGGAGCAGTGTTTTTCAGTTCCCTTTAAATGACCCAGCACTACACCCCTGGGTACTAAATACATTTGCACATGAACATTTGTTTAATAATGGGAATGGCATTTGCAATCGATGTTTTCCCTTGAAAAGCAAAGTAAGCCATTGCGAGCTAAACTGTAGCAGTGCCATTTACAATAATAAGTTTATAGGAGCAATTGCTACCTTGCCTATTTTGCTAGAATAGCATAATAGAGACTATTAGATCAGTAAACCACCAATTTGATAGAACAATCAAAGAAGAGAATGAAAATAAATGGATGTTTGATATCCTGAATTTATAATCAGATCAAGAAAGAACAGCTTATAAGAATAAGTACCATTTATTTGGGGGAGTGCTGTACACCAGTCACTTTCTAGGAACTTTCTCTAATGCTTCTAACAACATTGTGATATAGGTATTACTATCCTCATTTTACAGATGAGGAAACTGAGGCTCAGAGGTTTAGGTCACTAGTCTGGTCCTCCTTGAATTCTGTTTTTCAGAGAATGGTACTGCCACCTACCCAGTCACACCAGCCAAAGTCTCACGAGTTAGGTTTTATATACCCTTTTCTCTCATTTCCCATATCCAATTTATTATTAAGGCTTATTGATTTTACCTCTGAAAAATCCCCAAGATTCTGTTTACTCTTTCCAGCTACAGCATTACTAGCTCTTATATGGATTACTGCACTGGCTTCCCACCTGTACGCCTGTGTCCATGCTATCCCCCAGTCTGTTCTCCCTGCTTGGAGAACAGATCATGCCCCACATCCCCCATGCCACCTAGAACGAGGACAAACCTCCGTACCATGGCCACAGGCCCTTGTCCATTTCTCTGACCTCAGCATGTGCCCTACCTGTCAGCTCACAATGCACAGACTCAATCTCCCAGACAGGATGTGGTCCCTCAGCACAGCACCTTGCCTGGGATGAAGGCTCCTCCTTACTTCACTGACTTATTGTCCACTTATCCTTCTGATCTCAGCTCCAGTCACCCTTCCTAGGATAAGTCTTTTCTGATCTTTGTAACTAGGGCAAACCCTCCTACTGGGTGCTCTCATAGTTCCAGAGACCTTTCTTGGCAACACTTGTAACAGTTAACCCTTTGCATTAACTTGGGTGACAGGTGTGTTAGTGCCTGGCTCTGCCTCTGAAGTATAAAGGTAAAAGGCAGGGATAGTATTTGTTTGCATTACTAGAGCCTAATGTGCTCAGTAACATATTGTTGAGCAAATGAATAATTTGGGCAAGGCATTGCAGCTAGAAGTGATGGATTTTGGATTTAAACTCACTTCTTTCTGGCTCTAAGGCTCTAAAGACTTTGCCCTTAACACCATTGACTTTCAGGCAGTGTCATTTTAGCAGTGGGACTGATAAGTGCACGTTATGCTAAGATCAAACATATTTTGGTTCCCTCAGATAAAGTTTGATTAAAAAAAGGATTATTAGGAGCAGATTTGATAAGCAGAGTTTCCTGAACAAAGTGTCTGGATTTTGTATTAAAGAGAAATGTAATGAAAATGGATCAGCCTGGGCTGATGGGAGGGGTGGGAGTTGGAGAGTGAAGGAGAGCAGCTCCATCTGTACTGCCCTTGACCCTTGCTCTCTTCTTCATTCTGGCTGGAACTGGCCACCCTGAGTGCTGTAAGATAAGGATGAGTTATCTCCCTTGGACTGTGTGTGCATTGGTCTATGTGTGAGTGGCACAACTTCTGTGCATGAATGAAGCTGTGTAATTAAGGAATTTGTAGAAAATTGCAAGTGTGCATTATTGTTCTGTCCTAGTACTTCTCCCCAAGCTACATTTTCTTGAATTTGCTTTTATTTTATTTGCCTTTATATTTATTTGCCCCTGACACTGGCAGCAGGATGGAAGGGAGGGAGAGAGGGGACAAGTGTTAAAACTTTTAGTTCCTGGTTTCAGCTCTGCTACAAACTAACAAAACTGATTTTGATCAACCCTGTTAACCTTTCTGGGCTTCGGTTTCCTCATCTGAAAAATCAGTGATGGTCTGAATTCCTTTCAACTCTCACACTCTCTCCCCCCACTGTTGAAACATTTATGGAAGCCATTGTTCTCTTATTCTTTCTAGTGGACTTTGAGGCTTCTGTATTACAAAGGGGCAGTCTCCAACCTAAATGACCCTTCAAGCAAATTAAATTTTTAATCATTTCCACCTGGTAAGTGAAAAGGCTCAAGGAAAGAGCTAGCTGTCGATAGCTCTGTGGATGGCAAATTAATTCAGTGGAATAGAATCTGAGAAAACACGTGTTTACACAGCCATAATTTGCCTTTTATTTTCCTTTGCAACTTAGAAGAAAGTGAATAATTTCCAATGAGCCTCTCATTTGAACATATTGAAAAAACATGTCATTAGCAAAAGGAGAATTTAGTGGCTTGATTATCATATATCTCCAAGTATGTGGAGCAGTCATTTTTCCGTTGGGGGTAATTAGTTGAGTAGAAAGATGCAAAATCTTGGGGGCAGCAAAATCCTTAAATGGGTCTTAAGTGGGTGTTGGGAAACCAGAATAAGAAGAGGAGCGCATAGGAAGTCATTAAATAACTAGGGAAGGGGTCAGCTGCATTTCATATGGCTATCAGATGCAAATCCCTAAAGCAATGAAGATGAAATTGTGGACTGAAATGTGTTTGTAGGGTCTCATTAACCCAAGAAAAGTGCAAAAGACAAAGGGTTAAAAGAGATGAAAATTTAAAATTCATTATTTAATTTGCTTATCTGCCTTTGAAGCCTTCCAACTTTCACTCTCACTTTTTTTCCCTTTTGTGTAAGGCCACCCTGGCTTATCAGCTAGCTACAAGGGCAACCTTGGCAAATTGCTTAAATTCCCTAAGCCTCATTTTTTTGATTTGTACACTTTGGGGCAATAATCCTTGATTTTTCTGGCTTGAGTCCTCGCTGCTCAGACCTCCTAAGATAATGGATTGCTTATGTGCTTTATAAAACTCATCACCCAACATACACCGTGGGCAAATTCAGGTGACTGAGGGCAGTTGCTTCCTGGTGTTAGGCTGGTACTAATGGGATGGAGTGGAGAGCAGTGGCAGAGGAGAGGCTTGTAGAATTTTCTTAGACTCATTTTTTCCTTCAGAAAATAACATTGCTCTTATAATTGAAGACACCTACTTGCATGTGTATACAGAAATTCTAAGGTTGTCAGAGCTTTGCATTGATTCTAGAGCAGAACTTCAGGATTGCTGGAGCAGTGCCATCATTTTACCTTATAGACTGTAGTCAACAGACTGTTCATGGCCTCCTTAACGTGAAAGAATCTTGTCCAGGGTGGGGAGTCAGGAGGCTGGGATCACATTGTCCCTCCTTCAGGCTGGGAAGTCCCAGGAGAGCATTACTAAAAATTTAATTGGAACATATATCACAGTAATAAGGAATCCATCTCTTGACGGCTTCCTAGGAGAGTTCCTGCAGATTTATAAAAGACACTGCATTGATTAAATGTCTCTGATGCTTCCTTCTTAGTGGAAACAGCTCAGGTCACCAGGCCACTTAGAAATTTATGTTCCCCCTTTCCTTGATGAATTGGGAGATCGGGATTGACATATATACACTAATATGTATGAAATGGATAACTAATAAGAACCTGTTGAATAAAAAAATAAAATCCAAAAATTCATAAATAAATAAATTAATTTAAAAAAAAAAACATTGTTCCCCCTTTCCTAATAACCAGCTCCCTACCATAGAATTTACTTAGGGAATAGCTCATGCTATTTAACTCAATATTTTGATTAGCAGAATGAGCATTCACAGAATATCAATATAAATTGCAATATCATAACTAACTTCATTTAAAAATTATAATTTTACAATGCTGAAAAAAATTTGAATTTCTTTTCATTTAAAACCTATAGCTTTTTATTTAGTCCAACTTTTCCAAACATATTATTTTCCCACTATGGAATAATTAGTATTTAGAGAAAAATATGAAGAAACAAAGGCACCTATAATCCCAGCTCCAAGTATTAACAACTCTTAATATCTTATTCTAGTACTAGTTCTTCATGCTGTGTCTATATTTCATATAGTTTCATCATATGTCATAAAAGTGGTATATTGTAACTTTAATGCATTTTTATTGTTATAAATAAAATGCATGTTTTATGTGTACAAATATAACATATAGAAAAATATAAAAAAGAAAATTAAAGTCATTGAGAATCTTACCTTTTAGAGATAATCGTCATTAAAATTCGGGTGTCTATTCTCAGAATATTCTTTCCCATGTCTTTTCTCTTTTCCTTTCTTATTGAATATTTCAAAAATGCAGAAAAGACAGAGAATACTATAACAAACATTTATGTACCCATCATCAAAATTTTTAAAATATGGATATTTTTCTCTATATACTTCAAAATCTTTTAATTTTTCTGTTGTCCAATGCCCCGCCTCCTCCCTATTTTTGTCAAAACAAAGCATTATGATACAGTTGAAGCTCCCTATGCTCAATTTTATCTTGTCAAGATTATTGAAATGTATAGCTCTAGTCTATTTAATTTCCCTGCTGAATAATCTACCACATGGACACACAACAATGTAAGTACTACACTCTTGCCATGTGCATCCTTGTGTAGATCTCTTGAGAAGAATCTCTCTTATGTATGTGGAATTGCTAACATGTAGGGTAGGCTTGTCTCCAACTTTACCAGGCATTGACTAATTGTCTAAAGTGGTTATAACAATTTGTATTCCCACAAGTGACATTGGATAGCTTGTTTTGTTTTTAGCTTCACTTGGAATTGTTAAGCTTTAAAATTTTTGCCAAGCTTAAGAGTGTAAAATGGTATATATAATTTAATGTTACATATGCCTCGTTATTGATGATAAATGTAACCTTTATTTCTAAGTCACAACTGGCATTTTGTTTTCAATTCAAATCATATAAGTTGAATATCAACTCATAGGTCAACATATCAAATGCAAGGTTTCCCAAGGTTGCTACTCAGGGCTGCGGATGGATCTGGCTGCCCAGATCCACCTTCTCCAGCTCTACATCACCAGCATTAATATTTCTGCCTTCCAGTTCTAGTGTTCTTCCTCAGGGACTGGGAAGGTCCTAGCTATAGAAATCAACTGCAGTAATAAGGAGGATTCTATCAAAGCAAATTTATGGCCTTCTAACCTAGTAATCATGTAGATATTAAAATACTATATTTATAAAAATTACACAAGTTATACATGAAAACATGCAATACCAAAGCATATTAAAAGTACAAGCCCCCCTTGGAAGGGGGGTGGCGGGATGAATTGGGAGATTGTGATTGACGTTTATACACTATTATGTATAAAACAGATAACTAATGAGAACCTACTGTATAACACAGGGAACTCTACTCAGTGCTCTTTGGTGACCTAAATGGGAAGGAAATCCAAAAAAGAGGGGTTATATGTATATGTATTGCTGATTCACTTTGCTGTACAGCAGAAACTAACACAACATTGTAAAGCAACTATACTCCAATAAAAATTTATTTAAAAAAGTACAAGCCCCCCTTAATTCTCCTTCTTCCCCAGTAAAGAACTGCTTGTAGATAACCTCTACTCGTTCCTTCATATTTGTGTATATGTACAAATGCAATGAATATTCTTGAACATGTCTCCTTGGGCCCATGAGTAGAAGTTGAATGTGATTTTTTTAACTTAATGTTATTTGTCAACATCTGCACAGTATTCTGTAATATGAAAGTATCATAACTAACCTAACTCTTCTAATGATGGCATTTAGGTTGCTTCCAGTTATCCATTATTGTCAACAATGTTGTTGAAAACATTCTTGTAAATGTCTTTGGATATCAGTGTGAGAATTGCCTTGTGAGAAATTCCTAGAAGTGCTATTTACATCCTAATTTTTTAAGTTCCTGTGGAATTGGTGCCTTCTAAGTAGGTTTTGGACATGGTACCTAGATTCTTTGAGCTTTGTGTCTGTATAATATGGCAGAAGTAATAGTAACTATCTGGCAGGGTAGTTTGGGGGATGAAAAGAGATAATGTGTAGATAAACCATACATAGAGTTTGGACCACAGTAGGTATTCAATCAGTGTTTGTTCTTTCACCTCCTTCTCCTTTTACCTCAGCTCCTAGCAAAGGGAAAGGGTGAAAAACAGGGAAATAAAACACATTCCCATTTGTATCAGACTTTGTCTAGAGCTGGCATTCTTCTCAAATATGTTTAACAGGCTCCCAGGGAGAGAAGAAATCTATTTTCTATCCAGAATATAACAGGAAACATAACAGATGGAAAAATGCTTCTACCCTCAGTGTGAAAAGCCATCATGTTGATTATATTTCTCAAATGGTAAAGTGAGGCATAAAGGCAGTGCTTAATCATTCTTGTTTTCTCATTATTGGCTTCCCACTGCTCTTATTTTTTCCATCTGGGAATAATTGTAATAACAAGGAAAAAACAATAACATAGCACTATAAAAACTTTATTGAATGCACTGGGTCTAGCAAGAAGCAATCAGAAATGGTTAATTTTCCCCCTCTATTCTTAAAATTTGCCCTGTGAACTTATTACAGATCCATTGGATGAAGTCTTTGGCATCCTATATTTTCCTGAGCAACTTTAGGTTTAAAGAATTCTGTCCAGTTTAATTTCAAAATCCAAAAATCTCATCTAATCTCATCAACCATCTTGAATTAACTTATAGAAGACTACACCCAACAACCACTTTTTTTTCAAGTGTGTATGGTATTCACCAGGATAGATCACTGTCTGCGTCATAAAAAAGACTCAATAGATTAAATCAAATTGAAATCATACAGAGTTTATTCCCTGACCATAATAAAATCAAGATAGAAATCAACAATAAGATATCTAGGAAAGCCTCAAATATTTGGAGATTAAATATAATCCATGAGTCAAAGAGAAAATCATAAGAGAAAATAGAGAACATTGCAATCTGAATGGTAATGAAAATAAAACACATCAACATTTGTAGAATACAGCTATAGTGGTGATTAGAGGGAAATTTATAGCTATACATGTTTATATTAGAAAAAAATTAAAGGCCTAAAATCAATGGCCTGAAAAAGATGGGGGGGAAAAAAAGCAACAAAAACCCCTAGGAAGCAGCATGAAGGGAATTATAAAGATAAAAGTTCAGACACTAGCCAAATCAAAAAAGAACATAGAGAAAACAAAGCAAAAGTTGGCTCTATGAAAAGATCAAAATTAATAAACCACTAGCTACTCTGATCATGAAAGAAAGAGAAAACATGAATTATCAATATCAGAAGTGAAGAGGAGCTATCAGTACAGATCCTACAGACATGAAAAGGATGATGAGACTATTATCAACAATTTTATGGTAACAAATTCAACAACTTGGATGAAATGAACAAATGCTTTGAAAAATACAACTTACAAAAACTGACGCAGGATCTAGCAGAAAAAAAACTGATAAATCAAAAAATTCTGCTAATCAAAAGATACATTAAAAAAATAAATATGCAAGCCACAATCTGGGAGGAAATATTTATAAATCCATTTGCTGACAAAGAACTGGTTTCCAGGATATATAAAGAATTTTTATAACCAGACAATAAAAGATAAAAAAAAATCCTCCAGAAGGGGAAACAATTTCAAGAGACACTTCACAAAGATGATATACAAATGGGAAAAGTGCTCAACATCCTTAGTCATCAAGGAAATACAAATTAAAACCACAATAAGACACTAGTACACACCCACCAAAATGGCTGTTTGGAAAGACTAAACACCAGTGTTGGTAAGAACGTGGAGCAACTGGAACTCTGCTATATTGTTGGTGAGAATATAAAATAGTACAACAACTTTGGAAAATTTCTGGAGTTTTCTTAAAAAACTAACTATATACCTACCTTAAAAATTCAATAATTTCACTGTGAGGTATTTACTCAAGACTAATGAAAATGTATATTTAAAGAAAGAAGCTTGTAGAAGAACATAACAGTTTTATTCATAATAGCCAAAAGCTTATAAAAGTCCTGGTGTCCATAAACAGAAGAATTGATAACCAAACTATAGTCATTTATACCATGGAATATTACTCAGCAATAAAAATAAAAGAACCATTGATATTTGCAATAATATGGATGAATGTCAAAAGCATTTTGTTGGCTGAAAGAAGACATACCAAAGAATGATTGCTATATGATTCCATTTACATAGAATTCTAAAATTTGGCAACCCTAATCTAGACTGGAAGATAATCCAAGAGTATAGGAGCGGAGATTGATTGAGAGGGGACATGAAGGGAGTTTTGGGGATTATGGTAATGTTCTTTATTTGATAGAGTTTTAGGTTACACATATATATGCATTTGTCAAAACTCAGCAAATATATAATTAAGATTTTTATATTTCATTGTATGTAAATTTTACATAAAAACTGTACTGAACTCTAATAATGCATGCTGAGATATTCAGGGGATAAATAGTGATGTCTCCAATTTACTTTGAAATGCATAAAAACTAAGATGGACTAATGGATGGATAGAGAGATGAATAGATATGTGATAAAACAAGAATCTAGATGGTGGGTATACAGGTGTTCACTGTAAAAGTTTTTCAACTTTTGCTGTATGTCTGAAAATCTTCATACTAAAAATATTGGTGAAAACTCCTCTTCACCCCTCCACCTCTTTGTGACAGCTTCAGCCTGAGAAATTTGCAGTGGGGAAGGGAGAGGAGGGACATGTGTACGGCTGCTGTTTGTCCACTCCCTACCTCTTCTTAGTGGTGGTTTCTGGCCATTCTAGGGCTGGCTAAGATGGGAGTACGCAGGAGAGACAAAGGAACAGATATCTTATGAATAGGTTGGTTGTATTTTGGCCTCCCCCTTCTGGGTGCAGATGTGTATTTGCATCCCTTTCTTATGGGACCTATGTATGGCTTCTTCAGAGATCCCCTAGGTAAGGATCTCTGACTGCAGTTCACTAACTTACACAATAAACTTTCTGGGTGGTCACTTATAACCCACTTACCATCTACCTTTGATGGCACAGTGCAGGCTTTTTCTGCTGAGGTTGCCTCATTACTGGCAGGAAGCTTTTTCATGGCAGTCTTTTTCAAGATCTACAGTTGGTTCCCTATTGTGGAGTCCATATTTGGCCCATGGAAAACATACACTTTTGTCCAGCATAACTTGAAGTATGGGTTACTCCCGATTCAAATCTTTCTCTCCTCTCTGCCCCCTTCATCCAATCCAATGTCTTGTCTTTGGACTTTATTCAGTTGTGAATAGCAGCCCTTGAGTTCTTCAAACTTTCGAACACTTAATCTGTCTGAGTGGTTGTTTTGAGGTTCCTCTTCATGCAGTTCACTTACCTTAAAATGTCAGGGGAGCATTTTCCCACCTATGGGAAAGGTGTAAGGAGGGAGTACACACACAACCCTTTTAATGAAGTCCTCATTCTAAGCCCCCAGTGAAATTTTAGTCTCTTCTTATAAAGCTTGGAGGTGGATAATAGTCTATACTAGCGTAACTGGGTTTCGACTCTGCCCTTTGCAAGTCTTGTATAGAAGGTTTAGAGCCTGAGTTTAAATGAGAGGTTTCTTGACAACTATTGTTTGGTTCTTAAACTTTGGCTCTAATGCAAAACTTGGAGAAGATAGCAAGTATCCATTATCCTGTAACAATAGCTGATCTGTTTCTCTTCACTGTCTCATGTATAGCAGAATATTTATGAGGTACAGATGTTTGCAGTAAAGTACTCTGGAAGTAGGAGTCAGAACCTTAATGGTGGAAAGGGGTCTTAACAGAATTTCTAATCCTACTCCTTCTCTTCACAGAAGAGACTCGGAGATGTGATGTGTTTGCCTGGGAAAACACAAGTAACAGGAGAGATTAACTAATTTCTGGTTCACAGCTCAGAAATCAGCTTTTTACATCCTCCTCTCTGACAGGGAGATAAGACTCAAGGCAGCAATTTTCCTCCTATTTCTGAGCCTATACTCCACTGCTCCACATGTTGAGCGTTTGAACTGTGAGTGGCCAAGAGCAGAGCACCATCCCCAGAGAACCCTAATAGGACCTTCAGATCACCTGAAACTGGTTGCACTGCCCATCATTTGAGCAGTTGCTTCTTTAAAAGAGGAATTGTCCTGAAGGGCTTCATCTGGCTTTATGAGTCAGCTGGCAAAAGACCAAGTGACTCTGAGCTAGGGTTGCAGAGAAAAGGCGCCGTTTGTCTGATAGACTGGAGGGGCAGAGTGATGGGACCTCTTGATTACCAGTTGAAAAACTGTGCTTGGGCTCATCATGAACTCTGCCTCCATTAAATGCAGGAATGCTTTTATCATCTGTATTTCAGGGAGGGTCACTTTGCTTCTTATCCTTCTTCTGAAGGGTGGGGCAGAAACTGCATTTGAAACACTTGCTATGAGGGGTGGTAATTGGTAAACTCAGGTGGCAGTGAGTAACCCCAAGTCAGAGATGCCGTTGGGCAAAAGCCTTAACAGTGTGGTCTGGATCCTTTTGTTTGTCCCACTGCCCAAGGCTGTGATTGTTTGAGAGTCCTCCATATGGTGTGATCTCAGAGGGGAAGGAACTATTTTATTCAACATTCCTTGAGTGTAGACCCTAGGCTAGGAACTTTATGTTCATTACTTTGTTTCAGACTCATGATGGCCTTAATACTATATTTTCTTTTACAGATGAAACATTTAAATAACTTGCCCAGGATCACAAGTCAGAGGTAGAGAGGCCAACTTCTTCAGGCAATCCATGAGACCTTCCCCCAAGAACACGGAGATAAAGGCAATAGCTTTGACCTTACAGTTAAACTAATCAAATTGACATTTAATGGTAAGCAATAGATTGCCTCCTGTAGCCCCAACAAGAGCCACTTGACTATATCTAATCAGTAATAGAAATGCTTCTACCAAAGAAATATGTGATCAGAATTCATGGGCAGCAGTGGAACAGATGAATATGGGAAAGAGAGCTGTAAGCCCTGGAAGGTATTGGAGGGGACTTCTCCCAGTGCACCCTGACCCTGGCATGGGGGTGGGGGTGGTGGGAGAATTGGAGACATGTTGGTCAAATGGTACAAACTTGCAGTTAGGAGATGAATATGTTCTGGAGATCTAATGCACAGCATATTGTCTATAGGCAACAGTACTGTATTGTATACTTCAAAGTTGCTAAGAGACTAGATCTTAAATGTTCTCCACAAAAATGAAACAGTAATTATATGATAGAAGTGTTAACTAATGCTAGGGAAGTAATCATATTGCAATATATAAGTGTATCAAATCAACATGTAGTACACCTTAAACCTACACAATATTATATGTCAATTTTATCTTAATTAAAAAATCATCACACAAGCCTAGAAAAATAAAAATACAAAAATCTCTTCTTTTTCTGGAAAAAATATGGGTATAAATACACTGTTGGTTTGCACCACTCTGACCTAGGGAAGGCCACAACATTTTGTTTGGAATACCTTCAGTGTTGAAACCTTTCATTTTGGTGAGCAGAATTGATTTAAAATTGTCTTATAACAGGTTTGTAAACTGGAGAGAGAAATCCAGTTTTGGAGTTTTGGGTATAATAAAGTATTTGCTGGGGTTCTGAGGGAACTTTTGGGACATTCTCAAACAGACCTCTGCACAGACAAGGGCCTACAAGAGAGGAAAATCCCACCATTCCAAATCTATCCCACCCCAACTGTCAGTGTAATAGAGGGAGGGGCAGGACTGGGGAGATTCCTTTATCCATGGCAGTCAGCCATTCCCAGTTATATGGCCTGCACCTGTCAATCATTTGGCCTCTGTGGATTTCCTGATGGGCATGGATTGTACAACATATTAATGCTCTCCCTTCCTCTCCCTTTGCACTGCCCTGACTGTGCTCCTTCCATAACTTTAATCAACTATGCAGTGTAAACACATATTTCAATAATATGTGTAATGAAAATGATTGGGAAACAGTATTCTAATGACTACTGATGGGGTGGGGTGAGGGGGCCTTCAACAAGGAGTCCATATATGCTCTTCCAAAGTGGAGAGCCCTAGGCAATGTTGGAAGGATGAAAATTATGTGTTGACTTCTTCTTATTTGTGATGTCAATCTCTCTCATCTCTCCCTGATGCCTTCTCCTTTTGGTTCCAACCAAAGTCCTTCTTCCACCTCCCTCTTTTTCTAGATATAGGATTGCTTTCCTGTGTTGGATATGTCATATATCTGTGTATATTTGTGCATATGTGGAGACAAAAAGTTGTCTTTTAACTTTTAACATGCATATTGTTTAAAGGGTCAAGTAAGGCTTATCATGAATTCTAGCATTCTCCTGCCTCCAGTGTCCCCATTATGTGCTCTTCAAGGTAATCAGTTTCAATTCTTATAGCTTCTTCTTTTGGTATTTGCTTTCCTATCTTGAAATAATATGCTATTCTGTTACTGCTTTATTTTGGAGGATTTAAGCATTCTCTAATTTCTCTTTTCACTACTTTTCTGTATACAGCACATTTCTTATCCTCCCCTCCACCTCATCCTCCTCAAATAGCTCTATCATTTTGGTTAGATCAATGTTCAGCATTTACATTTTTATGGATATATATATACACACGCACACACAGGCACACATATGTGCTAGTCATAGCAGAGCCATATATGCTATGATAAATTTTCCTTTCTGGCATAATATTTTCTTTCTCTGAGTTAATAATTGCTTCCAATGATGTTTAGTTTTCTCTGTAGTTAAATCATTCTCAACCTCTCCCTGTTGCTTGATTCTCTTCCAGTTACTTTAAAGCACACCAAGTATTCCATAAATTTTATATGCTTGGAGTCCTCTCTCCTAGAGCTTTTTCCTTGTTGCAGTATGGAATGGTTGCTTTCTAGTTACCGGTACTGTTGTCAACCTGGAGTCTCCCTTTACCATCAACATGGGAATTGCTTTGCCTTTTTTATTGGGTTGGACCCCTATTTCTTAGATCCCATATATTTCTTTGTTCTTTTTTTTACTCTCTCGTTTTGGTGGAACACGTCTTCCAATAGCTTAATGATAAGGGATACATTGAAGCAAATTTCTTCTGAAAAATGACTTTATTCTTTTTTACACTTTAGTGATTAGTTCAGTATTTCCCCTTCAAATTTGGAAGATATTACTCCATTATTTTTTAATTTTTTTAAACATCTTTATTGGAGTATAATTGCTTTACAATCATGTGTTAGTTTCTGCTTTATAACAAAGTGAATCAGTTATACGTATACATATGTTCCCATATCTCTTCCCTCTTGCGTCTCCCTCCCTCCCCCTCTCCCTATCCCACCCCTCTAGGTGGTCACAAAGCACCAAGCTGATCTCCCTGTGCTATGTGGCTGCTTCCCACTAGCTATCTATTTTACATTTGGTAGTGTATATATGTCCATTCCACTCTCTCACTTTGTCACAGCTTCCCCTTCCCCTTCCCCATATCCTCAAGTCCATTCTCTAGTAGGTCTTTTTTTAGCTTCTGGTATTGCTATTAAGAAACTTGAAACCATTGTGATTCTTGATCCTTTGTAAATAATATGTTTTTGTTTTTGTTTTTTTCTTTCTGGAAACTGATGGGATCTTCTCTTTGCTCTATCTTCCAATGTTTTGAGATGGTGTACCTTGGTGTGGGTTTTTCCATGTGTTTCAATCTGGGAAATGATGTCTTTCGACTTCAGGAAATTTTCTTTATGTTTTTGGGTGTCTTGTTCTTTTTCTCTCTGTTTTATGTCTCTGTCTTGTTTTCTCTCTCTCACTGGAATTCTGATCATATGGATGTTGAATCCCTTCTAATTTTCTTGCTTTTTTTCTCCTATTTTTCAACTTTTTCTGTTAACTTTATTTCTGGGGAAAATAAAAAGCTTTTACTCAATTTTGTCTCCCTATTCTGATGTGAATTTTAAAATACTCTGCTTTCATATTCTTAATTTTAAAGAACTTCCTCATTCTGTGGATTGAGTTCTTGTTTCGTGAAAATAAGATTTGCTTTTATCTCTTTGAGAATATTTGTGATGGGCTTTTGAAGATTTTACCTCCTTACACAGTCCTTTTTCATCCAAGTGGTTTTTATTTGTCTTTTTGCCATGGTTTCTGCCTTTTATGTTAGAAACTTTCCTCAGATATCTGGTGACCCTTAGCTGTCTGTTTCTGTTAAAAAATGGAGCTCCTAAACGCTGTTAGAACTCTGTGTTTGTGGGTTTCCTTGGAAGGTGGTCAGGCTGGGCCAGTTTTTGGGAACTGTACCCCAATACCAGCACCTTTAGATATATTCAGCTGGGCAGGTAAGATTCTCTCCAGAGAAGAATCTTCTTATTTCCTGCCTGAGTGTCTGCTATCCTCTTTGCAACCAAATAGGAGGAAAAGCTGGAGGATATCAGTATTCACTATATAAATGATCACTTATTTCTATTGTTTTCAGCACTTGGTGTATGGAGAGCTCCTGCTGAGAGACCCTGTAGAAAAGAAACTTCCAGGTGGTACCACATAAAGGGAGGGGCAGAGCTGGTAGAAGTTCTGGGCTCTACTGCTACTTAAATAGAATTCAACCCTATTTTCTTCCTTACTTTCACCTCTTGAACTTTTAGGGGATTCTGGTTGCTTTCTCATTGCTGGCTTAGGGTTCAGCATTCCTGGGTCTGCTATGTCAGGTACCACTTATACTTTCTGTTTCCCAACTTCCTAAGTGCTGTAGGTATTGTCTTTTCTCTTCTTATTATGCTTGAGGGGTTATATTTTTAAGATCCTCTCACTGTGACTTTAATGTAATGTAAAGAAGGAATGGAGGCATGTGCATTTATTCAATTGCCTCTCTTAGCCAAAGTCTATATATTTCTCTTAGAGTAAAAGTCTTAATCATTCCATGTTTCAATTAATTAGTATTTTACATATGCATTCTGCTTTGATGAAGGAGAAAGAGAGTGAGAGAAAGAGACAGAGAGAGACAGAGCAGAAGGAAGGAAAACATGATATTGTAATTTAAAAAACCCCACTGGTCTGTTTTTGGAATCAATATGGATTTAGCCCTGTTTCCTGTTTTAAAAGAACTGACGTTCAGAAAATGATCCCGAATCAGTCCTGGGGCAATGCGGAAGATACATTTGTGTTCAGTTTATAATCCTTAGGCTGAAAGAATAAATATTGTAAAACACATTTTCAAAAAGAGTTTCTGATTAACTCACAAAAAATTGGGCATGTAGTGTAGCCCATGCATCTCTGGCTAAGTCAGGGTTTGTACTGATTTTCTCTGCATCAATGAGTTGTCCTTTATATTACTGTACTTTTTCTTCAACTTAACTTTAAAAAGAGAAAATGAATATGGAGAACAGTTGAAATAAAAGGAACAGATCATCCATAACCTGTCTCCTTTTCCTCCCACCCCAAAACGACCATTGTTAACATCTTGCTATGTTCTCTTCCTATACGTTTTTTCCTAGGCCATTTTTTTTAACGTCTTTATTGGAGTATAATTGCTTTACAATGGTGTGTTAGTTTCTGCTGTATCACAAAGTGAATCAGCTATACGTATACATATATCGCCATATCCCCTCCCTCTTGCGCTTCCCTCCCACCCTCCTTATCCCACACCTCTAGGTGGTCACAAAGCACAGAGCTGATCTCCCAGTGCTATATGGCTGCTCCCCATTAGATATCCACTTTACATTTGGTAGTGTATATATGTCCATGCCACTCTCTCGCTTCATCCCAGCTTACCCTTCCCCATCCCTGTGTCCTAAAGTCCATTCTCTACATCTGCATCTTTATTCCTGTCCTGCTCCTAGGTTCTTCAGAAACTTTTTTTTTTTAGATTCCGTATATGTGTGTTAGCATACAGTATTTGTGTTTCTCTTTCTGACTAACTTCACTCTGTATGACAGACTCTAGGTCCATCCACCTCACTACAAAAAACTCAATTTCATTTCTTTTTATGGCCGAGTAATATCCATTGTATATATGTGCCACATTCTCTTTATACATTCATCTGTCATTGGACACTTAAGTTGCTTCCATGTCCTGGCTATTGTAAATAGAGCTCGATGAACATTGTGGTACATGACTCTTTTTGAATAATGGTTTTCTCAGGGTATATGCCCAGTAGTGGGATTGCTGGGTCGTGTAGTAGTTCTATTTTTGTTTTTAAAGGAACTTCCATACTGTTCTCCATAGTGGTTGTATCAATTTACATTCCCACTAACAGTGCAGGAGGGTTTCCTTTTCTTCAAACCCCCTGCAGCATTTATTGTTTGTAGACTTTTTGATGACGGCCATTCTGACCAGTGTGAGGTGATACCTCATTGTAGTTTTGATTTGCATTTCTCTAATGATTAGTGTTGTTGAGCATCCTATTATGTATTTGTTGGAAGTCTGTGTATCTTCTTTGGAGAAATGTCTATGTAGGTCTTCTGCCCATTTTTGGATTGGATTGTTTGTTTTTCTTCAGCTGCTTGTATATTTTATATTTTTTTCATGAGCTGCTTGTATATTTTGGAGAATCAATTATTTGTCAGTTGCTTCATTTGCAAATATTTTTTCCCATTCTGAGGGTTGTCTTTTCATCTTGTTTATGGTTTCCTTTGCTGTGCAAAGCATTTAGGTTTCATTAGGTCCAATTTGTTTATTTTTGTTTTTATTTCCATTACTCTAGGAGGTGGATCAAGAAAGGTCTTGCTGTGATTTATGTCATTGAATGTTCTGCCTATGTTTTCCTCTAAGAGTTTGATAGTGTCTGGCCTTACATTTAGGTCTTTAATCCATTTTCAGTTTATTTTTGTGTATGGTGTTAGGGAGTGTTCTAATTCCATTCTTTTATATATAGCCATCCAATTTTCCCAACACCACTTATTGAAGAGGCTGTCTTTTCTCCACTGTATATTCTTGCCTCCTTTATCAAAGATAAGATGATCATATGTGCGTGGGTTTATCTCTAGGCTTTCTCTCCTGTTCCTCTGATCTATATTTCTGTTTTTGTGCCAGTACCACAGAGGCTTGATTACTGTAGCTTTGTAGTATAGTCTGAAGTCAGGGAACCTGATTCCTCCAGCTCTGTTTTTCTTTCTCAAGATTGCTCTGGCTATTCAGGGTCTTTTGTGTTTCTATACAAATTGTGAATTTTTTTGTTCTAGTTCTGTGAAAAATGACATTGGTAGTTTGATGGGGATTGCACTGAATCTGTAGACTGCTTTGGGTAGTAGAGTCATTTTCACAATGTTGAATCTTCCAGTTGAAGAACATGGTATATCTCTCCACCTCTTCATATCATTTTTAATTTCTTTCATTAGTGTCTTATAGTTTTCTGCATACAGGTCTTTTGTCTCCTTAGGTAGGTTTATTCCTAGGTATTTTATTATTTTTTTCTGCAGTGGTAAATGGGACTGTTTCCTTAATTTCTCTTTCAGATTTTTCATCATTACTGTATAGGAATGCAAGAGGTTTCTGTGCATTAATTTTGTATCTTGCTACTTTACCAAAATCATTGATTAACTCTAGTAGTTTTCTGGTAGCATCTTTAGGATTCTCTATTCATAGTATCATGTCACCTGCAAACCATGACAGTTTTACTTCTTCATTTCCGATTTGGATTCCTTTTATTTCTTTTTCATCTCTGATTGCTGTGGCTAAAACTTTCAAAACTAACTGGACAACCTTGTCTTGTTCCTGATCTTAGTGGAAATGTTTTCAGTTTTTCACCATTGAGAATCATGTTTGCTGTGGGTTTGTCATTTATGGCCTTTATTATGTTGAGGTAGGTTCCCTCTATGCCCACTTTCTGGAGAGTTTTTATCATAAACAGGTGTTGAATTTTGTTGAAAGCTTTTTCTGCATGATCATTGAGATGATCATATGGTTTTTATTCTTCATTTTGTTTATATGGTGTATCACATTGATTGATTTGCGTATATTGAAGGATCCTTGCATTCCTGGGATAAACCCCACTTGATCATGGTGTATGATCCTTTTAGTGTGTTGTTGGATTCTGTTTTCTGGTATTTTGTTGAGGATTTTTGCATCTATGTTCATCAGTGATATTAGCCTGTAGTATCTTTTTTGTGACATCTTTGTCTGGCTTTGGTATCAGGGTGATGGTGGCCTCGTAGAATGACTGTTATTCCCTCTGCTATATTTTGGAGGAGTTTGAGAATGATAGGTGTTAGCTCTTGTCTAAATGTTTGATAGAATTTGCGTGTGAAGCCATCTGGTCCTCGGCTGTTGTTTGTTGGAAGGTTTTTAATCAGAGTTTCAATTTCAGTGCTTGTGATTTTTCTGTTTCTTCCTGGTTCAGTCTCAGAAGGTTGTGCTTTTCTAAGAATTTGTCCATTTCTTCCAGGTTTTCCAGTTTATTGTCACATAGTTTCTTGTAGTAATCTCTCATGATCCTTTGTATTTCTGCAGTGTTAATTGTTACTTCTCCTTTTTCATTTCAAATTATATGGATTTGAATCTTCTCCCTTTTTTCCTTGATGATTTTGGCTAATGGTTTATCAATTTTGTTTAACTTCTCAAAACCAGCTTTTAGTTTTATTGATCTTTTCTATCATTTCCTTCATTTATTTTTCATTTATTTCTGATCTGTATGATTTCTTTCCTTATATTAACTTTGGGGGTTTTTTATTCTTCTTTCTCTAATTGCTTCAGGTGTAAGGTTAGGTTGTTTATTTGAGATGTTTCTTGTTTCTTGAGGTAGGATGGTATTGCTATAAACTTACCTCTTAAAACTGCTTTTTCTCCAACCCGTAGGTTTTGGGTCATTGTGTTTTCATTCTCATTTTTTTCTAGGTATTTTTTGATTTCCTCTTTGATTTCTTCAGTGATCTCTTGGTTATTTAGTAGTGTGTTGTTTAGCCTCCATGTGTTTGTCCTTTTACAGTTTTTTTTTCTTGTAATTGATATCTAGTCTGACAGTGTTGTAGTTGGAAAAGATACTTGATATGATTTCAGTTTTCTTCTATTTACTAAGGCTTGATTTGTGACCCCAAATATGATCTATCCTGGAGAATGTTCCATAAGCACTTGAGAAGAGAATGTATTCTGTTTTTTTTTTGATGGCATGTCCTATAAATATCAATTAAGTCCATCTTTTTTAATGTGCCATTTAAAGCATGAGTTTCCTTATTTATTTTCATTTTGTATGATCTGTCCATTGGTGAGAGTGGGGTGTTAAAGTTCACTACAATTATTGTGTTACTGTTGATTTCCCCTTTCATGGCTGTTAGCATTTGCCTCGCATTGAGGTGCTCCTTTGTTGGGTGCATAAATATTTACAATTGTTATATTTTCTTCTTGGAATGATCCCTTGACCATTATGTAGTGTCCTTCTTTGTCTCTTGTAATAGTCTTTGGTTTAAAGTCTATTTTGTTTGATATGAGAATTGTTACTCCAGCTTTCTTTTGATTTCCATATGCATGGAATATCTTTTTCCATCCCCTCACTTTCAGTCTGTATGTGTCCCTCGGTTTGAAGTGCATCTCTTGTAGATGATATATGTATACGGGTCTTGTTTTTGTATCCATTCAGCCAGTCTATGTCTTTTGGTTGGAGCATTTAATCCACTTATATTTAAGGTAATTATCAATATGTATGTTCCTATTCCCATTTTCTTAATTCTTTTAGGTTTGTTATTGTAGGTCTTTTCCTCTCTTGTGTTTCCCACCTAGAGAAGTTCCTTTAGCATTTGTCATAAAGCTGGTTTGGTGGTGATGAATTCTCTTAGCTTTTGCTTGTCTGTAAAAGTTTTAATTTCTCTGTCAAACTGAATGAGATCCTTGTTGGGTAGAGTAATCTTAGTTGTAGGTTTTTCCTTTTCATCACTTTAAATGTATCCTGCCACTCCCTCTGGCTTGCAGAGTTCCTGCTGAAAGACCAGATGTTAACTTTTTAGGGATTCCCTTTTTTGTTATTTGTTGTTTTTCCCTTGCTGATTTTAATATTTTTTATTTGTATTTAATTTTTGATAGTTTGATTAATATGTGTCTTGGCACATATTAAACACACAAATATGTGTGTTTCTCCTTGGATTTTTCCTGTATGGGCCTCTCTCTGCTTCCTGGACTTTATTGATTATTTCCTTTCCCATATTAAGGAAGTTTTCAACTCTAATCTCTTCAAATATATTCTCAGTCCCTTTCTTTTTCTCTTCTTCTTTTGGGATCCCTATAATTCGAATGTTGATGTATTTAATGTTGTCCCAGAAGTCTCTGAAACTATCCTCAATTCTTTTCATTATTTTTTCTTTATTCTGCTCTATGGTATTTATTTCCACTATTTTATCTTCCAGGTCACTTATCCATTCTTCTGCCTTAGTTACTCTGCTACTGATTCCTTCTAGAGAACTTTTTATTTCATTTATTGTGTTGTTCCTCATTGTTTGTTTGCTCTCAAGTTCTTCTAGGTCCTTGTTGAACGTTTCTTGTTTTTTCTCCATTCTATTTGCAAGATTTTGGATCATCTTTACTCTCATTAGTCTCAATTCTTTTTCAGGTAGACTGCCTATTTCCTCTTCGTTTGTTTGGTCTATTGGGTTTTTACCTTTCTCCTTCATATGCTGTGTATTTTTCTGTCTTCTCATTTTGTTTAACTTACTGTGTTTGGGGTCCTCTTTTCACAGGCTGCAGGTTCGTAATCCCTGTTGTTTTCAATGTCTTCCCCCAGCGGGTAAAGTTCATTCATTGGCTTGTGTAGGCTTCCTAGTGGAAGGGAGTGGTGCCTGTGTTCTGATGGATGAGGCTGGATCTTTTCTTTTGGTGGGCAGGACCGCATCTGGTGGTGTGTTTTGGGGTGTCTGTGAACTTATTAAGATTTTAGGTATCCTGTCTGCTAATGGGTATGTTTGTGTTCCTGTCTTGCTAGTTCTTTGTCATGGGGTGTCCAGCTCTGTAGCTTGCTGGTCATTGAGTGTCACTGGGCCTTAGCATTGAGAAGGAGATCTCTGGGAGATCTCTCACTGATTAATATTACGAGGGGCCAGGAGGTCTCTCGTGGCCAATTTCCTGAACTCGGCTCTCCCACCTCAGAAACTCAGGCCTGACACCCTGCTGGACCCTGTCAGCCACACAGCCAGGTATGTGGGGAGCTTTTGTCTTTTGGGGAGTCTGAGGTCTTCTGCCAGCTTTCAGTAGGTGTTTTTTAGGAGTTGTTCCTCATGTAGATGTATTTTTGATGTATTTGTGGAGAGGAAGGTGATCTCCACCTTTTATTCCTCAGCCATCTTGAAGGTCCTCCCCTAGACCGTTTTTTAGAAGATATTTTTTAACATGGAATTGTCTTAGATGATGGTTAAGTTGTCAGAAAGGACTGCCCCCTCTCTCCTATGCTCTCCTCTTCTCCAGCTGGAAAGTTGGGAACCTTATAAATTAATTTTACAGTGCCAACATTATATGTTCTGTCTGGTTACTCTGTGGTGCTCTCTCCCTATCACCCTCTCCTTCATTCCTTCCCTCCCTGCTTCACACACACACACACACACACACACACACACACACACACACACACACTGGGCCACAGGAGGCCAGGCAGAAAAATAATACCATCACTCTCCAGAAGAAGGGACAGCTACACTTTTACAAACGACAAAGGCAGTTCTGTTTATAAAAGGGATTTTCTATTCATCTTAGAGGTTTTTCCAAGAAGCTGAGAGGTTTTTCTCTCCAATCGGAGTGTGTGTGTGTGTGTGTGTGTGTGTGTGTGTGTCTGTGTGTGTGTGTGTGTGTGTGTGTGTGTATGAGAGAGAGAGAGAGAGAGAAAGGAGAGAAAGAGAGAGAAAAGAGAGAGAGAGAGAGAAATGAACAAATGCATTGTGAGAAGTGCATCCTGACTGAATGGGGTGCAGGCAGCTGCAGAGCCGAGATAGGAACTTGAAATGCTTCACGGTGCCAAGACTGTCAGAAACTGCTCCTGGGGTCTGAAAAACAACAGCAGGATCCAGCATTCCTCTGACAACCACTCAGAAAATAGAATGTGAAGAAGTGGGAGGAAAGGAAGATGTAAGGCAAGGCATCAAAATGCTTCCTCCTTCTCCAAGGATGCCTGTGAAATGTTGGCCACTTAAGGGGCACAGGTGACGGGATATTCGGACAAAGAGTAAAAATTGTGCTGTCAGGCCACATAACCTGCTCTTCTAATAGTGAATTTTCTTAGTTTAAGTACTTGGGAGGACTGTCTCTTAATTTATACAGCCCCCACTTACCCTAGACTAATATTTCAGTTTTCTGATGATTTCTTGGGTGATTATGTCAGGAGTCGGCAAACATTTTTCTGTAAAGAGCCAGATAGTTAATATTTAAGGCTTGGTGGTCCATATGGTCTCTGTTGCAACTATTCAACTCCGCTGTTGCAGTGTGAAAGCAGCCATTGAAGTACATACATGAGTGAGTGTGGCTGAGTTCTAATATAATTTTATTTATGGACACTGAAAATACAATTGAATTTAATTTTTACATGCCACGAAATATTATTATTCTTTTGAATTTTTCCAACCTTTTAAAAATGTAAAAAGCATTCTTAGACCTTAGGCTGGATTTGGCCCATTGGCTGTGGTTGGCCCTGGTGTTTGTCCAGATCATGGTATTGTAGAGACAGACAGGAGAGCTCTCTAACTCCTCCCCTCTCCTCCTATCTCTTCCCTACACCTCCCCTCCCCTTCCCTTACCTGCCCTTTCCTTCTCTTCTCTTCTCCTCAGCTTCCCATTTTGCTTATTTGAAAAATCATGAACGGAAGCTGAAGGAAGTGAAGTATTTCTTATTTAACCCATTAGTGGCAGTGTCGGAATAAAAACCCAGGACTCAGGGAGTAGTCTTTATAGCCCAGAACAAGACTATGGGATGTTTTTTGTGATTCCAAAGGGCAAGCTATCAAAAGGCACACAAGCTTCTTAAGGTAGTGCTGGGTCCAAAAGCTACTTCTTTTTTAACTTCCTGTTCTATGATTCTTGAATGCATAATTAATTAATTTTTAGTACATAGTTAATGTGCTTCACACAACTGGGCTGTAGAGATAAGCAAGGTTCCACCTGCCTTCTAGGAGCTCAGTTCTTCAGGGTATTATTTTGAATAATCCATATAAACCTACCTATGTGTTGTTTTACCCTTAAAGAATTAAACCCACTTACACTTTTATAAGTTGCAATTACAATTAAAATTTGGAAGGGAATCCATCCCTGGAGCAAGTAGGCAAAGGGAATAAAAAACAAATATATAATTCATACTTCTTACCTGTGTATTAGGGCTCAAAATAACAAGACTATTATTTTAAATGAGCACAAAAAGAATTTTACTTCCAAATAAATATAGTTCTTAACAAGTGATACATTGATTCTTCTGGTTCCAGACATTTCTGAAAGTGTCCTTAGTGCCTAGGTTACTTCCTTTGTGGCTGCATTTTTGTTTTGGTAATGACAATCTTTGCTTTTTGCAGTCACATTTTGCAAATTACCTGAGGCGTCTTGCTATGTGGTAATGTTTGAGTCAAAAACTTCATGTAAAGCACATTGTGAATGAATGGGTTGTTATGGTGAAGACTCCAAGTGTTGGGTTGGGGCAGAGGAGTGGAAAGAATGCAGACTTTAGAGTCAAACAGACAGTTGGAGCCCACTGATGTCAGAGAAGATACTTTACTTCTTTGAGGCTCAGTTTTCCTATCTATCAAGTGGGACTAAGAATACTTTCCTTGCACTGTTGTTGTAAGGATTAGAGATGATGTATGCAACATACTCCAAGCATGCTAGGCATTCAACTTCTATTAGGTACTCTTACTTGGCCAGTTCACTGCAAAGCATTAGGTAACATGAGACAGAATCTTTCCAAAACAGGCTTTTTGGGATAAAGTCTGAAGCAGTGTTAAACAAATGAATCAAGATATTTTTCACTCCTGTTTTTGAAGTATGTGCTTTCTTGGGTTTTGGTAGTGTTGAAAATTTCCACAGAAGAATGTGACACCTCACTTCTGAATCATACGAGAAATACCATGTTTCATCGCTAGTTACTATTTTCTTTTTTTTAAAAAAGTGTTATTTGTCCAGCTTCTCTTGAAAGATCCATTAAATGTCACATTATCCCGGCTTCTGTTAATCTTTCAAAACACTCACTACAACAGTCATAACAATTTCTTCATGCTCAACTTTATTTAAGAAGTGTTTCTCTAAATATAGTGTTACTGAATTTTTATTTAAAACATCCAAGTTGATTTTTCCACATAAAAATAGAGATTCATTATAAAACATCTGGAAAACACAGAAAAGTAGATTTTAAAATATTCTTTTAGTCTTATAACACAAAGCTATCCACATTTAAATCACTGCTCTCATTTTGGTATATTTCACTCTGATGCAATTACTATTTTTACTCTCCTTCCTCCAATCCATAACAGTGATGACATGATGTGTATATGAATGTGTATATATGCTTATATGCAATCCATAAATATGTATCTTTAAAATGGTATCTGTTTATTTTTGATTATAATAAAATACCTATTCATCACAGAGAAGTTGAAAAATACTGCAAACTGTAAAGGAGTTGTGAAAAACATCTCATAATCCCACCATGCAGAAATAATTTCCTTAACATTTTTTCTATTGTATTTTTAGAGTATTGAGATACTACTACATATTCTGATTTGTTTTGTTTTGTTTTGTTTTGTTTTTTTTGCGGTACGCGGGCCTCTCACTGCTGTGGCCTCTCCCGCTGCGGAGCATCAAACTCCGGACGCGCAGGCTCAGTGGCCATGACTCACAGACGCAGCTGCTCCGCGGCATGTGGGATCTTCCCAGACCGGGGCACGAACCCGTGTCCCCTGCATTGGCAGGAGGACTCTCAACCACTGCGCCACCAGGGAAGCCCCCATATTCTGATTTTTAAGTATAGTAAATGAACGTCTACCAGAAAAGTGAATTAGAGAAGAAATCGGTGAAGTTATTTTTTGGCTAGAGAGTAGTATATTAGCCTTTTTCAATTAGAGAGATGGCTGCCAAAGACATGGGTTATTCAATATGGGTTTTGAAGACAAATTCCTAGGCATGAAAATAGACATTGTGCTTCTATCAACAGAGCAGTTTTAAAAAATAGACTTTATATTTTATAGAAGTTTTAGGTTCACAGCAAAACTAAAAGGAAGGTACAGAGATTTCCCATATGCCCCCTATACCCACAAATGTAAAATCTCCCCATTACCAATGTCCCTCACTAGAGTGGTACATTTATTACAATTGACGAACCTACACTGATATATCATAATAAGCCATAGTTTACCTTAAAGTTCACTGGTGGGGTTATACATTTTATGAATTTGGACAAAAGTATAATGACATATATCCACCATCATAAAATCATATAGAGTGGTTTCACTGCCCTAAACATTCTCTGTGCTCTGCCTATTTATCCTGACCCCCTCCCCCAACCCTTGGCAACCACAGGTCTTTTACTGTCTCCATAAGGTTTTGCCTTATCCAGAATGTCATATAGTTGGAATCATATAGTATGTAGCCTTTTCAGATTGGCTTTTTAAACTAGTAATGTGGATTTAAGTTTCCTCCATGTCTTTTCAATGGCTTGATAGCTTATTTCTTTTTAGTGTTGAATAATATTCCATTGTCTGGATGTACCACAATTATTTAACTACTTAGCTACTGAAGGACATCTTAGTTGCTTTCAAGTTTTGTCTATTATGAATAAAACTTCTACATCCATGTACAGATTTTTGTGTGAACATATAAGTTTCCAACTCTTTTAGATGAATACCAAGGAGGGTGACTTCTGGATGGTAAAGACTATGTTTAGATTTCTAAGAAACTACCAATTTTTTTCTCCAAAGTAGCTGTATTATTTTGCATCCTCACCAGCAATGAATGAGAGTTCCTGTTCCACATCCTCACCAGCATTTGGTGTTGTCAGTGTTTTGGATTTTAACCATTCTGTTAGGTGGGTAGTGGTAACTCATTGTCATTTTAATTTGTAATTCCCTAATGTCATAAGATGTTGAGCACCTTTTCATGTTTTTATTTGACGTCTATATATCTTCTTTAGTGGGGTGTCTGTTCAAATTTTTTGCCAACTTTTAAGTCAGACTGTTCATTTTCTTATTGCTGATTTTTAAGAGTCCTTTGTCTATTTTGGATGACACTTCTTTTCAAATGATTTTTTTCTAGTCTGTAGCTTGTTTTCTCATTCTCTTGACAGTATCTTTCACAGGGCAGAAGTTTATAATGAAGTCCAGCTTATCAATTATTTCTTTCAGGGATCCTGCCTTTAGTGTTGTATTTAAAAATTCATAACCATATCCGTGGTTATCTAAATTTTGTCCTGTCATCTTCTAGGAGTTCTATAGTTTGGAATTTTATAGTTAGGTCTGTGATCCATTCTGAGTTAATTTTTATAAAGAATGTAAGTTTGGTGCCTACATTCTTTTTCTTTTTCTTTTTTGCATGTGGATGTTCAGTTGTTCCAGCACCATTTGTTGAAGATGCTGTCTTTTCTCCATTGTATTGTCTTTGATCCTTTGTCAAAGTTTAGTTGACTGTATTTGTGTAGGATATTTTTCTGGGATCTCTATTCTGTTCCACTGATCTATTTGTCTATTCTATCACCAATATCACATTATTTTGATCACTGTAGCTTTACAGTAAGTCTTGAAGTCGAGTAGCATCACCTGTCAAACTTTGCTCTTTTCCTTCAATATTGTTTTGGATATTCTGGGTCTTTTGCCTCTCCATGAAAAGTTTAGAATCAGTTTGCCCATATCCACAAAATAAATTGCAAAGATTTTAATTTGGATTGCATTGGATCTATAGATCAATTTAGGAAGAACTGACATCTTAACAATATTGAGTCTTCCTATCCATTAACAATGAGTATCTCTCCATTGATTTAGTTCTCCTTTGATTTCTTGCACAGAGTTTTGTAGTTTTCCTAATGAAGATCTTGTGCATATTTTGTTAGAGTTATACTTAAATATTTCATTTTATTTTTGGTTCAAATGTAAATTGCACTGTTTTTAATTTCAAATTATACATGTTCATTGCTGGTATCTAGGAAGGTTGTATCCTGCAACCTTAATATAATAACTTATTAGTTCCAGGAGGGTTTTGTTGTTGTTTTTGTTGATTCTTTTGCATTTTCTACATAGACAATCATGTCATCTGTGAACCACGTCAGTTTTGTTTCTCCTCCCCAATCTGTATACCTTTTATTTCTTTTCCTTGTCTTATTACATCATCTAGGACTTCCACAAAATATCCAATATCCACAAAATAGCTTGCTGAGATTTTAATTTGGATTACAAATTAAATGATGTGAAAAAGGAGTGGTGTGGGCTTCCCTGGTGGCGCAGTGGTTGAGAGTCCGCCTGCCGATACTGGAGACACGGGTTCGTGACCCGGTCCGGGAAGATCCCACGTGCCGCGGAGCGGCTAGGCCCGTGAGCCATGGCCGCTGAGCCTGCGCATCCGGAGCCTGTGCTCCGCAGCGGGAGAGGCCACAACAGTGAGAGGCCCACGTACCGCAAAAAAAAAAAAAAAAAAAAAAAGGAGTGGTGAGAGAGCACACACTTGCCTGGTTCCTGATATTATCAGGAAAGCTTCTAGTTTCTCACCATTAAGAGTAATGTTAGCTTTAGGTTTTTTGTGGATGTTCTTTATCAAGTTGAGGAAGTTACTCTCTATTCCTAGTTTGCTGAGAGTTTTTAGCATGAATGGGTGTTGGATTTTATCAAGTCCTTTTCTGCATCTATTGATACGATCATGTGTTTTTCTATTTTAGCTCGTTGATGTAGAACCCCCTCATCACCCAACCCACCTGAAGTTTTTTCTATGAATACTCCATTTTATGGTTATAACTTATGATTATTTATTAGCCAGTATGTGTCTTTAATTTTCTTTACAGAGGGTGTACATATGTAATGCTTTCTGAAACTTTCTGTATATGAGATTCATGGGCTGGGGTGAAGGGAATATAGCAAACATAGATCTTGCTGATTAACAGTATATCCATTTACTCCAGTTTGGAGAGGTTATTTTGGACAACTCACCCTCTTTTGGGGCAATGCTTAGTCTTTTAGATTCTTCCCCTTCCACATTTTGCAGATCTTTGACACTGGGGGACAATAGACTTTGGATTTGTATGGTGTATTCTGGTCTGCACTGGTCTCTGCTTTAGAAGGGTGGGTGGGTCAGGTTTTGTTCAACCTGGACTAGTGTCCACTGGGAAGTGATAAGCCTCATCTGGCATGGTGTGCCGTTGTCCACTACTGAAGTTCTGGTCATTTGTCTCTGGTTTTGACGTCCTTACAGAGTGATCTCTTTGTCCTGGCTGAAGACTCCACTGATCACTACCCCTGTTGGCGCCTCTCCTTTTCCTCCTATGGCATGTGGAGACTTTTGCATCCCTGTGCTACTCTTCTGGAACATAGTTTTGGGCTCACCTCTAGTCATCTCCCTTGCTAGGTCTAACTTGTTCTTGAGGTGCCATATTGCTCAGGTGACCAGCTGAATACCAGTCTTCCAAGTGAAGACAAAATCTTTCAGTCTGTGTCTCACTCTATACTCTGAAAGCTACCAAATTACTTGGTTCTTATCAACACAGTTTCCTCTGGGATTTTGTTCTAGCCAGTGAACTAGATCAATAAATCCACTCATGTGCTTACCCTTCTCTTCTCTCCTCAAAACCCTACATCTCCCTGTCCCAGAACTTCTCCATTTTCTCTCTAGGCAGCTTAAAATTCTCTTTATTATGTGCTGAGCTTCCTAGCTTCATATTACAGTAAAACCCTATGAGTTCAATCTCAAAAGTTGAATGTACCTTGCATTTGACTTGATTAGTGAGGAGTTTTTTTTTTCTCTTTTCTTTGTTCATTTTTTAATTTAGAAATTTCTTTCACTCTTGACAAAGACTGACTTTCAGTAAAAGCCCAGTTTTTTCTAAGTTATTTTTGGCTTTTTTTCCCCACCAGAATATGCTATGGGTGAGGAACCATGTGGTAATAAGTCTTCTGGCATTTAAAAATATTTCTGACAATACTGATAATAATTTGTCCTTTTTCTCCATTCCCAATATATTTGGTCATTGGACATTTGTTGACATGCTTAGGGATGCTGAAATTCTGTGGAAAACAGAAAATGCTGGCTCTCCTAAAGTTTGAGAGCTTTGGTTGTGACATAAGTGGTGAGAGGAGATGGGTGGGGTCCCTATGGCTGGTGTGCTTCTTACATTGTAAAGTTACAAAGTCAATTCAGAATCTTAAAATTTTTTTAAATTTTATTTTTATTATTTTTATTTGAAGTATAATTAACTTACAGTATTAGACCTTAAATGAGATAATTTACAAGATTTTTTCTTTTCCTCAATATATTTACATAGTACTTATCACCCCAGTGACTCAACTGTCTTGGGAGCAAACAGCTAGGACAGAGAAGGATCTGGAAAGAGGGAAGAATATACTTCCTTAATTTCTTGATTTCTCCCAAAGAAAGCAGTTTTTTAGCAAGACTTTGGCTTGCTTTCTCAGACTTAACAATCATAAAATAAGTAATTATTTTTACACCAGTTTGTTTTATCTTAGTCATTAGGCTGGTAATAGTAAAAGCTATTGTTCAGCTGTTTAGGACATAATGTGCAATTTCTATGAAAGAGACATGGTCTTGATTTCATTCAAGGACCAAATTTATTGCCCTTTCTCTAATTGTCTTTTGTTTCTTAAGAATAGGATATATTCCTGTCCACATCCCAGCCTCTCTTCCACCCCCAATGGCCCAGTTTCTCCTAGAAATGATTTCACCATCTACTTGACAGAGACAGTTGAGTTGATCAAACATGAACTCATCTTAAACCCCTACCCTGACAAGTCTATTCTCCAAATTCACTCCTTTAGTCTGTTCCAGAACCCCAAGGAGGGTTTACCAATTCCAGGATGCTGTTCTCTCTACCTCATTTCTATGGAATAACTGACTTGGCTGAAAGTAACATACAAATGTGACATGAGTGGATTGACACCACAGAGAACTGTATTTTCTTTCAGGTGTAGACAAAGCCTGGTAATAAGCAGCCCACTGTTTGACAGATTTGTGCCCAAGTCCTCAGAGACCCAGACTTGTGTAGCTCACCACTCTACTCTTTCTAAATGTAACCTGCATTTTTCAGCAGTTTCTTCATTTGTAACAAGAAGGAAGAGATGAATAAGGTGAGAGTCCAGGGCATGTCCCAAATGTACCTCAAGGAAAGGTCCCAGAAACTGCCACATGACTTTCCCCTTACCATTCCATTGGCCAGAATTTAGTCACATGGCCACACCAAGCCAGGAGGAGGTGATGTGTCCAGGTAAAAACTCTCTTTTTATGGAAGAGGGGAGAATTGATTTTGGAGGGCATTCAGGGGTTTCTGCTGTAACCAAGGAACTCATTTTCCTTTGTGTTTTATAATCTACTCTAAAACCATCTCTACGAACATTTTTGATAAAAACAGCCTCTCTGGGACACTTTTCTGGTCTACCTGGCTTGAAAAGGAATTACTTATTTGAGTAAGAGGTTTATTTATTTGTTCTTAAAAGCTATATTATTATTAAAGTTACATTAATACTACTATCTTAATTACCTTCCCTCCTAAACTGTCTGTTTTATCATTAGACGTGACATTATTCTGTATTTTAAAGAAAGAAAAAATACTAAAACTAAACATGCAAGCTTTTCACATAATCTCAGTAACAGCTCTCTAATAGAAAATGGACTCTTGAAATACTGAGGTCTGAAATAATACCCTTGGAGTATGTCCAACTGCAGAGCAAGGAATGATTGAGCCTAGGGAGTGTTAGGACATGGGTGCTCTGGTTGGTGGCTGACACTGCTCTCCCTCCAAGCCCTGCTGGGAAGCTCTCTCACAAGCAGCACCCTCAGCTTGTCCATGCAGTGGGCAACAGAGCTCAAAAGCATAAAATGGTACTCATCTCTAAATCCTTTATTGCTTTGAAACTGCTAACAGTAAGACAAAATTTGCTCAAGGCAAAAACTCCACTATTTATCTGCTGCTGCCATTTGGGTCCATAGTAGAACCTAATGAGAATGAGTGGATCATCAGTCACACAGTAAAATTTTACTGAGGGTCCATAATATCCCAGATATTGTCCTGGAATTTGGAAAACAACAGTGAAGAAGTGTGCAGCCCTGACCCATTCTCTGACCTTCCCCTGCTCTTCTGCAAACAGCATTTCTCAGGCTCCTTTGCCAACTGGTTCCTGGTTAGGTTTCAACAATGGGAGGAAATCAATAGTGGGAGGAGTGGAGAAGGCTGTTTCTCATCCATCCCTCCTACCCTCATCCCTGGCCTTTAGATGGTATCTCCAACAGTGTCTGTGTTTCCTCACTGATTTCAGATCTACTAGAAACCATGACCCCATGATCCCAGCTCCCACAGGCAGCCCCACTGTGGTTTCACTTCCCACGAAGTGGCTCAGTATTCCGGCCTCTGGTGACACCACTTTTTCTCTCCATACCTAGGGATAGAATTTTCTTGCTCATTGTCTGCTTTTTGTTGTTATCTTTTAACACCTTTGTTACCAGTTCCCATTATTGAATGTTGCATGGAGTCTCTGGCAAGACTCAATAGGAGAATTACACTTAGAACCTTAGGGTTTTACAGCTCTCTTACATAATTATTCTTACTCTGAGATATAGTAACAGGTAAACACAAGTTGTTTAATCCTTGAAAATCAAATGACCATGTGACTTGACTGATCAATTGTGAACTGGATGCTATCTGACCTACCAAGCTAGAAACTTGCCCATGTGCAACAACACTACATCATCAAGTGTAAATGGTAAATGTGAGATCAGTCTCTAGAACTTCAAGAAGACAAAAGTATAGTATATGAGCAAGTAACTCAGATCCACAGGCATCTATTTCTGCAGCTTTGCCATCCTTACTCCAAGCTACTCCTAATGGAGTGTGTCCTATGGCTAGTTGATGGAGGAAGAAAAACTTGGATGTTGTGAATTGATGGGTGTGAGTGATAGGCTGACAACAGTTGAAAGTGGACTGCTTCAGCTTTACAGCTCCATTTAGGAGTGATGAAAGAAATCCTCTGAGTGTGTAGAACCTCTGACAATATATCTGGTTACCTACTTTGCAAGGAAGGAGATATGGCCATAAGTATGTTTCTACATTGATTCATCAAAGTGGCATAGACTGATTAGTCAGGGAGTGGGGATGAATCAGACTGGAAGATTGGTGACAAGGAAGTCGGGAGAAGAGGAATGTGGTTGGACTTCATGGAAAGGGCACAGAGTGTGAATATACTCATCTCACGAATATGGTCCCCAAGGGCACCCATGGAAGTGGAGGCCCTCAATAACTAGGAGAACAAGGTAACCCATTCTGTGGACATAATTTGGCCTCTTCCCAAACTACCTCTAAGCTTGTTCAATGGTCTTGTGTACAAATTGGCCATAGCAGCAGTAATAAAGGTTATTCATAAGCTCAACTAAATGGACTTCTCTTCACCAAGGCAAATCTGGCTCTGTCACTGCTGAGTGCCCAAGCTGCAGCTGTAGGGTCAGGGCTGTGCAATATGATATCGAGTTGATTAAGCTGAACTCCTTCCAAATGAAGGGGGTCTCTCCTGGAAATTGCTTTGTCTTCCCTGCCTCCAGGGTTTCTATAAAATGCCATAATCATCATCATTGTATCCCATTTAATTGTTTCCTGACCGAGGAATTCATTTTGTAGTGAGAGAAGTTGACCTCAGGCTCAGCATAGATTTCAGTGTCTTACTACTGCCTCCAGGATAAGGGATGTGCTTTGAACAGTAAAAGAACTACAGTGTTCTTTTTGCTTGAGGCAAAAATACATGGATCTGGGAATTAAGTGTGAAAATGGGAGTACTTCTCAGTATTACATTTAATAGCCCATTTAGAACATTTTTTCTTCCTGTATCAGCTACTGTGGTTCAGAGGTCCTAATTCCCAAAGGAGAGATGCTTCTATCAGAAAGGACTATAATGGTTCCATTACACTGGAAGTTGAAAATATCACCTACATACAGTATTTTTGGCTTCTCATGTCACTGAACCAGCAGGCAGAGAAGAGACTCCAGATTTCTTATCTATACCCCCCATCTCACCTGTCTCATTGTGGTTCCTTCTTTATATCTTTAGTTGTGGAAAATCTTTTCTGCTAGTCTTCAGGTCATTCTCATAGATAGTTGTAATTGTGGTGTGCCTATAGGAGGAGGTGAGCTTAGGGTCTTTCTACTCTGCCATCCTGGCCACCTCTCCATCCCACACATTACTTAGTGGGGAGTATTGATGAGAAAATTCTATTGCCTTAAAGAAGGGAAAATGATCAAGGTTATTTAGAAGAAATAGAGTTGAGAAGATTTAAGGAAAAATGTATAGTTCAATGAGACCTTGTGGAGAAAGGCAAAATGAGGAGGAAATGGCAGAATGTTTACATTCTTGGAAAGACAAGAATGAGGAAAGCCAAAAGCACAGCTGAAGTTTGACCAGATTGAGCAGAAGTTCCAGCTGAAACTGAACTAAGAGAGCACCAGTCCTGTTTACCTTGATAACAGTCCCACCTTTTGCTAACGATCCTCAAATGAGAAAAATCTGGCAAAAACAACCAGAGGAGGCAGAGTCATTTATGATCCAATGTACCTTACCTTGGGAGAAGTCTGAGGAGGAATTTGGGAAGGATTGTGTTGCAGACAACGGATGAGATAATAATGGGAAAATTGGGGGCTGGGTATAAAGTAACTGGGGTGTCTGTTTGTGAATTTCTATTTGTATACTTCTCCATGTTGTATTTCCTGCTAAATTTTATCCCAGCCAGTGTGAAGATTAAGGTCTGATTATTATGGTTATCACTGGCGGGATGTCTATTATTTTCCAGAAACTGTGCTGGAAACTTTATATAAGTCATTTAATTACATTTTTCAATCTGCATATGAACTCGATATTATGGTGATCATTTTATAGATGAAGAAAATGAGACTGAAAGCAATTAATAAATTTCCCAAGGTCAGATTGCAAGTAAGTACCAGACATAAAACCCCCATCAACTAAGTCCCAAACTTCTGCTCTTTCAGTTTTGTTACAAAGTTGATCACAGAAAACATTACCCTATTTGTTTGGGCTCTTTCACCACCTATTAGATTTATCTGTCAGACAATCTAATCAAATGAGTAGGAATATGTCGTTTAGAAATACTTTGAGGAAAAAACATTAAGTTAAAATAGCTGACACATGACCAACAATCAGAATATTCTGTAATTGTTTTTAAAAATGTATGTGAGAATATTATTAATGCTGACAAAATTTCATTGTATAAAAAAATGCTCACATTCTTCATGTACAATCTTGGAAATAGCTACTGATAATGAAAGAATTTATTTGCTTAGGAAAATCTGGGGGTGGTGACCCGTTTCACAACCATTCCTGAGGTGAATGTCCACTTTATCCTAGGCCTCTGGCCATAGGCAATTGATACAATGGATAAAGATACCTAACCTCAAAATATTACTTTTCACAAGCATTCAAAACGCGTGAGGGAAGATACAGAGATCAAGGCTAGTAGAGCTGAGTTATACAAATGACAATTCTCTAGAGAGAACAAACCATCTTAGCTGCCATGCTCCATAGCAAAGGTTAATAGAAATTCTTGCCACACCATGAAATGTGAAACACTAAGGGCCTAGGCCATTCAAGAATAAAATACTGGACAACTTCCTGGGCAAAGAATCCTGATTAGCTGAACTCCTGGCTAAAGGCAAGAGTCAAGAGGAGGCAAGAGTCTGCAAGAAAGTTAGAAATGCCAGCTAGAATGTCAGCTTCAGCAACAAAGGAAAAAGCCTCTACTTGCATTTCTTTGTTTACAATATGTCTATTTCTATGTTAGCCTTTAATATATAATAACTATGAGCTTTCTTTCCTTTCATATGCTGTGTATTTGTGGAATATAAAGATAGAATTACTATAAATTATAATAAATGGATATCACCTGGAGAACCTGGAATCAGTAAAATGTGGTCTCATGACATTGTCCCTTGCTTAGTAGCTGGATATAAATTTGGGATGTTTCCCATTGGAGAAGAGAGTGAGTGTTAGTTATTACATATGGAATAATTACTTCTAGTTGTATGGAGGATATAGATATGTGGGAAAAAAGGATTTGTGTGTGGGTGTAGGGATGTGTGTATGTAGGTGCATACACACACACACACACACACACACACACACACACACACACACACACACACACACATATCCCAGGCAGCCAGAGATGCCAGAATGTTGGAGACACAAACTGGGATGGTTGCCCAGCTCCTAATGATTTCCCCAATGCCATGCCTGCAAGATATATTCTGTCCCCTGGACATGGCTATTTGTTCCAAGAATAGAGATACCTGACTCAAGTTAGGTCAATTAGATTTGCTCTCCTAACAATTTGAAAACCTGAATTGAGACACATGAAAAAAGAAGGAGGTTAGAGTTGCATAACCCTTAGCAATGCTGTAGAAAGCATGTCTTCAATCCCTAGCTGCTGGAGGTCCTGGAACTTCTTTGTTTTATTCTTCACAAAACAATCATTCAGTTCTTCCTTTATTCTATGATCACTCCCAAACCTTTGCAATATATCATTTGCTTGAATTTTTTAAAAAATAGGAAAAAGTAGGGCAGGGAGTCTAATCTTAAAATTAAGCTGAACTGAGAGGGCTGATGAAAATGCATATATTTGTTTAGAGGGCTGTGTTCATATGTCACAGAAATAGGAGGGAAATATACTATGGATATATATCTTATCTTACCTTATCTTCCACATTGCTCATGGACCACTTTCCTCTCTGAAACACCAGTTCTTTGAACTTCGCTCTTCTTTATATTATTAAGAATTGATTTTAGCTGTAACTAATACAAAATAGCACAAACAAGTAGGGAATTAGTTTTCTTATGGAAGAAGTATTGATACAAAGGTACTGCTCAGGTGGCAGCTCACCAATACTGTTGAAGCCCAGGCCCCTCCTGTCTTTCCTGCATTGTCCTTAGCATGTGGCTCTCATCCCTGTGGTTATAAAATGACTGCAGGATCTCTAGGCATCAAGCCAGCATAACAGACAGAAGAAGGCTGAAAAGGAAGAGGCAGCATCAACAGCTTTCTGCTTATGTCTCATTGGCCAGAACTCTGTTGTATGGCCTCCTCTAGCTATAAGAAAGGCTGGAAAATTAATTCTTTTAAGCAAAAAAAGTAAGGAAGAATAGGGTTGGAATGAGTGATGAGTGAACCAATGCACTGTATCTTCCATAGCCTTCCAGAAAAATCTTAATGAATTTTCTTTGTTATAATAATGCTTAGAAATAAAAGGTAAAGTAGACTCCCCTGTACAGTTTTCTGGTTTCCTGGACAGAAATTCAATCACACACTGAAACCTGTCCTCACTCATACCTGTTGCCAATAGACTTCATTCACAACTATGTATCACTGATCCACTCAGCAAATCAGTGTATGTGTGTATGTGTGTGTGTGTGAGAGAGAGACAGAGAGAGAGAGAGAGAGAGAGAGAGAGAGAGAGAGAGAGAGAGAGATTCCATTTTATTTATTTATTTATTTGACTTTAAACAATTAAAACTTTTATCTTTTTTTTTTTTTTTTTGTGGTACGCCGGCCTCTCACGTTGCGGAGCACAGGCTCCGGATGCACAGGGCCAGCGGCCATGGCTCACTGGCCCAGCCGCTCCGCGGCATGTGGGATCCTCCCAGACCGGGGCACGAACCCGTGTCCCCTGCATCGGCAGGCGGACTCCCAACCACTGCGCCATCAAGGAAGCCCAAAACTTTTATCTTTTTAGAGCGTTTTTAGGTTCACAGTAAAAGTGAGCAGAATGTACAGAGTCCCCATACACCCCTGTGCTCCCCGCCCCTAACCTTCCCACCATCACCATTGCGTACCACAGCAGTACATTTGTTACAATCAATTAACCGGCATTGACATGTTATTATCACTCCAAGTCTATAATTGACATCACTGTGTGTATGGGTTTTGACAAATGTATAATGATATGTATCTACCATTAAAGTACCATACAGAATATTATTACCCTAAAAATTCCCTGTGCTTCACCTATTAAGAGAGATGCCATTTTTAAATGAGAAATACACTTACATGGGACAGAGTCCAGATGTACAAAAATTTACCTCTCATCCTTGTCCCTCACCCTTGTCCCCATCCCAGATGCCATCGGTTATCAACTTACTGGAGATCCTTCTAGAGAGAGTTTATGTATTCATAACCAAAAATGTGCATGAGTTGCAATCCTCTCTTAAAATCTCTGGTTCCATCTTTGCACATTTCACAAACAGGTGAGCATGCCAACATCTTTACCAGGGGAAGAAAAGGGCAGTTAATCCTCACTCAACGGCTTTGTGCCAGGTGCCTCCATATACCCTGTCTCATTTAATCCTCACAATACTGCATGTTCAGGCTGAAAATCTGAGGCTCAGAGTACTTAGATGGCACATTAGACCACAGAGCTAGTAAAGGATTGAGCTGGCGTTTAAAGCCCTGTGTCGGTTAGCTTGCCTCTGAAACATCTACTTTTGAGCTTCTCTGGCCTTGTTTATTCCAACTTTTGATCTACCACACTTCTGCCAGACTGTTGACTCTTTCTGCCACAACTGACTACACAGTTCTTTTTTTTTTTTTTGGAGTATAATTGCTTTACAATGGTGTGTTAGTTTCTCCTTTATAACAAAGTGAATCAGCTATACATATACATATATCCCCATATCTCTTCCCTTTTGCATCTCCCTCCATCCCAGGGAATTCCAGGGAATTCCAGAGGCTGCTCCTTTTGACTGAGGCCACCTGTGTGCCCTTGGCAGCCACTACTAAAGTAGCTGGGGCTGAGGGTCAGTTACAGTGTGTCTTTTTATTTTAATTTCTGTTTCCTTAGTTTCTAGTACAGTTCCTGGCACTCAGCAAGTGTGCAATAAATCTTGGTTACATGAATGAATCTCTTCCTAACATACATAATATGTACTCACTTGTTAATTAAGATAGACGGTATCCATTGTCTTTGTTTATGTTCAACCAATTAATAAAGTAAATCATCTTCTAACTAGTTAAACCAGACTACATGAGAGAATCAAGATAAATGTACCTAACAAATTGCCTGATGTATAATAGGCAACAATAAATGTTAGTTTATTTCCCTTTAGGATTAAGCAGATTATGTAAATATATTTTATTGGGAACAGTGTCAACTTTCCTGTTTATGGCTTGTAACACATTCAGAAGAATCAACAAAGATTTCAGTTTTTATTATCTGCACAGTCTCTACTTGAGACTTCCTGAGATCATCAATCTTAGCTGTGGGGAGGCATAATTAGGATATAATCTGAGATATCATAGTAGTAATGATATTAGAAAGTACAGGAAGTATTAAGAAAATATGGCTGCTATTAAAATGGTTTCAATGTGAAAAATCATAGCTGCCATGTAGTACCTAGTACAGGCCAGGCACCATGCTAGGTGCTTCACATACCTTATTGCTGATCATCAAAACAACCCTAAAAGGAGGGAATTATAAGTGCTAGATACACCATAATGGACAAGGTTTGTAATTAGGATACCAGATATGCAGAGCCACCCATATTTTTATATTAAAAATATTATTAAATTCCTATGCTAGAAATAAGAATTTGCGAATTTCTTTACAATTATTTGTTTATTATTATTTAAAAAGTTTGAATTACACAAACGGGGTCACTATTACCTTTCTAGAGCCTAGGATTTCTAAAAGTCTTAATTTCACACCCTCTGCTCCAGCAGATATTATTATCTCAAGTTTAGAAGTGAGGAAATTAAAACTCAGAGAGGTTGGATAGCAACTGAATCAGTCAGGGGTCATCAGAGGAGCAAAAAGAAAAAAGAGGTGATACTCAAATGAGAACTTGCATTAGCCCCTTAACTGGAGCTGAGCTGCTGAAAATGCTACAGAAGTCAGTTCTGAATCCACTGAAGATGTGCCACTGCAACTAGGTCTGGAATCAGCTGGAGCTGCCAGATTCTGGAATAATCCAGCTGAAAACACTTAGCCATCTCTAGCAATTGCAACTCTGTTGGAGTCAGAGCAGGAGACCTTTCTCATCTTCTTGCCTTCTGATCTCTTGCCAGTGTCTGCTGCAAGAAGAACTGAACAGAAAATCAGCACATGAGGGAGTCTGGGAAGTGGAGCCTGCAGACTCCGAGCCCTGCAGAGCAGAATGGAGAAGGATGGGTATGGGTTGGGCAGATGACAGGCAGACATCCAGGACACCCATATAGTGGGAAAGCGGTATGGCAAGGCTGCCCCATGCTGCCTGTCTGTAAAATGTGTATATTTAATGGCAAAGCTATACTATTGAGTTCATCTTATTTATTTCACTTGAAAATTCATGTTTGAGTGAATCTAATTCACTTTCCTTGAACATTTATATTTCTGAGGTCTGAAAGCTGGTTCATTTGTCCTCTAATTCAGCTCTTTATTAAACTTTGAATATGATCTTCCAAATGAGTGGAGAAATGTTCCATATTGGTGACTTTTTGAGTATTGGCATTGGTGCACACTGGTTGAAATCTTAGCATTCTGGATCCCTGCTGGGATCTTCTGTTGCTACTCATTATGTCATTTTCTCATGCTGCAAAGAAAATGTTTGAAACTGAAATGGCAATTTATATTCATACTTGCAATATCTCAGTTATTTGGTAACAATCCTTAAAATGTGACCAGGGCCAAATGACTTTGGATTTTTCCATTGCTGTTGCCCTTTCAATAATGATCATTCAGAAAACACCCTGAATTAGGTACTGGGGTTACTACAACAGACAAGATAAAATCCCTATTAATGAGGGGCTCCTACCCTAATATTTGACCCAAACAGAGAGATTTTCTCTTAGTCCCCAGCAAACACTTTCCTCTGAGAGAAACATTCAACTTAGGATGTATATCTTATTTTCTTTTTAAAGACACCAGTTTTCCACTTCAACCAAAGGAATCAAAGACAAAAGAGAGACATTAAGAGGGTAATTTTTTAATCATAATATATTCTTGGGATGATGCCAGGTTAACCAGATATTCTTCCTAACTTGTAACATTGGTCATCTATTTCTTTGCTGGAGCAATAATGGCTGTAAAGTGATCTTCTCTTGAGAGTATTTGTTATCTGACAGTGGAAGGACAGGTGGAATACTCTGGCCTGACTTTATTCTTATGTTGCTGCCACACAAGTATCATGGCAGTGACGAGTGCAGATAGTAACAGAGTGATTCTGTAACTCAGAACCATCAGAATACTCTCCAGGAGTAGAGTATGGGATATGGCCAACTGTGAGGAATTTTTCCCAACTTTACATTCTCATTAAAAAAATACTACCAACCACCTACTAAATTAACCTAGAATTCATGGCAGGATTCTTCAGTATACATAAATCAGTCAATGTGATAAACCATATTAACAAATTGAAAAATAAAAACCATATGATCATCTCAATAGATGCAGAAAAAGCTTTTGACAGTATTCAACACCCACTTATGATAAAAACTCTCCAGAAAGTGGGTATAGAGGGAACCTACCTTAACATAATAAAGGCCATATATGACAAACCCACAGCAAACGTCATTCCCAATGGTGAAAAACTGAAAGCATTTCCTCTAAGATCAGGAACAAGACAAGGATTTCCACTCTCACCACTGTTATTCAACATAATATTGGAAGTCCTAGCTACAGCAATCAGAGAAGAAAAAGAAATAAAAGGAATCCAAATAGGAAAATAAGAAGTAAAACTGTCACTCTTTGCAGATGACATGATACTCTACTTAGAGAATCCTAAAGATGCCACCAGAAAACTACTAGAGATAACCAATGAATTTTGTAACGTTACAGGATACAAAATTAATGCACAGAAATCTCTTGCATATACACTAATGATGGAAAATATGAAAGAGAAATTAAGGAAACACTCTCATTTACCACTGCAACAAAAAGAATAAAATACCTAGGAATAAACCTACCTAGGGAGACGAAAGACCTGTGTGCAGAAAACTATAAGACACTGAAAGAAATTAAAGATGATATCAACAGTTGGAGAGATATACCATGTTCTTAGATTGGAAGAATCAATATTGTGAAAGTGACTATACTACCCAAAGCAATCTACAGGTTGAATTCAATCCCTATCAAATTACCAATGGCATTTTTTACAGAAATAGAACAAAAAATCTTAAAATTTGTATGGAGACACAAAAGACCCTGAATAACAAAAGCAGTCTTTATGGAAAAAAATGGAGCTGGAAGAATCAGACTCCTTGCCTTCAGACTGTATTACAAAGCTACAGTAATCAAGACAATATGGTACTGGCACCAAAACAGAAACATAGATCAATGGAACAAGATAGAAAGCCCAGAGGTAAACCCATTCACGTATGGTCAACTAATCTATGACAAAGGAGGCAAGTATATACAATGGAGAAAAGACAGTTTCATCAATAAGTGATGCTGGGAAAACTGGACAGCTACATGTAAAAGAATGAAATTAGAACACTCCCTAACATGATACACAAAAATAAGCTCAAACTTGATTAGAGACCTAAATGTAAGGCGAGAAACTATAAAACTCTTAGAGGAAAGCATAGGAAGAACACTCTCTGACATAAATCACAGCAAGATCTTTTTTGATCCACATCCTAGAGTAATGGAAATAAAAACAAAAATAAACAAATGGGACCTAATGAAACTTCAAAGCTTTTGCACAGCAAAGGAAACGATAAAAGAGATGAAAAGACAACCCTCAGAATGGGAGAAAATATTTGCAAATGAATCAACAGACAAAGAGTAATCTCCAAAATATATGAACAGCTCATGCAGCTCAATATTAGGAAAACAAGCAACCCAATCCAAAAATGGGCAGAAGACCTAAGCAGACATTTCTGCAAAGAAGATATATAGATGGCCAAGAAGCACATGAAAAGCTGCTCAACGTCACTAATTATTAGAGAAATGTAAATTAAAACTACAATGAACAAAAATAAGCAAATGGGACCTAATGAAATTTAAAAGCTTTTGCATAGCAAAGGAAACCATAAACAAGACCAAAAGACAACCCTCAGAATGGGAGAAAATATTTGCAAATGAAGCAATGGACAAAGGATTAATCTCCAAAATTTACAAGCAACTCATGCAGCTCAATAACAAAAAAACAAATAACCCAATCCAAAAATGGGCAGAAGACCTAAATAGACATTTCTCCAAAGAAGATATACAGAGTGCCAACAAACACATGAAAGAATGCTCAACATCACTAATCATTAGAGAAATACAAATCAAAACTACAATGAGATATCCTCTCACACCAGTCAGAATGGCCATCATCAAAAAATCTAGAAACTATAAATGCTGGAGAGGGTGTGGAGAAAAGGGAACCCTCTTACACTGTTGGTGGGAATGTAAATTGATACAGCCACTGTGGAGAACAGTATGGAGGTTCCTTAAAAAGCTACAAATAGAACTACCATATGACCCAGCAATCCCACTACTGGGCATATACCCTGAGAAAACCATAATTCAAAAAGAGTCATGTACCAAAATGTTCATTGCAGCTCTATTTACAATAGCCCAGAGATGGAAACAATCTAAGTGTCCATCATCGGATGAATGGATAAAGAAGATGTGGCACATATATACAATGGAATATTACTCAGCCATAAAAAGAGACGAAATTGAGCTATTTATAATGAGGTGGATAGACCTAGAGTCTGTCATACAGAGTGAAGTAAGTCAGAAAGAGAGAGACAAATACCGTATGCTAACACATATATATGGAATTTAAGAAAAAAAAATGTCATGAAAAACCTAGGGGTGAGACAGGAATAAAGACACAGACTTACTAGAGAATGGACTTGAGGCTATGGGGAGGGGGAAGGGTAAACGGTGATAAAGCGATAAAGAGGCATGGACATATATACACTACCAAACGTAAGGTAGATAGCTAGTGGGAAGCAGCCGCATAGCACAGGGAGATCAGCTCGGTGCTTTGTGACCGCCTGGAGGCGTGGGATAGGGAGGGTGGGAGGGAGGGAGATGCAAGCGGGAAGAGATATGGGAACATATGTATATATATAACTGATTCATTTTGTTGTGAAGCTGAAACTAACATACCATTGTAAAGCAATTATACTCCAATAAAGATGTTTAAAAAAAAAATCTACAAACAATAAATGCTGGAGAGGGTGTGGAGAAAAGGGAACACTCTTGCACTGCTGGTGGGAATGTGAATTGGTTCAGCCACTATGGAGAACTGTATGGAGGTTCCTTAAAAAACTACAAATAGAACTACCATATGACCCAGCAATCCCACTACTGGGTATATACCCTGAGAAAACCAAAATTCAAAAAGAGTCATGTACCAAAATGTTCTTTGCAGCTCTATTTACAATAGCCCAGAGAGGGAAACAACCTAAGTGCCCATCATCGGATGAATGGATAAAGAAGATGTGGCACATATATACAATGGAATATTACTCAGCCATAAAAAGAAACGAAATTGAGCTGTTTGTAATGAGGTGGATAGACCTAGAGTCTGTCATACAGAGTGAAGTAAGTCATAAAGAGAAAGACAAATACCATATGCTAACACATATATATGGAGTTTAAGAAAAAAAATGTCATGAAGAACCTAGGGATAAGACAGGAATAAAGACACAGACCTACTAGAGAATGGACTTGAGGATATGGGGAGGGGGAAGGGTAAGCTGTGACAAAGTGAGAGAGTGGCACGGACATATATACACTACCAAATGTAAAACAGATAGCTAGTGGGAAGCAGCCGCATAGCACAGGGAGATCAGCTTGGTGCTTTGTGACCACCTAGAGGGGTGGGATAGGGAGGGTGGGAGGGAGGGAGATGCAAGAGGGAAGAGATATGGGAACATATGTATACGTATAACTGATTCACTTTGTTGTAAAGCAGAAACTAACACACCATTGTAAAGCAATTATACTCCAATAAAGATGTTAAAAACAAACAAAAAAACCCCCAAAACTACAATGAGTTAACACCTCACACCAGTTAGAATGGGCATCATCAGTAAATCTACGAACAACAAATGCTGGAGAGGGTGTGGAGAAAAGGGAACCCTCTTGCACTGTTTGTGAGAATGTAAATTGATACAGCTGCTATGGAGAACAGTATGGAGGTTCCTTAAAAAACTAAAAATAAAATTACCATATGATCCAGCAATCCCACTACTGGGCATATACCCAGATAAAACCATAATTCAAAAAGACACATGCACCCCAATGTTCATTGCAGCACTATTTACAGTAGCCAGGTCATGGAAACAACCTAAATGCCCATCGACAGACAAATGGATAAAGAAGATGTGGTATATATATACAATGGAATATTACTCAGCCATAAAAAGGAACTAAATTGGATCATTTGTTGAGACGTGGATGGTTCTAGAGACTGTCATACATAGTGAAGTAAGCCAGAAAGAGAAAAAGAAATATCATATTTTAACGCATATATGTGGAACCTAGAAAAATGGCACAGACGAACCGGTTTGCAGAGCAGATATTGAGACACAGATGTAGAGAACAAATGTATGGACAACAAGAGGGGAAAGCGGCGGGGGGGTAGGGGTGGTGGTGTGATGAATTGGGCGATTGGGATTGACATGTATACACTGATGTGTATAAAATTGATGACTAATAAGGAACTGCTGTATAAAAAAAAATTAAATAAAATTAAAAAATTAAAATAAAAAGAAATGGTGGGGGAAGCAGAGCCTGGCTGCCTTATATTCTTTGTGCCTTGGCCACAGAGGCAGCTCTTCTAAACCCCAGACCACTCTGGACATTCTAAATATGTCATCTTTTGTTATTATATTTTACTGTCTTCTTGCTCAATTGGATATTTTTGCTTGGCATACCTTTCTTCTCTAACACTTCTTGTTCAAATATATCTCCAAACTAAATTCTACCTCTTCCAGGCAACTCTTCACTTGAAACCAATCTAGACTTTCTCTGCTTTCCTACAGCACTTGTGTTCCCAATGGTTGTATTCAGGGAAGATTGCCGTACTACGTATCAAACTGCCATGAAGTCAGGGAGGTTTTGTCCACCTTAGTATCTTCATTGTGCCCTGCAAATATTAGGTACTCAAAGATTTAATTGCTTTTTAAAGAAGAGAACATTTGCCCTTATATAGGTTATTGATAATTCTCTCTATACAGGTCAAGATTTTCCAAATTTGTTTCCCTATTTCCACCATATGGAATGACTTCTTCCCATTTAGGCTCTGCTCAAATGCCACATCAAAAACAAAACCTCCCTTGAATCTTCCTTGATGAAAATAGTATCAAGTTCCTTTGAATGCACAATAGGACACTTTCTGTCCCTCTCTGAGGACACTGAGCTTTCTCTCATATATTATACAGCCGCATACATGTCTATTCTGCACAATTGTAAGTTACTTAAGAAAATATCCATGTTATAGAACTGTAAGAGTATCAGGTCTGCAGTGAGAGGAACATGGCTTCAAACTCAGACAATGCCAGTTAATATCTGGATAGCAGTGAGTAAAGGGCTTGAGTTCTCTGAATCTCAGTTTCCTTATTGTAAAATAAGGCTAATAATGTATCCTTCAGAGACTTTTTGGTGAGGATTACATTCTATAAGATCAAAGTAAATGACAAACATTGGGCATTCAGAATGATAAGTCCCTTTTCCCAGATTTATCCTTGAGACTTCCCCAGAACCTAGAACAGTCCCTGGCATGAAGTATATTCTCAACTTTTGTTTGCTTAATGAATTGAATTAGGCCAGTGGAATTACTATTCTAGAAAATTAATGAGATCTATGTGGGAAAAAAATGGACTCCATTGACAAGAAGATTAGGAAACATCAAGTTGTATCTAAATACATTTTTTAAGCCTTTTAAAAAAGGATTTAATTAGAAACATCCATCAAGAACTGACATGTGATTTGCATTACAAAGTTTTAAGCATTCTATTCAAACCAACTTTCTTGATGGCATCATCAAGCTACGATGATATAGTGATTCCATTATCCTCTTGCTTTGTGGGAAAAGGGCTTGGTTAAACCTCAACAAGTTTGCCATGAACAACAGTATGCCCTGGTTGGTGACGTTAACGTACAGATCCAGCTGCCCTTTATCTTATGGAGAGATGTCCAACTGTCCACTGAATGGTGAAATGTTCACCATCCGGCCTACAGGCCGGATGGGCAGGCTGTTGGTGAAGCCTTCATCCACCCACTTCTGCCCTTTGTATTCCATTGATTTCAGTCCTGTGTAAATGTACATGAAGCTGCTAGCTAACAGGACCTTAATAAGGTCCTCCCTGGAGGAAAAACTGGAGACTACGTTTTTTTAAAAATAGGATTTAAAAAAACTTATGATTATTTAATGTTCATGATTTGGCTATTATATCTCTTCACAGAGAATCTCACAAGGCTAGTGTTCATTGCAGCAGAGGTTGGGAAATACAGAAATAGGCTACTGGTCTTAGAGAGAGCGGGAAGAAATCCTGTCTGCCCTCAGGTTGTCTTTCTTGTCTGAGGCTGACTGGCCGTCTCTGCAGAGGCTCCCCAGGTTGACATTTCCAAGGTAGCTTCTCCGTGGCCCACAGTCTGACCTTCAGGCTCTTAAAGCTGGCTGATTACCCTAAGGATGTGGACTATCTCTCATGGACTGACTCACATTACCAAGTTTAGAGACCGATGAATAAACATTGATCAGAATTTGCTAATTTGTCATGAGCATTCTTACTTCAGGTGGAATTTACCATATGGATTGGCCTAATTACATAAGTTTTTCCCTCATCGTCTGATCTACTGAGAAAGTCAAATTATAACTTTAAGGTTGTTGGTAAGCTTGAATCAGAAAAAGTCGGAAACTACTGAACTGACTTTAAGAGATGTCCTCAGTTAGACCTTCTGCCCCTTCCCCTCTCCCTTTCTCCTTCTCATCTATTCATCAACAACACTTCTTGGAAACCAATAATGTGAGGCAGAGGGCTCTGGGGTGAGCCTCCCTAATTTCTAATCACAGATGTTCTTCTTCTAGCTATGTGATCTTGGTGAGGTGATTTAACTTCTTAATGCTGCCGTGTCCTCTTGCATAATAGCACCCACTCCAAGCATGTTAGAGAAATTAATATATGCAGATGACTTAGAACAGCAACAGGCACCAATGGTTTGCATACCTCTTTAATGTGCACATAGGTTAGATAGGCTGTGCTTTTTAAATTTTATTTTTTATGTACATTGGAAAATTGAGTTTCAAAGTGATTAATTGTTCTGCCCTAGGTCACACTCAGTTAATAAGTAGCAGAGTTTGTTCAGGCCCACGTAAAAATCTACTGTTTATTTTAGAAAATCATGGATTTTGGCATCCTGGGGGAAGAAATAAAACATAATAGTTATGTGGGCTCTCATTTCCCTTTTAAAAAATTCTGTAGAAATGAAGGGTGGACTCTAGTTTTTATGTTTATCATCAACTTCTGAAAGATTTTGTCATTTTCCATATTTATCTCCTATAATTTGGACCTCCCTTAAATGATGTCTTAACAAATGAGATCAATTTTCCTCTGAAATGTTTTTTTTTTTTTAAAGAAATTACAGTCATCCCAGACTCACGTTCTTAGGGAGAAAACAGTACATTTGGCAATTTCCATTGTTTCTGGTTGTGATCAGGTTGAATTTCAAGCAGTCATCTTCAAGCTATGCCCTAATTAAGATGAACAGATATTGTCAGTCAGCCTGTTTAATCAGTTTCCCATCTGGCATAATCATGTTTATGAGCAGGATCTGCTTTTGCTTGGCTTGGGAAATAGCTAAAATCGACAGCACAAGGCAATCACATCTCCTAAGGTAAGGGCCCACTCTTCACTTCTAATCTTTGCTGGGAAAGCACAATTTCAAAGCTGCAGAATAAGTGTATGGGATATTTGAAATGCTGGAGCCCCATTTGGTTCATGGTATCCATCCATCCATCTATCCATCCATCCACTCATCCATCCATCCATCCATTCTTTCATCTATATTTCTCCTTACTTCCATCCATTCCCTCCCAGTAAATATCCCTTGAGCCCCTCATATGTGCTGGCCTCTCTATGACCCAGGGCATACTGTTATAAAAGAGAGAGTATTCCTGCTCTCAAGAAGCTCTTGGTGTAATAGAAAACGTCTCAAAAACATATGGATCTAAAAAATAACGCCTAGGGCTATTTAGGGGAGGGTAGCATATGAAAAATTTTTGCATTGAAAATAATTTTCTATACAGTTTTGTATTCTATCTCTAAAAATGGTAGTTGTGCCAAAGGAGGGTATAGAAGTTAACTATTATTACACTATTTCCTCAAAGGAGCATGCCTTTGATAAATTATTTGTATCTCTATGGTGGATGGTGCTTTATTGGTCTCCTGACTAAACAAAAACCAGAAAACACTGGGAGAGAGATTTCAAGTTAACACAGGTGTGAATGAGCTAATACCAATTCTTTCTATCAGGAGAACAATTCAGACATCAGAGAAAAATAAAAAAAACTTTGGGAATGTTGCTGCATATCCCCTATAGGCCACTCAGATCTTAGCCAATGTGGCAGCTCTTGTTATGTAAACAGATGCAGGAAAGATGCTAAAATGCTCCTTGGTTCAATAATGCCCACAATGTTATATTTCACAAGGGCTTAGTCAAAATTCTGTTAATAAGAGACTTATGCAACTAGAACATGTTGTTTTAGGAAGAAAATGAATAGTTGCTAAGAGGAGGCATGTTTGCTCTTAGGAAATTCCACTTGACACTGGCTACAACCCTTACTAGAAGAGAGAATGAAATGGAATAGGAGTTCCCATCTTCTTTCAACCAATCTCAGGGTCCACGCCTTCCCCTCTGCCTGTGAGCTTGTGAAGCCTGGGCAGAAGGAAGCCTTCATTGGCATATGAGGAAAGCCCTAGGAGGCTTGAATTCCTTTCTTAAGTAAAGAGGGTTGGAGTTTCACACAGGAAAGTGGTGGTGACACCTCCATACAGGGATTCTTGAGGTGTGACTGCAGGAGGAAGACAAGAACAGGGAGCAGTAAGAGGGTCACTGGGAAGGGAGATGAGGAGCAAGAGCACATTTACAACCAACATATTTCCCTACTGTGAGCTCTTCTACACCTCCTTGAAAAGTATGAACGATTCCGACAAAGTCATCACCTCCTGTCTCTATGGCCTGGGTGCTTGCCCAAATCATTAGTAGAAGAACTTATTACACTTCTTTTAGTGTTCTTTCTTCAAGGAGGAGGGTGTGGGATTATTCACAGAAGCTGTTCCAGACAGCATGTGGAACCATATGCTTTGGGGGAGGCATGGCAAGTGGAAGGGAGAGAACAGACCTTCCTCTTGGAGTCACCTGTATGGAGAAGACCACTGATCATCATGTCTTTCCAGGCATTGCAGACTGTAGGGTGGATTTCCTGGATTCTCCTGATAACCTCCTCCTCACCCAGGGACAGAAATGGGACCTGCCATACTCTGGTTACATGAAAAAGCACTTCATAATGGTTTAAGTTGTTTAAATAAGAAGTGGACCACAGAGGCAGGAATTGAAATCTTTGGTGCTGGAAGTGTTTTAGGGGACGTTGCTCAACAAATTGGAAGAGATATTTGGGGTGGAATTCAAACACTATAAGGGTGACCCAAAGCTCCCAAACTTGACTGCACATCAAAATCATCTATTGAGCTGTCGAAAATACAAATATGTGGGTTCTACCCCAAGACTGGCCAAATCAGAGCATCTGGAGGTAGAGGCAAAGAATCTATATATTTTTCACATAGCGATTCTAAGACAGCCATGTTTTAGACCCAGTGGACTAGACAAACTTTAAGCTAGAAATTCAACTCTGAGATTTTATGTTTCACGTGAAAAGCAACTTCAATCTCAGAAGACTGATAAGCTTTGACTGCCACCCTATATGTTGGATCACTTTTTAAGGTCTGGTCCTTCAGTATCTTGTATATATTGGGTGAGTTTTACCGAGTGTTGAAAGATTGCCACAGTAAGTATGGTTGCCTTTCAGTTACTACCTGCTGGTGTTGGCAGGTAGAGCTATGAGTGACCTGGTGCGTGGGTTACCAAAGACCTACAAATAAGCTGAAAAAGGAATTCTGGAATCCTTCCTGGGACACTGAGAACCATGGATGTAACACCATCTGGTACCAATTTTCTTTCTTCTTCATGTGAGCGGAGGTCAGCAGTGAGGGAAAAATATAATGATGAAGACAAGATAAGTGATATAATACAAGCATTGCTCCACATCGACCTTCCCATGTTGGCCAGGCAAGCACAGGGCAGAGACCCACAGTAACTGGCCATTTTATAAAGGGCCCTGGCAAAACTCTTCTCTCTGAGGCTCAGTTTTATATGTGTCACAAAATAACCAAGGGAAGGCTCTTTAAGGACAGAGCTAGTGTGGAACCCAAAGTGATGGGATGCAGTACTGGAGAATAAGCTGTGTACAATTTAGCACATGGACTTAAGGATTTGTTTTTGGGTGCTGCCACACGTTTACATCAATCTTAGTTACAGCCCAACATGCCTATCATACTCTTGTCTCCATGGAACCTTCTATGAAAGCTAGCCTCCAGCCCATCAGCCATATCACTTCTGTGCTTCGTAAATGGAGGACCGAACCATTCCAATGGTTCATTGCTGAAAAGATGAAGCTCAACTCCTTAGGCTGAGTGCCTTCTGCTTACCTCTCTAGATTGGTCTTCAACTCCATATTTTTCATGCCCCATACTTGAACTATAAGTTCTTACCTACCCCTGAACAAGCTTTGTAGGGCTTTGCCTGCTTGATTTTGCTGATGGCATTTACTCCACTCATATCTCCTGACTACCTAGTGATTCTGCAGACTACAGTTGAAGTTCTTCACAATTTTCCCTCTGGTTCTCTACCCCCAAGCACAGTTGCTCTCCAGGCTTGGGGCTACTGTTGTATCTAGAATATAAATTTGTATATAATTGATTATACTTTGCAATTATTGTTTTTTCATTATCGGTAATTGCTTAATTTGTTTAAAAAAATATTGAAATATAGTTGATTGATGATGTTGTGTAAATGTTTGGAGTTGTCTTGTTTATCTATTTTTTAAATTTATAGTAGTGTGTATATTTTAATCCAAAACTCCTAACTTATCCCTCCCCCACATGTCCCCTTTGGTAACCATAGATTTGTTTTCTATGTCTGTGGGTCTATTTCTGTTTCATAAATAAGTTTGTTTGTACCATTTATTCATTTATTTAAAAAAATTATTTATTTATTTATTTATTTAGGCTGTGTTGGTTCTTTGTTGTTGCACACTGGCTTTCTCTAGTTGTGGCAAGCAAGGGCTACTCTTCGCTGTGGTATGTGGGCTTTTCATTGCAGTGGCTTCTCTTGTTGTAGAGCATGGGACCTAGGCATGCAGGCTTCAGTAGTTGTGGCACACTGGCTCAATAGTTGTGGCTCACGGGCTCTAGAGCACAGGCTCAGTAGTTGTGGCACATAGGCTTAGTTGCTCCGTGGCATGTGGGATCTTCCTGCACCAGGGCTTGAACCCCTGTCCCCTGAATTGGCAGGCAGATTCTTAACCACTGTGCCACCAGAGGAGTCCCTGTACCATTTTTTTTAGATTCCACATATCAAGTGATACCATATGATATTTGTCTTTCCCTGTCTGACTTACTTCACTTAGTATGATAATCTCTAGGTCCATCCATGTTGCTGCAAATGGCATTATTTCATTATTTTTTATGGCTGAGTAATATTACATTGTGTATATATACCACATCGTCTTTATCCATTCATCCATCGATGGACACTTAGGTTGTTCCATGTCTTAGCTATTGTAAAAAGTAATGCTGGGAACATTGGAATGCAAGTATCTTTTCAAATTATGGTTTTCTCTAGATACATGTCCAGGAATGGGATTGAAGGATCATATGGTAGCTCTGTTTTTAGTTTTTTAAGGAACCTCCATACCGTTATTTGTAGTGGTTGTACCAATTTACATTCCCACCAAAACCGGATACTATAAACTCTTAGAGGAAAACATAGAATGCTCTTTGACATAAATCACAGCAATTTTTTTTGCAATAATGGAAATTAAAACAAAAATAAACAAATGGAACCTAAGTAAACTTAAAAGCTTTTGCACAGCAAAGGGAAACATAAACAAAACAAAAAGACAACCTATAGAATGGGAGAAAATATTTGCAAACAATGCAACCAACAAGGAATTAATCTCCAAAATATACAAACAGCTCATACAGCTCAATATCAAACAAACAAACAAACAAACAACCCTATAAAAAAATGGCCAGAAGATCTAAATAGACATCTCTCCAAAGAAGACATACAGATGGCCAAATGTACATAAAAAGATGCTCAACATCACTAATTATTAGAGAAATGCAGATCAAAACTACAAAGAGGCATCACCTCACACTAGTCAGAATGGTCACCATCAAGAAGTCTACAAATAATAAATGCTGGAGAGGGTGTGGAGAAAAAGGAACCCTCCTACACTGCAATTAATTGTTTATAAATCTGGTCTGTCTATTCTAATAGTCTGTAATTTGTTTAGTGAAGTCATGGCTTATTGTCTTGGTCAGTATCTGGCATCTCAAAGGCCCTTTGTATATATTGTATAGAGGGTGATTTCTATACATAAAAATCCCCTAAATACTGGGGATTTTTATTGTCTTTATGAAACAACAAATTCCAGGAATTTTGAGAAATAGTCATGCAGCAGGAGTATTGATTTGTCAGCCTGTGTTTGCTGTGTTCTTCCTAAGATTCAGACCTACCTGGGTATGTCTAGAATACCAGATAAACAGACACTAGGTATTCCTGGAAAAGACTCTAGGTATTTCAAAGAAGAATTACAAATTTATTTTGAGGAAAACTGGGCAAGTCAGAGGGGAAGAGTGATTTTGAGTGTGGTATTGGTTGGGCCAAAATGTGCCCTCTGTTTTTTAAGTAAAAATAAAAGACACATTTTTCATTTTCACCAAGAACTTTATTGAACAACGTATTCACCTTTTTGTTCCACTACCTTCTGCCATTTTTCAGGTAACTTCATAAGTACATCTTCCCCAAACTTTTTATCTTTTTGAGCAAAAAACTGTTCCAGGTGCCGTTTACAGTCTTCTAGGGAACTGAAATTTTTTCCATTAAGAGAATTTTGTAAAGACCGAGATAAATGGAAATCTGAAGGTGCAATGTCTGGTGAATATGGCAGATGAATCAGAACTTCCCAGCCAAGCTGTAACAGTTTTTGCCTGGTTATCAAAGAAACATGTGGTCATGTGTTACTTTGATGGAAGATTATGTGCTTTCTGTTGACTAATTCTGGACTCTTTTCCTCAAGTGCCACCTTCAGTTGGTCTAATTGGGAGCCATACTTGTTGGAATTAATCATTTTGCTTTCCAGAAGGAGCTCATAATAGAGGACTCCCTTCCAATCCCACCATATACACAACATCACCTTCTTTGGATGAAGACGGGTCTTTGGTGTGGTTGGTGGTGGTTAATTTCACTTGCCTCATGATCTCTTCTGTTCCACATGGTTGTACAGTATCCACTTTTCATCGCCCATCACAATTTGTTTTCAAAACGGGAAGTTTTCATTACGTTTCAGTAGAGAATCGCATGCGGAAATATGGTCAAGGTTTTTTTTGCTTAACTTATGTGGAACTAAAACATCAAAGCGATTCTCATAACCAGGTCAGTGCAAATGATTTTCAATGCTTGATTTGGATATTTTGAGTATTTTGACTATCTCGCTCGTGGTATAATGTTGACTGTTCTCAGTTAATGTCTTGATTTGATCGCTGTCAACTTTAACTGGTCTACCCGACTGTAGAGCTTCATCCAGCGAGAAATCTCCAGCACGAAAGTTCACAAACCACTTTGGACATGTTCAACCAGTCACAGCACCTTCTCCATACCCTGCACAAATCATTTTGTGTGTTTCAGTTGCATTTTTACCTTTCTTGAAATAATAAAGCATAATATGCTGAAAATGTTGCGTTTTTCTTCCGTCTTCAATATTAAAATGGCTACACAAAAATTCACCAATTTTGATAAGTCTTCTTTTAAACGCACGCTGATATGACAGCTGTCACATACAATCTAACAAAATTGTTTCAAACGAATTTAAAGACAACTAAGTGCTACTAGAGCCATCTTACAGAAAAAAAAACTAATGAACATTTTGGCTCACCCAATATAATGCTTATCATTCTGAGAATTGCCTGACTCAGTCCTCATGAGCTGACTGGGGGAAAGTCCTGGGAGAAAGGGCTATAATAATTATGGGGTAAGTAATTAGAGATAGTTTAGCGAAATCAGTGTGAGACTTTCAGAGTCATTTTCTAGCTAAAAGAGATCCTAGCAGTGGTAGGAATGTAATTGTACCACTTGGAGTGACACTGCTAAAATATATGTTGATGTTGATTAGAGATATTGACCTAGACAGGGAGCCAGAGAAGTCAAAGTCTGGAGAGAGAGAGAGAAAATGGAGAGACAGAGAGAGAGAGAGACAGAGAGAATGGAGAGACAGAAATATGCACGAGATGACAGCTCACTTGTAGGGCCTCATAGGCAGGGAAGGAGAGGAGAAATGTGATGGACACAGATGGACACATGGTGAAAGCTTAAGCAAGACATACTCCAGGAGTCTCAGAATTATTTGGAAGAAAGTTTTATTTCTTCCAAATGGGAGAAAGGCAGAAGCAGAGAAATGCTGGTTTTTGTTTTTGTTTTCTTTTGTGAATACAACCTCACTTTTGTTTTTAAACCCCCTTCCTTTCCCTTCCCTTTGGTGTGGCCTTGAAAAACAAACATTACAAAAAGGAGTGCATAATGCAGTTCCTGCCAGTTGATGGACCAAGACATGCATAAGTAAAAAGAAAACCATGCAGAAGTACTTCAGGAGACATAGGATCAAAGTGTCCTCTCCTTTCTAGATTGAACTTCTTGGCAAATAACTTTTAGGATTTAATATTGCCAAAGGTTTTAGCTACTATTTTGTCCCAAAGGAAAGCTAAAGATGGGAAGAAAAGAATTCCTTTCCTCCAGGCTTAACTTCACATCAGTGTATGCCATTGTTGGCATCTGAAAAGAGACTAATTTGCAAGGTGGGTTTAAAAATTAGGTACTTTAATTGTCTTTACATTTTAAAGTTCATGTAGATGAGAAATAGACCAGTAGCTGTTATAAATATGTGGGCCAAAGAGCAGCTCTTGGTAATACAGAAGTAAAGAGTCCTGTCTTATGCTGTTCACTGAGAAAATGCCTCAAGAGGTCGATTTGGGAACTGCTTGCTTAATGTTGACAAAACAGTCATAAAATACTGACCTCAGTATTTCATTGGAAATTAAAAACTGGGAATTTATCTTAAGGTTCTTTTTGACTTAATCACTCTGGTCACAGCATTCCCTGCTCTGCTAGAAGGTGAAAAGTCTATGAGAAATTCCTGGCAACTTCATATACAGGATATAAAAAGAAAAATCAAGCAATTCATTTGCTACTAATTTTAAAGAACTAAGCAACAACACAACAAATGATCACCTAAGATCTAAGAACATGCATCTAAAATGTAGAGCCAACTGGATAATCAGGAATCACTGTGTCATGGACTTATGAACTGAGAGGAGCTGCCAAGATCACCCAATCCAATGCCCTCATTTCACAAATGGGAAATCCAGAGAAATTGAAAGATTGTTGACTGAAAAAGTTTAGCAAGGTGTCTACTAATTCTTGGGCAGAGTAAAGTAGCTATCAGGAAAACAGGACTCAGGTTAGAGCTATGCGGGAAAAGTCATATAATAATTCCTTTAGTTCCCCCAGAGTACAAAGAAGTTAACTAGAACAGTAACACTATAAATGTTTTGTATAAAACTACTTTATTGAGTTATGATTGACATATAAAAAGCTTTACATATTTAATGTAAACAACCTTTTAAAAAATATTTATTTTATTTATTTATTTTCCTTAACATAAATCTTTGTTGAGGCATGCTGGATCTTTTTGTTATGGTGAGTGGTCTGTTCGGGTTTCTCTCTACTTACAGGGCATGGGCTTCTCTCTAGTTGAGATATGCGGGATTTTCTCTAGTTATGGTGTGTGTGTTTTGTCTTCTCTAGTTGTGGCACACAGGTTCCAGAGCACGTGGGCTCTGTAGTTTGCGGCATGTGGACTCTCTCATTGAGGCGCAAGTTCAGAAGTTGTGGCGAGCAGGCTTATTTGCCCTGCAGCATTTGGGATCTTATTTCCCCCGCCAGGGATCAAACCCCTGTCCCCTGCATTGGAAGGTGTATTCTTTACCACTAGACCACCAGGAAAGTCCCTAATGTAAACAACTTGATGAGTTTGGGGATAAGTATATACCCATGAACTCATCAGCACCATCAACATCATAAGCATATCCATCACCTCCCCAAATTTCTTCCCTCCCTTATGATGATGAGGAGGAGAATAATGTGTGGAAAGAAAACTTAACATAAGATCTACTCTCTTAGCAAATTTTAAGTACAATATAGTATTGTTAGCCATAGGTACTACACTATATAGTAGATCTCCGGTTCTTATTTATTTTGCATAAATGAAATTTTGTACCATTTAACATTTCCTCCTCATTTTCCTCTCTGCCCAAACTTGGTAACTACCATTCTACTCTGCTTCTTTGAGTTTGACTATTTTATATTCCACATGTAAACGAGATCTTACAGTATTTGTCTCTCTCTGTCTGGCTTGCTTATTTATTTATCTATCCCATTTTAGTGATGCTTTCTATTTTATTTTATTTTTATTTTTAAAATTATTTATTTATTTATTTTTGGCTGCACCAGATCTTAGTTGAGGCACGCAGGAACTTCATTGTGGCATGCGGACTTGTTTTAGCTGTGACATGTGAACTCTTACTTGTGACGTGCATGGGGGATCTAGTTCCCCAACCAGGGATCGAACCTGGGCCCCCTGAATTGGGAGCCCAGAGTCTAACCCACTGGACCACCAAGGAAGTCCCTTATTTTATTTTTAATTTAATTTTACTTTTTTATTGGAATATAGTTGATTTACAACATTGTGTTAGTTTCAGGTGTATAGCAAAGTGAATCAGTTATACGTGTCTTCCAGGTTCATCCACATTGTCACAAATGGTAGAATTTCCTTTTTTTGTTTTCTTTTAAGATGGAGTAATATTCCATTATATTTATATACCACATTTTCTTTACCCACTCATTTGTAAATGTACATTTAGGTTGTTTCCATATCTTGGCTATTGTGAATGATGTTGCAATGAACATGGGGTTGCACATATGTCTTTAAGATTCTGATTTCAATTCTTTTATATATATACCCAGAAGTTGGAGTGCTTGATCATATGGTAGTTCCATTTTTAACTTCTTGAGGAATCTCCATGCTGTTTTCAGTAACATCTGTACCAATTTACATTCCCACCAACAGTGTACAAGTGTTCCCTTTCCTGTACATTCTTGCCAACGCTAATCTTTTGTTTTTAAAATAATAATTATTTTAGCAGGTGTGAAGTGATATCTCATTGTGGTTTTGATTTGCATTTCCCCAGTGATTAGTGATATTGAGCACATTTTCATGTACCTGTTGGCCATTTTATGTCTTCTTTAGAGAAAAGTCTATTTGAGTCCTTTGCTCATTTTCAAGTAGATTTTGTTGTTTTTGTTGTTATTAAGTTGCATGAGTTCCTTACATAGTTTGGCTATTAACCCTTTATCAGATACATAATTTGAAAATATTTCTTCCATTCTGTAGGTTGCCTTTTCATTCTGTGATTGTTTCCTTTGCAGAAGCTTTTTAGTTTGATGTTATTCCACTTGTTTATTTTTGCTTTTGTTTGTGCTTGTGGTGTCATATTCAAAAAACCATAGCCAAGACCAAATGTCCATAAACTGGTCCCCTGTGTTTTCTTCTAGGAGTTTTATGATTTCAGGTTTTACATTTAAGTCTTTAATCTACTGTGAGTTGACTTTTGTGTCTGGTGTAGGATTAGGGTCCAATTTCATTCTTTTGCATGTGGATATCACATATCGCCACTGCCATTTATGGCAGACCCCATCCTTTCCCCACTGTGTGTTCTTGGCAACCTTGTTGAAGACTAGTTGATTGTAGATTATTTCTGGGCTCTTGATTCTGTTTCATTGGTCTATGTGTCTGTTTTTATGCTAGTTTCATACTGCTTTGATTACTATACCTTTGTAATATAATTTGAAATCAGGAAGTGTGAGGTCTCCAGCTTTGCTCTTCTTGCACAAGGTTGTTTTGGCTATTTGAGACATTTTGTGGTTCCATATAAATTTTAGCATTGTTTTTCTGTGAAAAATATCATTGGAATTTTGATAGGGATTACACTGAATTAGTAGATTGCTTTGGGTTGTATGGACATTTTAACAATATTCACTCTTCCAATCCATGAACATATGATACCTTGCATTTATTTGTGTCTTCTTTAATTCATTTCATCACTATTTTATAGTTTTCAGTGTATACAGATTTCATCTTAAATTCTTTTATCTGTAGCAAAAGTTCCCAGAAGTTTCAGACCATCCATTTTTCTTGCTAATTTTGATTTCATTCCCCATTTGATAGGGATTAACTCTGTAGAAATGTGAACAACACGCATTATCCTTTTTTTGGTTTGTTTTTTAAGTGGGCATTTACTGTTTTGTCTGCCTTGAACTCAAGTCCTTTTTTCACCTGAGGAACTCTTGTCCCTAACACTAGTTCTGGTGAGATCTGGGGAACTCTCAGTTACAGTGACCATAGGGTGTCAGAAGACCTGAGCTGGGTCAATTATAATATTTCATTGCCATAATTTCATTGATTGGCTCAGTGATGGGCATAAGATCCAATTCTTGTCATTGAGAAAAATTCCTGAGAATTTTCCTTGCTGGAACTATTGGGGAAGGACTATATTTAACTCTGTTCATGAAGCTGAAGGGTGCAAACTTTGACTTGCTTTTGTTGATGGTCCAGCATTGAGGAGCAGCTGCCCAAAAACAAGATGCAGAAAAATGAGAAAAAAGACAAGAGACAGTGAGTTGTTAGTATTGGAATCCTATATCCAGTTAATCTGGAGGCTAATTTTCCTCCCTCTCTTTTGGAGGTTTGCTTATGTGTGCCTACAAATTACCCTCTGTGGCTTACCTAATTTTAATTGACTTTCTGTCACCATCATTTGAAAGTGTCCTAATATTTTCCATCCTTCTTCTCTGTCCTTGATTGTCCTATATTTGTGTCTTTAAGTAAATAGTAAGAACAATAGTGGCCCCCCCAAAAGTCCATATCTTAATCCCCAGAATCTGGGAATGGTAGTGTACATGGCAAAAGGGACTTTGTAGATGTGACAAAATTAAGGATCTTGAGATGGGGAGATTATCTTATTTTTAAAATCAATTTATTTATTTATTTTTGGTTGTGTTGGGTCTTCGTTGTTACGCATGCGCTTTCTCTAGTTGCTGCAAGCAGGGGCTATTCTTCGTTGCTGTGTGTGGACTTCCATTGCAGTGACTTCTCTTGTTGTGGAGCATGGACTCAAGGTGAGCAGGCTTCAGCAGCTGCAGCATGCAGGCTTGGTAGTTATGGTGCATGGGCTTAGCTGCACCATGGCATGTGAGATCTTCCTGGACCAAGGTTCAAACCCGTGTCCCCTGCATTGGCAGGTAGATTATTAACCACTGCACCAGCAGGGAAATCCCAGGGAGATTACTTTAGGTTATCCAAGCAGACCAAATTTAATCACAAGGGTCCTTGTAAGAGTAAAAGGGAAGGAAGCAGAGGAGTCAGTCAGAGAAGGAGATGTGAGGGTACAAGTAGAGGTTGAAGTGAGGCAGTCATCAGCCAAGCAATGTGGACAACCTCTAGAATCTGGAGAGTGCAAGGAGTAGATTCTCCCCTAGCATCTAGTGGAAACTGCCCAGATGATATCTTGACTTTAGTCACATATGACTAAGTTGTTTTAAGCACATAGTTTGGGGTTATTTTTTACAGTGGAAATAGAAAACTGATGTAAAGTCATTAAAACTATTGAGGCTCAAAGCAACTCGCTAAACTATTTTCCTCCAATTTGCATCCAACCTGGACTTTGTCACAAATTCACCAAGCATATAGGCTGGCCACCTTTATGATGTGAGCTGAAATCTCCCAGAAGTTTTCCTGCTGACTTGCAGGATATCTTTTGCAGATGATTAAACTTCTTGAAGAAGGAATACCACTTTTTCTTGCATAATGTTATAAGGCTTGGATTTCAAATATTCTGTGGAGAGAAACATATTGACTTATCTTTTGTTTTTTTTTTAAATGTAAAAATGTTAGAAGATAATACAAAAGCAAACATATAAAAACAACAACAATGACAACAAAAATTAAGCTCAGTCCTCTGGATTTCCAGATTCATTAATTTATTTTTTTTAAACACCATTATTGAAGTATAATTGCTTTACAATGGTGTGTTAGTTTCTGCTGTATAACAAAGTGAATCAGCTATATGCATAGGTATACCCCCATATCCCCTCCCTCTTGTGTCTCCCTCCCATCCTCCTTATCCCACCCCTCTAGGTGGTTGCAAAACACCGAGCTGATCTCCCTGGCTATGCGGCTGCTTCCCACTAGCTATCTATTTTACATTTGGTAGTGTATATATGTCCATGCCACTCTCTCACTTTGTCCCAGCTTACCCTTCCACCTCCCCATATCCTCAAGTCCATTCTCTAGTAGGTCTGTGTCTTTATTCCTGTCATGCCCCTAGGTTCTTAAGGGCAATTTTTTTTAAGATTCCATATATATATGTTAGCATATGGTATTTGTTTTTCTCTTTCTGACTTACTTCACTCTCTATGACAGAGTCTAGGTCCATCCATCTCACTACAAATAACTCAATTTCGGGTTTTTTTGTGGCTGAATAATATTCCATTGTATATATGTACCACATCTTCTTTATCCATTCATCTGTTGATGGACACTTAGGTTGCTTCCATGTCCTGGCTATTGTAAATAGAGCTGAAATGAACATTTTGGTACATGACTCTTTTTGAATTATGGTTTTCTCAGGGTATATGCCCAGTAGTGGATTGCTGGGTCATATGGTAGATCTATTTTTACATTTTGGGTCCGGCGCTGATAGTCGTGGCCCACGCCCATCTCTAGAGCTCCTTTAACCGGTGCTCTTAATCCCCTCTCCTCACACACCAGGAAACAAAGAGGCAAGAGAAAGTCTCTTGCCTCTTCGGCAGCTCCAGACTTTTAACCAGACTCCCGCCCAGCTAGCTGTGGTGCACTAGCCCCCTTCAGGCTCTTTTCATGCAGCCAATCCCTGTCCTCTCCCTGGGATCTGACCTCCAAAGCTTGAGCCTCAGCTCCAGCCCCCACCTGCCCCAGCAGGTGAGCAGACAAGCCTCTTGGGCTGGTGAGTGTTGGTCAGCCCTGAGCCTCTGTGTGGGAATCTCTCCACTTTGCCCTCCACACCCCGTTGCTGCGCTCTCTTCCATGGCTCTGAAGCTTGCCCCATCTGGCACCCGCAGTCTCTGCCCACAAAGGAGCTTCCTAGCGTGTGGAAACCTTTCCTCCTTCACAGCTCCCTCCCACTGGTGCAGGTCCCATCCCTATTCTTTTGCCTCTGTTTTTTCTTTTCTCTTACCCAGGTACGTGGGGTGTTTTTTGCCTTTTGGGAGGTCTGAGGTCTTTTGCCAGTGTTCAGTAGGTGTTTTGTAGGAGATGTTCCTCGTGTAGATGTATTTCTGATGTATTTTTTGGGAGGAAGATGATCTCCACGTCTTACTCTTCTGCTATCTTGAAGCTCCCTGACTTATCTTATATACACTCAAGTGAAAATGACAGAATAATGCTGTATTTATTCAGAGCGGGTGTTGGTGAGGTATGACATGGTTGGAGCTCAATCCTGAAAGCATGTGCTTTTAGGTATTTACATGGTGAGGAGAAAGCTTCTGAAAAGGGAGACCAGGGTTTTGAAGATAAACTACCGACCTCAGAGTGTCACAAAAGCCAGGCCTGGTTTCAGCAGATGGAAGGTGCGTGGTATGTATTTTTGTCTAGTTATGCTTGCAGTGTACCAAGAATTTGGTCATCAGGCTGTGTGATCTTAACAACTCTAAGCTGCCTTTATTTCCTTATTTGTAAAATGGGGGTAAAATTCATATGTAACTCATTTGCCTTTTGTGGGATTAAATGAGATACTGAATGCAAATCAGTAAATCAGTAATATGGTGACTTGGGAGGCATTGAGATCTGGAACAAACTATGAGCAATTGGTGAGTGGCAGGGAAGAAGTCAAATTCATAGGCAATACATGGACCATGGGTCAACAAGGATATATATAGTAGGAAGTAATCTGGCCAAGCAGTCAGGGTCAGGGCATTCACAGTAAGAATAACAAGCATGGGTTAGAAATCAAAGATATGGGGCACTAGGTCAGATCTGGGAGAGGTCCTCTCTACAGCACATGGGAGGTGGCACATACAGGGAAGGCGGCAAGGTTGTTTGGCTTTCAGCTCAGTTTTTAAGACAGTGATTCAGGCACAGGCAGCAATGTAGGAGTCCACTACGGGTCAAGGTCTAAAGTGGGAGGGTTTGATCTTGTGTGATCATGGTGGAAATCCAATAGTTAGAGCTAGAACAGTAGTCCATAATGATCAGTGCTTCTTAAATCCTATGGTCAATAGTACTGGTTCCAATACTTTGAGAATTGATGAGGGTGTGGCAATGGGAAATAGAAAAGTTGCTATTACTGGAATGGCTGAGGGAGGGTCCAGGCACTTGTATTCTAATGTGCAGGCTGTGATGAGAACTGCTGGCATAGAATGTGACTTTCAAAATGGCACTCAACTAAATAGTGGCAGAACTGGAGCCAGAATTATGTCTTCCCTAAAAAAGTAAAACAAAGTCAGACTGGTCCCCAAAACTGAGTGAACAAGTATCAAAATTAGAGGTATGTAATTGATGACTTGAGGAAAAGGACAGTAGATCTCGTATAAGCAGGGACTGATGGGGTATGTCGATTGCCTTTATGGACTAGCCATAACCTGGCATGCCATGGGCCGACTGTGTTTAATCAGGGGTGTACTGACAGAAAGTGAGCCCATGAGCACTCAATTTACGATGAAATTGCTGCAAAAAACCACAGCTAAAACAATCCTTAGGATTACCTAATTAGTGGCCAATACACTGCCTTGCTGGTAACAAATCCTGTAGCCCCAGGTAACCATCCAAATCAATGAGCAGGTGCATACAAAGCTGGTTGTGGAGCTGAGGTAGAGAACTGAAAAGGACAGGTCTCACTCGATGCCAGAGGAGAGATAAAGAATTACATGTGTATTGTATCCTCCTCCTTTTTCTTAGTGCATGATTCTGTGTTAGGAAGGCAGGTCCATCTCAGCTTCAACCTTCACTAAGCCCTCAATGCCTTAGCTCCAGACCTAATTCAATTCCTAGCTGGCAACGGTTGAAGAATTTAATCTGCTGCACATTCTAGGGGTGATGTAAGATGTTCTGTAACATCTTACAGAAAACCCGAACGAACTTTTTGGCCAACACAAAACTTGCCTTGGGATCTGAGTTTCTGTTTTCTGGTAAATGAAACTGATTCTAGTGGGGACTATTGGTGGATAGGAAGTAGTGAAGACCCCTCCCTTGAGAGTGGCTCCCCCTGTCCTTATTTTTGTCACTGGCTTAGCAGTGAGCATTCCTTGATGCTGCAAGTATAAACAGGTAAGACTGGAACAGCAACAGGTATAATTTAGAAATTTAGTCCAATCCAGTACTGCCTGTGGTAGGATGGCCACCTGAGGATTTAACATCTTTTCAGCTCTGTAGAGAAAGGGAATAGAAAACCACCTGGATGGGTCTTCAAAGGGTAAATCACTTATTTACAATGATTCTTGTAAGACAGTGATCCTTCCTGAGAGGAGGTATGGTGGGAGGATATAAAGCCCTCTCCAGGCAGATCATTATCATTATCATGAGCATGTTCAGGTAATCAGAGTATTTCTACTGACTTAAAGGAAGGAAATGAGATCTCTGGTTTTGTGTGGGTCTGAGGGCCTTACAGAAAATCCATGGAAGTAATCTGTAGGGCATGGATAGTAGTCTTATCCCATAAGTGGGTTCCATAAACTCAGCAATCAAGGTAAATAATATTTTGATGCAGTGTTTTTAAAGATTGGAATTAATGGAAAAAGTTCACACTGAACAAAATATGAAGCTTTTAAACAAAGACAGAATCGCTAATAGTATAGTGACATGTTGAGTCATATTGGTGCCTGAACAAAAGGAAAAATCAGAGATACTTATTTTTAATAACAAGGAACACAGAAAATAACAAACAATAGGAGTGCAGCAAATCAATTCAAGATGAATTGCAGATCTAAATGAGAATGGTAAATAATAAAGCTTCTCAGCAGAAGCAAAAAATATCTTAATAAACTGCAAGTAGGCAACGATTTCTTAAACAGGACTCAAAGAGCACTAACCTTAAAGGGGAAAAAAACTTGAAAAATTGAATTATAATAAGATTAAGTACTTCTGTTTATCAAAAGGCATCAGTAGGGAAATGAAAAGGCAATTCAGAATGGTGGAGATATTTGCAATAAATGAATATAAAATATGAGAATCAATTCCTGGAGTATTAAGAATACCTGCAAATGAAAATAAAAGATAAACAACACAATGAAAACAAGAGCAAAAGACTTGAACAGACACTTCAAGTGTATATATCTAAGTAGGCAATAAACACATGAAAAAGAGCTCATTTTCATTACTTATCAGGGAAATGCAAATTAAACACACAATATGCTATCACCACATACCCATCAAAATGATTAAAATTTTAAAAAACAGATAATACCAAGTGTTGATGAGGATGTGGAACAACTTAGACTGTCTTATACTGCTAGTGAGAGTACAATATGGTAAAACCACTTCAGAAAACTGTTCAGCAGTATCTTCAAAAAGCTGACCAGGTACATCACTCCTGGCCCAGCAATTCCAACAGAAATGCACACATATGTTCACCAAAAGACATGTATAAGAATGCTCAACATCATTAGTCATTAGGGAAATGCTTATTAAAGCCTCAATAAAATACTACTAAATACCTATTAGAATGTCTAATAGGTGTCTATAAGAATTAACTACACAAGTGTTAATGAGGATTAGAAACAACTGGAACTCTTATATACTCACTCCTATTGGACATATAAAATAATACAATCAGTTTGGAAAATAATTTTAAAGCTTCTTAAAAAGTTAAACATGTTTCTACCACATGACCCACAAATAGGTATTTGCTCAAGAAAGATGAAAGCATGTGTCCACAAAAAGACTTGTACAGGAATGTTCATAGCAGCTTTATTTTTAATAGACACCAGTTGGAAACAACCTCAGTGCCCATCGACAATGAATAGATAAGCGAATTGTGTGGTATATCCATACAATGAAACACCATCAATAAAAAGGGGATACACTATGGATATACACAACGACATGGATGAATCCCAAAATAATTCAGTAGAGTGAAGAAAGGAAGAAAAATACATATTGTGTTATTCCTTTCATAGAAATTTCTAGAAAATGAAACTAATCTATAGCAATAGCAGATAAGTTGTTGCTTGGGGATTGGGGCAATAGAAAGAGGTGGGAAGAAGGGCTTACAAGGGGGCAGGAGGAAATATTGTAGGTACTGAACTTTTTAATTATCTTGATTTTTGTGATAGTCTTGTGTGTATGTGTGTGTGTGTGTGTGTGTGTGTGTGTGTATGCATATGTCAAAATTTATCAGGTTGCACCCATTAAATATGTGCAGGTTATTGCATGTCACGTATATCACAATAAAATCATTTAAAACATAATTACCTAAAAACTTTGCTTTTAAGTTGCTCATTGCATAGCAGTAGATAGACAAACATATCATTATTATGCACATGTGCAATTATAGAGAGCTTTGGCAATATGCAGAGGCAAGTCAATCCAGGAATGCTTTCTGTGTGGAGGCATCAAGGAAGGCTATAGAGAGGGATGGTTAGTGAAGTGCAGGGGCTCTAAAACCATCCATTTAAGACAGGCTTGGAGATATACTTAGAAGCCAGATGGTTAAAGGGCTTGTTTGCCATATTAGGAAGATATAGGGCAAGGAGAGAAGTAGGACCCATGAATACATTATCACTAATAGTCACAATTTTTGGTGGAGGCCTGATTTTCTTGATAAATTTATGATTCACAAATCTAGTCATTTAGAGATCATTGGGCCTTGATTGAATGAATAGCCTCATTCTTTTGCCCTTTACTCTGATATTATCCACTGCATGTCCTAGATAAATACATACTAACACAAGTGTGTTGGTTCCCTTTCTAATAGGACTGGAGAGTTTATTCCAGTCAGGACTAACAATTTGTCTTTGTCCTTTTGCATTGTCTTTCTTGCAACTTATCTTCTTTGAATGAAGTAAAAATACATTTTTTTCCTGCTTAGCAAGATACATTAAACTTTTCTCTTAAACTTGGTCTAAATAATGTAGTGTAACATATCAATTTGTTTAAATATATAGGGAAGGAATGTTTGTGGTAACCTACTCAAACCATTATGGTAACTATCCCAAGTCTAATTTGCATTCAGATGACTTTTAGGTGGGATGAGTAGAAGGAGAGAAAAGAGTAGGAGGAAAAGCAGAGGAGGAGAAGGAAGCAGAATGAGAGGGTGAAACTCCACCATTAAATGCTTAGTAAATAATGTAATAAAATTGCTATCAAAGCCCTTTCTTGAGTATTTATTAAAACCTATATTTTAATCCATTTGTCCTAGTTTTGTAATTGCAAAAGAGCCAGAAGAAGATTTACACGTTTTAGTTTTCATTCTATATTATTCTCTCCAAAGTACAAATAAGTCAAATATATGGATTTTCTTTTTTAAACCCTCAAAAAGGAAATAAAATTTTTGCTATTGTATAAAGAAACAGGCTCTGACTCTCAATAACTTAAAATAGCTAACTTTTCCTGGTACCTTTATTGCTTTATTTATCTCCTTTTATTTAGTCCCCATAGAAACCTACCATGTCATTTTTGTTAGACCTATTTACAGATGAAGGAAATGGAGAAGTAGAGATTACCTAGATTGCTCAGTCAAATAGTTAATACAGGTTTCCCCTGCTATCTGAAGGTAAAGCGTTTCTAAGAAAACTTTCATAAATTGAAATGGCATAAAGTAAAGAAGTAATTACCTTAGGACACATCTTGCTAACTGATGTGCAAAATAAATCAAGATATAAGCACAGATGCTCACAGACACAGTTCAAGGTTGTGGCAGCTTGGTGATTATAGTTAATAATGCTGCATTGTATACTTAAAAGTTGCCTAAAGAATAAATCTTTAATGCTCTGACCACACACAAAAAATGTAATTACAGAAGGTGATGGATGTGTTAACTAACCTTATTGTGATAATCATTTTGCATTATATACATGTATCAAATCATCAGCTTGTACTCCTTAACTTACACAATGTTATATGTCAATCATATCTCAAAAAAGCTGGAAAAAATGTACCAATTGGGTTTAAGAATATATAGGTAGAAATTGGAAGGTGAAAGGACAGTGAACTCGAAGACAGTCAATAGAAATTTTCTAATATGAATCTCAGAGAGAGATTATAATGTTTTTTAAAATAGAGCTTCACGTGGAAGTGAAGCTCTAGCAATCCCACTACTGGGCATATACCTTGAGAAAACCATAATTCAAAAAGAGTCATGCACCACAATGTTCTTTGCAGTGTTATTTACAATAGCCAGGACATGGAACCAATGTAAATGCCCATCAACAGATGAATGGATAAAGAAGATATGGCACATATATACAATGGAACATTACTCAACCATAAAAAGGAACAAAACTGGGTCATTTGTAGTGAGGTGGATGGACCTAGAGTCTGTCATACAGAAAGAATTAAGTCAGAAAGAGAAAAACAAATACTGTATGCTAAAGCATATATATGGAATCTAAAAAAATAAAAATGGTACTGATGAACCTAGTTGCAGGACAGGAATAAAAAAGGTAGATGTAGAGAATGGACTTGACACGGGGTGGGAAGCTGGGCAAAGTGAGAGTATCATTGACATATATACACTACTGAATGTAAAATAGCTAGTGGGAAGCAGTGGCATAGCACAGGGAGATCAGCTTGGTGCTTTGCGATGACCTAGAGGGGTGGGATAGGGAGGATGGGATGGAGGCTCAAGAGGGAGGGGATATGGGGACATATGTATGTATACGGCTGATTCACTTTGGTGTACAACAGAAATTAATGCAGTATTGTGCAGCAATTATACTCCAATAAATATCTATTTTAAAAAAAGAAAAAAGTAGAGCTTCAGTGGTTTGTGGGACAATATCAGTTTAAAACATATGTTCCTGGAATCCCAGAAGTAGAAGAGAAAATATGGGGCAAAAAATAATAGCCAAATATTTCCTAAATTTTGTGGAAAACATGAACTTATATATCCAAAAGGTTTAAAGAACCCCAATTAAGATAAGTACAAAGAAAATAGTACCTAGGCATATCATAGTCAAATTGCTGAAAATTAAAGATAAAATCTTGAAAGCACCCAGAAAAAAAAAGATATTATATACAGGATAGCACTAGCTAGATCTTTATTTGGGAACAAATGAATGTCAAAATTTGAAGGAATGACATTTCTAAAGTTCTGGAAGAAAAAAAAGCTGTCAACATAGGGTTTTACATCATCAGAAATATCCTCAAAAATGAAGGTGCATAAAAGACATTTTCAGGTACGGGAAGGCTGAGAGATTTCATTGCCAGCAGACATATATCACAAGAAATGGGAATGGGGATTATGGTAGGCATATGGCATTCCAAAGATGTCCATGTCTTATGCCCTGAAAACTGAATATGCTATATTACATGACAAAGGAGAATTAAATAAGTAGATGGAATTAATGTTGTTAATCAGCTGACCATCAGGGCAGGATGGGGGGAGGAGGGACAGGAAATGTAATCACAGAGTCCTTAAATACAGAAGAGGGAGGCAAAAGAGGAAGTTTCAAAGTGACAGTATGGGGAAAGACTCAACTGGCTATTACTGGCTTTGAAGATAAAAGAAGCCCAGAAACCAAAATATGTTTGCAGCTACTAGAAGCTGGAAAATGCAACAAAATGAGTTGTCTCCTAGAGTCTCCAAATAGGAATATAATCCTGTTCTACATTGATTTTAGCAGAGTAAAACCCATTTCAAACTTCTGACCTACAGAATTCTAAAGCAATACATTTGTATTCTTTGATGTTACAAATTTTGGGGTAGTTTGTTAAAATTAATACAGAAATAATCAGCCTGAAGACATTAAGACTAGATAAAAACTTGGAACTATGAGAAGGAATGAGAAGAGTATAGGAAATGGTAAATAATTGAGTAAGTATAAAAGAGCATCTGTTAATTCTGCCCTTAAATTTTTTGAAAGACTAACGATCATTTAACACAAACCTTACAATGTTTTATATGGAATTATAAAGTATTTGGATGTAAAATATATGACAAGAACAGCACAAAGAATGGGGGAGGTAAAATGAAATTATATTTTTGCATGTGTCTTAACTTTTATGTGATATGGTACAATATTAACTCCATTTAGACAGTGATATGTTAAGGATATCTATTATAAGGCCAAGGGAATCAGTAAAAGATGTTTTAAAAGGTACAGCTAAAAGAAAATATTAGAATTAAAATGAAATACTAAAATAAAAAATCTTAAAAGAATCCAAGTAAGAGCAACTACTCCATTTTTAAAGTTTTTGAAATGTGCCCTTTCCTTCCTCCTCTCCCACCTCTCTGAGGCCTCACTCTCATCTGCAGGGGCACAGAGCCAGGTGTGGTCCATCTGGGTGGGCTGTGTGGGCTTTGGGGTAGAGCACACTGCCACTTGGGGCAGGTTCTTTGTGGAGGAAAGCAGGGGGGTCACCCACGGCACCCCAGCCACCCTGAGGATGCTCAGGTGTCTGGCGACCCAGCCACTGCAAATCACAAAGAACACATATCTGAATGACAAATCCCTCCTGCTGATGGCGAGATGCCAAAATCTGCACCTGGCTTGGAGACCTTATCGAACAAAATGAGAAACCGTGTGGCTGACGGGGTGTCAGGCCTGAGCCTCTGAGGTGGGAGACCCGAGTTCAGGACATCGGATCACCAGAGACATCAGGGCCCCACGAAATATCAATCAGTGAGAGTTCTCCCAGAGGTCTCCATCTCAATGCTAAGACACAGTTCACCTAACAGCCAGCAAGCTCCAGTGCTGGATGCCCCATGCCAAACAACTAGCAAGACAGGAACACAACCTCACCCATTAGCAGAGAGGCTGCCTAAAATAATGCTAAGTTTACAGACATGCTAAAACACTCCACCAGACACAGCTCTGTCCACTAGAAAGACAAGATCCAGCCCCACTCACCTAAACACAGGCACCAGTCCCCTCCACCAGGAAGCATATATAAGCCACAGAAACAACCTCACCCACAGGGGGCAGACACCAGAAACACTGGGAACTACGAACTTTCAGCCTGTGAAAAGGAGACCACAAACACAGTAAGTTAAGCAAAATGAGAAGACAGAGAGATACACAGCAGATGAAGGGGCAAGGTAAAAACCCACCAGACGAAATAAATAAAGAGGAAATAGGCAGTCTACCTGAAAAATAATTCAGAGTAATGAGAGTAAAGATGATGCAAAATCTTGAAAACAGAATGGAGGAAATACAAGAAACATTCAACAAGGATGTAGAAGGACTGAAGAGCAAACAAACGATGAACAACACAATAAATAAAATTAAAAATTCTCTACAAGGAATCAATAGCAGAATAACTGAGGCAGAAGAATGGCTAAGTGACCTGGAAGACAAAATAGTGGCAATAACTACCACAGAGCAGAATAAAGAAAAAAGAATGAAGAGAATTGAGGACAGTCCCAGAGACCTTTTGGGCAACATTAAATGCACAATCATTGGAATTATAGAGGTCCTAGAAGAAGAAGAGAAAAAGAAAGGGTCTGAGAAAATATTTGAAGAGATTATAGTCAAAAACTTCCCTAACATGGGACTGGAAATAGTCAATCAAGTCCAGGAAGTGCCGAGCACTTTATAGCAATACAATCCTACCTCAAGAAACAAGAAAAATCTCAAATAAACAACCTAAACTAGAACCTAAAGCAATTAGAGAAAGAAGAACCAAAATATCCCAAAGTTAGCAGAAGGAAAGGAATCATAAAGATCACATCAGAAATAAATGAAAAAGAAATGAAGGAAATGATAGAAAACATCAATAAAACTAAAAGCTGGTTCTTTGAGAAGATAAACAAAATTGATAAACCATTAGCCAGACTCATCAAGAAAAAAAGGGAGAAGACTCAAATCAACAGAATTAGAAATGGAAAAGGAGAAGTAACAACTGACACTGCAGAAATACAAGGGATCACGAGAGATTACTGCAAGCAACTCTATGCCAATAAAATGGAAAACCTGGACGAAATGGACAAATTCTTAGAAAAGCACAACCTTCTGAGACTGAATCAGGAAGAAATAGAAAATATTAACAGACCAATCACAAGCACTGCAATTGAAGCTGTGATTAAAAATCTTCCAACATGGACTTCCCTGGTGGCGCAGTGGTTGAGAGTCCGCCTGCCAATGCAAGGGGCAGGTGACATGGGTTTGTGCCCCGGTCCAGGAAGATCCCACATGCTGTGGAGCAGCTAGGCCCGTGAGCCATGGCCACTGAGCCTGCGCGTCTGGAGCCTGTGTTCCACAACGGCAGATGCCACAACAGTGAGAGGCCCACGTACCACAAAAAAAAACAAACAAAAAAACAAAAAAATCTTCCAAAAAACAAAAACCCAGGACCTGATGGCTTCACAGGCAAATTCTATCAAACATTTAGGGAAGAGTTGACACCTATTTTTCTCAAACTCTTCCAAAATATAGCAGAGGGAGGAACATTCCCAAATGCATTCTACGAGGTCACCATCACCCTGATACCAAAACCAGACAAAGATGTCACAAAAAAAGAAAATTACAGACCAATATCTCTCGTGAACATAGACGCAAAAATCCTCAACAGAATACTAGCAAACAAAATGCAACAGCATGTTAAAACACCATGATCAACTGGGATTTATTCCAGGAATGCAAGGATTCTTCAATATACGCAAATCAATCAATGTGATACACCATATTAACAAATTGATGGATGAAAACCATATGATTATCTCAATAGATGCAGAAAAAGCTTAAACAAAATCCAACACCTATTTGTGATAAAAACTCTCCAGAAAGTAGGCATACAGGGAACTTAGCTCAACATAAAAGAGACCATATATGACAAACCCACAGTGAACATTGTTCTCAATGGTGAAAAATTGAAACCATTTCCTCTAAAATCAGGAAAAAACAAGGTTCCCCACTCTCACCGCTATTATTTAACATAGTTTTGGAAGTTTTAGCCATAGCAGTCAGAGGAGAAAAAGAAATAAAAGAAATCCAAATCAGCAAAGAAGTAAAACTGTCTTTGTTTGCAGATGACATGATACTCTACATAGAGATTCCTAAGGATGCTACCAGAAAGATGCTACCAGAAAACTACTGGAGCTAATCAATGAATTTGGTAAAGTAGCAGGATACAAAGTTAATGCACAGAAACCTCTTACATTCCTATACACTAATGATGAAACATCTTAAAGGGAAATTAAAGAAAAACTCTCATTTACCACTGCATCAAAAGACTAAAATACCTAGGAATAAACCTACAAAAGGAGACAAAAGATCTGGATGCAGAAAACTATAAGACACTCATGAAAGAAATTAAAGACGATGCAAAGAGATGGAGAGATATAACATGTTTTTGGATGGGAAGAATCAGTATTGTGAAAATGAGTATACCACCCAAAGCAATCCTTATCAAACTATCAATGGCATTTTTCACAGAACTAGAACAAAAATTTTTACAATTTGCATGGAAACACAAAAGACCCCGAATAGCCAAAGCAATCTTGGAAGGAAAAATGGAGCTGGAGGGATCAGGCTCTCTGATTTCAGACTATACTACAAAGCTGCAGTAATCAAGACAGTATGGTACTGGCACAAAAACAGAAATATAGATCAATGGAACAGGATAGAAAGTCCAGAGATAAACCCACACAAATATGGTCACCTTATGTTTGATAAAGGAGGCAAGAATATACAATGGAGAAAAGACAGCCTCTTCAGTAAGTGGTGCTGGGAAACTGGACAGCTAAATGTAAAAGAATGAAATTAGAACACTTCCTAACACCATACACAAAAATAAATTTGAAATGGATTAAAGACCTAAATGTAAGGCCAGACACTATAAAACCCTTAGAGGAAATCATAGGCAGAACACTCTATGACATAAATCACAGCAAGATTCTTTTTGACCCACATCCTAGAGCAATGGAAATAAAATCAAAAATAAACAAATGGGACTTAATGAAACTTCAAAGCTTTTGCACAGCAAAGGAAACCATAAACAAGATGAAAAGGCAACCCTCAGAATGGGAGAAAATATTTGCAAATGCAACAACGGACAAAGGATTTATCTCCAAAATTTACAAGCAGCTCATGCAGCTCAATATCAAAAACAAAACAAAACAAAACAAAAAAAACCAACAACAACCAAATCCAAAAATGGGCAGAAGAACTAAACAGACATTTCTCCAAAGATGATATACAGATTGCCAACAAACACGTGAAAAGATGCTCAACATCAGTAATCATTAGAGAAATGCAAATCAAACCCACAATGAGATATCACCTCACACCAGTCAGAATGGCCATCAAATAATCTACAAACAATACATGCTGGATAGGGTGTGGAAAAGGGAACCCTCTTACACTGTTGGTGGAGATGTAAATTGATAGAGCCACTATGGAGAACAGTATGGAGGTTCATTAAAAAACTAAAATTAGAACTACCAAAAGACCCAGCAATCCCACTCCTGAGTATATACCCTGAGAAAACCATAATTCAAAAAGAGTCATGTACCACAATGTTCATTGCAGTACTATTTACAATAGCCAGGACATAGAAGCAACCTAAGTGTCCATCGACTGATGAATGGATAAAGAAGATATTACATGTATATACAATGGAATATTAGTCAGCCATAAAAAGAAAAAAAATTGAGTTATTTGTAGTGAGGTGGATGGAGTTCGAGTCTGTCATACAGAGTGAGGTAAGTCAGAAAGAGGAAATCAAATACTGTATGCTAACACATATGTATGGAATCTAAAAAAAAAAAGGTTCTGATGAACCTAGGGGCAGGACTGGAATAAAGATGCAGACGTAGAGAATGGACTTGAGGACATGGGGAGTGGGAAGGGTTATCTGGGACGAAGTGAGAGAGTTACATTGACATATATACACTACCAAATGTAAAATAGATAGCTAGTGTGAAGCAGCTTCTTTGCACAGGGAGATCAGCTCAGTGCTTTGTGACCACCTACAGGGGTGGGATAGGGAGGGGGTAAGGAGATGCAAGAAGGAGGGGATATGGGGATATACGTATACATATATCTGATTCACTTTGTTATACAGCAGAAACTAACACAGCATTTTAAAACAATTATACTCCAATAAAGATGTTAAAAAAATGTTATCTAGCCATCTTAAAAAAAGAAAGAATCCATGTAATGCAAAAGGTGGCAGAAAAGGAGAAATGAATAAATCAACAAGAAAAATAGAATAGAAAACAAATAGCAAAAGGTTATATTTAAACTGAAATATATTAACATTTACCATAAACATAAACGAATTTAGCTTTCCAATTAAAAGTTACACATTATAAAACTAGCAAAAAAAATAGACAAATGTGATAGAGTGTCATAAAGTACTAGTATAAAAATATTGTGTTAGTTAGGGTGATTAGGATACGATGCAGTGATAAACAGACCCAATGTTTTAGTGGGTAACAAAGAAAAGTCTTATTTCTTGATCACACAAAATCCTTTATGGATCTAGCTCTTTCTCTGTGACAACTATTTTTCATATGGCACTTTGGCAAGCCAGGATATTGGAACTTCACTATGCTGGAGCTTCACCATCTGGAACATGTGACCCTAATTGATGTGGAAAGGAAAGAGAAGGTTGGAGAATCGCCAACCAGTCCTTAAATGCTTATACCTTCAAGTGACACAAATTATTTCCACTCACTTTTCACTGGCTAAAGCAAGTTGTGTAGCCATGTCTAACATCAAAGCCTGGAAAAGTAGTCTTTTATATGCAAGGAAGGGGGGGATTTGGATATAATAATGAATATTAATAATGCCTACCTTATATGCATAGTCTTATGCTTGGGAGGCATTTAGGAAGTGGGGCCTAATATAGTATAGGTGCCTTCTAAAGAAAGGGAAAAGTAAATTCCAGACAGAAAGAACCACATGTGCCAAGGTATGAAGATGTTGGGATAATTGTTCTGTAGAAAGAGGGGAGGGTGGAAGAATACCTAAACTGTAGCTAGGACATAGGCCATGAAGTGTCCCTTTAAATCAGGCAAATAGATGCTGGGTTTGCAGTTATCACCATACAAGAATATAAAGGATTTTTACACCAAATTATTGGTCAGTAAGAAAACAATGATTCATAAAGTTCTTGAAGCAAATTAGAACCAGGGAAATAGTTTCCCAACTTGTAGAAACTTAGCAGAAGTTAGAGGAGCATGTGAAAAAAAGTGATCATCTATAGCGTAATTCTCAGACCTCAGAGCTCACACTTCACTCAGAAAGAAAAAAATCATTCTTGCTATCTTCTAGGGAGAAATACTTTTCATATTCTTTCCCTCCAGCTAACACTGAATAAGTAGGATTGCTAGACTTAGTAATGTTTCCAACTTCTTTTTTCCTTTTGAAGATTTTCTAGGCATGGTAGGAGGCATCTCTGGCTCCTGCCAGGACCCAGGAGGGTTTCACTCCAGGACTGATTGGTGTAACATGTGAAGTGACTGGAGGGCAGATTGTGTTCTGTCTGCATGCTGCAAGTGCTCATTAAATGTTCAACACAAACAACATCAAAAGGGTGTTTTCTCTGTCATGCCATTGGTACAAATCTTGTGGACCAGATTGGAGATTTCAAGAGAATTCATCTAAGCTACACATGTTCTTTGGAAAGCAAAAATATGCATGTAGCCAGGCATCTGAGCCAAAAGGACATATTTCTTTGGTTCTATTGCAGTTATTTCATAGATTCTTGTATTCTTTTCTTGAGGGGGAAGGTGATCAACAAATAGTACAGTAAAATCATAGAACATTAGATTTTCAAAGAAACTTAATGTTTATCTGACCTGAATATCATTTTACAAATGGGAAAAATGATTTGCTTAAAAGTCACATAGCTGGTAAAACTAGCACTAGAACCAAGGTCTGTTCTCTTCCTTATGATCTTTCTTACGTTTTAGGGAAATTTTATTTTTAAATTAGTCACATAATTGTTATTATTAACTGTCCATACTACTTTGATTTACTCACATATTTACCTTTTTTTTTTTCATTATTACTATTTCCTACATACCACTGCTAACTTCTCAGTTTAATTTCTACTGACCCAAGTATAATCCTTAAGTTGGAACTCTGTTAGGATCTGTTGATGAAAACTTTATCAAAGTGTGCCTTAAAGTATCTTTATTTCATCTTAATCATTTAAAGATTGTTTAACTGAGTGTGGGATTTTGAATATAGAATTTTTATGTGAGTATAAAAGATTGATCTTTTGCTTTCAGAATTTAAAAAAACATTATTTCATTGCTGTCTGGTCTTTATTGTCACTAATGAGAAGACTGCTGTCATTGTAATTGCGCTCTTTTGTACAGAATTGTCTTTTCCCTTTGGTTATTTTTAAGATTTTATCCTGGGGCTCAAAAGTTTCTCTATTATGTGTTTAGATAAAGATGTTTATTTTCTTTAATTATCTTCTAATTTACTTTTTTTTCTGTCAACTCTCACTTTCTGTTACTATTATTGGATATATGTTGAAATTTTCCATTCTATCTTCCATATTTCTCTAAACTTTCACATATTCTGTTTCTTTATTTTCTTCCCAGTTCTAGCTTCCAGTTCCCTAATTCTCTCTTCAGCTGTGTCTAATATGTTATTTCATTCCTCTACTGAGCTTAATTTCAGTAACTATGCCTTCATTGTTAGAAACTTGATTTATTTCATTTTCTAATTTGTCTGATTATTTTTATTGTCTTGTTCTTTCACTGTAATTTTTCCTATTTTATCTCTTTAATAATTTTAAACATACATATTTTGTTAATACCTTATTGTTCTATAAGTTTGGATTCTTGGGGTGCTAATTTTTCTTTTATCATACCTACATTCTTCCTGGTGGTTTGTTTCTTATTGTGGTTTTTAATTTTTCATTGAGCTCACTTTTAGTGAGGATTAATTTTATTGGAATTGAATGCAATTTTATTTGAGGAAATGTTGCTAAAAAGTCGTTCTACATTTGCTTGTGCCAGATACTCTGAGAGTCTTCCTGTTACATAATCAGTTTTATGTTGAGCTCTCAGCATTGGTATTCCTACACTATAGAAACTAAAATCTTTGGAAATGCAGAAAAATTCCACTTAGACTCTGTTCTAGAAGAGAATTAGAGCTAGGGAGGAAGGGTAGATGGGTCACTTGAAAAGGATATGTAGATCTACCAGATGCCATTTCTAGTTCTTTTGCATAGAGAACTGAGCTCATTAGTATCCAGCATGTTAATTTCTGAAAAATCTGGAGGGAAGACAGTCTCATCCTTGCCAAAATGTCTTCATTCCAACATCGGCAACAAGTAGCAGCTTGTATTCCAAAGCACACAGAGCTGAAAAAGCCATGTTCTGTACTTAACCTTCCCCAAATGTTCAAGCTGCTCTTCTCTTCATTGAAACTGAGTGCACAAGACATTCATAAATATGGCTAGCATGTTAGAATGATAAGTTCTAATTTCCTGCTACACCTTATGTTGGCCTCTTGAAGGTTTCTTGGTTTACCTTGATTTCTTGATTTCTTACATTTGGTTTCTTGGTAGTACCTCTCAGGTGGGATTAGATGCAGGTATCTTGTGGCTTCCATAGCAAGGGACTGATTTAAAAGTTGAAGGCTATGTTCTATTGGTACTTGTTTGACATTAAGAATGACAACAATAATTAACATTTATTAAGACTTCATATGGGCCAGGTACTATGTAAATGCTTTACATTTATTATGTCATTTAATCATTCCAAATCTCCTAGTTGCTCTCCTTTACAAACCAGAAAAATGTGACTTGAAGAGTTTAATAACTTGCATGTGGTCATGGACTTTTGGAATTTGGATCTGAGTTCAGGTAATCTGATTCCTGCTTCACACTCTTAAACTCAATGCATGTTGCTGCTACTGCTACTGCTACCTCTTATTCTAGCAAATAATAGAGACAAAATTTTTAAAGCAATGAACAGCTATTTTCAGAGTCATATCAGCATTTGTAAAACACATTAATGTTCTATAACCATTTCAATTTCAACATTTGTCCTATTTCCCCAAATGTCACTGGCTGAGTATATGTATTTTTCAGATAGCACTTGCTCCTAGAGGCAGCTGAGAAGTATTTTGTTTGTTATTGAGTCCTGAGTTTCAGTTTGAAAAATGGTTTCCATAAGGCTTCTCAGTTGTTACAAAAATTTTAAATAATACTTAAGGGAAATAAGCACTGTGTTGGCAGCTGTTAGCTCTCCCAGTGTTTTCTGGGACAGAGTGACTAAATGATAAAGAATTAACTGCTTTTTTAGTCATTCAGCTTCCCCCAAATCTAAGCATCACCTCACCAATTTCCTCATGTTTTCTTCATCTGCTCAACCTTGTGCACTGCCTTGTGTGGTGGAAAATGATGTGCCATGAACAGCAGCTGAGGCAACTCATAGCAAAAATAGTGTACTTTCCAGAGAATGATAGAAAAAAATGAAGTAAATTCCATTTTATAAAAATTAGGGGTTTTTTTCTATTGTAAAAGCACATGATTATTCAAGAAAATTTGGAAAATGTAGAAAACTCTACTTCAGTCCTTTCAGCCAAGACAATCACTGTTAATAGAGTTAATCACTGTTAATAGAGTTGTGTATTTCCACCTTGTCTCTTTTATTTGTTTGGTTATATTTTCTAGTTACTATCATACCATAGAATCAGATCTGTTTAGAGTTTTGTTTTGCCTAATATTATAACAAGTGTTTTTCCAGTTATTCTCTATATGAATACACACACACTGCCCATGTTTAGCATGGGGGTACAGTGGTAAACAAGATAAAAATGAAAAAAATCTAGGCAAGATAGACAGTAAACAAATAAATGTGAACTATAGTTTCAGGTAGTGATATGCATCTCTGCATTAAAACAACTGAAATGAGGTAAGGGGGTGAGGTGGGCTGGGTCAGATGGAAGGGCCGGTGGCAGTTGAATAGAGGTTTGAGTGGACACAGAAAGCGAGGAGGGCAAGAGCCTTCCAGGAAGACTGAGGGAAAGTGCCAGGGCCTGGGGCAGGGACATGCTTGTCATTTGCAGATGGATGGGAGGCCAGCCTGGGAGAGTGCAGTGAGAGAGGGCTGGAAGGAGGAGGTGTACTCAGGGAGGTGCGCAAGGTCAAATTACACAGGACCTGGTAGGTGAACATAAGGAGTTTGGATTTTATTTTGAGTATAAAAGGAATATCTTGGAGGGCTTTTGAGCACAGCAATGACTTGATATGACCTATAGTTTCAGAAGGTCATTCTGGTTGCTCTGTGGAGGTTTAATTGTGGGTGATCAAGAATGTACACATTTAGACCAGTTTCTCTACTATGGACTGAATTGTGTCCCTCTCAGAATCACATGTTGAAGTCCTAACACCCAATGTGCTTATATTTGGAGATGGGGCCTTTAAGGAGGTAACTAAGGTTAAACTAAGTCATAAGGGTGGGACCTTAATCTAAAAGAATTAATGTCCTTACAAAAAGAGAGAGACTAGAGCATTCACTTTCTTCCCATGCACACAGAGAAAAGACCATGTGAGGACACAGCAGAAAGGTGGTGTCTGAAAACCAGGAAGGGGTCCTCACCGGAAACCCAGTTGGCTGGCACCTTGATCTTGGACTTTTAGCCTTCAGAATTGTGAGAAAATAAAATTCTGTTGTTTAAGTTACATAGTCTGTGGTATTTTGTTATGGCAGCCCAAGAGGACTAATATAAAAACCTTATATGAAAAGGACTTGGGAAGATTTTTTTATTTGTTTTGTTTTGTAGACCCATGCTCAATGCATGAATCAGTGGACAATGCAGCTGCTAGAACAGCTAAAGCCACCATGGCCTGAACTGCTGGTGTTTGTCCCCATCCAGGGAGAGGATAGAGCCCCTGTACTCTGCACAGGTCAAACCACATCTGAAGATTGTGTACACCTCTGGTGCCACATTTTGAGACAATAGATACAGGGATACCAGTAGGGGAGAGAATTCCAGAAATCACATTGTATGTGAAACAGTTTAAGGAACTAAGGATGTCCAAAATGGAGAAAAGGAAGCTGGGAGTACATAGAAATGCTCACCTCCAGGATTGAAAGGGTAGCACCAACATCAAGGAGAGGAATTTTTAGGCAATCAGATTTTACCCAAACATGAAAGATCCTTCTTGCACACTTATTTAAAACTGGAAAACATTATCTAGGAAAGAAATAATCTCCCTACCTCTTGAAGTGACCATCTCAGGCTAAATAAATATGTGAAAATATTTGTAAGTGTTTTATATGAATTTTATACAAATATACAAAAAATATTTGTAAGGTACCCAGCACAGTGGATTTCTTCTTCCTTTGAGAGGACAGCCATACTTTGATACATATGCATTGCAAGACATAAACCAGAAAACAGCCTGTTCATGGGACCGGGCACTCAGGTTGTATTACAGAGGTAACTATACATGTCTCAATATTGTGCAGAAATCAAAGTACATTGCCAGGCTCCAAATATGCCGCATCCTTTATTCAGTTGAGCAGTTCTTGATTTGGAAAGTTTGCTCCCAGACAAACAAATATTCAGATTATGGATTTTGACATTGCTCTTCATATTTGTGGAGTAATGAGTCTACTCTGTTTTCAATATTGAAATCATTTTAGGAACAGAATACAAACAAGTGAACTTCCATAAATAAAATAACATTGTTTTTATGATTATAAATGTAATGCTTGTTCATGGTAGAAAATACGGAAAAGTACACAGAATAAAAATAGTCACCCAGATTCCATCTCTAAGAGATAATCATGGTTAACATTTTAGTGTATTTAATGTCAGTCATTTTTACTATGTATAACCATATGTGTATTACATACATACATATATCCCTTTTTAAATTAAAATTGGGTCATGTACTTTTCACAATATATAACACATTATGAGCAATGCCCTACATTATCAAAAAATTTGAAAATGTGATTTTTTAACAACTGTGCCATATTCAATGCATGAATTTACCACAATCACAATAAATTTCAACATTTGCCCCTTGAATGTTTACAGTGTTGCCAACATTTCACTGTTATAACTGCCACCCTGATCAACATTCTTGTACAAATATCTTTGAATACATCTTTTATTATTTTTTAAGCTAATTGCAAAGAAGGACTTAATGGGTCCATGCATCTAATCTGTAAAGTTCTTGATAGAAATTGTGTCAAATTGCCCCCTAGAAAGATTGCATGAGTTTACATTCGCATTGTTGGTACATAATGCTGCCAATTTCCAGTTCGTCCATCAATTCTAAGATGTTCTGTAAAAAAATAATTTTGCCATTTTTGATAAGCCAAAGTGGACTTTCAGTTTCACTATAATTTTTCTGATTAGCAAAATTTATTTTTTTCCTTCTATGTGGTTATGTGATTTAAATTTTTTTTTGTTAAGTTTTTTCATGTTCTTTGCTATTTTTTCTATTGGCATTTGTCTTTTTCTCATTAATTTGTACGGGCACTCCACAATGTAAATAAATTAACTCTTTGTTATGTTTTTTTTTTTTTTTTTCTGTACACGGGCCTCTCACTGCTATGGCCTCTCCTGTTGTGGAGCACAGGCTCCGGATGCGCAGGCTCAGCGGCCATGGCTCATGGGCCCAGCCACTCCACGGCATGTGGGATCTTCCTGGACTGGGCCACGAACCCGTGTCTCCTGCATCAGCAGGTGGACCCTCAACCATTGCGCCACCAGGGAAGCCCCTGTTATGTACTTTTTTGAGTTTATCATTTTTCTCTTAATTTTTCACCATTGTTGAAGAAGTTTTTCAAGGAACTTTTTTATTAAAACCATGCATCTTTTCTTTTGTAATTATTTTTCTATTTAATTTATGCTTAGAAAGTTCTTTCCAACCTTAAAATTAGACAAATGTTCAGATATATTTTATTCTATATTTTTATAACATTTAAAATCTTTTCCCCACTTTCTCCCATTATGTCTTTTAAATATACAATGAGGTATGAATCTAACTTAATTATTTCCCAAATGGTAAACTAGTTGCCCCACACTATTTACTGAATATTCCTTTCTCCTCAACTACCTGAGTTACCACCAGAAGTGTATCGATTCATACATTATTACTATACTTTTATAATTATTTGAGTTTTATAGTAAGTTTTATTAATTCATCTTTTGAGTGGTATTTATACAAGATTGGCAAAATGTCATTATTGAAGCTGGGTAATGGGCACATGGGAGTTCACCATGGGTGTTCTCTTACTTTTCCTTTGTATTTAAAATGTCTCTAATAAAATGAGTTTATTACAGTTATAGTTATAGAAAGTCTAAGCCTTCATACTAGAACTCCTATATCTCCCTCAAATCCAATATTCAGTTAATTATTACCAAAGCCTAAGATGGCCCTTAAAAGCTCATTCCTGCTCCTTCAGCTCAGGCAGCTCTCTTTTCTTTCCTAGACCCCTTGCCCATGTACTCACTGCTCCAGCTGTCCTCACATCAGACCATTTTGCGATGCCCTCCTTTTTGCACTGGGCTCCTTTCCTGTCAACCCGAACCATGCACTCTGGAATCTGGCCTTAGCACACTAGTTACTCTTCTCTGAACTCGCTCTGCTGCATCTCACCTTGGTTAGCTCTCTCCCTCTAAAAAGCATCTGCCCTCCTTGTTTACCTGGCAAACTTGTGTGGCCCCTTCAATGCTCAAAGGAGGCCCCAGGCTTAGGAAGCCTTCCTTGGGACTGCACCACACCCCAGCCTCAGCAAGCTGGATGCTCTCTCCTTGAGGTTCCCAGCATTGAATAGACTACAGTGTATTTGTTTATACAGCTAGTATTAAAGGGATCCGAGAGTCATGTTTATTTGTTTAACCTCAGTCCCTAGCAAGGGTTAATGAATAGTTGATATGTAAATAAAAATAAAAGGAAAATCTGATTTCTAAACCCACATGAAAGAAACAATTATCTTAAATTGGAATTTAATTGTGGTAATTTTTCTGTTTCTTATTTCCCAAGTATGGTCGCACCTCCAGGTTCTATCCTAATGAGATGCAAATTTACCATGAAGCTAATGGAGTTTAAGTTTCAGAGCCCCTCATAGTACACACTCCTTCCCAGATCCTAGGAGGAGCCTGGAAACATGCTCACATTGGTCATATGATATTGTAATATTTGCAAATTACAGATCTCTTCCCTCCCATTTCCCTTTCTGGTTGGTTGGTGATAGAGTGAGCATGGGCACTTCTGGGATTCAGCTAAGGAAAGGCTGAATTAGAAGTATAGCAGGGAGTTCCCTGGAAGTCCAGTGGTTAAGACTGTGTGCTTCCAGTGCTGGGGGCATGGGTTTGATCCCTGGTTGGAGAACTAAGATCCCGCATATGCGCTCAGTGTGGCCTAAAAAATAAAAATTATAAACAAAAAAGTATAGCAATTTGAATGTGATCCAGTCTATTTATATGGTTTGTAGTCATTTCTGTGTACAGTTAAGCTATGATTAGCCAACCTGGTGTAGGAAAGGCAACTCATTCTACCCACTCTGACTCATCTGATCTCGTGACACAAAATTGCAGGGCCACATGTCCTATGGTGATGTGAATGTGTCCTGAGGCACTTATCATAATATGTGAGTACTAGCAAAGGAGCATGGTTTAATATCAAAAGTTCATCTGTGAAAAATCTTTCTAATCATTAGATATGTGCAACATTAGTCAAACAGATATTCTTGCCTATTGGGGAATGTTTAAAATATAATGTACACTATTATATTAAAGTCTTTTGATGGGAATTGAACAAAAGAGAATTTCTCAGAATTTCTGTTTGCAGGGCATACCCCCATAGTGGTGCGACCACCAGTGATGACCTCTGTAGGAAAAGTTGTGGCTTTGTCTGTGTCAATATCTAAACTTGACATTTCCGGAACAGTGATGAGTGATGAAGTTGAAGGAAACTTTTTTAAACTACCATTAACTAAACAAATGCTCATCAGCCATGCTCCAAAATTGAATTATCTTTCTATTCTATCAACAGAAAATGATATTATTACAAAATTTTTGCAAATATATACTTGTATTAATCATGTTGTACACAAACTTACTATGTCAAGAAAGCTGGAAGAAAAGGTATAGAGAGATTTTTTGAAAAGAGGTGCTCTTACAACTCACTTTGGATTATGGCATCTAATATCAGACGTCTGCTGAAACAGAGACTGTAACACTTGCTATATTTTTAAAGGGTTATTAGTATTTGGTTCATTTCACTTTCCTGCTCAAAATCCTTCAGTGGCTCCCCACTGCTGACAGAGCTCAGTCTGAGTTCCCTCACCTAATCTGAAATGCCTTCCAGGCATGCTTCCTCCATTTATTTCCCTCAAGCACCGGTTACTCTGCAGTCATTCCTTCTACTCCTAATTCCTCCACTTTGTACATGAATATCCTTCCCTTCAAGATACCACCCAAATCCCACTAGTGCCATATCCCAGAACACTGTTGACTGAGGCAATCTTTTTATATATTCACTTCCTGAGCATTTATTCTCATTATTGCTTGTTTGGCAGAGAGGGGGCCTGGTTCTGTGTCTACTGGGTATGTGACTTGGGGCAATAACTCAATATCTCTGAACTCCCACTCTTCTCATCCGTATAAAGATGGAAATGAGGCTATCTGAATAATATCACATGGTCATTGTTAAGATTAAATAAGTGAATACATACAAACCTTGCAGTGCATTGCCTGGCCTTGTGTGGCTGTATGACTGCTTCTCAGGTCCCTCTTTTATCGAGTCTGCATGTGGTGAGGCAAGGAGGTCCCACACTGTGACAGACATTCTGCTTTCTCTATCCTTGCTGCAGCAAGATGACAATGTTCTTACACATTCAAATGGGAAACAAAAACATGGAACTGAGCAACTTTGGTAAACCCAGCCCATTTTATCAGTAACTTGTGTATTGTAGCACCCTTCTGAGAATTATTTTTCTTTGTGGTTGGGGCCTCTTTCTGAGATATGCTCTGTGGTATGTGGTTTGAGGTCCCAGAAGCAGAGAGGAACTATGGACAGGGTCCTACTGCATCTTGTGACACAAGGTGGCTGCACCAATGGAAGGCCAAGTGGAACATATTTGTAGGTTTTCAAAAAAAAGTCTGTTCCTTCCTATTTGGCCTTTGACTCATATTATAGCTTTTTTGCAATGAATTTGTTCTAATCTTTTGAACTAGATTGTAATCTCCCAAAGATAGGAACCCTGTGTGTGACGTATTCCAGGCAGCCAACCTTAGACTGGATGGTTCCCTAACTCCCAGTGACTCTCCCAGGGCCATGTTTAACCCTACCCGCATGGCCATCACTCTTTGACCCAAGAATGAAGACACATGGCTCACAGTGTCTAGCATGATACCTGCATCCTTATCTCCAGGCAGTTAGTATGCATCCTTCCCTGAGTCCTGTTAATTTTACCTGAATATCTCTCCTATTTGTTACTTCTCTCTCTCTGTTTATCACCAATACCCTACTGTAAGCCACTGTCATCTCTCAGCTGGGCTCCTTCAATCACCTCCTAACTGATCTCCTTATAAACATTCTAGACCCATTGATCTGTTGTCAAACTATAGATGGAATGATCTTTTAAAAACAAATCTGGCCACTATGGAAAACAATATCAAAATTCCTCAAAAAATTAAACATAAACTTACTATATGATCCAGAAATTCCACTTCTGAGTATATACCTAAAACAAAAGAAAGCAGGAACTCAGACAGATAGTTGTATAGCCATGTTCATAGCAGCATTATTCACAATAGCCAAGACATGGAAGCAACCCAAGTATCCACTGATGGATGAATAGATAAATGATATGTGTTATATACATAAAATGGAATATTATTGAGCCTTAAAAAAGGAAATTCTGACATATGCTGCAACATGGATAAGCGTTGAAGACGTTATAGTAAGTGAAATAAGACAATTACAAAGAAAAATACTGTATGATTCTACATATAATAGGTACCTAGAGTAGTCGAATTCATAGAGACATAAAGCAGAACAGTGGTTGCCAGGGGCTGGGGGAAGGGGAGAGTGGGGAGTTATTGTTTAATGGGTATGGAGTTTCAGTTTGGGAAGATGAAAAAAGCTCTGGAGATGGATGGTGGTGATGTGGATGTACTTAATGCCACTAAACTCCACACTTAAAAATGGTAAATTTTGTCATATATATTTTACAACAATTAAAACATATGCATAAGGATGGGGGAAACAAATCTGATCATATTACTTAAGAAATCATCAAAGAAGTCCTACTCTTCTTAGAATAAAATCAGAATCATTAGTGAGTTGATCAGGCGTGTATGACCTGAGCTCTGCCCATGTCTCCATCCTCTTCCCCACCTCCTCCATCTCTGTGCTCCAGCCACTGGCCTTGTTTAGTTCCTCAAGGAGTCTTGCTCCCTCCTACCTTAAGTCACCCCTCTGCTTGAGATGCTTTTCACCTAGATATAATGACTTCTTGATAAAATACTAAGAGCCTGTTGCTGTACAAACCTGGGATCATATTTCAGTTGATAACTTCCTTTCCTTGAAAAGTTTGGTCTGTCAAGATAAGGAGCATGTGTCCTATGCTTTTCCTAGGGAAAAGCAACTTTGAGGGTTGGACTTCTAGAACTTGAAGTCTCTAGCCTTTTTATTTTTTTAAAAATGTTTCTGCTGCTTCATTAATTTCTTCTCAAAAAATAGACATATGTCTAAATATCTGATACTAAAAGATGACTTTCAGTATTTCAGGAAAAAAAAAAGAGAATAACATTACCAATCAGAAAATTGTGAGTTAAACAGTGTTTCATGCTGTGAGCAGTTGATGAAATAGAGAAATTGCTACCAAATTTTGTCATTTGGAAATCTATATAGCTTACATTTAAAAAAAAATTTAGGGCTTCCCTGGTGACGCAGTGGTTGAGAGTCCGCCTGCCGATGCAGGGGACACGGCTTCGTGCCCCGGTCCGGGAAGATCCCACATGCTGCAGAGCGGCTGGGCCCGTGAGCCATGGCCGCTGAGCCTGCGCGTCCGGAGCCTGTGCTCCATCCACAACGGGAGAGGCCACAACAGGGAGAGGTCCGCATACCACAAAAAAAGAAAAAAAAAAAGTTTAAATGTCATACAAAAATTTGACTTTTTTGGGTGTTGAATTCTCTGAGATTCAACACACATATAGGTTCATGTAACTACCACCACAACCAGAATACAGAAGTTTTATCACCCCCAAAAAACTTCTTCATACTGCCGCCTTGGCAATCAAATCCTCCTTCAGCCTCTAGCCCCTGGCAAGCACTGATCTGTTCTCCATCACCATTGTTTCCCTTTTCCAAAATGTCAAATAAATGGAATCATACAGTATGTAATCTGAGGCTGGCTTCTTTCACTATAATGCAAGGTTCATCCAGGTTGTTTTATTTATCTACAACTCATTCCTTTGAAGGCATTTGGGTTGTTTACAAGTTTTGCAGTTATGAATAGAGCTGCTATAAAGAGTCATGTACAGGTTTTTGTGTAAACACCAAGTATTCATTTCCCTAGGGTAAGTACCCATGAGTGGGATTGCTGGGTCATATGGCTAGTGTATGTGTAGCTTTATAAGAAACTGCCAAACTATTTTTCCAGAGTGGATGTACCATTTTGCATGCTCACCAACAATGTATGAGAGTTCAGTTTGCTCTACATCCTCACTAACACTTGATTCATGAGGTTTTTTTTTTTTTTTTTGAGAATTATACTTTCTACAAGATATGTAGTGATTTTTCATCATGGTTTTAATTTACATGACCCTAATGGCAAGTAATGCTGAGCATATTTTCACGGGGTTATTTGCCATCTTTATATCCTCTTTAGTGCAGTGTTTGTTCAAGTCTTTCCTAGGTTTTATTTATTTATTTATTTATTATTCTGTTCAGAATATCTTTTGTTTGAACTCTATTAATTTTCTTTTTTTTTTTACATCTTAATTGGAGTATGATTGCTTTACAATGTTGTGTTAGTTTTTTTCCGTATAAAAAAAGTGAATCAGGGCTTTCCTGGTGGCGCAGTGGTTGAGAGTCCGCCTGCCGATGCAGGGGACATGGGTTCGTGCCCCGGTCCGGGAAGATCCCACATGCCGCGGAGCGGCTGGGCCCGTGAGCCATGGCCGCTGGGCCTGCGCGTCCGGAGCCTGTGCTCCGCAACGGGAGAGGCCACAACGGTGAGAGGCCCGCGTACCGCAAAAAAAAAACAAAAAAAAGTGAATCAGCTATACATATACATATATCCCCATATCCCCTCCCTCTTGCCCCTCCGTTCTCCCCTTCCTATCCCACCCCTCTAGGTGGTCACAAAGCACCGAGCTGGTCTCCCTGTTCTATGCAGCTGCTTCCCACTAGCTATCTATTTTGCATTTGGTAGTGTATATATGTCAATGGTACTCTCTCACTTTGTCCCAGCTTCCCCTTCCCTGCCCCTGGTGCCCATGTTTTCAAGTCCATTCTCTACATCTGCATCTTTTTTCCTGTCCTGCCCCTAGGTTCATCAGAACCCTTTTTTTTTTTTAGATTCCATATGTATGTATTAGCGTACGGTATTTGTTTTTCTCTTTCTGACTTACTTCACTCTGTATGACAGACTCTGGGTCCATCCACTTCATTACAAATAACTCAATTTCATTTCTTTTTATGGCTGAGTAATATTCCATTGTACCTATGTGCCACATTTTTTTAATCCATTCATCTTTTGAGGGACACTTAGGTTGCTTCCATGTCTGGGTTACTGTAAATAGTGATGCAGTGAACATTGTGGTACATGTCTCTTTTTGAATTATGGTTTTAAATTGGGTTGTTTGTGTTCTTACTGTTGAGTTTTGAGAAATTTTTTAAAACATATTTTGAATATGAGGCCTTTGCTGGATGTATGATTTGGAAATGTTTTAGCCCATTGTGTAGGTTATCTTTTCATTATCTTAATAGAGTCTTATACAGAACAAAATATTTGCTTTTGATAAAATCTAATTTATTGATAATTTTTCATCTCTAGATTGTGCTTTTAATGTCATTTTAAGAAGCCTAACTCCAGGTTATAAAGATTTTCTCCTAAATTTTCTTCTAAACTTTTTACTTTTCACATTTTGATTTATAATCTATTTTGAATTAATATTTGTTTATGGTGTAAGATTTAGGTAGAGCTTCAGGTTTTGCATGTAAATGTTTAATGGTTCCAACACCATTTGTTGGATTCATCGATATATTTCTCTTGGTAATTTCTAGCTTAATTCTATTATGTCAGAGAATATACTTTGTTAACTTCTTTTAAATTTGTCAAGATTTGTTTTATGACCCCATAATAGCCTATCTTGATGAATGTTCCATGTGGACTTGAAAAGACCATGTATTATGCTGTTGTTGGGTGGAGTGTTCTATAAATTTTAATTAGATGCTGTTGGTTTATGGGGGTGCTCAGTTCTTCCATATCCATGTTGATTTTCTGTCTGCTTGTTTGCATGATGACTAAAGAGTGTTAAAGTCTCCAATTATAATTAAGAATTTGCCCATCTCTCGTTCCAGGTTTATCAGCTTTTTAAAAAATGTTATTTATTCATTTATTTATTTAAATATATTCTTTCTACTTATTTACCATTGTGCATCCTCCAAAGGTGACCAGAGTTTTTTTTTTTTTTTAATTTGCATCAGTATGAGCTCATGGATTTCAATATACTTGATGGTGTATCAGTCTATTCCAGTCACATCCCTAGTGATGATCAAATAAGCAACTTCAAGTTGGCCTCCAAGTTTCTGTAAATGAATCTGGTAGCCTTAGAAGACTTCCTTGCTTTTTGTTAATTGAAGTATAGTTGATCGAATTTTACTTTATACATCTTGATGCTGTGTTGTTAGGTGCATACATATTTAGATTATTATGAGTCTTAATGAACTGACTTTTTTTTTTACCATTATGTTATGTTCTTTTTGGACTTAGTAACTCTCCTTATCCTGAAATATACTTTGCCTGACATTAAGTTCGACATTCTAGCTTTCTTTTGATTCATGTATGTGAAATATATCTTTGCCCATCCCTTTACTTTTAACCTACATATATAAGGAAGGTTTTGTGAAGACAGTATATATTTAGTTTTTTTTAGGTACTCTGACATTCTTCATCTATTATTTGGTATGTTAGGCTATGTACTTTTGCAAGCATAGTTCTGATAGTGACTTTAAGGTCTTTGATAATCCCAACATCTGTGTGACTTCAGGGTTGACATCTGTTAATTGTCTTTTCCATTGAGTTGAAATTTTCCTGGTTCTTTGTATGCAAACTAATTTTGGATTATATCCTGAACATCTTAAATACTGTACTAGAATCCCTGGGTCTTGTTTACCTTCTAAAATGAATGTCAATTTTGTTGTTCTTGTTGCTGTTGTTGCCATTGTTTTGGTAGGCATCACTGAGATTAGGTTTGGGCCACAAATTCTGACCTGGCCTCTCTGCGTTCTGGTTTCAACATAAATCTGTTTTCAAAATATTTTCAGTGCTACTCAGATCAGTCTGGGTGGTTAGTTTGCGACCTGTGCTCGGTTCTCAAGGCCTGTAGAATGCCATGCCCAGGTAGGAGGTGTACTTAGGAGTTCATACACAACTTCATAGAATCACCCTCCTGATCTTGATCCTCTCTGTAATTCTGCCAACACTGCTTTTTGCTCTAGGATTTCCCTTCCCAGTTTTATGACCAGAAACCTGGGACCTGAATTTCCCAACTGTTCCATAAACTTCCAGTATCTGTGCCTATGTCCAAGGCCAAGTGGTGGGAGGAGAAAGGGCCAAAGAAAATACAGCTGTGTGTGTTCACTGTGTACTCTAGGGACACAGTTCCTTTGATCAAAAAGAAGGTTTAAGGTACCCTCCCACTGCCATTTATTTCACTGTGCTACCACCAGGACCATCAAAGGATTGCTTGTGGGGGTGTTATCATAGGAGAGAAGAGAAAAAAATAAAAGAAAAAGCCCAAGGTGTTGTCCTCAATCACTCTGGCCCTTTTCTGCTCCACAGACAAGAAAGGGAGGTCTTCTCTTGAGGCTCTTTCTGTCCATATCTGGTGTGTATTTCAGGGCTATAGGCTACCTTTGATTCCTAGTTGGGTAATATTGGAGGGAAAAAATGAAAAACTCACCATTGGTTCAGCGGGAGTTCAAAATTTGGTTTCCTTCCCTGATCCACCCACTACCATCCATGGTTATGATCCTCAGAAACCCCCTCTTTGCATTCTATCCAAGCTTTATAGTTTCATTCAGTGGGCGAGGCAGAGTGGAGTGTTTTACCCCATCTTCTCTACAACCAGATCACAACTTACACTTTAAAGATATTTTTTACAATTATAAAATTAATACCTATGCATTGTAGATACTATGAGGAATATGCAGGTAAGGAAAAAGAAGAAAGTGAAAATGACCCCCAATACTAACACTTCAGTGTAACTTCTATTTATTTGCATTGTAAGCAAAATTAGATCATGTTGTACATGCGGATTTTTTTCTTTTCACATAATATGCTGTAGACCTATTTCCATGGTAATACACTTTCTTCTCCAAAACCATTTTTCAAAATTGCATGGCAAGTATTACTTCATTTGAGTGTGTACCCTAATATGTTCAACCAACTTCTTATCATTCAGCATTCAGGTTGCACAGCTTTTATATTGGTTGCAGCCAATGGGTATGTAGCTGGAGAAATCACAACAGAAGCTAAATTCTCTTAAATCCTCTTTAGGGCCCATTTGAACTTTTAAAACAAAAATATGCTATTTTACAACTCTGCCCCCACCTCCAATTGGCAAAATTTATGCTCTACAAAGAGGACCACATTTTAAATGCAATGGCCAGGATTCCTATAGAAAACAGAATAAGAAGGAGCTCTGCTATAAAAATAGCATCTCACATCTAAGCACAGAGGGAACTCCATCTGGGGTTAGATGCCCTAAAGAGCAGCCAACAGTGTAGTCTCCTTAAAAATAAGTGCATCACCATTATTTTTAGGTGTCTCTGTGCCTCAGTCCCTGCCACACATGATAAAGGTGTGCTTGTGCCTGCATGACAGTGATAAGATGCCACGAGGAAGTGTTTGCAGATGGCTGTGGTTTAAAAAAAACCAAAACACAAAGAACTCTTAAGTCTTCCTTTCACCCTTATTAAAATTTGGGGAAGATTACTGTGGAATTTGTGCTCTATCTCAGAAACAAATCATAACCTTTTCATAAGGCTGCCCTAGGCCGCCTGAAGTATAGCTTATTATTTCACAGTGGCTTGATAAATGGGAAAATGTATATGAAAACCTTCAATACACACTTAGAAAGCCCTAAGCCAAGCCTGCCTGTCCTACTGACTTTATTAGAGAACTGACTGGTAGTTGGCCACTTACAATAATAATGCAAGGTAAGGTTAAAAAACATGCACCTACATTTATGCATACACACATACATGTATTTTTGTGTGTGTATGTGTATATGTACATGTTCATATAACAGCTCCGTCTATGATATTCCATCAGCTCTGCAACTGAAGATTCTCTAAGGTGTTTTAAGGCTTATTGAAAACCCCATGGATGCTTTGTAGAATAATGTATGATATCTAAGCATAAAACAATGGGGAAAATAAATAATTTTATAATAAGAACTGAGGGTCTCACAAAAAGATGGAACACTCTATGAAGTTAATCCCTACAAAATCTGATGTCCTGGAAATAAACAGGCCTGGAGGTAAGGTCTGACAGTAATAAAAATAATCATCATAATACCTGAAATTTAAGGAGCATTTACTTTGTACTCCGTGCTTACAGCTTTCTCTTTCATGCCTTTAACAGTTTAAAATCAGTCCTATTATTTTTCCAGCAAGGAAACAGAGCTTTGGAAGAGTTCAATAACCTGCCCAAACTCCCACAGTTGTTAAGTTCCGAGTGTAGGATCTAAACCTGGATCTCCCTGACCCCAGGGTCTTCTTTTGTTTTTTTTTTTGCGGTACGCTGGCCTCTCACTGCTGTGGCCTCTCCCGTTGCGGAGCACAGGCTCCGGACGCGCAGGCTCAGCGGCCATGGCTCACTGCCTCAGCCGCTCCACGGCATGTGGGATCTTCCTGGACCGGGGCACGAACCCGTGTCCCTTGCATCGGCAGGCGGACTCTCAACCACTGCACCACCAGGGAAGCCCCAGGGTCTTGTTTTTAACCACGTGTTTTCTTTCCCTTGGTTTCCCTGTTCCAGAATCAGAATAACCCCTGCCTCTATGTTCATTTGATTTCACTCCAACTTTGGTTTCTGGATTCAATTCCAGATATGCCTTACTTGTGGGGCATATTTTACAGAGTGAAAATATTTTTTTTAAAAAGAGGTCTTTCTGGATTTCCCCTTCCTTTTGCTATAGATATTGGAACAGTTTCAGCAAGTAAAGCAACTTGGCATATATAATAAGAATAAAGGAAAAAAATTTCTATGACTACTATTTACCTCTTTACCTCTTCTCCACACAATGGAGAGAATCCTGCTTTGGCCCCAGAGCTGCTGTCCATCTGTACCTGCCCAGGGAGATGATGAACCTTGCAGCCTTTGCTTGGGCCCAATCAGAGCAATGAAGAAATAAACACAAAGCTGGAAATGTGAAGGTGGGAGTGGTTTTGGAAAGAACTGCAAATTATTTGTGGACAAACAAAAAAGAATGAAGGTATATGGAAAGCTGCAAGGGGAGGAAAGCAAGGACAGATGTGGGCTGGGGGGAGGGGTCTTCAGGGAGCTTGGGAAAAGGGGTGGAGAAACTTTAGAGTGAATGATAGCACAGACAAAGATGAGAAGTAGTTGGTGAAGGGCAGCAGGAGAGTGAGTGGCATTACTGCTCTTATTCGCTGGGTCTCCTTTCAGATTCTTCCAAAGATGGAAGAAACGTCTGGTAGCATTTTCATTATTTTTTATGACTGCTCTGTGTTTCTGCAAAAGTGACCTCAGGCTAGGGCTGAGCTGCAAGCACCCCTGTTACAAAGGTGCGGTACAAACTTCTTCCTAAATGTGGGCTTTAGTTTGTACAGTTGTTTAGTTTGTATTATTTGAGATTCAATTTTATCTATTTTTTATTGGATTCTAACATCTTGGTTGTCAGCATACAATGTCCCACTGGGAGCTCTGTAGTTTTAATGGACAGATTTCCATGTAAGCCGAGGAAAGGAGGCATGTGTGAAATGAATAAATCCTGCAGTGATTAGAACTTTTTGTTTTTCTGTAATTCTCTTGAAAATAGAATGGTTGTCTTAAAAGATTTATGGAACTCCTTTGGTATACAGTATCTTTAAAATTAATACATTTAGGCAGTTATACTGAGATGAACAGTTATCACTTCCAACAGAAGTGTCAAACTTCCTAGTATGACACGTTGAGCAGCTACTATGTGCCAGGCATCAGGATCCATGCCCGGAGTACAATGATAAATTTATAATACAATCTCTGCTCTCAGGCTCACAGTCTGGTAAGGAAATGAGCATGTAATGACACACAGGCAGTTCAGTTGACTCAGTCCTAAAATAAATTGATTAATGTACACAGTACAAGTTATCCTGTGTATCCTATGGTGATGGTTCCACTCCTCATAAACTCTACAGCTATAACATTTCTAACCAGGGTTTGGTGGGGAAAAAAAGGGGGTTGGCAGAGAGTTTCAGGATTGCAAATACGAATTACTTTTCCCGATGGAATTTCAATATGAAAAGAGTTCTTGTAGCCATAGCTAAAGAGTTTTAAACCTAAACACCATCCAGCAAGTCCAACTTTTGCATATTTATAGTCAAGAGAATAAACCGAAATGGGCTTGAAATAACGCCTTTGCCAGACTGGCCCTTCCTTGTTCTACTGTTTTGTTTCTCAGCATCCCCCTCAGATATCTGATGCTCCAGGAGACCGGAGGCATCCTATTCCTGGCATAATTGAATAGAGTATGTCTTCACTCTCCATAAACATGGAAGTAATAAATATTCAACAAATACATGAATTTAAGTCTCATTTTAAATATTGCTTCCTCGGGAGTTCCCTGGCTGTCCAGTGGTTAAGAATCCATGCTCCCAATGCAGGAGGCGCAGGTTCAATACCTGGTTGGGGAACTAAGGTCCCACATGCCCTGTGGCCAGGCCAAAAAAAAAAAATTGCTTCCTCGGTGATGCTACCTGTGAGGTCCCCCAGGGAAGCAAGTCGCTCCTTCTCCTGTGTTCCCATTGCACCTGGATATATCTGTAGTATAGCACTGACTTCATAATGATTTTATATACCTGAGTATTAGTCTGCTTGAGCTGCTGGAACAAAATGCTGTAGACTTGGTGGCTTAATCAACAGACATTTGTTTCTCACAGGCTAGAAGTCTAAGATCAATATGCATGGTTGGATTCTGGTGAGGATGCTCTTCCTCGCTTACAAATGGTGTCTTCTTGCTGCGTCCTCACATGATAGAGAGAAAGAGAGCTCTGGTCTCCCTTCCTTTTCTTATAAAGACAGTAATCCCTTCATGAGGGCCCTACCTTCATGACCTTATCTCAACCTAATCACTTCCCAAAGTCCTCACCTACAAATTCCATCACATTGGGGGTTTGGGCTTCAATTCAGTCCATAATGACCTGTTTCCACTGCTATCTGGTCAATTCTTCATATGCCGTGGATGCTTCCCATTCATCTCTGAACTTTGGTTAGCTATGCTGAGATACTGCCCAAATAATATTTGAATATTTATATGCACATTACCTCAATGCTCTGTACAAATTTTCAAATAAATATGATCTCACTTTCATAAATGCGCAAGTAAATATTGCCTCATCTATCTTACAAATCAAATGCTGTGAGAAAAATTAAAGAAAGAAATATTAAGATTTTGATCTGATTAAGATTAGAAACATTTTGTATTTTTGTTGCACAAGGAAAATTCACGGGCCTAACATCTGCAACTCTTGTAGACCCTTGACATCTGAAAAATACTTTACATTTTATGAATTCAGTTTTACAAAATCCCTAGAACATTGGCTGGTGACGTTACCACTAATCACAGCTTTGGAGACTGAAGCACAGAGAGGCTGTCAGTGGCCCAGGAGGCACAGAAGGATTTAACCGACAGGTGGAGATTAGAAGGTATAATTCTAAGTATTTAATCCTCTCTTCTGTTCTGTGGTTTTCTATAGGCTTCAGATAGCTAAGAACAGTTTGGAGAAGGTGACAGCGTTAGAAAAGCAGGGAGAGGCAGTTTAAACAGCTCTTTCTGTCATCTTCCAGTTGACAATCCCCCAGTGAATGGTCAACAGAGAGGCATGACTAACAGGTAATAGACCAGCAGCTCTGCCCCAGCTCCTGGTTAAATACTGACTGGTGCAGGGCTGGTGGCTGGTGCCCTGGTACATGGAGGATATAAGCATCTGTGGGGGAAGGGAAATAATTTCTTAAAGGGGACACTGCTAGGGGTCTTGGGCAGAGGGTGAAGTGAAAATAAATATGCTTTCAGCTAAGAGACTGAAATGAGTCAGGTGACTGCAACCAATTCTGAAATAAGCATCAGTGAACAAATTTTAGCACAGATCTTTCAAATAAGAGCAGCAGCCTCCCAGGAAACCAGATCGTAAGAGGGTCTCCAATGGATATGAACAAGATGGGGTTTGGGGCCTCTGAACTCCTCAATCAATGAGAATCTGGGCAAGATGGGACCCAGCCAGCATGCTCCTTGTTCCTTAAAGTGTTATAATCAAGTCTTACATCTATGTAGTCTCACTGGGCCCAAAAGGCATCCTAATGCATTATTCATTTATCCTTCCTATGGCCTGGCCACGTAGGTGTCACCACTTTTGTTTAATGAGGAAACAGAGTGAGAGAGGCTGAGTGATTTGAGTAATGGAACCCAAGTAGAAGAGCTCATTGCTGAATGCAGACTTTTTGGCTTGCTGTCCTGTGGACTGGACTTAGCACAGGGATGTGCTAAGTCTTCATGTGCTGGGTTGTGCAAGATGCTATTGCTTTTGGCTCACTTCAAACAGGAGAGGTCTGGGGCTGAGGCTCACTGAGTCATTCATCCAAATTATAATCTGATATGTGTTGGTCATCATGCTAGATGCTGAGGATGCAACAACGAACCACACAGATGTGATCGCTGCCCTGGTAGATCAGTGCCGTATTCACAAGTCAAAGGAGTATAGTGAGCTGGAAGGCTGCTGGCACAGGACTGCCCTTCTCCCTGAAATTCCAGAAGAAGAGAGGAATTTGGTCTGAAGCTGCTGAGGAAGGGCTGAAGTTCTAAACTAGCAAGAAGACAGGCTTTTGGGAACTGGCCAGGGAAGCCCTCTGAAAAGACTGTTCCCCTCCAGGTCCCATTCATTCCCCACCATCCCCTTCAGTGCCCTTAGTCTACCTAGAACATGAGTAAGGGAGGCTCCCCATAGCTTTTTGCCACAAAAATCTGCTGTGTCAAATTGCTTTCCCTTGAACGCTGAGCACTGGTGAGTGGTGAGTGGTGACCCTGCAGTTTGTAGGCAGCCCATCTGTCTTCATGGCAGAGGCTATGCTCTAATTTCAGAATTTCAAGATGAAATCAGGAAGCTGTGTCCATGTTGCACCTCCTCAAACATCCGCAGAGAGTGACATTTTAGTGGCCAGAAAACAGTGCCAATATTCTTAGTGACATTTTTCTAAGTTGTAAGAAAAAATGTTTAAAAATAAACATAAGTTTTTAAAATTAATTTTTATTGGAGTATAGTTGCTTTACAAAGTTATGTTAGTTTCTGCTGTGCAGCAAAGTGAATCAGCTATATGTATACCTATATCCCTTCTTTTTTGGATTTCCTTCCCATTTAGGTCACCACAGAGAATTGAGTAGAGTTCCCTGTGCTATACAGTAGGTTCTCATTAGTTATCCATGTTATACATAGTATCAATAGTGTATATATGTCAATCCCAATCTCCCAATTCATCCCACATACCCCCAAACATAAGTTTTGGATTGACATGTACACACTGCTATATTTAAAATATCAGTAGATAACCAACAAAGACCTACTGTATAGCACAGGGAACTATGCTTAATACTCTGTAATATCCTAAATGGGAAAAGAATTTGAAAAAGAATAGATACATGTATATGTATAAGTGAAAAAAAAACCCATAGAATGTAAACCAAGAAAGAACCCTTATGTAAATTATGGACTTTAGTTAATAATATTCTATCAATATTGGCTCATCAATTGTCATGAATGGACCACACTAATACAAGATGTTAAGAATAGAGGAAACTGTGTTTAGGGGGAGGGGTATATGAGAACACTCTGTACTTGATGCTCAATTTTTCTGTAAACCTAAAACTACTATTCTAAAAAAGACCATTAATTAAAAACAAAAACTAACAACAGCAACAAATCTGATAGCAGGCCCTACCCATTTTCCCAAAGATCTTTTACTAGTGCCTTGATATTCAAATTCATCTTTTCTGAAGCTTAACTTGGTGGATTTTTCAGTTTTTAATTTGTTTAACTCGGTATATCACCATCTGTCTATGGCTTTCCAGTTGTATTTTCCAACAACAACAAAAATATATGCAAATGAGAATTTTCAGTCTAGGGGTCCCTTGTCTAGGAGTGAAAATCATAGTGGGCCTTGGGACTTAGAGTGGGCTACTGCATCCATTCCTAGAGACTTAGGTAATGAGACTGAGGGAGAAAGAGAGTTCTAGGCACAACCTGTGTTTTAAAATAAAATCCCCTCTGGATCAGCTGACCCTGGCTCTATGGGCATTCTTTGGTTCTTTGGGAGGAAATTATTCTGTGTATGTGTGTTTGTGACTGTGTGTATAACAAAAGAGGCATTGAATGGCAAGTATAAGTCTACCATGACACGGAGCTACTATAGTTGAATTTGATTTTGAAGGAGTGGGCAGTTTTCTCTTTTATTCCCATAGCCAGCAAATGCAGTGGCAGACCAGCAATGCAGGGGAGGCCCTGGACACTGAAGGCTTTTCTTTCAGTGGTCAAGGATTGCACTGCACCTGCATTCCATGCCCTCAACATTCTGGGTGTGCCTGTGGCCAAGTCACCAGAGATGAATAGTTCTTAGACTTTAGCATGATGTGCATCAGCATGAACTGGAGGGCTGGATGAAATACAGATTGCTGGCTCCATGGGGGAGATTCTGATTCTTTAGGTCTAGGGTTGGGCCTGGGAATTTGTATTCTAAGCTAGATTCCAGGAAGCAGTGATGCTGCTGGTCAGAAGACTGCCTGAACATTGAGATCTGCCAACTTAGACTGTTAATCAGGGGACAAGAATGGCATAGGAGTGTTTGGATTACCTGTTTCCAGCAGGACACAAGTTGACAATGACAGCAACCAGAGCTGAAAATCAAGCAGCTCCTGCTCTGCTGGGGCAGGATGTTTGGTTATTTCTTCCCCTTCTCCTTGTCCTTCTCCTTGTCCTTCTCCTTCTCCTTGTCCTTCTCCTTCTCCTCCTCCTCCTCCTCCTCCTCCTTCTTCTTCTTCTCCTTCTCCTTCCCCTTCTCCTTCCTCTTCTTCTCCCTCTTCCTCTCCTTCTTCTTCCTCTCCTCCTCCTCCTCCTCCCCCTCCTCCTCCTTCTCCTCCTCCTCCTCCTCCTCCTCCTCCTCCTCCTTCTTCTTCTTCTTCTTCTTCTTCTTCTTCTTCTTCTTCTTCTTCTTCTTCTTCTTCTTCTTCTTCTTCTTCTTCTTCTTCTTCTTCTTCTTCTTCTTCTTCTTGACTTTCAATGACAATGTACTGTGCATTTAATAACATAAGTAAAAGTAAACTGTATGAAAAAGAGAGTAAAATTACTACACAGAGAGAAATGGAAATATACCATTGTAAGGTTGGAATATGATGCATGAAGTGATACAATATTATTTGAAGGTACATTGTGAGTTAGTTTTCATTCTGCAAAGCCTAAAGCAGCCACTAAAACAACACATTAGTCATAGCTAATAATTCATCAGTGGAGATAAAATGAATCATAAAAATATTCAAAGATAGAACAAAAGGAAGAAAGGGTAAAAAGAACAGGTGGAACAAATAAAACAAAATACAACAATCATATATTTAGCTTATCAGTATCACTATTCATATCAAATATAGGTGGTCTAAACCCTCCAATTAAAAGGCAGAGATTGTCATTTATAATAAAAAAGGAAGACTCAACTATGAGCTGCTTCTAAGAAACTCACTTTACCTAAAGAGATTGAGTGCTTAAAAAATAAAAGGATGGGAAAAGATTTATACCATGATATATAATATACCATGGCTATTTAAGGAAGACAAAGTAGAAATCAAAACAACACTAGCAACAAAAAGTACTTTACATAATGATAAAAAGAATGAATTTATTGAGAGTACATAGCAATCCTAAACCTTTAAGCAGCCAATAACAGAACTTTAAAATATATGAAGTGAAATCTGACAGTACTTCAAGGAGATGTAGGCAATTTCTACAATTAAAGAAATTGACAATTTCCATGTTATAAATCTATGATTATAATCATTTATAAAGAGTAATTTCAAATGCATTCACCCAAAATTTTGAATAAGAACTTAGTTGGTGGTACACAGAACCTGTGACAGTGCAGAACCCACTGTGGCAATGGCAGCAGTGCCACAAGGGCCAGTGTCCAACATGTAGGTCAGTAGAGGCAGCAGGACAAGCTTTGCCATCCAGAGTTCAATGACAGTGGTGAGCTCATAGATGGGTCCTGCCCACTGCCTAGCCTCCCTTGTCATGATCTGCATTCCAAACCTGGTTCTCTTGCCTTCCTGGCAGTTTGTGAGCTTTATACAGAGCACAGAGAAAAGTCACTTCCCTCAGTAAGGGGAGTAGTTGGGGAGAATCCCTCCTATCATGAGCAATTCTATGCACATCTCCAGGCTAAGTCTAAGACCTAAACCAAGGGGAAGCAACTTTCTCCTTCCTCTTCCTCTCCATCATATTTCCTTTCAGCAGACCTCTGGTCTGGAAACCAGTGTCCTTGTACAGTTCTACCACCAGCCTGCATTTCCCTCTGTTGATGAAGCCACAAGATCCTTTTCAGATGATGTTTGGAATTTACGTTTGTAATATGGCCAATTATGGAACCCAAAGAAGTTGGGTGAAAAGAAAGTAGTAACCTAAGAATTTCTCTTGTTATTCTCAGGTTGATGCCAATGCAACAACTATGTTTTCTTTTGTTTTAAAAGAAAAGTTGTCCTATAAGTCTTCCTTGGTTGAAAGCATCTGCCTGTCTTTCTCTAGCAATTTGAACCAGATCACTCAAAGTCAGTGGCCAATATATAAAACTTTTTAACAATTCTCCTGCTTCCGCCATTCAAATAAATAAACAGAATATATGACATTTCCACCAAGGGCAGCAGGAGAAGACATTCCATTTCATGCTTCAGCGATCTGACTAAGGAAACAAATATAGATTTTTCTTCCAAATGCCTTAAGGTTATAAGGAAAGTTGATTAAGGCCTCCCTTTAAGCCCCACCAGAGAAATTAATGGATTATAAAGTATGCCTACTCTTTAAGAGAAAGAGGTTATGTCTAATATTGACTCTTCTAATCAGTTTGACATAAAGCATATTTCTCACAGATGTGGCACTCTAGCCCATCTCATGTGCAGGAAAGATGAAAGCCATATGGATTTCAGTTTCCTGTTAGCTGAGAATAAATTAAATCATGTTTTTTCCTCCTCTTTACCACTCCTTTGTGGATTCAATTTCCATGTAGACATGTCTGATATTATTTTTTAGGGAGGAGTTAATAAATTGCTTTTTTCCTTTTATTGTACTGATATGATTCTTGCCTTTCCTTCCCCCTGGCTCTCCCTACTGCCAATGAAACAAATACAGAGGCCAAAAAATAAAAATAAAAAGAGAGAGAGAGAGAGAATAGAGTCATGGGTTGTGATATTAGTTTGACCTTTGTGAGGTTGCAGAAGAGCTGATCATAAATCCTGGTGGTTCATGGGTTGGAATTGTTCCCAGAAATTCCCAAAGTATAGTGATGTTCTTGACAAAGAGACTTATTTTCCCAGATTTTAAAAAGAATATTATATTAGCTAAGGTAAAGCTACCTGTTGTAGTAAATAAAATTTAATGTCTCAGTGGCTTCGCACAAAGAGAAGTTTTTGTTTCGTTCATAAATTTCATCCAGCAATGGGAAATGGAGATGGGATGGGTGAGGTTCAGTGGGGTAGATTCTGCTTCATGAAGTCACTTAGGAATCCAGACTAATAAGGGCCCTGTTATTTTCAAGTTTGACTTTCCAAGCTGCCTGCATATTCACTTCCAGTCTGGGGATGGGAGGAGAGAGAAAGAGAGAGGAGAAAGAGAGACAGACAAACAGACAGACAGTTGAGAGCATTACAAGGTATTCTTTATGGGCCAGGCCTGGAAGTGGGGTATATATCTCTACCCATTTTATTGGTCAGACACTGTTGTGTGGCTTGAAGAGCTGGGAAATATCTTGAAGCCTTGGACCCAGGAGGAAAGGGATAGCTAGCATCTCATTTCTTTGGAGGGATTAGAATTTTCATCTGAGGCCATTTTCAAATTTGGGACCCAGATAATCATTATTAAATTATAATGTTTGTATTATATGCTTTATCTTTCATGAATATTTTTTGTTGGCTTTATCTTGTAGTCATATTTCTAATTATATGATTTAAAGGTATTTTAACTTGATACTATACTACCAATCCTTTTTCACTAGACTGACCTATTTTTGTGCTTGTAATTGAATATTCCAATCAGATGGACTATGCCCTCAAGTAAGTTTTCTCCCAGGCCAAGTATATGAGTGTGTTTTCTAAGCTCTTACATTTCCAAGATTTTTTTTTTCTGTTGTCTTGACAACTTGACTATGTCAAGTGTTATAAAACAGGGATGACAATTGATTCTCATATATGGGTAATCTAAAGCATGTATTAATTCTATTTCTCTTGAACTGACAAAATTAAGAAATTTCCACACTTCCTCCTCTAAGTGTCTGCTAGCGTAGTTTCTCCTTTCAGAAGAATAACTGAGAAAGAAAAAAAAGTCACTAGGGAAGGAATATTTACAGAAGGCAAGCCTGATACCTTACTTAGAAAATTACAGAAAATCCTGCATCATATAGTAATGTTAAAACCTTGACACTACGTATTAAAAAAATGTTATTCACTATTCTAACAGTCTCCCATTTGCCAATATATCTTATAGGAACTTCTGATCAAAAGACTTGTTAGTTGCTAAAAATATTCAGCCAAAGAGAGCTTTACTCTTACTTGAGAGAGAAAAAACATTCCTGTAAGATATTTGTCTCCTCATGCTGTATTTACATTACTCGTGCTAGTCTACATTATATATTTTTAAAATGAAGCTTTATTTTGTTCTGGGGGCTGGAAAGGTTAACTAGTGGTAGCTTCCAAGTCTCAGATTTAGTGAAGAAAAGTGAAGAAATCCAGGCTCGGCTGATTCTTTTTTTTTTTTTTTCTTCCCACCTGAGCAGATGTCTCACACCAGAAATTGAAAAGTAATATAGATAAGGAATGATTTTTTATTTAATTTGAAGTTACTTTTTTATTGTGTTTCTTGATCATATTTTCATCTGTTGTATCTGTAATATCTTCATGTCTGCATGTTTAGTTGTACTTAAATAGAATAAGTTTGACTTTTTAATTTTACAATGTGACATCAGGCTTTTTAACTGTGGAGTTTAAAATCTCTTGTTATCTAGAACCATTAATAGGAATTCTACAAAATTCAGATTGCTTTGGGATACATAACTTGAAAGATAAATGAATATTCTAGCTTCCCTGAAAATGTCTAATATATAGAATTAATTGTTTTCTATGGCCCTACCTGACCTTGGTTAATGAGGTCAACAAAGGTCTTAGAGGAACCATGAACTTGAATTTGACACTGGAGTCAGCGATGGTGACACAGGTCCCTTAGCTTAAATAGAAAACTTGCTTCCATGACTCTTGCTGACTCTTCTCACACTAATTTTTCCTAATTTGTCTCATTAATGCCTCTTCCTCCATCAGCCTCTTTGATTAGGTTTTCTCAGTAATCAGTCCTAGGATCATTCTCTCGGGGACAGTCTTGACTATCTCCATGGCTTCAAATATCACCTGTAAGGAAATGACTCCCAAATCTTCATCCACATCTAGATGTCTCTCCTGACTTACAAGTCTCTCTGAGATCAGTCCTTTACTCCCCTTGTTTTTATTTTGTTTTGTTTTGTTTTTATCACAAACTGATGTTTCAAAGCTAATGCTGAGGAAGGTGGTACATTGAACATGAGGACTGGCATTCTTCTACATTGTTTTGGGTAAGATGAATTGTTTTGGGGGAGATGAAACATTTTGAAGGAGATTTGGCCTGTTTATCCAATTTTAAATGGGCATTTCCCTTAACTCAGAAATTTCACTTCTAGGAATTTACCTTAGGAAATTATCCTAAGGAAATAATTGGACATGTGAATCAAAATGTATTTACAGGAGTATTGCTATGTTGTTTGTAATATCAAAAAAGTGGATGCCCCCTGAATTACAGGACATGTGCACAATGATATACAAGACAGCCACTGATAGTCATGTGTGTTAATTTACAGAGACATAGAGAGTTGCCTCTGATAAGATGCTAATAGAAAAAGGCAGGGTATAAAGTGTTATAGATGTTATGATCCAAATTTTATAAAAATATTTTATGTATATTTCATCATAAAAAATATGAAAAGTACAATGGAATACTGAGTTATTTCTGGATGATAGGATGGGGTTACTGGTGATTTTCTCATTGTTCTTTATAATTTACTATCTGAATACATATACAGTAGGGATGTACTGCTTTTATAATCAGGAAAAACCATAAAGTTATTTTTATTTTGAAAAATGAGTGAATTATTGTTTTAAAGAATTAGGAGTTTGGGATTAGCAGATACACACTACTATATATAAAGTAGATAAACAACAAGGACCTACTGTATAGCTCAGAACTATATTCAATATCTTATAATAACTTATAATGGAAAAGAATCTGAAATAAAACCACTTTGCTGTACGCCTGAAACTAACACAACATTGTAAATAAACTATACTTCAATTAAAAAATTGAAAATTAAAGAATGTCCATAGATACTTGTGGAAAAAATAAAAATAATCTCTCTATGCATTAAAATTGTTCAGATGAAGTATACCCCAAACCCAGTTTTCTCTCGTGTGCTCTAGTTTATTCTACTCAACAAATGTTTATTGAGGCCCTAGGGTGTCCTTCCATTTTATCCAATTGATTATTGGCCATTTCCATCTGGATGTCCCACATGCTCCTGAAGTCAATATGTATAAAATGAAATTTACCATCATGTCTTGAAATCTGTCCCTTCCTGTATTCCCAGTCTCAGCTAAGAGGATCCTCATCTACCCAAGTAGAAAGTCCAGGAGTCAACATGAGGCCCCCAATTACCTAACCCACCACACTTAGTAATGTGCAAGTCCTGTGGCTTTACTATTCTTTACAATCCATCCTCTCTTCTCCATTTCCTGTTCAAAAGCCCTGGCTAAGCCCCTAATCCTTGCTTGGATTGCTGCAGTTGTCTCCCATACTGTTAGAACATTCAATTTATAAAATCCTAAATGTTTTTGCTTAGACATCTCCTTCTTCTCACTCCTCTTCTTTCTCCTACCATGTCCACAAGGAGAATGGCTGGTCAACTCTCAAGACATGGTTCAAATGTCACCTCTAACCTTTCTGTTGGAATTGGCCAGTCTTCTCCTTGTGATCCTTGTTGGGAACCGCAATAGGTCTCTTATAATGATGGTAATGGCTAACATTGAGTTTTCATTGCAGGTCAACCACCATTCTAAATGTGTCACATGTTTTAACCCCAATACTTTCAACAACGCTGTGATGTAGGTACTATTATTATCTATATTTTATAGGTAATGAAACAGATTTAGAGAACTTAATTTGCCAAACATCACACAGTCAGCAAGAGGAAGAGCTAGACTTTGAACCCTATATTGGCTCCAGAGCCTTCACCCTTAGCTCTGAGTGGTCATACATCTCTGTGCCCTTAATCTATATTTTATTATAGCATAATATCTTACTGTACTTCTTTTCCTATCAATATGTGTGGTTTCCAGGGAGATCAGCTCAGTGGTTTGTGACCACCTAGAGAGGTTGGATGGGAAGGGTGGGAGGGAGGGAGACGCAAGAGGGAAGAGATATGGGAACATATGTATATGTATAACTGATTCACTTTGCTGTAAAGCAGAAACTAACACACCATTGTAAAGCAATTATACTCCAATAAAGATGCTAAAAAAAAAGAAGAAAGCAAGGAAGAAAAGAAGGAAAAACAAAAATATGTGTGGTTTCTTGCAGAGGCCACATAGACAACCTCAATAAAGGTGTGCACTAATTGACTAATCTTTCTGGGATGGAAAGTCTAAGCCAAAGAGAATTAACATTGTTTAGAATTTTTTTTGCTTATTTTTGTTGCTTACTTTGTTTATATCTGGATGGACTCTGAGGTCCTTTTAATTTTGAAATACAATAGTGTATTATTTGCTCAATGGGCTAGATCTTGCCTAGTGATGAACACATAGAGGAGAATCAATTGAATCAGCTCTTGCCCAGTGAATGTAATGGTACTTGACTGAGAAATGGTGGAGACGATCTTTGTGGAAAATATAATTCTCTTAGAAAAATGGTGAAAATTGACTAACTTTATTGGAGAAAGACTGAAAAATCTCATTCAAGACATTGTGTAAATATGGTTAAAATGAATCTCTTAGTGGATATTTGGAAGAAAATTATAAAACCACTTAGCAAATGTTGATCATTTCAGAGTTCTATACATATTAAAGATACCCAGGTTAAACAGATCTCAGAGGGTCAAATACACAACCTGTCATTCCTATCATCTAGGTATCTTTTATTTATTTTTATATGTATTTTTGTTGTTTATTTTATTTATTTTTTATTTTTGAGTTGAAGTATAGTAGATGTACAATATTACATAAGTTACAGGTGAACAACATAGTGATTCACAATTTTTAAGGGTTATATTCCATTTATAGTTACTACAAAATACTGGCTATATTCTCTGTGTTATACAGTACATCCCTGTAGCTTATATATTTTATATATAATAGTTTGTACCTATTAATCCCCTACCCCTAACTTTCCCCTCCCCTTTAGATGTCTTTTTTTTTTTTCTAGATATCTTTTAAATCCTCTTTCCTTTGAGTTCCTACCTCCTGAATGCAGGCCTGATGTAGCTTACTCACTGGTCTTTTCCTCCTCTTGTGCTGCCTGTACACTGCTCACAATCTTTTTGAAACCCGTTTGTGATCAAGTCACCCACCTTGTTCAAAGCTCTGATGTCTACTCGTTGTCCCAGGGGTAAAGTTCACACTCTGTTGCCAGGTCCCCACAATGTGTGCCATCCTGTCTTACTAGCCCTTGCCTCTACCTCTTGATTAAAAGAGTCACAAGTCCACCATATGAAAAGGACTGCCATTCCCTAGACATAATATGTGTTCTCTGCCTGGAATATCGTTTGCTCTTATTAGTTTCAAGATCCAGCTTCTTTAATCTCTCTATGCCTTCAAAGAATTGCCTTCGTTAAGTGATGCGCTTTCTCTTTTAAGTTCCTGTAACGCTGACATACATTTTAATACATGTACCATAATTACCTGTTCACTCGATCCATTTCCCTCCTTACACTATAACTTGAGGTTGGCGCCAATTTTGTTTTTTATTTTTGTCTTAGAGTCTTGTAGACTAGTGCTTCTCAAACTTGAATGTACATACAAATTACCTGGAGATCTTGTAAAATGCAGATTCTGATTCAGCAATTCTTAAGTGAGGGCTGAGTAAGCATTTCTAACAACCTCCCGAAAGGATACCAGTGCTGTCGACCTGTGGATCACACAAGGGAACATATTTTGGGCAGTTAATTTTTTGAATGAATGAATCAAAATGAAAAAAAACCCAAATGAAACATATTGTCAAACTGTGTTCTGCTTTATTTTTAACTCTTTTTTTTTTTAAAAAACCAAGTGATTAACATTTTCATTCAGTCTGTGTCACTCTAGTATCATTATATTTTTATAGCTTTAACATTTCCTCACATTTTAATATTATTAAAATTTTTCTTCATTATGTTTTTCCTTTTTTAGAATTAAATTTTGTTTCAACCAGGACTGATATTACACAAATCTATTACTACAGTGGGGCAAAATTTAAATCTTGAAACAGAATTCTTTTAAAAAAAAAATTTTGTTGTACACACCATAGACATTATTTTAATCATAACCAATACTGCATAGAATTTCAGTGGGGTAAAATATATCTTCAGAAGTTAATCAGTATATATAGGTGATTCACTCATAATGTTCTCTGTCATGTTTTTGAACAAGTGTTTTTTTTTATTTTTAAAGTATTCAGTTAAACTTTAAAGAGGATGCTTGCTTTCTCATAGTCACTTCCTGTTCTGATTAAATACAGGTGTGCCACACAAAGCAATCAGCTTACTACAACTGGGCTAATTTGTGCCCAAACCTAGTTTCTCCACATTCTTTTCCTCTATGATTAAGAAAAGATGAAATTCAGTACTTCATAGCTGGAAAGGGCCCATGGACATTTTCCACAAATGTTGAATATTTTACTCACTGTCAACATCTCTACCTTGGAAAACAAATCAAAATGCTCAGATGCATCAACTACATCATCAGAAATTCAGATCAATTGCCAAGCAATTACTGGGAACATCTGGTTATTTTGATGATCATAATGGCCAAATCAGTTAACTCTGATACAACCCAACTAGAATCACAAATCTGATTCAATAACAATAGCGACAAAAGACTGATTGAAGGGCTTCCCTGGTGGTGCAGTGGTTGAGAGTCCGCCTGCTGATGCAGGGGACACGGGTTTGTGCCCCGGTCCGGGAAGATCCACATGCCGTGGAGCGGCTAGGCCCGTGAGCCATGGCTGCTGAGCCTGTGCATCCGGAGCTTGTCCTCCGCAACGGGAGAGGCCACAACAGTGAGAGGCCCGCGTAAGGCAAAAAAAAGAAAAAAAAAAAAAAAAGACTGATTGAAGATAACTGGTAGGTATCACTGGGTGGCATCAGGTTTACTTTCATTATATTGCTTAAGAACATTGATAAACAGACTTTCTAAGTTTCATTGGAAAATCTACAGCAGTAAGGACCCTTCTAGCTCTGAACCCCTATACTCAACAAATAATGTTATTTTCTCTCCTATAAGGATTCAGTTTCCTACTTAGTTGTCATACCCTGCTTTTGCTCTAACTTATGGCTACTTTTAATTCCAAACGTGAAATCTTTCATCCTAAGGAGACATGCGTTATGTATTTGTTTTAGCGTACCTCAGGGAGCAAAGCAAATGTGCATTGAAGATTCAATTAGCAGTAGTGAGGATGGTGATTAAAGAGCTAGACTTGTCTGGCTGATTCATTTGGTCTCTTTTCATTTCATTTCTTAGGGACTAAATGTAGCTTGAAATAAAGTTTTATTTTAAATTAGTGTTCAATGCTACACAGCCAAGAAAGACTGTTTTTTTTTTCCCCAAACACATTCCCTTTTGTGCACAGAGAAGTTCATGATCAGCTTTCCACTATGTGTGAATTTCTCAAGTCATTTGAAAGAACTGCTAAGCTAGAATGTAGAAACATCTGCTGCATTACTAGAAGATCACCTTTCACCTTGTCACTTTAAGATCACAAACCAGTGATGTGTGGATTGGGTCAGTGTTTAGAAACTTCTAAATTCATTGACAACATCAAAGGGATTCCCTGGCGGTCCAGTGGTTAGGACTCCTCACTTCCACTGCAGGGGGCACGGGTTCAATCCCTGGTTGGGGAACTAAGATTCTGCCTGCCACGTGGTGCGGCCGAAAAAATAGAATCCAAGAGGCATCACATAATCTAGATTTCTGGCTTCAAGTGGCAAAGGTTGTGTTATGTCTGATCCTTTTTCACTGGGCATGTGTTCTCCAGTTTGCACAGTTCCTACCTGATAACTGTCACTCATTTATGTGGCCTGCTTGATACCTAGAGGCATCTCCTGCTCTCAAGTTTTTGGTTGTGCAAATCTTCATGACTGCACACAGCAACATGGAGATGAGGGGTAGAGTATAGAGTGGGACTTACCCACCCAGGTTTAGACAGAGGCCAGGGGAACTTACTCTAAGAGGCAGCAACGTAGGTAAGACTGAGGTCTAATGCACATCAGTAGTCATCCATCAAGAGAAGGGGCAGCAAAAATAGTGTGGCAGGGCTCCAGCAGGTAAGGAGGGGATTTGTGGTGGGAAGCCAACCTTTGAGAGGATTTTTAAGGACTAGCAAGGAACTTTCCTACAAGAAAGGGGTTCAGGACCTCATTCCCAGGGAGGATAGACAGAATGAAACAGAGACCCAATGCTGAGAAAGGAAGCAGGCTCGTGACAATGAGAATGTAGGACTCGGGTCTTTTGGGAAAGCAATGGGGCAGATCAGTGGCTAATGACAGGACAACCTGATATGCTGAGTTTCAGTGATTGGCAGGCTGAGGCTCTTGGCTCCCTCTCTAATTCAAGAATAGGGTCAGAACCAGAGCTGGATACAGCCAAAAGATGGGAGAAGTCCTTGAATCTGACTTTGAGGACCTGGGAAACAGATGCAGAGCAATTACAGCAGCTCTGGGTCATGTGTGGTGCTGAAAGGAGGGCGGAGACTTCTTGATCTCTTGTTTCAGTTAGTCTGCAACTCTTCTGTTTAGTTAGCATAAAGTCTGGAAGTCTATTATTTAAAAAAAGAGGTTCATGGTAGAAATCTCTGCAAACATTTTATAGCAAGAATAAGAGAATATAAAGAATATCTCCCTTTGTCCACCAATGTCTATTCAGCCTGTATTAGCTGAAGTCACATTGAGCAACCACTCTTATATATAAATGGATATTAGAATTTGAAGCCCATAGTTCTTGCCTTAACCTGCAACTTGGTCTTCCCCATGAGAGAAATGACCCTTTGCCTCTTGAACATCTGACGGTTAACTAGCCAGGAAAGGGGTATCTGCTTAGGCAGAGGGAGAGATTAGATGGGGGATAATAAACATGCAGCTCTTGACTCTTATACCTCTGATAGGCATCCCTAATTGATTACAGCACTCTTTCCCGCTGAGCTCAGATGAGGACTCAGAATCTCTCCCCATACCGTGCTCTAGAAGCCAATCAATTAGGGTTGACACTGGAAATGCAATGCATCTGCCCTTCTTTGATTAGGTTTTTACTGCCAAGTTTCTGTGGATGAAGCTACTGATTGGGGCAGAGTATCCATGCCCAGGTTGAAAGCAAGCAAATTGACAGCCAGGGAAGTTTATATCAGAATAAAAAATGTTAAGATATTAATTTTTATTTATCTCTCTTTCTCTCCCCATCTCTTCTATGTAGATAGGCAAATCCCTTATATTTCCTTGCCTGTGGGATTATTGCTGGGCAAAAAGTGTAAAATACAACAGCACCTCCTGTCTTTTGTAAAAGCTTAAACTGAAGGAAAAGATTCTTTGCTCCGTGTTCCAAAAAGGAAAGAGGAAGGAGTCACTTAGGCTCATTTGATTGATAGTCCTGTAGGAATGTGGGTAGAAGGAGTATATAAATAAACAACCTGTATAAATCAGGGTCCCAGAAGGAAGGAGATGATGCCTTCAAATTAGGAGAGGGTAAGCCGCAAGGAAGAGGGAAGTATCCCGAGTCTAATAACAACAGAGCTGTTATAGCCAATTGGCCCAAAGTAATAAGGGCAGGGAGTGGCAGAGCAGGAAGGAGAGGACAGTGTAGCCAGACTGATCTAGACAGCGGCAGTGATCTCTGGTGCAGGGACAAACTAGCCCTAAGAAGCCACATGGGGACAGAGCCAGGAAGGTAAATAGTCCTATCTTACCCCCTCTTCTCCCTCCTCTTTCCTGCTGAGGCTCCCTGTGGCCAAAACAGATCAGAAACCAAAGGGCAAGGGAGCTTGTTGTTGCCCAGGTAGGTCAGCAGGTTGCAAGGTGCAAAAGGGTGAGGTGGGAATCCAAAGAGCAAATGGAATATGTTTGTCACTACCCAAACCATTCCCTTTCAACTTACACTTCTGCCTTAACCTCAGGGTAAAGATTTCGTGTTGATCACAAAGGACAAGTGAAGTCCTATCAGTCACTGTATCATCAAGGGATGCTATAAATTCAGCTGTACTTCTACCTGAAACCTAAAACATTAGCCACTGTAAGTGTTCTAATATGATACTGGAGGAAAATGGGGGATCAAAATAAGTAACAAATATAGCTAGTACCCACTAGTTTGGTGGTTGGTTGGTGGTCTATTTGGGAATCATATATTTGTTGTTTTCTACTGTCCTTTCCCCTTACTCTTGCCAGAACTTCAGCTGGATAGTTTTCTCTACTTGAGGAGGTGACTCAAACCTCAATCTCTTTAATATCTGAGCTCTTTATGTTTCTTTTTTCTTTATTTTGTTGTCACAGTACTTCACTAATGAGACCTATTGGACAAGGGAGTCGTAGAAAGTACCCCGGTGAATGCCCTGGGTGTGGACACATCCTGATGAATAGCAGTGACTCATTTCCCCCTGATAATAAGTACATTATGTAAATCTGACAGTACAGTCTTGCTCTTCTCTGATTGTTGGTTCAGCATTATGAGAAGCTCAAACGATCAGCTTCTAATTAATTGCCACCATGTCCCTATTGCCTGGTGGAAGCATTCCTTCCTTGGCCACTGGGATCTCCAGCCCACCAAGTCCAAAGTCTCAGGAACAGGAAGCAAAAATTCTTCAAGTTATTAGATGTTAAAGGGAGAGGGTCTTTCCCATCTGGCCATGGAGGAGACAGTGCCGTGTTTTGGCCATTCATTTAAGACATATACTGCATCCTGCAGAACAGCTTCCCAACCTTAAAAGGGTTGTCTTCCTGTTAACATTGTAACAGAGACTTCAGCAGGGCATTCCACTTTTAGTTCTATGGAGCAAGCTGCTTCTGAATGCTAGTGTACATAAAAAGACAATGTGTCCTGTTTTCCATCACTGCATTTCCTTTTCTATAAAATATGTTTCCTGGATGGAAGTGATGTTGTATGGTGACATATTGCAATGAGTAACTGATTATGTTAACCCACAGATGGTAATGGTAAAAGGATTCTAAGGAGTATCCAGTGAATGTGTCAGAGAAATATTCCAAAATATAGCATGTGTGACCTCCAAAATCTAACACTAAGTTCAGCATGTTGTCTGTAAAATAGAAATTTCAGCATTTCACAGAACAACATATTTCTAGAAACTTTATCATCATGGCAGGGCCCTAAAAGTTTCTTGAAGTTTATCTCCCATCTTTCTGCATTCATATGGTTTTTACTAAGGCATCTAGAGTGCTTGATACTTTTTGTTCGTCAGATCCAGTTAGCATCATCTGATCTATATAAACAGCCACCGTGATGCTCTGTGATGTATTGGAATGAGCAAGGTTCCTCTGTATCATATTAGGGAAGAGAATGAGCGAATTTACACAAGACATGAGACACTATAGAAAAGTTTTACACCACCATGGAATAATACCATAAGGGTAAATTGTTGTTTCTGCTATATGAATACAAACTCTTTTTGTTTGGTGGAGGAATAAAGTTTTTTGTCAGGTCATTAACTACATACCATGTAGCAAGAGCTGTATGAATTTTCTCCAATAAAGAGACCGTATCTGAAACTATTGCTTTGATTGGCCTTATTACCAGAATAGGCTTGTAGTAATCATCTGTCATTTCCACAACCCATCTTGCTTTTGCACCAGTAATATGGGCAAATCAAAAGATTTATGGTAAGAATCACCACCTCTAAATCTCTCAAGTCCTTGATGGATGTGCTAGTCCTACCTCTCTACCAGGGATGAATTTCTGCTTTTGGTTTGCTACCTCAGCAGAAGGGCAGTAGTTTCCATTTGGTCCTTCCGACTACAATGGCCCTCACTCCATGGGTCAGAAAACCAGTGTGGACCGTGTATCTGTTACTAAATAATCTATTGCCGCTATTCATTCTGAGTCTGCAGTCCCAACAGGATTGAGCTAAGACTTCATCTATCCCTTGGTGTCTATGAGCCCCTACTCTGAAGGTAGACCACCATATCATTTATGTTTCTGAGCATGAGTGTAAGTCCAGAACTAACTGCTAATAATCTCTGGAAAGTCTTTATATTTCCCTTTCCCAGTTCATAGTAACTCTGTTCAATGGCCATTGGTTCCTCTGGGTGGAACTGGTGACTCATGTTAGGTTTCTTTCCACAAAACCCCCAACTTTTCCTCCTATATATGTCAAGCATCATCTCTTTCATTGCTTGAGATTCCATAATCAGTACACTATTAATGCATATTCCTGAGAATCAAAACACTCTGATTCCAAAATAGTGTCATTGGTAAGTTATATTAAAATGTTTAAGGAATACATAGTACCAATCTTATATAAATCCTTCTAGAGAATTGAGAAAGAGTATAGACACTCCAATTCATGTTACAAAGCTAGAATAATTTTAATTCTAAAAACCAAAAAGATAGTATGATAAAGAAAAAAGACAGGCCGATATTATCATGGATGTATTTGCAAAATTCCTAAACGAAGTATTAATAGACCAAATATAGCAATGTACAACTGGATTAATATTATATGACTAAGTTGAAACTATCCTAAGATTGTTAGTTTGCTTTAGTATTTGAAAATCAATAAATGTAATTCACTATAATTGAATAAAAAGAAAACCATATGATCATTCCAATAGATACAGAAAAAGTACTTTATAAAATTCAAAATCTATTTGTGATAAAGAATAGATATGTGAAAATAACTAAAAAATATTTTGAGCTAATGGCTTACTATAATGAACTTAGTGAGGAATGAATGATTTTTTCAATTATTTGTGTCAGGTAAATCACGTATCTATGCTCAAAAAGTGAGCCTTGACTTCTACCTTTCACCACAGAGAGCAACTTTTTGTTATGGAGCATAAATCATGACCTAAAACAATTAAACTTGTAGAAGTGAACAGAGGGAAATATTTTTATGATATTGGGATAGGCAAGAATTTTTTTAAAAAGGATATCAAATGTCCCAATCATAAAAGAAAATATTTATAAACTAGACTTTATTTTTAAAAGACACTATTAATAGAGTGAAATGACAATTCTCAAGAGAAGATATTTGTAATATATAAATCCAAAGTAGGACCCATATCCAGAATATATTTTTAAAAACTTCTACAAATCAATTATAAAAAGTTAGACTCTAAAAATGGGTAAAATACTTGAATAGCATTTCACAAACTAGGATATCCAAATGCCCCCCTAAAATATATTACATATCACTGATACAATATAATCAGTGGTTATAAAAAGTGGAAATTGAAACCACAATGTGATACTGCCACACCCCCATCATATAGGCTAACATTAAAAAGCTGATGATACCCAGTTTGGTGAGGATGTAAACAACAAAAACTCTCTTATACTATCAATGGGAGTGTTCAGTTGGTACAACCACTTTACAAAACTGTTTTTTGACATTTAGCAAGGCTAAACACATGCTTACTTTATGACCTAGCAGACCTAGCCCTAGGTATATATCAAATGAATGCTTGTGTTCACCAAAAGACGTGTTCAAGAAGGACAACAGCAGTTTTATTCATAATTGTCCAAAATTGGAAACAACCCAATTAGCCATTAAAACTAGAATGAAATGAATTGTGTTGTATTCATACAATGCAGTTACACACAGCAATGGAAAAAGACAACCCAAACTACATATACACACAATAATATGGATGACTCTCACTGACATAATGTTGAATATAAAAAATCAGAGACAAATGATTTCATTTATGATCCAGTTTATGAGTCCTCAATCCAGCCAAAATGATGGTGATAGAAACCATAATAGTCATTACCTTTGGGGGTGGGATCCTGAGCAGGAAACATGAGGGGGGCGTGATGGAGCCTTTATCTGTAAAGATATATAATAGAAATATTCTATGTCATTATTTGCCTGGTGGTTATATTTAAAAATTCATCAAGCTCTGCACTTAAGATTTATAAACTTGGCTGTAAATTTTATTTGTGAATTTAACTGAAGTTCTAACTTAATTTTGAAGGTTATTTCAAATGTGGAGGGAGAGGACAGTTGGAAGTCCTGGTAGTAGGAGCTTTGACTGGATTCATGGACACTAACACAGGGTCAGCCATGTTGCGATACTGCAATTCACCTGCCTGACAGTTCTGTTCCGTATTAGAACTATGTGGGTAACAAAAGCATCATAGCTGGATTCTCCCTATCCTGCCTCTTTTGTTAGTCACACAGCAACTAAATGGTGAAACCAAGATTTGAACCCACCCAGTCTGGCTCCAGGATCTGCCCAGGAACACACACTAAGGTTGTTTTTCAGACCTCTGCATAATGAGGTTGTATCAATGTACTACTTGTAATTTTCTGACTATATAACTGCTTTTATTAATTCCTATGAATTAATTCCTAAATATGATTACATGATATAATTCACTTCTTTGAGTTTTCTTTATAAAGCCATACATTAATGAAGTCACTTCAGGTGTTAATAAAAAGAAATGTCACTTGAATTGTGAGGTCTGGCCCAAAATTTGCAATCGTGTAGTCAAAATTAGGCAGATCAAGTAAGCCACCATTTCTTTTTTTGGAGCAGCATATAGTCTCATGCTGAGAGGTAGGAGATAACTATTCTCTGTTAAAGTTTTCTGGGCAATAAACCATTCAAACTACACTGCTTCTGAAGTATTTGTCTTCCCTAGGAAGAAGAGGTGTTTTTTTGTTTGTTTGTTTTTTGTTTTCTCTCTCAATCTCTCTTTTTTCCTTTATTTTTATTAAAGTATAATTGATTTACAATGTTGTGTTAATTTCTGCTCGCAGAAAAGTGATTTTTTATATTCTTTTCCATTATGGTTCATCACAGGACACTGAATATAGTTCATTGTGCTATACAGTAGGACCTTGTTACTCATCCATTCCATGCATACTAGTTTGCATCTACTAACCCCAAACTCCCTCCTCCACACCTCTCCCCCTTGACAACTACAAATCTGTTCTCTATGTCTGTGAGTCTGTTTCTGTTTTGTAGATATGTTCATTTGTGTTATATTTTAGATTCCACGTATAAGTAATTTCATATGGTATTTGTCTTTCTCTTTCTGACTTACTTCACTTAGTATTATAATTTCTAAGTCCATCCATGTTGCTGCAAGTGGCATTATTTCATTTTTTTATTGCTGTGTAGTATTCCATTGTATATATGTACCACATCTTCTTTATCCATTCATCTGTTGATAGACATTTAGGTAGTTTCCATGTCTTGGCTACTGTGAATAGTGCTGCTATGAACATAGAGTTGCATGTATCTTTTTGAAGTATAGTTTTGTCCAGATATATGCTCAGGAGTGGGGTTGCTGGATTATATGGCAACTCTAGTTTTAGGTTTTTGAGGAACCTCCATACTGTTTTCCATAGTTGCTGCACCAACTTACATTCCCACCCACAACGTAGGAGGGTTCCCTTTTCTCCACACCCTCTCCAGCATTTATTGTTGGTAGATTTTTTTAATGATGGCCATTCTGACAGATGTGAGGTGGTACCTCATTGTAGTTTTGTTTTGCATTTTTCTAATAGTGATGCTGAGCATCTTTTCATGTACCTGTTGGCCATCTCTATGTCTTCTTTGGAGAAATGTCTATTTAGGTCTTCTGTCCATTTTTGGATTGCATTGTTTCTTTTTTTGTTGTTGAGTTGTATGAGCTGTTTGTATATTCTCTCTTGAGCACCAGCACAACAATCGCAAGAGTTTCCCCCAAGCTGAAAAAGGAAATAACAAAAACTCAATTTACTAATTGCCTGTTCATGCAAATTTCCAAATACCAAATATATTCCCATTCTGATATGTTCAGAGTAACCCTCTTCTCTTCTTACTAGATTCTCTCCAATTTTGGTTGCTCTGGGCCAATGATACCATCCGGTGCCTGGAGCAGGGAACTGCTCTCATTAGTGTATTTTCTCTACCACCTTCTTCCTTACTGTCCAAGAAGAGGGTACCCAGATGAAGAAGCACTGGTTTCCTTTGTCTTTTACAATCTGAAACAGTGCCGGTTCAGCTGATCCATTTCCAGTAATATTTTATTTTTACTCAACCCACGACTACTGGGTCTCAGGAATGTGTGAGCACAACAACCCATTCCTACCTTTACCTTGCTCCCTATCTTTCAAATTTTACATGGTTACTTTTTAAAAAATGAGTCCATCTAAGGTTAAGATCAGAAGTTAATAGGCTTTCTGACTGTCACACAGAAGCAGAACCTCAGCTGAAACAGTAGTATGCATTGTTCAGAACTGCCTTGATGGACAACTTGGAGAATTTGAGGTCAAATATAGACCAACAAAAATCAATGGTTTTTATTTTCAATCATCTGAACTTTCCTGGGGAATTTCCTGGAGAATCCCTTCAAATAGCAAGTAAGTAAATGTACTTCTGTTTTATGTGTTTATTAGTTAGGGTTTCCTAACATGTGGGTTCATTTGATCTGTACAACATCTCTTTCTCCCTTTTAATGTTTCTGTATTAGGTCCTCTCTCTTGGCCTGTGAAGCAGATGGTCTTTGTCAGTTGAATTATACCAGACGTTTGAATTTTCCCCACAAGCATAACTATGCTCCAGTTGCTTTTTTCTATAGGCAAGAATAATATACCCAGCATCTTTATGCTTGCAAATGATACAGCAGATGGATGCTAAAGCAGAAATGATATGTAGATACCTAATTATTACACAAATGACTCACAAGATATAGAGTCAACTGAAATTATCTACTGTGATTTTGGTAAATTTATCAAAGTAAGAGCATTAGCTTATTGCTTTGTCTACCATTCTCTTTTTTACTTCATTTGAACATGATTTGGTGAGTTTGAGGAAAATTGACTTCAGATTACTTGAGTTTTGGCCTGCATACATTAATTCATTCAGTAACCATTGAATGAATACCTACTATTGTTATGTACCAGGGACATAAAGTTAATGACGTATGGTTTTTCCATGGGCTCAATGGGAGAGAGAGACTCTGAGTAGGTAATTTTAAAAATATAATTTGTTTAAACATGTAAGTATGGATAAACAATTTTATGAAAATATAGAAAAGGAAGAGTTTAACTCTACCCAGGAAGGTCAGGGAAGACCTTATAGGAGCCGACATATATATTTAGTTGGAACTATCTATGTGGAAAGGAAAGGCAACAGGTGCTAAGGAGAGGATGTGTCCTAACTAAAGAAGATTAAATCCTTGATCATCTGAGATCCTTTTTCAGCACACACACACAAATTACTATAAATATGTTGACTATTATTGATGAAGTGGAATTATAGAAAGAGCCACCTAAAGTAAATTCTTTAATTTACTAAGATTAAGAATTTAGTGTCCTACTTAAGAGAATCAGAATCATGCTTTGGGGAAAGCTTTGAAAGCAAAATGAAGAAGAGAAGTAAGTCAAGTGAGCAATTGCTCAAGACTGAAAAGTCTCCAGGAGAGAGCAAATCTGAAGACATGTACACTTTAGTATGGCAGGGATGTTGCCCCTGGTTTGTTTCTTAGACCTGTGATAAATGGCCCTTTACCCACAGCTTGTTAAAACAGTGGCACTGAGCAGGCATAACTCCATGCATGCCAACATCCTTCCAGGATCAGGAATTGGTTTCATCCACCCTGTTTGAGGGCATGCAGATTTTAGCATATCTTTAATGCCATATCGCATCAATAGCTTTTTCTGAATTTGTGTGGATCTCAGGTTTCCTCCCAGGTCCTAGACTACTAGATTCTTTACTTTTCTCCATAGGCCTGACACTAAAAAGGCATCTCCTCTAACATCCCCAGTAGTGGGGGACACTCCCTGCTTTATTCCCACCACACCCACCAACTCCACGGCTGCTTTCTCCCGGGTACCAAGATGGTACTCAGAGTATTGGATGGGCAATGCTTTGTCCCTGATGCTTGGTACTGCACAAATGTATTAGGTCTTCAAATTGATCTCCATAACACAGTGATGGCACTGCATAGAAGCCATCCACACCTTACCCCTCCTGACTCCCTGGCATTATTCTTAGCTTCAGGACCAATCTGCTGGGCTTGAACCCTTTGAAACACAATTTTCATTTTCTCCTATTCCTTCTGGCTTCCTGCTCATGGTCCTGCTGCTCTGCCCTGTTTTGTTTCTTTGCTTACCTTGTTCCCATGCTACTTTAACCCCCCACTTTAGGCAACTCATCCAACTACGACTGATCCCTGTGACTATACACTGGGTATAGACCACTTTGGTGGGGGCCCCTCAATAGGATTTGCTTTGGTTCTGGTTGCAAAGACCTGCTACATATAAAATGATGATAAAAATAAGGTTTCTGCGTGAGAGGCTTTCTGTACATTGTCACATTTAATATTCACAACATCCTTTAGGTTATCCATAATCTTCCTGACTTTTTACACAAAGAATCTGCAGTTCAGAGAGTAAAATGCTCTGCTTGAGGTCCCATAGTGAGTATGTAGAAGCCCAGGTTTGTCTCATTCCAAAGCCCCTCCTATGAATCATTAAATACTCTACATCCCTGTGTACATAGATAGATGAGGTTTTGAATTATTGACCTCAACCCTAAAGGCCACAGCTATATCCATCACTTTTCTAGCATTTCTGTTATTTCTCATCAGTCAATTGCCCCTGTGTGTGGGTAGGTCTTCAGCCTGCCCCAAAACATTGCTCAGATGCATGCTGGCAGTGTATACAAACCCCTCCAGGGACTAATTTTGCAAGAAACATCTCAAGGCAACAAGGAGTGAGGTATCTAGTGGAAGCATGTTCTAGCAGGGAAAGGAGAAGATAAAAAAGCAGTCAGATTCTCAGGGGGAAATCCTATGATTCCTGTTATGAAGGTACCTTTTTAAATGAAAAATTCAAGGTGCAGAACAAGTGTACTTTTGCCTCTTCTCATGTATAAAACACACACACATTTTTTTAGGTAATAGAACAGCTAACTAAAAACTAATAAAAATCATTATTCATGATGGAAGTAGGAAAAATGGACAGGACTATTCTTTGTTTTATGGTTTTGACTTTGGAACCATGGAAATGTTCTATGTTACTATAAGTAAAAAAGGAAAAATAGTCACAATATCTGGAATTGTAAAGCAAAATTAAACACATAAACATAATTATGTATGAAGTTGACAGTGTAACAACATGGAGAAAAATTAGTACCAATGACTTCTAAACACAATAACTTGAGTAATTAGACTATATGTCTCTAATAAAATAATCCTAACAACATAAGAAACCACTAAGAAATCTTAAACTACTTTCAGCAATAATGTTGGTATTAGAATTTGGGAAATATTAGATATATATTCCAGAATAAAGTTAAATAGATATTTAATACAGTTAGGGGGAAACAGTCTGTGCAAAAACAAATGAACAAAAAACAAAAACAAAAAAAGACATATAAAATCAAAAAAGTTAGGTAAAATGTTATAATCTTTCATTTGAATTGGTAGCATCAAGTGAACTTAGATTTTTTTTTCTTTCTATAAAAACATGTATTTCCTAGCTTTGTTTGTGAAAAAAAGATCTAGAAGTAGAAACAGCCCAATAGCAATTACAACATTAGCATCTAAATAGTTGCTCTAAATACTATTTCTCACAAAAAGGAATCAGGGTCCCTCAGAAAAATGGCTCATTTCCTTTCTGGGTCAGAAATTCAATAAGGAGAGCCAGGAACACCTTGTTGTGCAAGAGAAACTACTGAAATTATAGTAGAAAGCCACTGGAGCCAATTTGAATGGGGTCCCAATGGCCAAAGATGTCACAAATGAAGCATCAAAAACAATAATGAGCTTGAAGGATTAAAATATATCAATTATCAAGATGACTGAGTAGAAGGAGGTGCTCTCACTCCCTCTTGCGAGAGCACCAGAATCACAACTAACTGCTGAACAATCATCAAAAGGAAAACACTGGAACTCACCCAAAAAGATACCCCACATCCAAAGACAAAGGAGAAGCCACAATGAGATGGTAGGAGGGGTGCAATCACAGTAAAATCAAATCCCATAACTCCTGGGTGGGTGACTCACAAATTGGAGAACACTTATACCACAGAAGTCCACCCACTGGAGTGAAGGTTCTGAGCCTCATGTCAGGCTTCCCAACTTGGGGGTCCGGCAACAGGAGGAGGAATTCCTAGAGAATCAGACTTTGAAGGCTAGTGGGATTTGATTGCAGGACAGGATGGGGGGAAACAGAGACTGCACTCGTGGAGGGCACACACAAAGTTGTGCGTGCATCAGGACCCAGGGGAAGGAGCAGTGACCCCATAGGAGACTGAACCAGACCTACCTGCTAGTGTTGGAGGGTCTCCTGCAGAGGCAGGGGGTGGCTGTGGCTTAGCGTGAGGACAATGACACTGGCAGGAGAAGTTCTGGGAAGTACTCCTTGGCGTGAGCCCTCCCAGAGTCTGCCATTAGCCCCAACAAAGAGCCTGGGTAGGCTTCAGTGTTGGGTCGCCTCAAGCCAAACAACCAACAGGGAGGGAACCCAGCCCCACCCCTCAGCAGACAAGCTGATTGAAGTTTTACTGAGCTCTGCCCAACAGAGTAACACACAGCACTACCCACCACCAGTCCCTCCTATCAGGATGGTTGCACAAGCCTCATATATAGCATCATCCACCAACAGAAGCAAGAAGAACTACAATCCTGCAGCTTGTGGAACAAAAACCACATTCACAGAAACCTAGACAAGATGAAAAGGCAGAGGGCTATGTACCAGATGAAGGAACAAGATAAAACCCCAGAAAAACAAGTAAATGAAGTGGAGATAGGTAACCTTCCAGTAAAAGTATTCAGAATAATGATAGTGAAGATGATCCAGGATCTTGGAAAAAGAATGAAGGCAAAGATCGAGAAGATGCAAGAAATGTTTAACAAAGACCAAGAAGAATTACAGAACAAACACCTAGAAGAATTACAGAACAAACAAACAGAGATGAACAATACAATAACTAAAATGAAAACTACATTGAAAGGAATCAATAGCAGAATAACTGAGGAAGAAGAAAGGATAAGTTATCTGGAAGACAGAATGGTGGAATTCACTGTCATGGAACAGAATAAAGAAAAAAGAATGAAAAGAAATGAAGACAGCCTAAGAGACCTCAGGGACAACATTAAACGCAAAAACATTCTCATTATAAGGGTTCCAGAAGGAGAAGAGAGAGAGAGAAAACACCAGAGAAAATACTTGAAGAGATTATAGCTGAAAACTTCCCTAACATGGGAAGGGAAAAAGCTACTGAAGTCCAGGAAGTGCAGGGAGTCTCAGGCAGGATAAAACCAAGGAGAAACACGCCAAGACATAGTAATCAAATTCACAAAAATTAAAGACAAAGAAAAACTATTGAAAGCTACAAGGGAAAAATGACAAATAACATACAAGGGAACTCCCATAAACTTAATAGCTGATTTCTCAGCAGAAACTCTACAAGCCAGAAGGGAGTGGCATGACATATTTAAAGTGATGAAAGGGAAGACACTACAACCAATATTACTCTACATGGCAAGGATCTCATTCAGATTCGATGGAGAAATCAAAATCTTTACAGACAAGCAAAAGCTAAGAGAATTCAGCACCACCAAACCAGCTCTAGAACAAATGCTAAAGGAACTTCTCTAAGTGGGAAACACAAGACAAGAAAAGGACCTACAAAAAAAATCGAAAACAATTAAGAAAATGGTCATAGGAACATACATATCAATAATTATCTTAAACGTGAAAGGATTAAATGCTCCAACCGAAGGACACAGGCTCACTGAATGGATACAAAAACAAGACCAATATATATGCTGTCTACAAGACACCCAATTCAGACCTAGGGACACATACAGACTGAAAGTGAGGGGATGGAAAAAGATATTCCATGCAAATGGAAATCAAAAGAAAGCTGGATTAGCTATACTCATAAGATGAAATAGACTTTAAAATAAGGAATGTTACAAGAGACAAGGATGGAAACTACATAATGATCAAGGGATCAATCCAAGAAGAAGATATAACAATTATAAATATATATGCACCCAACATAGGAGCACTTCAATACATAAGGCAACTGCTAACAGCTACAAAAGAGGAAATTGATAGTAACAGAGTAATAGTGGGGGACTTTAACACCTCACTTACACCAATGGACAGTTCATGAAAAATGAAAATAAAGAAGGAAAGAGAAGCTTTAAATGACACAATAGACCAGATAGATTTAATTGATAATTATAGGACATTCCATCCAAAAACAGCAGATTACACTTTCTTCTCAAGTGCACACAGAACATTCTCCAGGATAGATCACATCTTGCGTCACAAATCAAGCCTCATTAAATTTAAGAAAATTGAAATCATATCAAGCCTCTTTTCTGACCACAACGCTATGAGATTAGAAGTGAATTACAGGGGAAAAAACGTAAAAAAAACCAAACACATGGAGGCTAAACAGTACGTTACTCAATAACCAAGAGATCAATGAAGAAACCAAAGAGGAAATAAAAAAATACCTAGAGACAAATGACAATGAAATCATGACAATCCAAAACCTGTGGGATGCAGCAAAAGAAGTTCTAAGAGGGAAGTTTATAACTACAAAAGCTTACCTCAAGACACAAGAAAAATCTCAAATAAACAATCTAACATTACACCTAAAGGAACTGAGAAAGAAAAACAAACAAAACCCAAAGTTAGCAGAAGGAAAGCTATCATAAATATCAGAACAGAAATAAAGGAAATAAAAACAAAGAAAACAATAGCAAAGATCAATAAAACTAAGAGCTGGTTCTTTGAGAAGATACACAAAATTGATAAACCATTAGCCAGACTCATCAAGAAAAAGAGGGAGAGGACTCAAATCAATAAAATTAGAAATGAAAAAGGAGAGGTTACAACAGACACCACAGAAATACAAAACATCCTAAGAGACTACTACAAGCAACTGTATGCCAATAAAATGGAGAATCTGGAAGAAATGGACAAATTCTCAGAAAGGTATAACCTTCCAAGACTGAACCGGGATGAAATAGAAAATATGAAGAGACCAATCACAAGTAATGAAATTGAAATTGTGGTTAAAAATCTTCCAACAAACAAAAGTCCGGGACCAAATGGCTTTACAGGTGAATTCTATCAAACATTTAGAGAAGAGCTAACACCCATCCTTCTCAAACACTTCCAAAAAATTGCAAGAAGAAGGAACACTCCCAAACTCATTCTATGAGGTCACTATCACCCTGATACCAAAACCAGACAAAGATGTCACAAAGAAAGAAAACTACAGGCCAATGTAACTGATGAACATAGATGCAAAAATCCTCAACAAAATACTAGCAAACAGAATCCAACAACACATTGAAAGGATCATAAACCATGATCAAGTGGGATTTATCCCAGGGACGCAAGGATTCTTCAATATGTGCAAATCAATCAATGTGATACACCATATTAACAAATTGAAGAATAAAAACCGTATGATCAGCTCAATAGATGCAGAAAAAGCTTTTGACAAAATTCAACATATATTTATGAAAAAACCTCTCCAGAAAGTGGGCATAGAGAGAACCTACCTCAACATAATAAAGGCCATATATGACAAACCCACAGCAAACATCCTTCTCAATGGTGATAAGCTGAAAGCATTTCCTCTATGATCACGAATGAGACAAAGATGTCCACTCTCCCTGCTGTTATTCAACATAGTTTTGGAAGTCCTAGCCATGGCAATCAGAGAAGAAAAAGGAATACAAATGAAAAAGAAGTAACACTGTCACATTTTGCAGATGACATGATACTATACATAGAGAATCCTAAAGATGTGACCAGAAAATGACTAGAGCTAATCAATGAATTTGGTAAAGTAGCAGGATAAAAAATTAATGCACAGAAATCTCTTGCATTTCTATACACTAATGATGAAAAATCTGAAAGAGAAATTAAGGAACTGCAACAAAAAGATTAAAATACCTAGGAATAAACCTACTGAGGGGAAAAAAAGACCTGCATGCAGAAAACTATAAGACACTGATGAAAGAAAGTAAAGATGATACCAACAGATGGAGAGATATACCATGTTCTTAGATTGGAAGAATCAATATTGTGAAAATGACTATACTACCCAAAGCAATCTACAGATTCAATGCAATCCCTATCAAATTACCAATGGCATTTTTTACGGAACTAGAACAAATCATCTTAAAATTTGTATGGAGACACAAAAGACCCCGAATAGCCAAAGCAGTCTTGAGGGAAAAAAAAGGAGCTGGAGGAATCAGAATCCCTGTCTTCAGACTATGCTACAAAGCTACAGTAATCAAGACAATATGGTACTGGCCCAAAAACAGAAACAGAGATCAATGGAACAAGATAGAAAGCCTAGAGATAAACCCATGCACCTTTGGTTAACTAATCTATGAGGAAGGAGGCAAGGACATACAATGGAGAAAAGACAGTCTCTTCAATAAGTGATGCTGGGAAAACTGGATAGCTACATGTAAAAGAATGAAATTAGAACACTCCCTAACACCATACACCAAAATAAACTCAAGATGGATTAGAGACTTAAATGTAAGACCAGACACCATAAAACTCTTAGAGGAAAATATAGGAAGAACACTCTTTGACATAAGTCACAGAAAGATCTTTTCTGATCCACCTCCTAGAGTAATGGAAATAAAAACAAAAATAAACTAATGGGACCTAATGAAACTTAAAAGCTTTTGCACAGCAAGGAAACCATAAACAAGACGAAAAGACAACCCTCAGAATGGGAGAAAATATTTGCAAATGAATCAATGGACAAAGGATTAATCTCCAAAATATATAAAGAGCTCATACAGCTCAATATTAAAGACACAAACAACCTAATCCAAAAAATGGGCAGAAGACCTAAATAGACATATCTCCAAAGAAGACATACAGATGGCCAAGAAGCACATGAAAAGCTTCTCAACATCACTGATTATTAGAGAAATGCAAATCAAAACTACAATGAGGTACCACCTCACACCAGTTAGATTGGGCATCATCAGAAAATCTACAAACAACAAATGCTGGAGAGAGTGTGGAGAAAAGGGAACCCTCTTGCACTCTTGGTGGGAATGTAAATTGATACAGCCACTATGAAGAACAGTATGGAGGTTCCTTAAAAATCAAAAAATAGAATTACCATACAACCCAGCAATCCCCCTACTGGGCATATACCCAGAGAAAACCATAATTCAAAAAGACACATGTACCCCAATGTTCACTGAAGCACTATTTACAATAGCCAGGTCATGGAAGCAACCTAAATGCCCATTGACAGATGAATGGATAAAGAAGAAGTGGTACATATATACAATGGAGTATTACTCAGCCATAAAAAGGAACGAAATTAGGTCATTTGTTGAGACGTGGATGGTTCTAGAGACTGTCATACATAGTGAAGTAAGTCAGAAAGAGAAAAAGAGATATCATATATTAACGCATATACGTGGAACCTAGAAAAATGGTACAGATGAACTGGGTTGCAGGGCAGAAATTGAGACACAGATGTAGAGAACAAATATATGGACACCAAGGGGGGAAAGTGGCAGGGGTGAGAGCATGGTGGTGGAATGAATTGAGAGATTGGGATTGATATATATACACTAATATGTATAAAGTGGATAAGTAATAAGAACCTGCTGTATAAAATTATAAATTAAATTAAATTTTTTAAGAAAGAAAAAATATCAGTTACCTAAAAATTCATAAAAGTACTCCCTTAATTGGTTACCTCTGGGTGTTGCTGGGATACCAAGTCATTATTCTAAGTCAGTGAACTAAAGTAAGACATCCATTTAATCAACCTTTTAACTACCGGTTTACAGGAATGATAAAGGATAAGCATTACATTAAACCACAAAGATGTAATTGGTCCAAATCATAAAATGGGGAACTCTTAAAGGTGAATTATCTGACTTCTTCAACAAATACTTAGCACTAAGAGAAGAGCCTTAAAAGATACATATCAACCTCATGTAATGTGTGCAGTGTATGGACTCTGATACTTAGGAATCTAAGCATGAAAAGACTTTGCTGAGACTCTATTAGATACTTTTAAGGATTTATAATTCATTTTTATGTGTAATAATAATATAGTCCTAATATTTAAAAATAGAAAAGAAAGACAATCTTTGTTAATTATACACACTGAAAAAAAAGAAGGATGAAATATAATGCTTGGAATTTTCCTGATAATACCCCATATCTTGGTCCCAGTCCCCAGAAGCAGAGCATGAGATGAGGATTTGTGTGCAAGAAACACAGTGTGGAAGTGCTGCTATGAGAAGCTGGTAGTGGATCTGGTCAGGGGAGCACGACAGGGAGGGGAAGAAGTCACAAGTGTGTAATTTCAGGCAAATTCTCATGAACGGTAGCTTCAGCTCCAACTCTCAGGGGAACTCCGCAGTGTAACTTACACTGCAGAGCTGCTTTGTCCTGAAGAAGGAGAGCTGGCTTTCACACTTCCCACCCATCCATCATTGGCTAAGGATCACTCAGGAAGATGTAAACCTCTAGGTGCTCCTGAGCAAAGGAGCTCCACAGCCCAAGGACAGGCATTGGAAGAAGAATCCCACGTGCAGGTCTTTGGAGATAAAAGCACACTGAAGCCTGAAGAGGGGTACACAGTAATGGCAAAAGGATCTGAGAGCATCTGAGTGGAGCACCTACAGTGCCTATATTAAGGACACTCCAGTAGAGAGAGGAGAGTGTGGGTAGTGATGGAGGAAGACGCAAGATGCACATAATATTGAGACATGTTGGGGCAAGATCCATATGCTGGAAAATCTCCATTAAAAACTAAGAAAAGTAAGCAATCTGACTATCTTACCTGTTATATATACTGTATGATATAAGCAATTGTAATCTAAAAAAGATTCATTGGATCTGAAAGTTTGTTTCCCATTCAGTTGTTGAGAACTTGGAAAGGATTTACCTGTGGGAACAATGTCATATGGTGGTTAGTTCCCAAGATAACCCACAAAAGACACTTTTGCCCATAATCGGGAGGAACACCATATGCTCACAATGAAACATAGTAGAAAACACCACAGAGACAGCACAAGTAATTAAATCACACCATACTTCTGAGAAAGAAACTGCTTTTGCTTTGTCTTTTTTTAACACTTTTTTTAAGATTTATTTATTTATTTATTTATTTATTTATTTATTTATTTATTTATTTATTTATTTATTTATTTTTGGCTGCATAGGCTCTTCGTTGCTGTGCGCGAGCTTTCTTTAGTTGCAGTGAGCCGGGGCTACTCTTTGTTGCAGTGCGCGGGCTTCTCATTGTGGTGGCTTCTCTTTGTTGCTGAGCACGGGGTCTAGGTGCGTGGGCTTCAGTAGTTGTGGTTCACGGGCTCTAGAGCGCAGGCTCAGTAGTTGTGGCGCACGGTCTTAGTTGCTCCGTGGCATGTGGGATCTTCCCGGACCAGGGCTCGAGCCCGTGTTCCCTGCCCTGGCAGGTGGATTCTTAACCACTGCGCCACCAGGGAAGCCCCTTTGCTTTGTCTTTGATGATCTAGGGAAAGCAACTGTTCTTAGAGGTCCTTTGTTTCAGTTTTTTTCTCTGCCAAAGGGCCACTTTACAACTTAACCATTGGCTAAGACCGGGGTCCCCAACCTGGTACCTTACGGTCAGAGGCCTGTTAGGAGCCGGGGCTGCACAGCAGGAGGTGAGCAGCGGGCAAGCGAGGGAAGCTTCCTCTGCCACTCCCCATCACTCGCATTACTGCCTGAACCGTCCCCCCTCCCCCCTTCCATGGAAAAATAGTCTTCCACGAAACGGGTCCTTAGTGCCAAAAAGGTTGGGGACTTCTGGGCTAAGAGGTGGTTGGAGGTACGTTTTGGGGAGGGGGGTTTGCTTGTTAGTAACCAAGGGGTCGCTATTGCTGCTGCTGTCCCAGGCAATGTCGCAACACTCAAAGCACAGATTTCCTAACACAAAGTGTTTTCACCGCCGCCCACCCACTTCAATCAAGGTGAGAGTTTTGGTTAGAAAGTAAAGTAGGAGGAGAGACTCCCACAAAGTGAACCTGTTTCTTCCAACACACTGTAGTACCTGGGCACAGAAGTTTGGAAAAATTATTTTTCACACAACCCAGTCTCTTATGAATTTGTCTTTGATCTGCCTTGCAACCTCCCTCCCAGATCTCCCCACAAGGGTGAGCTTGCTCTGTCCCCTGTTTCTGTGCCTCCAGTTCCATTGGCCTCTTTCTCAGGTGGGTTTTCTCTTTGTATCCTTATCACGAGGGAAGTTTCCATTGCCAAGGTGCACACCCAGTTCACTCCACCAAAAAACCGGTCCCACTTGGTCAGCTCCAAATGTACTTTTAGACAATTTACTTTTGGTGATTCAAGGCTGCAAGACATTTTGCAAGTTTGCTGTCTCCTCTCTGTTCCACAAGTTCTCATTAACCTGGACGCTCTTTTGTGAATACACTATGACTCGAATTATTGCTATTAGCTATCTTGGTGCCCTTTTTTACTCCAATAAATATTTCTCATCTGAGCGGTATGAAATAGTCAATCATGCATACTATTTAATTCAGGGCTAATAATAACACTGAGCCCCCTTATATAGATGAGGTTCAGAATGATGGGGTACTTCCCCAAAGTCACAATGCTGGTAAAGTGTAGAGCCAGGATATACACCAAGTCTGTCTGACTCTACTCTCCACATTCTTTTCTATTCTGTCACAAGAAGAGCTGCGGATATGTGGCATGGTCCCTCCTTCCTTCTTCTGATTGTTTTCTAGATCTCCCTTGGAAAAGTTGTCACTGTTTTCTCAAGAACCAGGATAATCTTCTTTCCAAAAGAAGCATAACAGCCCTATGTTATGTATACATGCTATTGCTGTTCCTATTTTAAAGATAAGGACAGAAGCCAAGGAATTAAATTATTTAGTCAAAGTCACATGGCTAGGTAAGTGGCAGAATTGGCTTTTGAATATAAGCAGTATGACTATAGGGCCCTAAACAGTATGCAATCAGCCTCACAAGGACTGAGGGTTTAGCTCAATGGCAAGGCAACAGCGTTCCCAGGTGGGCCCATCAGTTAAGTCCAGACCACTACTAGTCCAGGCAATACTTTTGTGGAAGGTTGCATTTTCCAGAGATAGTGGTGACGGTATTTCTCATCTGATGTGCTCCTCTTAAAATATGACCTGGACACTTCTCCTGTTGAGTGGTGGTGTGTGTCTTCTCACCTTTAGACCTGGGCAGATCTTTGCAACTGTCTCCACTGTAGAGTCTGAAACCCCTGACACTATGTGACTTCCAAGGCTGAGTTACAAAAATACCAGCACTGCTGCCTTATTCTCTTAGAATGTTTGTCCTTGGAGCTCACCACTCTGCTGTAAGGAAGCCTTAAGCAGTCCATCGAGAGACCCATGTAGGAGAAACCAAGTTCCCTAGCCCATGGCCCTGGTTGAGCTCCCAGTCAATGGGCCAGCACCAAATCTTCAGCCACAGGTGGGCACCACCTTGAAAGTGGCTCTTCTGGCCTCCAGTTAAGCTGCCCCACCCAGCTGACATTACATAGAACAGAGAGGAGCTCTTCCTTCCCAGCTCTACTCAAAATGCAGATTTGTGAGCAAAATAAATGATTACTGTTATTTTAAGACCTTAGTTTTGGGGTGGTTTATGCTGCAGCAAGAAGGAACTGTAACAGCTCCCAAAGCAGTGTCCTCTCAGCATTATATTTGGTGCCTAGTAGTGGTGATAGTGATGTTAGTAGGATTGAGAAAAAGAATTAACTTTTATATGTCAGGCACCTTACCAGGCACTGCCATGTACTTTACCTGGTCTGTTTCCTAAATTAATTCTGTGAAGAAAGTGCTCTTATGTTAAGCTTACAGGGAAGGGACCTGAAGGCCAGAGAGTCCCGTCCCTTTACTCATTTGACACTTGGCATCAGCAGACATGTGGTGAACTTGGGATTTAAGCAAAGGCCTTTCTGAATCCAAACACATGTCTTCTCACTAATATTTTATTGCTACATTGAGTCTTGGCCCATTAAAAAATGGTGACTAGGGACTTCCCTGGTGGTCCAGTGGTTAAAACTCCAGGTTTCCAGTGCAGGGGGAGTGGGTTTGATCCCTGGTCTGGGAACTAAGCTCCCACATGCTGCACAGTGTGGCCAAAATATAAAATTAAATTAAAAAATGAATAAAAATTTTTTAAAAATTTAAAAATGGTGACTAAATGTGGTAAACTAAAAAAACCCAGGACTGAAGAGGTTAATGAAAAACTGAAGCTTCCCTCAAGTCTAGGATAGTAGAGTGCACTGCTGACTGTGGACATCATACAAAAGCTTGTGATTCCCAACTGGAAAATAATAATATGACCAATGATGATGATGATGATGATGATAACTACCCCTGATATAGTAAATATTAAAAAAATGTAAATAGTATTTCAAAAAAAGAGCCAGGAAAACAAGAGTCAGGTTCTACTGTGTCAGGTGCTTCAAGCACGTGAGCTCATCAGCCGTCCTAGGATGTAGGTATTTTTGAATCCCCATAGGAGGCAAGGGCACTGAGATTCACACAGGCCACATAACTTTCTGAAGGCTGACAATGAGTACCTCTGACTCTACAGCCCACCTCATTATACTGTCTGAAAGAGGGAGCTGAGGAAAACGTACATACAACCCCAATGAAATGTATTCCATTGACTGACAGGGAGTGAACAAGGCGAGGAGCAAGGGCAGGATGGACAAACATCCATCAGTAGCTAGATATCAGGCAGACACTAACTAGGAGCAGTGCGTGATTATACTAGGGTATCCCAGAAGTCCATGGACAGCTACAGTGAGCATAAGCATAGCTATGACTTGAAGTTCCCACCAGCTGGGCCCTTTTCTACCTGGCATTTGGTGGCTGGTGCAGCCCCAGAGAACACTACTTAGCCCTCTGATGCTTGGAAATGCCAGAGCTTAAGGCCTCTATGCTGTTGGAAAAACTGGCAGACATTAAAGGTGCAATTCTACCTATACAAACACTTCTTGTTTCTGCCGGCTCTTATTAAAATGTATGAGATAGTCCTCTATCAACCATGGGCCACTCTGATCTGTTCCAGAGAACACTTCAAAGGGACCAGCCAACCCTGAAGGACTACTCCACCCTCTCCCAAAGGAAAGCATGGACCAGTAATTGGACAGCCTTAAGCCCAGGCCCCTGTGACAAAGCATTGGCCCAACTTGTAATTTCCCCAAAGACAAATACTTCAGAAAAAAATTGAAGTCTAGGGGAGGAGAGGTTGTGAAGAATATTTCTTCTGACTTGTTGGTAAGAGACCATTTGTGGAGGAAAACATGTTTTAAAAATACAGTCACCTGTTCCCACTGTTTATTACAGTTCTGAAGTAAAGGTTATTTGCTTGTATTTTTAAAAGGGAGGGGGCAGGGAACAAAGTCTTCGTTGCCATAAGAATAAGAATTCTCTTCCAATCAGAGGAGTATGAATTCAAGTGAAAAACTGGAATCAGGAGAAGGTGAACTATTCTGCAAGCACAATTATCTATTGTCCTGCAAAAATCTACAGCCAGACAGAAAAACTAAGTGCTAAAGGATATGCAGAATGTGAATTTCTCCACACATTTTCACTTGCTTTTCCAGTAACAACTGGGAATCTTTGGCTGATGTGGTTTAAAGATTAATTTCAATGTTCATTTAAAATTAATATTTAAATTCCTTCACACCTGTTTCACTCATTCTATAGAAATGATTGGGGATCTGGCAGGTACTTGAAAGCTTTGGAGAAAGTCTGTGGTTTTTGAAAGACCATGAGTGAGTGCCTTTGGATTCTTTATTTCTTTGAAACAGCTGATAACAAGATGTTGAATTATGAGATTTGGAGTCAGACAAGTTTACATTTGAATCCTGGCTTTACCACAAATGGTCTAAAGTAACTTCAGGCCCATTCTTTCACCTTTCTGGACAAAGTGAGAACAGCAATCCTACTTCACAAGGTTAAATAATAGAATGTAGTTTGAAACTCAAAAATATGCCTGGCATAGAGTAGCAGACCACTGACTAGCAGTTTTTATGGCTGTCACAATCACACGCCATTTGGTTCAGTCGACTGGGCTTCTTACTTTTTCAATTCAATTCAAATCACATATTCGCGGGTCAGGTCTCTTGAATTTGGATCACGTGGGATATCAGATAAGATTAAGTTTGATGGTATGTGACAGATACCCCAAATAATAGTAGTTTAAAACAAGATAGAAGTTTATTTTTTCTCCTGTGTAAAATAAGTCTCAGGATATGCAGTGCAGAGCTGGTACTGGAGTCATGGACCCAGCATCCTACATACAGCTTGAGGTTCTGTTCATATGGAAGGGCAGGAGCATAGGCATTGGAAGGCAGCTAGCAGTCTGTGCTATGTGCAGATTCTCTATTGCATTTCCCTCCTCAGCCCCAATTACAAAGTTTCATGCTATATATATTGTCTTTCCCAATGGAAGGAAGGGGAGAAACACCCAAATTGCCCACAGTAAATAAAACACTTTTTTTTTGAAGTTTTTTTTTTTCACACACACACACTGTATTTTATTTTTACAAGAGATAAATAAACTGACACCAAGCATTGTAAATGGATAAACACAACAAAAGCAACAATGATTGCAATTACCAAATACGAAACACACTCATACTATATCATAATATTGACATTCAGTCCAGTAATCCTCCACTGTAACAGATTCTTTACTATGCAGTGAAAATTGATTTGTATATTTTTTGCCTAGACTCCTTGTGGGATTTTTTTTTATTCAAACAGAAAGTCACAAAAATTATAATCATCCTCATCAGTTCACTCAGTCCCATGTAATTAATTTTTTTTATCTTGATATTTTGTTAGCACTTTTATGAATTCATCAGTTTTCCATTAGAGTTCTGAAAATGCTTATTCATTCAGTTCAGCAGTACAGTCAGTTACCAGAAACCTGTACTTGTCAGTCTTTTCCATGAATTCCTTGAAGATGAAACCCTTTTATAGGAACATTTTTGCAAAAGCGTCAGAGTACACCCAGAACTGTTTGTAAATGACAAAAGACTTAAAAATGACCATGGTTAAAGATTTGATGAAAGTTCATAACAATGCAATTGACAAGGAAATTTAGTTATTTCTGAGATATACATTTTAAAATAATAACTAGAATTATGACTTATAACATTATACCAGAACATATAAGACTTTTAGAAATTTCATGTAATCTCTGAAACATTTGTATTAACATATTTCCATACAAATAACCCAAAGAAAGTTTAGTATAAGTTGTTTTTGTTTGTTGGTTTTTTATACCATAGGTTCTTATTAGTCATCAATTTTATACACATCAGTGTATACATGTCAATCCCAATCGCCCAATTCAGCACACCACCATCCCCACCCCACTGTGGGTTTCCCCCCTTGGCGTCCATACGTTTGTTCTCTACATCTGTGTCTCAACTGCTACTCTGCAAACTGGTTCATCTGTAAAATTTTTCTAGGTTCCACAAACATGTGTTAATATACGTTATTTGTTTTTCTCTTTCTGACTTCCTTCACTCTGTATGACAGTCTCTAGATCCATCCATTGATTGATTTGCGTATATTGAAGAATCCTTGCATCCCTGGGATAAATCCCACTTGATCATGGTGTATGATCCTTTTAAAGTGTTGTTGGATTCTGTTTGGTAGTATTTTGTTGAGTATTTTTGCATCTATATTCATCAGTTATATTGTTCTGTAAATTCTTTTTTTGTGGTGTCTTTGTCTGGTTTTTGGTATCAGGGTGATGGTGGCCTCATAGAATGAATTTGGGAGTGTTCCTTCCTCTGTAATTTTTTGGAAGAGTTTGAGAAGGATGGGTGTTAGCTCTTCTCTAAGTGTTTGATAGAATTCAACTGTGAAGCCATCTGGCCCTGGACTTTAGTTTGTTCGAAGATTTTTAATCACAGTTTCAATTTCATTACTTGTGACTGGTCTGTTCATATTATCAGTTTCTTCCTGGTTCAGTCTTGGAAAGTTATACCTTTCTAAGTATTTGTCCATTTCTTCCATTGGTTGTCCATTCTATTAGCATAGAATTGCTTGTAGTAGTCTCTTAGGATGCTTTGTATTACTGCAGTGTCTTTTGTAACTTCTCCTTTTTCATTTCTAATTTTATTGATTTGAGTCCTCTCCCTCTCTTTCTTCATGAGTCTGGCTAATGATTTATCAATTTTCTTTATCTTTTCAAAGAACCAAGTTTTAGTTTTGTTTTTTTTTTGCCCCTTCATTTCTTTAATACAGTTTCTTTTTTTTAATTTTTTTTACATCTTTATTGGAGTATAATTGCTTTACAATGGTGTGCTACTTTCTGCTTTATAACAAAGTGAATCAGTTATACATATACATATGTTCCCATATCTCTTCCCTCTTGCATCTCCCTCCCTCCCACCCTCCCTATCCCACCCATCCATGTTGTCACAAAGCACCTAGCTGATCTCCCTGTGCTATGCGTCTGCTTACCACTAGCTATCGATTTTATGTTTGGTAGTGTATATTTGTCCATGCCACTCTCTCACTTTGTCACAGCTTATCCTTCCCCCTCCCTATATCCTCAAGTCCATTCTCTAGTAGGTCTGTGTCTTTATTCCCATCTTACCCCTAGGTTTTTCATGACATTTTTTTTCTTATATTCCATATATATGTGTTAGCATATGGTATTTGTCTTTCTCTTCCTGACTTACTCTGTTTGACACTCTGTTTGACAGACTCTAGGTCCATCCACCTCACTACAAATAACTCAATTTCGTTTCTTTTTATGGCTGAGTAATATTCCATTGTATATATGTGCCACATCTTCTTTATCCATTCATCCGATGATGGACACTTAGGTTGTTTCCATCTCCAGGCTATGGTAAATAGAGCTGCAATGAACATTTTGGTACATGACTCTTTTCAAATTATGGTTTTCTCAGGGTATATGCCCAGTAGTGGGATTGCTGGGTCATATGGTAGTTGGTAGTTCTATTTCTAGTTTTTTAAGGAACCTGCATACTGTTCTCCATAGTGGTTGTACCAATTCACATTCCCACCAGCAGTGCAAGAGTGTTCCCTTTTCTCCACACGTTTTCCAGCATTTATTGTTTCTAGATTTTTTGATGATGGCCATTCTGACCAGTGTGAGATGATATCTCATTGTAGTTTTGATTTGCATTTCTCTAATGATTAATGATGTTGACCATTCTTTCATGTGTTTGTTGGCAATCTGTATGTCTTCTTTGGAGAAATGTCTATTTAGGTCTTCTGTATATTTTTGGATTGGGTTTTTTTTTTTTATTGAGTTGCATGACCTGCTTATAAATTTTGGAGATTAATCCTTTGTCAGTTGCTTCATTTGCAAATATTTTCTCCCATTCTGATGGTTGTCTTTTGGTCTTATTTATGGTTTCCTTTGCTGTGCAAAAGCTTTGAAGTTTCATTAGGTCCCATTTGTTTATTTTTGTTTTTATTTCCATTTCTCTAGGAGGTGGGTCAAAAAGGATCTTGCAGTGCTTTATGTCATAGAGTGTTCTGCCTATGTTTTCCTCTAAGAGTTTGAGAGTTTCTTGCCTTACATTTATGTCTTAAATCCATTTTGAGCTTATTTTTGTGTATGGTGTTAGGTTGTATTCTAACCTCAGGCTTTTACATGTACCTGTCCAGCTTTCCCAGCACCACTTATTGAAGAGGCTGTCCTTTCTCCACTGTACATTCCTGCCTCCTTTATCAAAGATAAGGTGACCATATGTGCGTTGGTTTATCTCTGGGCTTTCTATCCTGTTCCATTGATCTATCTTTCTGTTTTTGTGACACTACCATACTGTCTTGATTACTATAGCTTTGTAGTATAGTCTGAAGTCAGGGAGCCTGATTCCTCCAGCTCCATTTTTCCTTCTCAAGATTGCTTTGGCTATTCGGTGTCTTTTGTGTTTCCATACAAATTGTGAAATTTTTTGTTCTAGTTCTATGAAAAATGCCAGTGGTACTTTGATAGGGATTGCTTTGAATCTGTAGATTGTTTTGGGTAGTACAGTCATTTTCACAATGTTGATTCTTCCATTCTGAGAACATGATATATCTCTCCATCTATTTGTATCATCTTTAATTTCTTCCATCAGTGTCTTATAATTTTCTGCATAAAGGTCTTTTGTCTCCTTAGGTAGGTTTATTCCTAGATATTTTATTCTTTTTGTTGCAATGGTAAATGGGAGTGTTTTCTTGATTTCACTTTCAGATTTTTCATCATTAGTATATAGGAATGCCAGAGATTTCTGTGCATTAATTTTGTATCCTGCTACTTTACCAAATTCATTGATTAGCTCTAGTTGTTTTCTGGTAGCATCTTTAGGATTCTCTATGTAGAGTATCATGTCATCTGCAAAGAGTGACAGCTTTACTTCTTCTTTTCCGATTTGGATTCCTTTTATTTCCTTTTCTTTTCTGATTGCTGTGGCTAAAATTTCCAAAACTATGCATGTTGAATAAGAGTAGTGAGAGTGGGCAACCTTGTCTTGTTCCTGAACTTAGTGGAAATGGTTTCAGTTTTTCACCATCGAGGACGATGTTGGCTGTGGGCTTGTCATATATGGCCTTTATTATGTTGAGGAAAGTTCCCTCTATGCCTACTTTCTGGAGGGTTTTTATCATAAATGGTGTTGAATTTTTCCAAAAGATTTCTCTGCATCTATTGAAATGATCATATGGTTTTTCTCCTTCAATTTGTTAATATGGTGTATCACATTGATTGATTTGCCTATATTGAAGAATCCTTGCATTCCTGGAATAAACCCCACTTGATCATGGTGTATGATCCTTTTAACGTGCTGTTGGATTCTGTTTGCTAATATTTTGTTGAGGATTTTTGCATCTATGTTCATCAGTGATATTGGCCTGTAGTTTTCTTTCTTTGTGACATCCTTGTCTGGTTTTGGTATCATGGTGATGGTCACGTAGAATGAGTTTGGGAGTGTTCCTCCCTCTGCTATATTTTGGAAGAGTTTGAGAAGGATAAGTGTTAGCTCTTCTCTAAATGTTTGATAGAATTCACCTGTGAAGCCATCTGGTCCTGGGCTTTTTTTTGTTGGAAGATTTTTAATCACAGTTTCAATTTCAGTGCTCGTGACTGGTCTGTTCATATTTTCTGTTTCTTCCTGGTTCAGTCTCAGAAGGTTGTGAGTTTCAAGAATTTGTCCATTTCTTCCAGGTTGTCCATTTATTGGCATAGTGTTACTATAGTAATCTCTCATGATCTTTTTTATTTCTGAAGTGTCAGTTGTTACTTCTCCTTTTTCATTTCTAATTCTATTGATTTGAGTGTTCTCCCTTTTTTTCTTGATGAGTCTGGCTAATGGTTTATCAATTTTGTTTATCTTCTCAAAGAACCAGCTTTTAGTTTTATTGATCTTTGCTATCTTTTCCTTCATTTCTTTTTCATTTATTTCTGATCTGATCTTTATGATCTCTTTCCTTCCACTAAATTTGGGGTCTTTTTGTTCTTCTTTCTCTAATTGCTTTAGGTGCAAGGTTAGAATATTTATTCGAGATTTTTCCTGTTTCTTAAGGTAGGATTGTATTGCTATAAACTTCCGTCTTAGAACTGCTTTTGCTGCATCCCATAGGTTTTGGGTAGTCGTGTCTCCATTGTCATTTGTTTCTACGTATTTTTTGATTTCCTCTTTGATTTCTTCAGTGATCCCTTCGTTATTAAGTAGTGTATTGTTTAGCCTCCATGTGTTTGTACTTTTTACAGATCTTTTCCTGTACAGCTTTTAGTTTTATTGATTTTTGCTACTGTTTTCTTTGTTTCTATTTCATTTATTTCTACTCTGATCTTTATGATTTCTTTCCTTCTGCTAACTTTGGGTTTTGCTTGTTCTTGGTTCTCTAGTTCCTTTAGGTGTAAGGTTATATTGTTTACTTGAGATTTTTCTTGTGTCTTGAGGTAGAGTTTTATAGCTATAAACTTCCCTCTTAGAACTTCTTTTGCTGCATCCCATAGGTTTTGGATCATCGTGTTTTCATTGTCATTTGTCTCTAGGTTTTTTTTGATTTCCTCAGTGATCTCTTGGTTATTTAGTAACGTATTGTTTAGCTTTCATGTGTTTGTGTTTTTTACTTTTTTTCACCCTGTAATTTATTTGTAATCTCACAGCATTGTGGTCAGGAAAGATGCTTGGTATGATTTCAATTTTCTTAAATTTACTGAGGCTTGATTTCTGATGCAAGATGTGATCTATCCTGGAGTTTCCATGTGTACTTGAGAAGAAAGTGTAATCTGCTGTTTTTGGATGGAATGTCCTGTAATTATCAATTAAATCTATCTGGTCTATTGTGTCATTTAAAGCTTCTGTTTCCTTCTTTATATTCATTTTTGATGAACTGTCCATTGGTGTAAGTGAGGTGTTAAAGTCCCCCACTATTATTTTGTTACTGTTGATTTCCTCTTTTATCGCTGTTAGCAGTTGCCTTATGTATTGAAGTGCTCCTATGTTGGGTGCATATATATTTATAATTGTTATATCTTCTTCTTGGATTGATCCCTTGATCATTATGTAGTTTCCTTCCTTGTCTCTTGTAACATTCCTTATTTTAAAGTCTATTTTATCTTATGAGTATAACTACTCCAGCTTTCTTTTGATTTCCATTTGCATGTAATATCTTTTTCTAACCCCTCACTTTCAGTCTGTATGTGTCCGTAGGTCTGAAGTGGGTCTCTTGTAGAAAGCATATATATTGGTCTTGTTTTTGTATCCATTCAACAAGCCTGTATCTTTTGGTTGGAGCATTTAATCCATTCACTTTTAAGGTAATTACCGATATGTATGTTCCTATTACCATTTTCTTAATTGTTTTGGATTTTTTTTAGGTCCTTTTCTTGTCTTGTGTTTTCCACTCAGAGAAGTTCCTTTAGCATTTGTTCTAGAGCTGGTTTGGTGGTGCTGAATTCTCTTAGCTTTTGCTTGTCTATAAAGATTTTGATTTCTCCATCGAATCTGAATGAGATCCTTGCCGGGGAGAGTAATCTTGGTTGTAGGTTCTTCACTTTCATCGCTTTAAGTATATCATGCCACTCCCTTCTGGCATGTAGAGTTTCTGCTGTGAAATCAGCTGTTAACCTTATGGGAGTTCCCTTGTATGTTGTCATTTTTCCCTTGCTGCTTTCAATAATTTTCCTTTGTCTTTAATTTTTGCTAATTTGATTACTATGTGTATCAGCATGTTTCTCCTTGGGTTTATCCTGTATGGGCCTCTCTGCACTTCCTGGACTTGGGTGGCTATTTCCTTTCCAATGTTAGGGAAGTTTTCATCTATAATCTCTTCAAATATTTTCTCTGGTGCTTTCTCTTTCTCTTCTCCCTCTGGGACCCCCATAATGTGAATGCTATTGCCTTTAATGTTGTCCCAGTGGTCTCTTAGGCTCTCTTCATTTCTTTTCATTCTTTTTTCTTTAGTCTGTTCTGCAGCAGTGAATTCCACCATTCTGTCTTCCAGGTCACTTATCCGTTTTTCTGCCTCAGTTATTCTGCTATTGATTCCTTCTAGTGTAGTTTTCATTTCAGTTATTGTATTGTTCATCTCTGTTTGTTCCTTAATTCTTCTAGGTCTTTGTTAAACATTTCTTGCATCTTCTCGATCTTTGCCTCCATTCTTTTTCCAAGGTCCTGGATCATCTTCACTATCATTATTCTGAAATTTTTTTCTGGAAAGTTGTCTATCTCCACTTCATTTAGTTTTTTTCTGTGGTTTTATCTTGTTCCTTCATCTGGTACATAGCCCTCTGCACTTTCATCTTGTCTATCTTTCTGTGAATGTGATTTTTGTTCCATAGGCTGCAGGTTTGTAATTCTTCTTGCTTCTGCTGTCTGCCCTCTGGTGGATGAGGCTGTCTAAGAGGCTTGATGGGAGGGACTGGTGGTGGGTAGAGCTGACTGCTGCTCTTGTTGGCAGAGCTCAGTAAAACTTTAATCCACTTGACTGTTGATGGGTGGGGCTGTGCTCCCTCCCTGTTGGTTGTTTGGCCTGAGGCAACCCAACACTGAAGCCTACCTGGGCTCTTTTGTGGGGCTAATGACAGAATCTGGTAGGGCTTATGCCAAGGAGTACTTCCCAGAACTTCTCCTGCCAGCGTCATTGTCCTTATGCTAAGTCACAACCACACCCCGCCTCTGCAGGAGACCCTCCAACACTAGCAGGTAGGTCTGGTTCAGTCTCCTATGGGGTCACTGCTCCTTCCCCTGGGTCCCGATGTGCACACTACTTTGTGTGTGACGTCTAAGAGTGGAGTCTCTGTTTCCCCCAGTCCTGTCAAAGTCCTGCAATCAATTCCCACTAGTCTTCAAAGTCTGATTCTCTAGGAATTCCTCCTCCCATTGCTGGACCCCCAGGTTCGGAAGCCTGATGTGGGGCTCAGAGCATTCACTCCAGTGGGTGGATTTCTGTGGTATAAGTGTTCTCCAGTCTGTGAGTCACTCACCCAGCAGTTATGGGATTTGATTTTACTGTGATTGCGCCCCTCCTAACGTCTCATTGTGACTTCTCCATTGTATTTGGATGGGGGTTACCTTTTTTGGTGAGTTCCTGTGCCTTCCTGTTGATGATTGTCCAGCAGCTAGTTGTGATTATGGTGTTCTTGCAAGAGAGAGTGAGAGCACATCCTTCTACTCTACCATCTTGTGGGTGTTCAAGTAAAACACTTTTGTTTCTCTATTTTAATTTAACCATGGTTCTTAGTGTACATTCCAACAACAATGACAACAAACAGAATATATCAACATTGCACTAAATGTATTAAATGTTGCCCATATTGATGTTATATGTATTTATAAAATCATGTGAGCAGTATTTTCCACTCTTATTTGAGGTTTGGTTCCTCATAAGAACAAAGCAAGGCCACTATGGAGAACAGTATGGAGATTCCTTAAAAAACTAAAAATAGAGCTACCATATGATCCGGCAATCCCATTCCTGGGCATATATCCTGAGAAAACCATAATTTGAAAAGGTACATGCACCCTAATGTTCACTGCAGTGCCGTTTACAATAGCCAGGACATGGAGGCAACTTAAATGTCTGTCGACATTGGATGGACATTGGATAAAGAAGATGTGGTACATATTTACAATGGACTATTACTCAGCCATAAAAAAATGAAATAATGCCATTTTTAGCAACTTGGATGGACCTAGAAATTGTCATAGTAAGTGAAGTAAGTCAGACAGAGAAAAACAATTATCATATGATACCACATATATGTGGAATCTAAAAAACTGGTACAAAAGAATTTATTTACAAAACAGAAATAGAGTCACAGATGTAGAAAACAAAATTATGGTTACCAAGGAGGAAAGGGGGAGAAGGATAAATTGGGAGATTGGGATTGACATATACACACTACTATATATAAAATAGATAACTAATAAGTACCTACTGTACAGTACAGGAAACTCTACTCAGTACTCTGTAATGACCTACATGGGAAAAGAATCTAAAAAAGAGTGGATATATATATATATATATATATATATATATATATATATATACACACATACATATATATATATAACTGATTCACTTTGCCATACAGCAGAAACTAACACAGCATTGTAAATCAACTATATTCCAATAAAAATTAATTTAGAAAAAACAAAGCAAGATTGGGACAAGTTATTCCTCAAGATCTTTTCCAGCAGTGCCCTTCTCTGAATCCACGTAGGCCAACAAGCTCCAGGAAACATTGATAGTCCTTGGTCCTGTTGACTATCAATCTGTGGACGTGGCCACTCTGCTTAGTGAGTCACTTGAAAAAGAGCAGGAGTTTAAGGTCATAGAGCCTGAATCTCTAAGGAACTACCGTCATCTGAGGATAGGGGCCACTTTATACAGCGATACTCTTCTGCTCCTCTTTTCTCATGAGGTGGGAGCCAGGAAGGACTTTCTACACAGGTAAGACTAGTATGTGCACTAAGAACAAATCAGCTGTTAAATGTGTTGAAAGCGGGGAGAAAGGATCTAGGATTTTATGATTGCTTAATAAAAACCACCTATTTTTACCCTGTGAATTGGTTATTGTTTGTTATCTCTACCTTGAAGGTGAGGAAATGAGGTTCAGCAAAGTTCAGTAATGTTGCCATGGTCACATCACAGGTGAGATGTGACACCACAATCTGTACCTAACTCTGTCTCCAAGGCCTGTGCAATTTCATATATATATACATATATATGAACTGGCTACCTAAGGATTCTGTGAAAAATAAATAAAACATGGTAATGGAATAAATTCAAAAAACAAGCACCACAAAAAAGCAGAGTATAATATTTTATTTACAATACAGACAAAATTGTGTAAAAATGTACCAAAAGACTGGAAATAAATAAACCATTTTCTTAACAGGGGTTGCCTCTTGGTGGTGGGGTTAGGCAGTAGTTTGCTAGAGCTGGCTAGTAAGAGCCTATATTGTTAAATATTCAAGAGTTTTGAGAGCTAGTTGTTAAACTGTTGGTAACTTTAAAAAGGCCAGGATAGGTGTATTTATTGTACAACACTGAAATTGACAAAGACTATAAATCACGGAGTTATTTTCCCCCCAGAAAGCCAGTTTACCAACACAATACTCACCGCTCACATTTTCTGTGCTTTTGTGTACTGTTTTGTATTAAACCATTTCTGCAATAACATAAATTAGCATATAACCAAGAAAAAATGAATATGGTAGAGTTAATAAAGGATAAAATGCAACTAAACTAAAACCAGTAGCTTCCAAAAGACCTGTAGATGATCTGGACATAGCTTTCCTTTATCTGTGCTATTGTCTTTGAACTCAGAGTTCGCTGTGGGTTCAAAGGAGAGGTCAAGTCCCAAGTGTTTTCTCCAGATGTGGTGCCCCTCTCAGCTCTGCCGTGCTCACTGGAGCGAGTGTGTGAACAGCTTCAATAAAATAGAACACCTGTGTGTAATGGGCTGTGAGTCACACAGCACATTTTCCTAACTAGTTCTTGTTGGAAATTGATGCATCCTTTGGTCACAGGTGGTCTTCCAGTACCTTGTGTGGCTTGGAATTTCCTTTTTGACTTTCCTTCATTCTGTAAATCTAACTCCAAGTAGGAAAAAAAAAGGCTTAATTTAAGAGGACCTGTAAGAGACCATTGACCGCCTCCTTGAAGAGGCTGAATCCCTTGCCTGAGCACTGAAGAGGCACACAAAGGCTGCTCCCCCTAACTCCCAGCCCCCATGTACATGGTCATGCTTGGCAGGTGCACTCAGCACATGCTATTAGGCCCATGAAAAGAGAACCTCAATCAACAAAGTGCTCCATCCACCTGCCACAATCTTGACATCGATATTCTTATGTGCACATGGCAGATGTGGTTATAGCTTTGGTGGGGGTGAACCAAGGCTGTAACAAGACACCTACTGAAATTGTAGAGTAAGATGATAAGGAGGATACCAGATAAAGCAGGCAGCTTTCAATCCAAAGTCCAGAAAAGAACACAGGGACTTTTTTTTAATCTGTTGCCTGCTTGGTGTGCTGAGTCATGGCCCTAACTTCTGTTGTTGGAAAAGGTTGCTTGTATCAAATTATCCTGCACCCAGGGAGGCAGAGCAGCCCATTCGTCCTGGCAACCTTGCTCCTGGTGAGTCACTGAAACTAAAGATTCAAAAGACCTATTATTTCCTCTGTCCATCCTCTGGGGATTGATGTAAACTTGGTTCTTATACGTGTTGCCTCTGTTTCTTCTTCCACCTGGTTCTGATTTAAATAGTTGAGAAAAATGTCCCTGGTCTAATTTGGAATTTGCAGAGCATAAGAATGGTGATTGTGTCAAACCAAATTAACCAGTATTTATCGAATTACTACACTCTGTTAAGCACTTTGATACAAACCTCTATTTATTGAAATTCTTCTTAGCAATTCTCTTCTTAGCAATTCCACTTCCTCAGCTAACTCACTTTATCTAGAAAAGTGTAACTCATTGATTTGGGTAAATTAAAAGAATATATATATGTACAAATAGTTAGGGGGCTTCCCTGGTGGCACAGTGGTTGAGAGTCTGCCTGCCGATGCAGAGGACACGGTTCGTGCCCCGGTCCAGGAAGATCCCACATGCCGCCGAGCGGCTGGGCACGTGAGCCATGGCCGCTGAGCCTGTGCATCCGGAGCCTGTGCTCCGCAACTGGAGAGGCCACAGCAGTGAGAGGCCCGCATACCGCAAAAAAAAAAAAAAAAAAAGCAATTACAATAATGATGGGGGGTAGCAGTATCAATATCCATAATCATAACAAAACTACAAAGTTAGTGTAGTTATGCACAGATTTAGGCTCTGACACCACATGTGTTCTTTTCATGTGCACTCTCAAACTCAGAGCCTCTGATTTCTGGAGAAGATTCTATTTTGTTAGGTTCTTAGGACAGCAGACAAGAGTCACATTGTCTTTTGGGTCCCTGTAGTGGAGAATATGACTTCAGAATTGTTAACAGTGAGTGTCTGAGCAAGTAGCTGATATTCTGGTCCAACTCCCATACAGAAAACACTCAAGGCAAATTACTGACAGATGATCTGTGAAGTCTGAAGATTTTGCAGATGTCAATTGATAAGATGTTCAAATATTTATATCATGTCTTGGAAAATAATTTTTTCTTTTCTTAGTATGATTCTGCTTTAAATGTAGTAAAAGAAGGATAAACTAGCATATGAGTAGAGGAGGCAATCTGCCTACTGGAAATCACTGAAAATGTGGTAATAGAAATTGAGTTTGTGTCTCAATCCTCCCTCTACCAAGATTACAATAACTTATTCTGAAACCTACAGTGGGATAAAGTAGAGACAGATGGCCATCTTCACAACTACAACTTTCCATTTAAATATGGAAATGTGGCACTGACCTTGTTAGCAGCCATTTTTGCACTTTTGGAAACTCAAAATCGTTGTGTGTACCCATAGAGTCATCAGGCATTAGGAGGGCAGATCTTACAAATAAGCTTCCATTTCATCATATAAACCTATAACACCACTGAAATGCTCATCTATATTCAATGAGTAGCTCTTTTAAAATGAGTTTTCTTGGATACCATTAGGGCAGTGCAACTGATATCCTTTGAGGCAGACATTCAAATTCTGGACAGAAAGTTTTCCTTATACAATCTCTCTTGACCTTCTTAAGAAGTCACAGTGTTGGCTCAGGTTCTGTAATTGACAAACTAGTCCTTGTCCTTTTCAAGAATATGAAGTCACCTGCATGCCTCACCCAGTACCTTTGTCAATCTAAATGAAACTGATTTCTTTCATTATTACTTACATGGTATGGTTTTAGATTCTCTCACCAGGCCGTCATATTTTTGGGGATGTATTCCCGACTTTTAGTGTCCTTCTCCAAATAAGACTTCAGAAGCAGACCCTTGAATGCAGTTCTTGAATGCAGAACAGAAGGGAAAACCAACCAGTAGCCCTTTTGACAGCTGGAGGCATCTGACTCATGTTTTTTAATATCAGATCTATTCTCCTAACAGGTTTATAGGTGTGCAGTACAGTATTTTTATCTATAGGCTGTACAATGTTATACAGCAGATCTCTACCATTTATTCATCTTGCATAACTGGAATTTTATACGTTTTGATTAACGAATCTTCATTTCCTCCCCCTCCCAGCCCCTGGAAACTACCATTCTATTCTTTGCTTCTATTAATCTATTTTATTATTTTTTTTGTTTTATATAATCAGTGTGTATTTAGATTAAATTAGATATGTATAAATTTCTTTGCATGTTATTTCTTCTTGCAGCTCAGATATTTGTTCTAAGATTTTCTTCTTCTTGAAATACATGTTTTTGAAGTTTATTTAGATTTATTGTTGGTAATTCTCATGGTTTTTCTTTTTCTGAAAATGTTTTTATTTCATCCTCATTCTTGTATGATCGTTTTAGGTTGATTGTTTCTCTCAGCACATTGAAGACATTATCCCACTGAATTCTGGCCAAGAGTTTGACTATTTTAAATACCTCACATAAGTGGAAGTATATGTCCTTCTGTGACTGGCTTATTTCACTTAGCATAATGTCCTCAAGGTTCATTCATGTTGTCACACTTTTCAGGATTTCTTTCCTTATAAGAGCAGTGAATTGCAAGAAAATCTACTTTCAGGTGAAAAGCAGAATAGAGAAACATGCTATGTAGATCTTTTAAATACCAGAAAGTGTCAAATAAAGTCCAGATTCCAAATTATTTTGCACCATTGGAAGCTCTGTCAACATTGGGCTCACACAACCACATGCCATCTCTTGGCTGGAGTTGAATCAAGGTGGCCTCTTTTAGGCAGGACAAGGGCTCACTGGTTTGCCAAGGTCTCTACCAGTCCCTATTATACATCGACTAGGTATACACATTTAATTACCTGCCTGATCCTGTAAGCACTACAAGTATTTTTTTTATTCAGGTATAGTTGTTTTACAAAGTTGTGTTGAATACATTTCCCTGTGCTGTACAGTAGGACCTTGTTGTTTATCCATTCTATATATAATAGTTTACATCTGTTAATCCCAAACTCCCACTACATTCCTCCTCCTTCCCCTATATCTGTAAGCAGTACAAATTTTTGACTCCTGATCTAAATTATGAACTCCTGGACAAGTACCTACATTTATTCCTCTCTGTGAATAAACAACTCAGTAATATATTTTGGCCAAATAAACAATATGGCTTTCACTCCTTGGTCCCCAGACATTCCCGCTGCTGCCACTGCTCACTTGTACTCTAGCCATTTGCTGTTTTAACACCACAGGGTCCTTTCATCTGGATGAGAATGGAGAACAAAATATAGGGACGTGGCTGAGGGAAGGTGACTAGGTCAGGAGTAAGATGAGGCTGAGAATACAGAATATAGGTGATACTGAGGAAAGATGGGAAGATCATCTGAGGGAAGCATATTTTTTCCAATCATTTTTTTTTGTTTTTACATAACCCGCTTGCTCAATTTTTTTAATTTAATTTTATTTATTTTTATATACAGCAGGCTATAATTAGTCATCCATTTTATACACATCAGTGTATACATGTCAATCCCAATCTCCCAATTCATCACACAACCACTCCCAGCCCTGCCACTTTCACCCCTTGCTGTCCATATGTTTGTTCTCTACATATGTGTCTCAATTTCTGCCTTACAAACTGGTTCATCTGTACCATTTTGCTAGGTTCCACATATATGTATTAATATATTTGTTTTTCTTTTTCTGAATTCACTCTGTATGACAGTCTCTAGAACTAACCATGTCACCACAAATGACCCAATTTCGTTCCTTTTTATGGCTGAGTAATATTCCATTGTATATGTGTAACACATCTTTATCCATTTGTCTGTCGATGGGCATTTAGGTTGTTTCTGGGACCTGGCTATTGTAAATAGTGCTGCAATGAATATTGGGGTGCTTGTGTCTTTTTGAATGATGGTTTTCTCTGGGTATATGCCCAGTAGGGGGATTGCTGGGCCATATGGTAATTCTATTTTTAGTTTTTTAAGGAACCTCCATACTGTTCTCCATAGTGGCTGTATCAATTTGCATTCCCACCAACAGTGCAAGAGGGTTCCCTTTTCTCCACACTCTCTCCAGCATTTGTTGTTTGTAGATTTTCAGATGATACCCATTCTAACTGGTATGAGGTGATACCTCATTGTAGTTTTGATTTGCGTTTCTCTAATAATTAGTGATGTTGAGCAGCTTTTCATGTGCTTCACGGCCACTGTATGTCTTCTTTGGAGAAATGTCTATTTAGGTCTTCTGCCCATTTTTGAATTGTGTTTTTTTAATATTGAGCTGCAGGGGTTGTTTATATATTTTGGAGGTTAATCCTTTGTTGATTCAGTTGCAAATATTTTCTCCCATTCTGAGGGTTGTCTTTTCATCTTGTTTATGGTTTCCTTTGCTGTGCAAAAGATTTTAAGTTTCATTAGGTCCCATTTGTTTATTTTTGTTTTTATTTCCATTACTCTAGGAGATGGATCAAAAAATATCTTGCTGTGATTTATGTCAAAGAGTGTTCTTCCCATGTTTTCCTCTAAGAGTTTTATAGTGTCCAGTCTTACATTTTAGCCTCTAATCCATTTTGAGTTTATTTTTGTGCATGGTGTTAGGGAGTGTTTAATTTCATTCTTTTACATGTAGCTGTCCAGTTTTCCCAGCACTTATTGAAGAGACTGTCTTTTCTCCATTGTATATCCTTGCCTCCTTTGTCATAGATTAGTTGCGTGGGTTTATCTCTGGGCTTTCTATCTTGTTCCATTGATCTATATTTCTGTTTTTGTGCCAGTACCATACTGTCTTGATTACTGTAGCTTTGTAATAGTCTGAAGTCAGGGAGTCTGATTCCTCCAGCTTTGTTTTTTTCATTAAGACTGCTTTGGCTATACAGGGTCTTCTGTGTCTCCATACAAATGTTAAGATTTTTTTCTAGTTCCATAAAAAATGCAATTGGTAATTCGATAGGGATTGCATTGAATCTGTAGATTGCTTTAGGTAGTATAGTCATTTTCACAATATTGATTCTTCCAGTCCAAGAACATGGTATATCTCTCCATCTGTTAGTATCATCTTTACTTTCATCAGTGTCTTATAGTTTTTTGCATACAGTTCTTTTTTCCCCCTAGGTAGGTTTATTCCTAGGTATTTTAATCTTTTTGTTGCAATGATAAGTGGGAGGGTTTCCTTAATTTCTCTTTCAGATTTTTCATCATTAGTGTATAAGAATGCAAGAGATTTCTGTGCATTAATTTTGTATCCTGCAACTTTACCAAATTCATTGATTAGCTATAGTAGTTTTCTGGTGGCATCTTTAGGATTCTCTATATATAGCATCATGTCATCTGCAAACAGTGACAGTTTTACTTCTTCTTTTCCAATTTGTATTCCTTTTATTTCTTTTTCTTCTCTTATTGCCATGGCTAGGACTTCCAAAACTATGTTGAATAATAGTGGTGAAAGTTGATATCCTTGTCTTGTCCCTGATCTTCGAGGAAATACTTTCAGTTTTTCACCATTGAGAAGGATGTTAACTGTGGGTTTGTCATATATGGCCTTTATTATGTTGATGTAGGTCCCCTTGATGCCCACTTTCTGGAGAGTTTTTATCATAAATTGGTGTTGAATTTTGTCAATATCTTTTTCTGCATCTATTGAGATGATCTTATGGTTTTTATTCTTCAATTTGTTAATATGGTGTATCACATTGGTTGATTTGCATACATTGAAGAATCCTTGCATTCCTGGGATAAATCCCACCTGATCATGGTGTATGATCCTTTTAATGTGTTGTTGGATTCTGTTTGCTAGTATTTTGTTGAGGATTTTTGCATCTATATTCATCAATGATATTGGTCTGTAATTTTTTTTTTTTAGTATCTTTCTCTGGTTTTGTTATCAGGGTGATGGTAGCCTCATAGAATGAGTTTGGGAGTGTTCCTTCCTCTGCAGTTTTTTGGAAGAGTTTGAGAAGGATGAGTGTTAGCTCTTCTCTAAATGTTTGATAGAATTCATCTGTGACGCTATCTGGTCCTAGACTTTTGTTTGCTGGAAGATTTTAATCACTGTTTTAATTTCATTACTTGTGATTGGTCTGTTCATATTTTCTATTTCTCCCTGGTTCAGTCTTGGAATGTTATACTGTTCTAAGAATTTGTCCATTTCTTCCATGTTGTCGATTTTATTGGCATAGAGTTGCTTGTAGTAGTCTGTTAGGATGCTTTGTATTTCTGCGGTGTCTGTTGTAACTTCTTCTTTTTCGTTTCTAATTTTATTGATTTGGGTCCTCTCCCTCTTTTTCTTGATGAGTGTGGCTAATGATTTATCAATTTTGTTTATCTTCTCAAAGAACAGATTTTAGTTTTATTGATCTTTGCTATTGTTTTCTTTGTTTCTATTTCATTTATTTCTGCTCTGATCTTTATGGTTTCTTTCCTTCTGTTAACTTTGGGTTTTGTTTGTTCTTCTTTCTCTGGTTCCTTTAGGTGTAAGGTTAGATTGTTTACTTGAGATTTTTCTTGTTTCTTGAGGTAGTCTTGTATAGCTATAAACTTCCATCTTAGAACTGCTTTTGCCACATCCTATAGATTTTGCATTGTGTTTTTATTGTCTCTAGGTGTTTTTTGATTTCCTCTTTGATTTCTTCAGTTATCTCTTGGTTATTTAGTAATGTAGGTTTAGCCTCCATGTGTTTGTGTTTTTTACATTTTTTTCCCTGTATTTCATTTCTAATCTCATAGCATTGTGGTCAGAAAAGATGCTTGAAATGATTTCAATTTTCTTAAATTTACTGAAGCTTGTGACCCAAGATGTCATCTATCCTAGAGAATATTCCATGTGCATTTGAGAAGAAAGTGTAATCTGCTGTTTTTTGACGGAATGTCCTATAAATATCAATAAATATCAATTAAATCTCTCTGGTCTATTGTGTCATTTAAATCTTGTGTTTCCTTTTAATTTTCTGTTTTTATGATCTGTCCATTGGTGTAAGTGAGGTGTTAAAGTCCCCCACTATTATTGTGTTACTGTTGATTTCCTATTTTATAGCTGTTAGCAGTTGCCTTATGTGTTGAGTTGTTCCTATGTTGGGTGCACATATATATTTATAATTGTTATATCTTCTTCTTAGATTGATCCCTTGTTCATTATGTAGTGTCCTTCCTTGTCTCTTGTAACATTCTTTATTTAAAAGTGTATTTTATCTGAGGTGAGTATTGCTACTCCAGCTTTCTTTTGATTTCCTCTTGCATGCAATATCTTTTTCCATCCCCTCACTTTCAGTCTGTATGTGCCCCTAGTTCTGAAGTGGATCTCTTATAGACAACATATATATGGGTCTTATTTTTGTATCCATTCTGCAAGCCTGTGTCTTTTGGTTGGAGCATTTAATCTATTCACGTTTAAGGTAATTATCGATATGTATGTTCCTATTATCATTTTCTTAATTGTTTTGGGTTTGTTTTTGTAGGTCCTTCTCTTGTCTTGTGTTTCCCACTTAGAGAAGTTCCTTTGGCATTTGTTTTAGAGCTGGTTTGGTGGTGCTGAATTCTCTTAGCTTTTGCTTGTCTGTAAAGCTTTTGATTTTGCCATCAAATCTGAATGAGATTTTTGCTGGTTAGAGTAATCTTGGTTGTAGGCTCTTCCCTTTCATCTCTTTAAGTATATCATGCCACTGCCTTCTGGCTTGTAGAGCTTCTGCTGTGAAATCAGCTGTTAACCTTATGGGAGTTCCATTGTATGTTATTTGTTGTGTTTCCCTTGCTTCTTTCAATAATTTTTCTTTGTCTTTAATTTTTGCCAATTTGATTACTATGTGTCTTGACATGTTTCTCCTTGGGTTTATCCTGTATGGGCCTCTCTGCACTTCCTGGACTTGGGTAGCTATTTCCTTTCCCATGTTAAGGAAGTTTATGATTATAATCTCTTCAAATATTTTCTCCTGTCCTGTCTCTCTCTCTTCTCCTCTGGGACCCCTATAATATGAATATTGCTGTGTTTAATGTTGTCCCAGAGGTCTCTTCGGCTGTCTTCATTTCCTTTCATTCATTTTTCTTTATTCTGTTCCACAGCAGTGAATTCCATCATTCTGTCTTCCAGGTCACTTATCCATTCTCTGCCTCAGTTGTTCTGCTATTGATTCCTTCTAGTGTAGCTTTCATTTCAGTTATTGTGTTGTTCATCTCTGTTTGTTTGTTCCTTAATTATTCTAGATATTTCTTGAACATTTCTTGCATCTTCTTGATCTTTGCCTCCATTCTTTTCCCAAGGTCCTGAATCATCTTCACTATCATTATTCTGAATTCTTTTTCTGGAAGTTTGCCTGTCTCCACTTCATTTAGTTGTTTTTCTGGGGTTTTATCTTGTTCCTTCATCTGGTATATAGTCCTCTGCCTTTTCATCTTGTCTATCTTTCTGTGAATGTGGTTTTTGTTCCACAGGCTGCAGGATTGTAGTTCTTCTTGCTTCTGCTCTTTTTCCAGTCTTATATGATGATTCCCTAATGGGGTTAATAAGATATGCCCCAATGTCCCTCATTCTTGTTGCTAAATATTTAGATCTGTGTGATCTCCAGGTGTGAGTGGTTTATTCTCTGGAACGTGGAAGCACAGTCCTTCTGCTTCACTACCCAGAGTTAATTAGCCTTCCTACACCCCCGGTCAGACATCGCTGGCTGGGTTAGAGCCTCTGACAGCTCTGGCAGCATCGAAGGGCTCAACTCATGATTCTGTTGGCTTAAGGGAAGGTAATGACTCAACAGCTACAGATCACTCTCACCCTTCTGCTTTAAAAAAAAAACACCCAAAATTTAGGCCTGGAATTCTATTATTCTCTTTTAAAATAAGGACCTGGAAATGTCAGCCCCAGTGATTATGCCAGCAGGTGTCTGGACTTCAAAGTGGGCACCTGTCACCGAAAAGATAATTGACTTTATTCAACCAATTGTCTCCCTGTTGTAATCAAGCCATTTCATTGGAATGGATCTTTCAAACCGTTCCTTTGAGTAAGTGGGGGAGGCAGTGGCTGCTGGATCACAATTACCATGGAGAGGGAGTGGGAGAGGGAAGCAGAGCAAGCTCAGGAAACAGAGGCAGCAGCAATGAGCTGTCAGCCTTTCTGAGAGTGGTGGCTGACCCAGGGGAGGGTTTGTAGGTGGAAAAACTCAAGAATGATTAGGGAGAAGTGTGGGAGCCTCCTGCTCTCCCTGGATTCAAGTGTTCTGCATGTTTATTTAGTTTGCCTTATGGCTGCAGGCTGACACTCCCAGTCTGCATCTTGTTTTCAGCATCAGGTGCCCTGAGGGGACAGAGGGGATCGTAGCTGTGTCCAAAGCATCCTTTTCCCCCCTGGGGACCAAGGTTCATGTAAACCTCAGAGACGAGAGTGCAGCTTGGGACAGAGACTGTTTCAGTGTCTCTCTCTCCTACAAGGAGCTAAATCCTCCTTAGTCAGGTGTCTCACTGGTGTTGACAGATCTGGACGTCCATGGAAGAGAAGGCTAGGATTTGAACCAAAGGGAGCCTCAGGCAGTGATGAATTCAGTGGCTCTCAATTTCCCCACAGTGTAGACAAAATAAGTGTCGAATTTGATGGGCTCAGGGAGGGTGGGGCTGCCAAGTTCCAGCTGTGCCTTCAGCAGCTGTGCTCTAGGGATTCAGGAGATGCCACATGGTGGATTTTCAATTTTAGAGAGTTAACCAGTGTGAAAGTTGTTCAGTCTGTGAGACCGAGCTTTGTTCACAACAAGAAATCTGTGGAAACATAACCTGTGCTGAGTTCCTGGTGCTGCTGCTTATCCGAGGTCTGACTTGGAGCAAGTCACTCAAGGCTCTGAGTCTCCATCCTCTTCCTACAATGTGGAGCAATAGTGCTGTGAAATGAAATGAGATGAGATAGTAAACCCATAGCTCAGTGACTCAAATGTCTGATGTTTTTTTAGGTGCTCAGTGAAATGCAGAGCTCTTGTCTCAGAACGAATAGGGTGGAACAAACCCCCCATCCTAGCCATCCTGCAGTCTCCCACTCTGGTTTTACCATCACGTGGGCCCTGAGACACACAGCCCCTGGCTCTGCAAGGGTCTGCTTCCAGGCCCCAGGGGGCAGGTCATTTAATGGCAAGTTCTCCCTGTTGATCTCACCAACGCCAGGACTCTGTCCCATCCCAATCCTACACAGCACTTTTCTGTAACTCTCTGCTGACACTACTTTCTGCCTTCTTCATGCCAAGTATCATATCCCTGCAATGTCCAAGTCCCCTGAGGAGATTTGTGTTTGAAATACCAATATGGTATCTTAGACACAGTAGTAAATCAATAAGTATATATTCATGTGTGTGTATGTATGTATGTACCTGCATGTACAGATGAGTAACAGAATCCACAATTATCATTTATTAATGTCAGTAAATCCCTATGAATTGAATATGAGTATCAATAAGTGAACGTATTGCTAAAACTGTGCCTCTTGTAGTTTTTAAATATCCTTGGGGAGCCAACAATATCATCCTTTGCTATCAAGTTTGATTGACTTACTGAAAAAAATTCGATAAAATTATAATTGGTACTGACCAAGCCATAGACAGGAGGACCTCAGTTAATTCACCCATCCTTCACTGTGGAGGCATTATTAGTCCTATTTGGGTGGAATGCAAGTATCAAAAGGGGAAACTTTTTTGTACAGGAGGAAGAAACAGCTTCAGGGAAAGCAGTGCTGGGAGTTAGGTTGGAAACACTACACAGGTCAACCAGACCACAGGAAAAGGGGAGGGAAAAGCAAGGAGAGGACATACTGGGATGGTTTTCATCCCCTTAACCACAAAAGGAAGGGCAGCCAAGAACATAAAGGGAATCTGACCAACCTCGGTCAAAGGTCACACCTGAGTCAGATGTCTCACTTTCAGCTGCCCTACACAGGGCTCTTCTGGCTGCTGTGGCAATGGGCCCTCCCCTTATGGAAATGGCCTTATAATGAGAAAAGTCACGTGCAAATAACCAAAGCAGCTAACAGAGGTGGTGCCCCATGTTGTCTAATTAATGAGATCTGTGTGAAGGTCTGGGGAAAGTATGAAAAATGTTTGTACCCCAGGAAAAGAATGATGTCCACAGGGGGGAGAAAATAGCATGTTAGGTTGAATCCTGATTTTCACTATAAATTTCCTTCTTGAGTTGATAGAAACAGAAGCAGTTAAATATTGAGAATTTCACAGAGTTCAACCTAACACATAAACTTGAGCTTCAGCTCTAGAGTAACAGATGCTGAGTTCTGGATTGTACAAATTATGACCCGTGAAGTCTTGTCATCCTGTCAAATAGCAAGTGCTGTAGAACTTTCAGCTATTTTAAAAATTCTTATTATGATAGACTTGTTTTTCTCTATGACTCTGGTGAAGGTATTAGAAAGAATCATGGATTCGCATGTCCACATTTTCTCAAAGACATCACTGCTGTAAACAAACCCCAGAAACCAGAAAATAGAAGGTGCTCACCAGGGCTGGCTTCATGAATGTAGGGCCAGTATAGTCACACAGGACTGTGTTCCCAGAAAGACCCATGCTTGAGGATTAGTGGTCTTTGGGTGCCATCTTGAAGTTCTTAACAATCTTATCATTGAATTTGTGTTTTGAAAGTGCATTCCAATGGGACAAAGAACCATGTACTAGAGGTTGGCTGTCCTCTCTTACATGGGTCTTGGTTGCCTTCTGCCTAGCCCTTGTCCAGGAACAGCTGCAGCCTTGGGACAGACTCAGAGAGGGATGGGCTTGGGCAGCTGTGCACTGAAACATAGAGCAGGGTCCAGTCCGGGCAACTGTGAAGGTCACTATTCACCCCTCGAGTATCCCTGTGTCCAAAGGGGCACAGAATTAAATTGCAAATAAGCAACACTATGAGAGGTTGACAGAAAGATCATGGAAGAAAGGAAGAAAGCTTTTTGAACAAGAGGTGCTGTATTTTCATTTTTCACTGGGCCCTACAAATGATGTTGCCAGCCCTCAGGTTCAGCCTTTGGGCACCATGTGCAAAGGGTAAGAGCAATTCCTCTTCATGTGCTTAGAGACACTCCAAAAGTGGGCTCATGGAGAGGGAAAAGCAGAGTGTGCTGGTAAGTCTGCACTCAGTGTTTGCCTTTGATATATTTATTAGGTCAACATACATATTATGTTTCAGATAATGGATAACTACTCATCTTTTGGGGGAACTGGATAGTGTTCCCTATAAAGAGGAAACACCTGAAACCATGGTTTGAGATATGACTGAACATTTAGACTTGGGATTCCATCCTTGTAATCTAGTTTTGCCTTGGTTTATAACTCCATTAACTCAGGTGTCAGGAGAGATTTCCATGGGTAGACATTTTGTGGTTTGTTTTGCATTTAATATCAATCATTATAATCCAATATTGTGCTATGTGTTAGATTCCAATCTTCTTTTAACATGCTATTTTTCCTTCAACCTTCCATCATCCCTATGTGACAGGGAAGAATAACCTTGGTATTGTCTGTTTTACATGTACACACACTACAGCATACAGAATATAATATTGTTTTATTTATACTTTATCAATGGATATTTACAGTTGAAGTATTCTAATCAGGAATACACACTCCAGAGGTAGTTAGTATTTTAATGAATTTAATCAGAATCTCACATTCTAGGGGAAGCTATTACAAACCTTCAGTTACCTATAGAACATTTGCTGATTAGAATGAATGATGTTAGAAATGATCTTTTTCCACTGGTGAACTGAGTGGTATTCCATTATGTAGACTGACTAGAAATAATTTTACAGAAACAACCTTCCTTTCTTGTATGTGTTATGTGGCTAGCGTCCCAGTCGGTCTATAACTATTGAAGTGGTACCTTTGCAAAGGACTCCATCAAATCCTGCATCCTGGTCCCCTTAGGACATGATTTCTTGTTCTTTTTAGATTGGAGCAATAAACATATTTTATATCATGACCTACTACCACTATCACACACACACATACACATGCACACACATACACACACACATACATACACATACATATTGAAAGGAAAAGTTTCCAGAGAAAGCACTTCTTATCCTCATTTTCATTTCATGTAATGCAGTCTATTATTTTTCTATTCTATTCAAGTCTACTATATTTTGTTTTGTTCATTGATTGTTGCAATCCACTCAATTTATTTCAGAACACCCTAGTGGGATGGAAACAGTAGTTTGAAAAACTCTAGCCTAAACAGCTAGCTTAATCCTGCTGCTAGAATATTGTTGCATATTCTATGAATGAACCTTTCCAGCAAGGTACTCGTTAAAGAGCCTGACACAGCCAGGAATGGGGGATTCATTGAGGTACAGGATAGATGACACACGTGTTTTCATGTGAGGGTCCAGAATTTGGTCTGGGACTTGCTTTCATTGTAACATACAACCAGGTAGTGAAGATGTGGGAGAGAAGACCCCCAGCTCTCACCTGTGCCCAACCACTGGATGTTACCAAAGCTGCCAAAAAGATCCCAATAATGGTGAAAAACCACATTGGCTTAGTTCAATTTGCAAGCATTTTTTTAAAAAATGAAACATTATCAGGCATTGTAATGGGTTGAATGGTGGCACCCCAAAAGATACGTCTACCCAGAACCTGTGAGTGCAACCTTATTTGGAAAAAGGGTCTTTGCAAATGTTAGTAAGTTGAGGATCTTGAGATGAGATCATCCCAAATTATCCAGGTGAGCCCTAAATCCAATGATGTATCCTTACAAGAGAAAGACAGAGGGAGATTTCAGACAGAAGAGGAGAGGAGAAGGCCCTGTGAACACAAAGGCAGATCTTGGAGTGATGCAGCCACAAGCCAAGGAATGCCTGGAGCCACCAGAAGCTTGAAGAGGCAAAGAAGAGATTCTCCCTAGAGCCTTCAGGGGAAATATGGCCCTACGGACACTTTGATTTCAGACCTCTGACTTTCAGAAATGTGAGAGAATAAATTTCCATTGCTTTAAGCCACCAGGTGTGTGGTAATTTGTTAGAGCAGCCCTAGGAAACCAATACAGACATTAAATAGAAAAAGATCACAGACCTCTCTTTGATAATCCTGCCAGTCACTCAGCCAGAACAAGAATGACCACACCCTGAACCAAGAACCAGAGATCTGTTATGTACTTTTTTTTTTCCAGCTTATTTAGAATTGGCTTTCAGGAAAATACTGCATTTTGTTTCATTCAAAATATTTCAAAACATCACTCACCATCTCTAATTTGAATGCCAAATTAGAAACTTATTTCAGAAATTGTGATGGGCGTGATTACTGCACACAAACAGAGTGCACAAACTTTTTCAAAAAGGAATAAGCAGGGAGTTCCCTGGTGGTCTAGTGGTTAGGATTCAGTGCTTTTACTGCTGTGGCCTGGGTTCAATCCCTGGTCGGGGAACTGAGATCCTGCAAGCTGTGTGGCATGGCCAAAATATTTTTTAAAAAAAGGAATAAGCAGATGCCTATGACCTCCGCATCCCTTCTAAGAGACTTTATTTTCTTAAGCTATGGTGACCCCGGTTGGGCATTGCAGGAAGATAGGAAAACCATTCCTATGTTAGTAAGGAAAAAGAGGCAGACCTATACATCCGGGCATAGGATTTCAGATGTGGTCCTATGATAAGAAAGGTAACATCGTATTTCAAACAGCATGAAAAATAGAAGAGAAAAAATAAATTGTGGACCACATATTTACTTGAGAACAACAGAGTAAATCAGGAAATCAGAGACCCTGATATAGATCTTGTTCACTTTTTAAAATCAGTTTATCTCCAATAATACTCCCAGAAAATAAGAATTTAGAAAAGAATTTTTGAGGCAATTGTTTCACTCCCACAGACCACTTAAACAGAGCAAGCTTCTTTGTTTTAGCTTCAAGCATGATGCAACACAGGTGTATGTTTCACGACCAAATGACGATGGAAGCATAGATCATTGTATTTATCTTCGACAGTTACTATGAGAGGATAATTTGATCATTTCTACCGAATCATTAAATCAGAAAGGTAGCAAAATTTCCTGTAAATTGTGTATGCAAATTGCCTTTGATAGCACCAACATGCAATTGCTTCTGGAATCTAATAAAGCAAACGTTTTAGGTCTGCCCAGCAGCATTTACTTATCAGGCCAACATGAAACATAAAAATGATGTTTGGGAAGAACTTACATCACATAAGAGTCATTACAATATGATAGTATTATAGTGACCTTTTTGTTAAATGCTGTGGACATTTTTTGAGACAATTTTATTCTTTCTTAAATATTCTTTTAACTTTTTTAGACAATGTAATTTACTATTAGGGTTTAAAATTAGTATGAGCTAACATTACTCCATTTTAGTAACCCAAATGGAAAAATAAACTTTCCCCATTACAAGAACTTGTACAAGTCCTGGGGACAGGCTCAGACTGGGCTGGCTTGAGTCACATGATCATCTCTGGAATCACATGACCAATCACTGCAGTGGCTGCTGGGGGGCAGGGTTCTCTGACTAGCTGCTCTCTCCAGGCCCACGTGGTTGGAGTGGGCAAGGATGGGTTCTCCCTAGCAAGGGCAGCTGTGATGTTACCAAAAGGAGTAAGGGACAGAGCTCCTGGACAGGGCTTTCTCTGAGGTGTTACAAATTGGCTCTCTCCCTTCCTGTTCCATCTCCCAGGTTATCCCGAATAGGGGAGCATCCCTTTCCCTTTTGATCTTGCCATTCTCATCCTGGATTACACACCTATTCTGACTAATTCACCCATTCAAGCTCAGTTGGGAAAGTTTAAACTTCTTCCCCTTACAAGGAATCTTTCTTTTATTCAAACACACTTCCTACCCATGATAAACAAAACATTATTCAATTACAAACCATCTTCTAAGCATTTATCATATGCACACATGAGTTCATTTAGTTCAATAAGTTCTGGGTTACTGTTCCAAATTTAAGACTAGTAAATGGAGATACAGAAAGGTTATGTAAGTCATGCAAAATCACATAGCTCATGAATGGCTGGACCAGGATGTGAATTTGAGCCAGATTCCAAGCCAGGATCTTGAAAAGGGAAGGCCTAATGCTGCCACACACTAGCTGTGTTATATTCAGTAAATCATCTCCACCTGAACCATAATTTTAATCATCTATGAGGTCAGAATATTTATAAATCCTGTCCGGCCTATTCCATGGGTTCTTGGAAGGTTCTATGAGATGACATATGGGAATGAATTTTGCACATAATAAGTCACAGGTGCACACACATGATGTTTCTTTCATAGATCGAGCCTCTAGGAAACTGTCTAGAGGGGGTGGAGGCATATCTAGTAAGATTTGGGGAATAGGAACCTCAGCGGATTTGAATACTGGGTGGAGGGACATAAAGTGATGAAGCGAATATACTGAGGCTCCAGTTGTGGGTTGGCAAGAGGCCAGGCAGGGTCCAAGTAAGTGGGAATGACCAAATGTGCTGATTTTCCCATGACCGAGGGATTTCCTGGGACACAGGACTTTCCGTGCTAAAACTGGGCAAGTCCTGAGCAAACTAAGATGAGTTGGTTGCCCTAGTTAAGATGAAAATCATTGGTCATCTTAATGGCAGTAAAAGGCATCCTCGTGAGGAAATGACTTGTGAACTGGCTATTTAAAAGCGGGGTGGAAAGTAACCCCACGGTGACTGGGTTTTGTGGAAGCGGCAGCCAGATTGTTTCAAAGGTGCCATCTCTCCAGCCCCTTAGAAAAGTGGAAGCAAACAATGCGTTTCCTGAAGTAAGGAAAGATTGATGAACCATTCTGGTAGGATGGTAGCAATTCTTCCCCAAACTCATAGCACTCTGGAAGTGAACTCTTCCCTTCCCCTAGGTTAGCAGGCACATAGTCTCCCACTCTGGGCCATAACACCCAGTCTCCTCTGGGGAGGAAGGGACAGCTCTGCTAGGAGTTAGGAGCCAAGAATGCAGGCATTTCACACCTTCATGCAGCCTTGCTTTCCAATGATGCCTCTTTGCCTAATTCCCTCTTCCCTTCAAAGGCTCTCTTTCCAGAATGTTCCTCTATCCTCTTGACTTGTGACTTGTAGCTGTCTTCACTTGTGTCTGTATATCCAGACAGGACTGAATGCCTGAAGGGGACCTGGCTTTGGAAACCTGGGATTCCTGCCCCACTCCACAAAAAGAACATTCCTTTTGGAAAACTCTTCAATCTTGTCATGTTCCAGTATCTTGTCACTTCTCAGTGCTCCATTTGAGATGTGCAATGACTTGGCCAAATATCATCTCTATGTCCCTTTAAACAAGTTACTTCATATCCCTTTCTCACTTCCCTCTTAGTAAAGTGAGGTTGATAATTATGTTACCGAATGTAATTGGTGGTGGGAGGATTAAATAATTTCACACATGTGAAGTGCCTAGAACAGTGTCTGGATGCTAGTAGGTGCTCGATAAGTATTAGTGCTTTTTGTTTTTATCCAACCTACCTGCTTGTTGCATTAGCATTGCATTCTCATCACTTTCTGTAGAAAATGAGGTGTAAAGTTTCCCTTCCTTAGTGTAGCAGAAAGAGCATATGCTTTGGAAGTGTGTGATTATCTCCAATATTATACAACTCCCATACATTTTGATTTCCTAGTTTGCTAAACTGAACTAGGAGTCAACTAAGGTGGGTTCAAAGAGATAACACATGACCACTCATGAAACCAAGCAGGACCCTGGGGGGCTCCTGGGCATGGAAGCCTTTCTGTCCCGTTTCTTGACTGCAGCCTCTGTGACCTTCCCTGAGTTCCAAAGGGCAGATTCAGAACAGTTGCTAATCCGGGAAGGGAAGGGATACAAAGACAAGGGAGGGGCAGCCAGGAAACGATAGTACAGTCTTGGGGCAGGGTCCTGGTTCCACCTCAAGGAATACACATAACAATGTCTTTAAGCCCTTTAAGATGTCAGCATTCTTCATACTAGACAAAGACCCCCTGAGGTTACATTAAAGGAATCAGAGTGGCTCATTAAGATTACCTGAGACCAGATTAGAGGAGTGCAGGCCCTGAACACACCCTAAGCTTATCAGCAACCCCGCCCTTGAACCATTGCTCTAAAACTTCTAATCAAATCCTCCCAGGTTGGGACACATAGTTTTTCCAGGCAGGAGCCCACTGTGTCCCCCTTTGCCTGGCAAAGCAATAAAGCGATTCTTTTCTACTTCACCCAGAACTCTGTCTCTGAGACTTGATTCAGCACCAGTGTACAGAGGCCGAGCTTTCAGCATCACTCCCTCCTGCGGGACCCCCCCACATAGCTTACACTCTATATACAGTATAGGGTGGAACCCTCGGACTGATTTTATGTTATGTCACTAGACTGTAAGCCTCTTGAAAAAAGGTCATGTTGATTTTAATCTTCTTTCCAGGACTTAACTCAGTATCGGTATAAAAGGAGAATCAATGGATGTCTACTGAAGTGATGGCACCTGGATTGTATTTGGTGATCTATGAATTATGGTTTTCTTTCTAAGGTTATAGAGCCAGTTAGTAAAATGGAGGGTGCCTGTTCTGACATTTTGTTCCTTAAATCTATTAGTAAATTTGCCTTACAAGGAAGGATATTGAGAAAATAACTATAAAATATCTTTAGTTCATGAGCAAAAATAGGACTTAGAGACTACGTTACATAGTTGAACTACATTTCTATTTTCAAAATTAAGCCTGTTGTATAACATCTGTTGTATTTCATCTTCAGTTTTAATACATTTTAGACAAGGTGGAAACTTTCAGGACACAGTCATCAATATTTCTGAGCAAGAATCCTGGCTCCTTTGTAATTAAATTGCCCTTTCCTGCTAATTTGTGTGCGTCCATATAATATCCCTTCCCTCAAATTAAAAACATCACTCACTGACGATGCTTAAAATTTGAAACAAAGGTAGAGAAGTGCAAAGCGACAGGGCATAGAAGCAATCAAACTGGATATTTCTCCTGAGTTAAGGTATTTTTATTCCTTTACATCTTGTCAAGTGGTTACTTTTGTGGCGAAAGCAGCTGTACTATGGGAACATATTTGATGGGTAACAGGTTTTATATTCACAGATGTCAATGATGAAGCTTGGAAACATTTTTTATAAATGGAAAAGAAGCATGAACAATCATTTTTTCTCATCACAAGTTTGTAGTCTAAACCTGTTTTCATCTCGGATAAAACTGACTTTCTACAGCAACTTAGTATAGATGTGAAAAAATCCTTGGACCATTACTGTATATTCTGTTGACATGGAACTAGAAGAAGAAACTGAGTCAACTAGAACATAGTTCTGTTTCTGCAACATGTACTGTAAGGTCTTCTCATACAATTTTAGAAATTCAAACAACCAACTCCAAAATAATGAAATGATGGATCACATTCCAAACTTGAGAGAGGCTATGTTAGGAAGTGGAAATATTTTTCCAAAAGGATTTGAAATAGCAAAACATGGCATGCCTCTTACTTAAAATTCTAAAAGATTTGTAAACCTAGGCAATTGACTCTTATTAGCATCCCCCAACTGTGGTTTATTTTTCCATCTTGACCTTCTCAGTTATTCTGTTTCATTTAATGAAGGCAGATTTCCCAATCCTTGTTTCCTAATGTTGGCCTCTTGAGTCTGATTTAGCCAGAATAGTGGTGATAACATGCAGAATTTAATAGGGAAGGGAAATAGCTAATTACATATGCTATCAAAGGAAGTAAGGAAAGGCCTGGAGAAATGATACATCCCTAGATCTCAGAGTCACACATCATGGCAGAGAATATCGAGCCTGCAAGATATGGTATGGCTGATGTCAAGGTGTCAGCTAGAAAATCTTCCACAGATAGACCCCCAAATTTTACCTGCACTGTTCCCTCTGTTCTCCTGATAAATTTTTATATGAATTTTGAAAAAAAATAATGACACAAATGTGTTATTCCAAATAGAAGGACTATGTCATCACTAAATTAGCTGGAACTCTTAACAATTCCCACAATGTTGGCCAAAGGAAGGGCCAGCTCTGGGCTGGCCTTTTGCAAGAACCATTTAATAGCACTTGCCATTGCTTCTTCCCCATACTGGGTCCCTGCCCTCTCTCCAACCCCCCATAACAATTTTCTCTCATTCACACTCAAGTGTAAATCCACTCACTGGAGATTAGGCAGCCTTGGAGATCTATACCAATGATCTCATTTCACTAGGAGAAACATGCAGCCAGAATTATGAGTTTGGAACAGAACATAAAACTAGTCAATGCCAGAACTATGTTTGTTGACTTTTTTCTCTGTCATTAGTGTCAACAGTTTTTAGAGCTATTGTGATCTTCAACATTAGCCAAAAATGTGTTAGAAAGCTAAAATAACAGTTAATAGGCTAACCCAAAATACAGTCATGCCACACCAAAGGTGAGTTCATGCTACCAGGAGGAGGAGCAGAACCTCAGAAGCAACAGCAATGTTTGTGAGGCTCCTGCAGCAGAGTGGAGAGCCTACAAGTTTGCCTTCTTATTTCAGCAGATACTACTCAGGTACAACTCCTCTGTTTCCAGCTACTCACTTGCCTGCAGAAATTATCCAGGAGAAACCAGTGGTTGCTACAGCTGTGGAAGCATGAAAACAGTTGGGCTTGTTAAACAATTTAGAGCAACTTCAGCAGGATAAGTTTTCCAGAAGGATCTAGTTGCCTTCTTTTTATCACAGCCTCATGAAGTTTACAGCTGTCATTTATCCAGGACTATAGTCTTTTTCATTTATTCCTAAGTTCACCAGGTGGTGGAACCAAGGTGGTGGGATAAAATAATGGACTAGTGCCCCTATCTTGAGGCCAACCTTGTTGGCATCCTCCCTAAACTTTTCCCTATTTATGACAGCCGCCTAAGGGTTATCAATCCCACTTTTGGTGACTGAAATTTTACCATAAGCTTAACTTCTCAAGTTTCAGAATCAAAGGCTTTTGTTGTGATGCAGTGGATGAGGTAGGAAATGGGTGATAAGAAACCAGAGAGGGCACTCACCCACTCCATTTAGGCTGAGCCTGCCCATCCTTAAAGCTTGCTTTTGGGGCTGGAAGATTCAGACCTGGAGTCACATTGCGGCTTCATCACGTACTAGCTGTGTGACCAAGAGTTCACTTAACCTCTTGGTTCCTTGTTTCCCTTATTTGTAAAATAGGGATAGAAATAGATTAAATTAGAATGCCTGACATATAATAAATGTTCAATAAATTCCAACTACTGTTATCATATGTTCAAAATGGGAATAATAATACCCATGACCCATGGCTGAGGTCAATAATGCTACCTACACAACAAACATTCTTTAGTCTCAGCGCAGTGAGAGTTTATTTCTTATGTCCAGTCCAATGTGAGTAGTGGGGCAGGGGCTCAGTTCCATGTGGTCATTCAGTGGTTCAGGCACCTTTCATTATTCGTTTCTCCTATCTTCTAGAACCATATCATCCTCTTAATTCAGCCTATAGGTGGGGAAATGTTGCTGGGAAAAGAGAAAGAGAGAGTGGAGAAGGCACACCAGTTTCAACCACACATCACCTCTGTGGTTGTTCTGTTGTCAAAAACTCATCACATGGCCTCATCTAGATGTAAGGGGGATGGAAAAGGTTGTTTAGCTACATGCCTAGTAAGACAAAGACAACACAGGTTCTGGAAGGCTCTTGAAGCATCAGTCACATTTATCTCCAAGGACAGTGCTGAGAATTAGGTGAGATGCCTTATGTTAGGTAGAGGAGAGTTAGTCTCAGCACCAGCCTCCTTAAATATAGCTACTGTTACTATTAACCTCACATCACTGGGTTAAGGTGGGCACACTTTGTGAAAAGAGCAAAGTCTGAAGTTTATTCTAGCATGTCTTGCTATTGAAGCCTTCATAGACCCGAAGGTGAGGGAGACCCATGGTTACTTCTGCACAGTGACCATCCAGAGACCGGTGACCCAGAAAAACAGCACCAAGGCTCTCCCAGAGCTGCTGGTCACTTAGAGAAGAGAAATAACAAACAAAACAAAAAAACCCTTAATGTTAATATGTCTGTTTTTAGATCTAAGAGATTTCCAAATATTGCCTTTTTTTTGTATTATGAAAATATTTTACCCCGGCTCCCCTGCTTTTTAGCTGTCAGACTTTGGCAAGTTATTTGAATTCTGTAAAATAACCATCTGTAAAATGAGGATAGTACTGTTCTACTTCAGAGGGTTTTTGTGATGATGAAATGGCATGATGAATGGCAAGTAACCCTGGGCTTGCAGTAGTGGAGACTTAGGGGCAAGGTGCTGTCTTTTTCCTCTTCCTCCTCCCTCTCCTCCTCCTCTTTCTTTTCTCCACCTTTTAAATGTGATTACTATTTCTATAATCATGCATTGTCAAATCTAACAATGTTTGTCTCTTTGACTTTCTCTTTGACCGAGGATAGCATCCTGAAGTGGTTGGAGAAGCCTGGACTTTGGAATAAGCGAAGGTTGAATCCCATCTTGACTCACACTTGCTCACTGGGTGTGGGTCCTTGGGCAACTCACTTGACTTTTCTGTGTGTATTTATTCATCTTTAAAATAAGGTTATGATTTCTAACATTAAAGGGTTGATAAGAGTCCGGTAAACCAATAATTGCTGTGCATGGTATAAAATGAAAACTAATTTCCTTGTCCAACATGGGAATTCTCAGGGGGCCTAAGAATTTGTAAACTGTAAATTGTAGCACCCTGGGACCTCAGAAGAACTGACGTACATTCACATGAGTATTTTTTATTGACAGATCCAGTTCCATGCTGTTTTATAATTTGATTTTATTAATAAGTCCAATACTTAAGTGTGAAAGGTTCAGGGCTTAGAACTGATATCTTGTGGTTTTGACTTGCATTTCTCCAATAGCTAATGATGTTGAATATCTTTTCATGTGCTTATTGGCTACTTGTATATCTTCTTTGGAGTAATGTCTATTCTAGTCTTTTCCTCATTTTTGAATTGGGCTTTCTTTTTTTGTTGAGAACAAATTACTTTTCAATAAGCTTTTAGTTTGTGGTAATTGTGTCTAAATGAAGTGTATCTTCAAACTTATTTAATTTTGTTTACTTGATCTGTCAAATTTAGAGAGAGCTGTTTAAAAGTTTCCTGCCTTAATTACAGCTTTGACAAATTCTTGTATTTCTAACAGTTTGCTTTACACGTTTTAATGCAAGATTGTTTGATGCTCTAGGGTTCATTGTGGCTTTGATTTCTCGGTGTTATACCTTTTATCAATATAAAAAGTCCTTTTACATCTGGTTGCTTGAATTTTGCCTTGCCTAATATTATCTCTCCTGCTTTTTAAAATTAGTTTACATTTGTTTGGTGTATTTTGGGCAAACCCCTTTATTTCAAACTTTGTGTCAATTTACTTTATGCATATCTCCATAAACAGCTTATTAGCAGGTTGTTTATTTTTACCCAATTTAAGAGATCTTGTATTTTTTAAACTCAGTCTGTTGCCATCATTGAAATGTTGGGTGTTAGTCCTGCTGTCTTTTTCTGTTTTCTTTCTGAGGTCTTATGCTCCTTCATTTTTCTTTTCTACTTCTTGACTTTGCTAAACGTTCAAGTTCTTTTTGTTTTATTTTTTCTCTCATTGCGGTTTATAGGATTTACATCCTTTTTCTTTTTATTCTACTAGTGTTTACCCTAAGTTTTTCACACATACAAGATGAGGGACAGATTTAGAGAATGATGATTTCCATTTTGGAAGGAGTTAGAGATGGTGTATGTCATTGACATAGAAATAGCTGGTGTCTGTCACCTCCAGGTCTAAACACACATTTGTTCCTCTTCTGGGAAAATGGACATGTCCAGCCTGATCCCTGGCTAACACCGAACCACCCTTCAGCCTCCAAATAGAAAGTCCTCTCTTAGGAAGCCTTTCCTGGCTCCAAGTCTTGGGCAATGTTCTCTCCCAAGTGCTCCATAGCATTCTGTCCTTGGCCTGTCACAATACTTTCCACCCTGTCTTATAACCAACTTTTCTTCATCTATCCTTGTGGAGGGGACACTATGTCTTGTTTACTGTCTCCAGCACCTAGCTATTCACTATGTGAGGCCCAGAAATCTGCTCCCTGTGTAATACTGATGGGAAACACTTTTCTAGGACCAGAGACAATATAATTGACATGTCAGTGAGATGAACTTTAGTGGAGACAGCTAAAGTTTAATCCTGGGGCAATCTTTCCACATGTCAGGGAAAGAACAGTCTCAACAAAGGGATTTTAAATCCATCTCCTTGGAGGTTATCATGTCCTGAAAAGTCTCACCCCAATTCTCAGTCCATTTGTAGGCAATTGCTGGAGGTAAATTAGAAAACAGCTAGCTCCTAGGTCACAAAGAAGCTGAGAGAGAAAATCTGCCTGCATGTTGTTACTGCTGCTAAACACTGTGGTACATGTTTGGTGAGTGCATCTAAACTTCTGGAGAGCATATCTGAGGCTGGAAGTCATGTTGCTTTTGATTTCATTCTTGGCAATCTCTGACATGGATGAAGCATATTTACGTGCACTAGCCCTCACACCCTGTTCTTAATTGTCTCATGCACTGAAAGGTAGAACAGGACACCTGGGAGGCCAGTTGCAGGAGAATCTGTCACCTGTTTCATCAACCTGTGCATCCTCTGTATTTGTCTGAGACCACCTTGCTCCAGTTACTTAACCACAGTGACAAAGATAATTCGTGGTGAGATTAATTGAAATTGAGATCTCCTGTGGCTGATTGCTCACACTGGGAGCTCTGCTTACTCCTAAAAATTGCCACAGGGTCTGTGTATATGTAGGTGGATGCAGAAGAAGGCAGGGGCAGTGGACAAGAGGAAATGGTGAGATGGCAGTGGGGCCTGCTGTGCCCACCTGGTCCCTCATCAAAGATGACCTCACCTGCTTTGATATGTTGAAGCACCTACGTTACACCAAGACTTTACTTCTTTGCCTGGTTTGAAAGCCTGTCCTTACTGATGTGTTCTCTTTTAGAAATGTGATTGAAACAGTTCATTGATTCCAAGTGCTTTGAAATTGTGGTATTTATATCCAAAACTACTGTCTGTTTTCAATATTAGGTTTGGAGCTTGTTGGCTATAATTAGATACCAGTGTGGTGCAGTACTTTGGAGTTTGCTTCTACTTCAAAACCCTAGAACCAGACTATTGTACCCCTTTTAGGCAACTTTATTTGTTATAGGGGGTACATGTCTTAGTTGCCTCCTCTTCCTTCTATTGGTGGAGGGGATTTTTGCCCCAGGGTTATGAAGATGGCCAAATACGTGACATCTGACCCTGGACAGATGAGACTGGCAGCAGTGTATGTTACTTGCGCAGCCTTAGAGAGGAGGACTTCATACACCATGCAGGGTCAAACAGGGGTTGCACTCGGGAGCACGGTCTGTGAGAGACAGGCTTTGTGGTATCAAGAGGGTGAGGTGCTCCCCGGTTCCCTCGGGAGGATGGGATTGACTTATTTGAATAATTCTGTGGGCTGGCAGGGAACTGAAACCTGCTACTCAGGAAGAAGCAGGCCCTGTGCCTGGGCCCCATGATAAGGAGGGTTGTTTGGCAAGAAGACCTTATCCATGGGAACAGAGTAGGAGGGGAACTTGCTGTTAGGCCATTCAAGGACCTCCAAATTTTATCAGATGTCAAGGCAGCACATCATAGGGAGCCTTAGTCTCAGGCCTTACACCACAGTATAGCACCACCATGAAATGCCAAGAAACATCATTCTCATCATGATATACAGAACAGAACCCAGGCATCCCTGGGCATCCTGATCATAGGATATAAAGTACAATTAATGATGTCATTCTTAGCTGTGTAAACCTCCTAAACTTTTGGCTTTTTAATGTTCCTCTGTGGCTTAACTATTTCTTTCTGGAGATATAATTGATATATAACATTGTTTAAGTTTAAGGTGTACATTGTGTTGATTTGATGCATTTATATTTCGCAATATGATTACCTTAACATGCTAGCATTAGCTAAAACCTCTATCATGTCACATATTTGTCATTTCTTTGCTGTACTGAGAATAATTAAGATCTAGTCTCTTAGCAACTTTGGAGGTTATAAATACAATATTGTTGACTATAATCACCATGCTGTGCATTAGACCTCCAGAACTTATTTATCTACTAAATAAGTAGATACTTATTAAGTTTGTACTTGCAAGTTTGTACTCTTAATCTCTCCCCACTTTCCCTTCTCCCATGCCAGCACTCCCTGGTAACCACCATTTTGCTCTCTGATTCCATAAATTCAGCTTATTTGGATTCCACATAGATCCACTGTGAGATCATACGGTACTTGTCTTTCTCTGTCTGACTTATCTCACTTAGCATAATGCCCTTAAGGTCCACCCATGTTGTTACAAATGGCAGGATTTCCGTCTTTCTCATGGCTGAGTAATATTCTATTGTGTATATATATCACATCTTCTTCATCCATTCATCTACTGATGGACAATTAAGTTGTTTCCATATCATGGCTGTTGTGAATAATGCTACAGTATATACTGCTTAAATATTATTTTATTCCAGAGGGAGAAGGACCAGATGTTCCTTTAAAATAAAACCCTTCATCTGACCTGGAAAGGGTAAGCTGAATGGAAACTCTGTTGGCATGCATTACAGTTGATTTTTCAAAGTAATAGGAAAAGTAGTGAGAGTTATTTTGGGGGAAACATTTTTCATAAAAGAAGTCAAAACATGTGGACCAAATTGATAATACCAGAATAGATGAAGAGATATATAGTGAGCACAATACAATAAGGACAAGTTTAATTTAAACTTGACAAGTCAGAGTTTAAATTACCTGTTGATGAAGTAAAGTTGAGTTTTTTAGACCTTCTGCAGGGAGGAAGAATACCACCATATATATATATATATATATATATATATATATATATAAAGAGAGAGAGAGAGAGAGACAGAGACAGAGACAGAGACAGAGAGACAGAGAGAGAGAGACAGAGAGAGAGAGAGAAATATATATTTATATATATGTAAAAATATTTGTGTGTATTTACGTATGTCTATTCCAAAATATTTCCCTAGTCTGTGAGGTTGGATGAAGTCACATTAATATGACCACTCAAATTTCACAGGCTCACAATAGCCACTTCTTCACAGGATCTCATGTTCAAAGTCACTCCAATTATAATGGCTTCTCTGGGGTTTTATCACACAAATAAATATGCTCTACTGGGTCCTACTCTGATTCCATCAGGGAACCTTATCTTCTGTGAGCTTCCACTGATAATCACTGTGCTTTCTGGGCACAATGTTCCCTCTAGGGCTTTGCCACAGTTCCTGAGATCATCACCAAGACAGTGGAGATGGGCTGGGCACAACAGTGAAGAAATGACGTGTTATCCCTAGAGGTGGGACAGGAGTTCCTCTCCCCAACTGTGTTATAGCTCCTCACCAGTTTGGAGACCCAAACAGCATGGCTTAGGGCTCACCCATCTTTCTCCTGACCCTGACTACAGGCAACTGCCCAACAAATTTTTCCAGAGAGTCTTCTCCCCTCACCCCATTCCCATGTAAACCAATTGACATAGACACATGCACAGATGTGCATAAGACTCAGCTTAGGTTCATGTGGGAACCTGACCCTGGTGCCTATTTCATTTTTCCTGGATTCTTAGAGGCTATTGAATGTACAATACACCACTGTTATAGCAAGAATTTATTGGGGGGGGGAGGGATGGAGACGTTGGGAAAAAGAACTACCATATTAAACACACATTTGATTGTAAGAGGTATCTCAATTTCAAAAACTTCCAAATGTGAAGAAGAAAATCAACCCCAACATTGAAGGAGGTGTAATTTAGTGGAGATATCTTGGAATTCATTTTACCGTTTTGTTCTTGAATTTCTTTAACTAAAAAAACTGCCTGATACTTTTCCAAAAACGTATTGTACATTCAATGTGTATCTATGAAACTCAGAAGTTCAGAGATAGAAAGGGTGCATTCCCTATTAACAAGTTGTGGCCCAGAGATATTGGTGATATGGCAAAGGAACAGAACCTGGTATGACTGAACAAGGAGATGCTCAGGTTTTCTGTCTCCTTGTCCACTATTCTTCATCCAAAGGAAAATAATGTGCATTTAAAGTAGTCATTTTGGGGGAGTTCCCCGGTTGCCTAGTGGTTAGGATTCTGGGCTTTCACTGCTGTGGCCTGGGTTCAATCCCTGGTTGAGGAACTAAGATCCTGCAAACCATAAGGGACAGCCAAAAAACAAACAATCAAACAAAAATAGTAGTCATTTTATCATGAGAAGTTTCTTTAAAATCAAATTTGCACTTATTTTATTTACTGAAAGAAGTGAAACACGCACTTAATTCTTTAGAAGGTGAACCATCTGTAATTCAGCCAGAGAAGGTAGGCAATATTTTTATCTTACTAATTTAGTAGGACAGCTGTAACCAAAAGTAATGGTTTATAAATATTGAGTGTGCCTTACTAACAATGTGGAATTGTTTTAAATAAAATAAACACATATATATTTGGATATATTTTACATAATAAAATAAGTATGAGGTTATATAAAAATCAAAGACAATTTCAGCCAGATTTATATGATAAAGTTAAAATATTGGGTTATACAACACATACTGGGATTTTAGCTTTTCCTTCACTTTCCTGTTGGGTTGGAACAGAAATACAATGCAAGATAATTCACCATAAAATTACTAGTATGAATAGGAGGCCTCTGTAATGTAGATGGATGCAACGACAAATAAAGATTAATAATTTTTCTTTTTCTTGGTAATAACCAGTTATGAAAAATAGTGGAAAAATATTTGATTAATAATATAAATAGAAAAATAACTAGAATGAATTTTATACAAAAGGAATTCATTTGGCTGCAAGAAGCAGAGAACTGAAGTAAGAGTAAGTTAAATTGAAGAAGTATTGTTGCATGTTTAAAAGAAATATATTCAAGAGATAGACAATGAAGGGCTAAAGTGGTGGTTCCTTAGGCACCCAGGTTTTTTTTCCCTTTTCTATTTCACTGTCTTTGGCTGCAAATTCTGTCTCTACAGTTGCATCATAGTCCAGCATAACTGATCAGTTTCTTCCCATCACATCACATTTGCATTAATCAGTCTCCAGCTGCAGATAACTGAACCCACTTTAGCTACTTTACATACAAATGGCTACATTATAAAATACTAAAGCGTTTATAGAATCATAGGTAAGGCTGAAAAAACAAACACTAGTTTAAGATTTCTGGACTAATTCCCAAGTCGCATGAAAGAAATGGGCCACCAAGGGAGCTGCTGTCCCTTCTTTGATCAAGAAGCTGCTTGCCTGGTTTAAAGCTGCCACTCCACTTGCTGGCTCCAGCACCACATGGCTACTGCAAAGTAAGAGAGGAAGTCCAATTGCAGGAAGTCACATAATCACACAGCTTCAGTGATTGGGAAGCTCGTAGTACCACTGTTGGTGCCTTCAAAACCAAGCTGTTTCTGCTACAGCCTGCACCCACGATTTCAGTGACTGGAAATGAGGTCCTTGGCTAATGCTTCCCCAGCATAACTAGATCCCACACAATCGGGCTTGCCAGAAAAAACAGTAGGAGCAGCATTCTGCTTTACTTCTGCCTTCCAGATCTTCTACTTACGCATTAGATGGGCTGAACATTCACCATATCCAGAACCACAGCTGCAAGGAAATCTGGAGAAAGTCATTTTTAGATTTCCAGTCTTTGAAATGTAGGAAGACACACTTTAAGGTAGTTGCAATAGACAGTAAGTGCCAATCCACCATTCCACTAAAACATTCCAGTCAAAAGAAAGGAAAAAGGAAGGGGGAAGCTCAAAGGACATCCTCCTTCGTCAGATCAGTTGACTTTAAGCTTTCCTGAAGTCTCATCCAGTGATTTCCATTTGCCTCTCATTAACCACTGCTAGCTGCAATGGAGGCTGGAAGCAGTGGGAAATTAAGGAGTGGTACCCATCTTGAGACAGCATAGTTCTTAGCCTTCAAGTGCCATGGAGTTTGTCCCTCCCAGTAGATTCAAAGCCACTTGGGATTGGAATACCTCTAGATTGTGAACAATACTATTTATACATTAGCACTATCATTCAAACTAAATTTGCACTGCATACATGCCATAATAGCTAATCTTACCCAAATTTTTCCTTTTAAATTATTCACTTTTTGGAGATGAGATTTTCCTGGTTTTCCTTGCACAGTAAGTAGACTATACTAACCAGAAGGGAGTCCAGCATTGTATGAGTAGTCACCCCCTGTTAACACCTTGCTAATCACTTTGACATTCTTACAGAAGTACAAGCAAGAGTGACCAAAGGCTAGCCTTGGAATATTCTGTGGTTTCATTTTATTGAAACTGCCATAAAAAACAGAGGGACTTACTGTTTCTCATACTTGTGTTTATAGAATAGAACATTAATGTTTGGAAACTTGAAAATGTAAGAGGGGGAAAAAAGGAAGTAAGAAGAAGTGTACAGGTGCAACTTGCCCCATCTTTCTTTATAGGGAATAAGTAGATACAATCTAAAATAGAAATGTTGTGTCTTTCAATTTATTTGTTTCTTTTTCTAGTTTTACTACATTTGATTGATTTCCTAAATGTTTTTGTTGGTTTTGCAAGTTTTTGAACTTCCCATAATTATATGTGTGTAATAATACCCTATTATTCTCCAGTCACTTGGCTTTTTCACTGAATAATAACATTTTCTTTAAGTCCATTAGTTTCTTTAAGTCCATTGTGTTGATCAAAACTTTTGAGTCTCCACAGATTTTTGTTCTCTTGGTCTATCAGTTACTGAGAGGGTAGCCAAATTCTCCAATATGATGGTAAGTTTGACAATTCTCCTTGTAGTTCCTTCAATATTTTCTTTTATATATATTTTGAAGCCAAATTGTTGGTTCATGCAAGTTTAAATTTTAAATATCTTTTCCATGAATTCAACTTTTGATATTTTGTAAATATCAGAGTTTTATTTCTATTTAGTACTGCTTACCTTCAAGTCTCCTTAAGCTGCTGTTACTACAGATAAATTAGCTTCCTACTGTTTAGTACTTAACTGGTCTATTATTCTTCATTCTTTAATGTCAAGTTTTCTAGATTTTTATGTTCTGTTACTTTTTTAAACAATGTTGAACTAGGTTAATTTTTTAATTCGGTTTCTCAATCTTTGTTTTTTAACTGTTATACCATCTATAGTTATTAATACATTTGGACCTATTTTCACCATCTTATTTTGTGCTTTTTGTTTGCTTCAACTCTTAAATGTTTCTTTTCTTTTCATTGCTTGGTTTCAATTAGACTGATGATTATTTTTCTTCATTCTATGTTTTCCTTTTACACATTGGAAATTATATATTTTATATTTTTTCATCATGTTTCTAGAAATTTTATGTGCATACTTGACTGCTTCTATCCTCCAGTATCCATTTTGTCTTTCTTCCTCTTATTAATAGATCCCCTTCACAATTCTGACTGTCATATAGCCATACCATTATTAACATTTCTCAGTTTCTGTCCCTGCTGATTAGGGCCATGTGACTAGATTTTGGTTAACAGGATATGAGCAGAAGGAATATGTGCAACTTCAACTTTGTGTCCTTAAACACAAAGTTGCTTCATCTTCATGTGCTCTTTCTGTGTCTTTAATGACTAAAATGCAGACATGGTGACTTCAACCCTGTGAGTCAGGAAAGTCAGAGCAACTGTCTCAGACCCAATGATGGAAGACATGTGTTGAGATTTCATCTCAGGTCACTAGACGATCTTGTGGAGTAAATTCTGCCCACTTGCCTGGTCTGTCCCATGAGAGAGAAAAATACTACCTCATTAAATTCATTGTATTTGTTTTCTTTTTTTTGATACAGGATCTAAATCTCTATTCCCACTGACAGAGAAATACCAGAATTGGGGTGCTGTCATAACACAAACTAAAATATCTGCTGTTGATTCAACAGTCAGGCAATAGGATGCAAGAAAACAGATACTGAAGGCTAGAAACTTGATGACTCTTATTTATTGCAGGGAAACACTGGGTAAAACACTTGCCAACATTCACCTGGAAGACAGACCATTGAAGTTTTCAGATCCAAGAAAGTAGTTGGAAATAGCCAGAATGTTAGTGTGTACTCATTGCTCCTTGTTGCTTTCAGCAAGTGTTTATAAAGACGGGTTATGGACTATTATCTCCTTACATCCATTTTCCCTTCTTGCTTTTAGTCATACCACACTACAATACTCTGGCAATATATTTTGGTTGCATATGTGACCACTCAGCTGAGGACTACATTTCCCAACTTCTCTTGAATGTAGGTGTGGCTATATCACCACATTTTGGCCAATAGTAGAACAATATAACTGATGTTTGTGAATTCTGCTTCATGTCCTTAAAAGTTATCTTGCTTATTCTCTGTATTTATTTTGTTTTATTTTATTTTTATTGATATGAAGTTTATATAACATGTAATATGCCATTTTAACATGTTCAATTCAGAGGTATCTGGTGTATTCACAATGTTGTGCTACTAACATCTCTTTTTACATTCAAAAATAATTTTGCCATCCTGTAAAATCACCCCACACCCATGAAGTAACCACACATCATTTCCCCCTTCCACCAGTCCTAATTCATTTCTGTCTCAATGGATCTGCTTATCCTGGATATATCATATAAAAGGAATCATAATATGTGATCTTTTGTGTCTGACTTCTTTCACTAGCATAATGTTTTTGAGGTTCATCCGAGTTGTAGTATGTATCAGTACTTCCTTCCTTTTTGTGGCTGAATTATATTCCTTTGCATGGATATGCCCCATTTGTATATCCATTCACCTGAATGAATACTATCACCTCATACTTGTTAGAATATCTATTATTAAAAAAAACAGGCAGCAAGTGTTGGCAGGGTATGGAAGAAAAGGAACCCTTATGAACTACTGATGGGAATGTAAACTGATGCAGCTTCTATGGAAAACATTATGAAGTTTCCTTAAAAATTTAAAATAGAAAAAATATAAAAATAGAATTAGCATTTGCCTAGGCAATTCCACTTCTGGATATATATCCAAAGGAATTGGAAATCTTGAACATGAAGAGATATCTGCACTTCTATGTTCATTGCAGCATTATTCATAATAGCCAAGGTATGGAAACAACCTAAATGTTCATTAATGGAGGAATGAATTTTTAAAATGTGGTATATACATACAATGGAATATCATTCAGCCTTAACAAAGAAGGAAATACTGTCATTTTCAACAACATGACTGGGACTGGAAGACATTATGCTAAATGAAATGAGCCACAGAAAAACAAATACTGCATGATCTCATTTATTTTATTTTATTTTTTTATACAGCAGGTTCTTTTTTTGGGGGGGATGAATTTTTTTTAACATCTTTATTGGAGTATAATTGATTTACAATGGTGTGTTAGTTTCTGCTTTATATCAAAGTGAATCAGTTATACATATACATATGTTCCCATATCTCTTCCCTCGTGCATCTCCCTCCCTCCCACCCTCTCTATCCCACCCCTCTAGGTGGTCACAGAGCACCGAGCTGATCTCCCTGTGCTATGTGGCTGCTATGTGGCTGCTATGTGGTTTTAGTTAAAGGATACTTGGGTCTTGATAACAGATAACATCACTCTACTGTTATCTAATATAGGCTATTTTGGTGAAGAAATATAAGATCTACTTGAACTTTTTTCTCCTTAATGTGACAGGATTTTTCCACCTGGCTGGTTGTAGGATTTATGTTTTATCCTTGAAGTTTAGCAATTTCAAGAAGGTATGTCTTGGTATTTATTTTTCTGTATCAGTTCTTCTTCAGAAAATTTGTCTTTTTGAACCACAGATTCAATCATGTTTCATACTTTGTGGTTGTACTTATTTCCTTGCTTTATTGATGTTAAAAATACTTCTTTTCTTTTTTTTTTTTTGTTATTTTCATTGGATTTTCCCCACGCATTTTATTGTGAAAAATTTCACACATGCAGAAAAGTTGAAAGAATTTTACAGGGAAGTATCATATATCTACTTCCTGGATTCCAAAATTAACATTTTATAATAGTTAGTTCATATATACCTGTCCTTCTATCCACCTTCAAGAGATTTTATTTTATCGATGCATTTCAAAGTAATTTTCTGATAACGGCACACTTCCTAATAAATACTTCAGCATGTATTTCATTAACTAGAATCTAATATTTATGTTTTTTTCTTTTGTGGTAAAAATAACAAATGACCAAATGTACAAATCTTAATTCCATGATTTTGACAAGAGCATACACCTACTTAACCTGAGCCCTTACCAAGATAGAGAATATTACAATTATCTCAGAAGTTCTCTCATGTTCATTCTCAGTGAATGCCCACACTTAGGCCTAACCCCTAAGAGGCAACCATTATTATGATTTTTTTTAAAACCATGGATTAGTTTTGCCTGTTTTAGAACTTCATAGAAATGGTACCACAAAATATGTACTTTTTGTGTAAAATTTCTTTTGCCCAACACAGTGTTTTGGAGGTTTATCCCTGACATTGCAATTATCAACAGTTTGTTCCTTTTTGCTGCTGTGTAGTAGTATGAATATACTGTTTAAGTTTTTTTTAATCCACTCTCCTGTGGGCTGATTCAAGTTTTGGGCTATTATGAATAAAACTGCTTTGTACAGTTTTGTACATGTCTTCTTGGAGATATATTATACTTCTCCATTTCTCATGTAGAATAGCTGGGTTGAATGGAGGCATAGTTTTATAAGAAACTCAAAACTTTGTCAAAAGTGATTGCATCATTATGCTGCCACCAACAATAAATGGAAGTCCCAGTTACTCCACATCTTCACTTATATTTGGTGTTGTCAGTTGTTTTAATTTCAGCCATTCTGGTGGATGTGGAGTGATAGTTCATCATTTTATTTTGCATTTTCCTGATGACCAATGATGATGAAAATTGTTTCATATGCTTATTGGCGATTTGTATACCTTCATTTGTGCAGTATATGTTGAAATCTTAAGCCCATTTTTAGTGAATTGTTTGACATTTTATTATCTTAGATTACTGTCCCTTGTAAGACATATATTTTACAAATATTTTCTTCTAGTTGATGGCATTCCAGTAATTTTCTTAATCAAATCTTTTGATGAGTAGAATTTTAAAATTTTGATCAAGTCTAATTTATCAATTTTTTCTTTTAAAGTTATTGCCTGCTATGTCCTAAGAAATATTTGCCTAACCCTGAGTCATAAATGAATTCCCTATATTTTCTTCTACAAGATTTATTGTTTTAGACTTACATTTAGGTCTCTGATGCATCTCAAATTAATTTTGGTGTATGACATGAATAGAGGTTACTATTAATTAATTTTACATATGGGTATCAGTTATTCCACCACCATTTACTGAAGAGACTTTCTTTTCTGTATTGGATTCTTTGGTGCATTTGTCAAAAATCAAATGATTGTATAAATGTCAGTCTATTTCTGCATAGACTGCAGTCTATTTGCAGTCTATTTCTATTTCATTGATCTGTCAAACCTTATGTCACTGTCTTAATCACTGTAGTTTTATAGTAATTCTTAAAGTTAGGTAGTTTAAGTGCTCCAAATTTGTTCTTCAAATAGTCACTGTAACCATATTCAGTATTCCAATCCGTGAACATGGACTATCTCCCCACTTTTTGGTTTTCTTTAATTTCTCTCAGCAATGCTATCTGGTTTACTGTAGAGGTAATGCTGATCTTTTATTAACTTTTCCTTAAGTATTTTATGATTTTTGACAGTATTATAAATTATTTATCTAAAATTTCATTTTCCAATTCTTTGTTATAGTATATGGAGATAATTTGGATTTGATGTATTAACCTTGTATTCTGCAACCTAACTAAATAAACTTTTTAATTCTAATGTTTTTTATTGGTATAACTAAATGTGTCAATTTTTTCCTTAATATTTTCTCAGGTTTATATATTGTTTATAAAGGCCTTTGTTAATCCAAGATTAAGAAAATAAGTTCCTATTTTTGTAATACATTTCTAAATTTTACATTTAGAATTTTCATTCTGTCTAGTATTTAGTTAATGTATGGTAAGGTACAAATGTAGCCACATGCCAACCTAATCATTGGCATAGTAAATTGTTTTATTGATGACACCATTTATTCAATTAGTTATCCAATTTTGAATTGAAATTGAGTTGCCATTTTTATCTTATACTAAGTTTCAAGTAGACATGAGTCTGTTTCTGGGAGTTTTAGCTTGGTCTATTGATTTATTTGTCTATATTTTTGCTAATAATGAGGGTGGTTTTATTAATACAGAAGTTTATTTTTTCAAATATCTTGGCTAATTCTGTGCGTTGACTCCTCCAGGTAAAATATATAGTTAACCTAAGTTTTATGAAACATCTCACTGAGATTCTTATTAGAACTAAACTGAATTTACAGATCAATTTGAACTGTATACCATTGAATATTGAATATTCCAATCCAGAAATATAATTTGCATCTTCTTTTTTCTTAGGTGTTGTTTTATGACTGTAGTAGGGCTTAAAAATTTTCTTCATGTAGGTCTAGGTTATTTTTCTCAAGCTTTTCATAAGTATTCTATAATTTGCTATTGTCATGGATCTTTTTATATTTTCTAACTGGTTTTTGGAAAGCAATTTTTTTCACAATTTCTTTCTTTCTTGAGTTTATAATGCACCTGAATATAATTGAATTCAAATCAATAAAATATAATAAAATTCTTAAATAGATGCTCAGATAATTGCCACCTTCATAGAGAAAGGAAGGGAGGCTGCAAGAGAAAAATGAATTTTCTTGTATTCCAGAAACCTCCACAAAGCAACCTCAGACTCACTTGCATCTTGTATCTACAGTTGAGTAATATCATGATATATACTAAGAGTTTCCAATTTAAAGCATTGATTTAACATTAAAAGCACAAGGATCCCTAAGATGAACTATTTGTTTTCACTGTTAACTGTATTTTTCGTTTATGAAGGAGGAAAGTCCAAAAGAATGGACTTCTCAATTGTTCTGTTTTTGCTGATGTACTTTCACCATTAGATTAAATTTGTGGATCTGGCCTGAAGGTTTTAATTTGAGTCCATCAGTTTATCAGGCCTGAGGGAAAATAAACTTAGCCTAAACCTCCTCTCCCCATTTCTAGGAAGTAGCAACTTCCTAGAAGGAGTGAGCACTGTAAGAGTTTAGAAAAATCCCAAGGAATATGCTTTAATCAGATTCTTGGGCACAAAGTAACAATGTTAATTTTTAAATGCTGTCTGTTCTCCAAATTATAGAGTGGTTAAAATTTTCCATTTTGTAATTTATAATATTTAAGCCAAATACACTTTCCCAGTGTTAACAAAGAGATGAATAGGCAGGGAAATGTCCCCACATGAGCTCCCTTAAAAAAACCCACACATTTAAATCCAGAAATACCACCCAATTTTCTAAAGTGTCTTGCCAGCCTTTTATCCTCATAAAACTCAATATAATGAGGCTAAATGCAATGCAGATGTCAGGGGAAATGCTCTAACCACTTCCTGTCAGCCATACAGGTATTCATAAGCCTTCTCCCCAAACCTTCCCACAGTGTCCCAAGCATTCATCTTCTCTGTGGGAAGCACTTGAATCTGACAGCCTAAAGTGTTTTCTTTTATTTTCAGTATCTCATGAAGATTTTCTGAAGCAGGAACAGCAGATAATATGGCTAACAATGATTACCACTCTTTATTTTCCTTATTCTGGGGCTGAAGGCTGCCCTAATTCTAAATCTCATTGTCAAAATCAAACAGACTGAAAAATTCCCTTGCTTTAATGTCCTGAAAAACTCTAAGTTGGTCATTCAGTCTCTCTTTCATATGCTATTGGGGTTTTATCAATATCATCCTGAATGATTATCAATCATTACTAATATTATCTTGGGCTCTGATTCTTTGAAGACTATTTTTTTTAATTAACTAATTAATTTATTTATTTCCTTTTAATTTTTTAGTACATTTCTTTAATTCCTACTTACTAATGACCTACCAGATTAGGTCAATATTGTATTAATGGTTATATGTATTACGGACTGTGATGTCTTCCTTTCAATGTTTAACTGGTACTTACTTGGTTTGCAAGTGAAACCTAAAATAATTCATTCAATATAAAAGTATTTAGCTCTTACTATGTGCCAGGCAAAGTCCCTGCCTTCATGGAGCTAAGTCTAGTGGGCATGTGTTGAAGTTAAAGATGAATTACACAACAGTGAGATAAGTGCTAAAGTGAAGATGGGTTTTCTTGGAAGTTGAGGAGTTTAAGAGGGCTTCCTGGAGGATGTTATCATGTGGCTAATGCCAGAGGATTCATATTGAGAACATGGAGGGGTTAAGAGTTGAAAACTAGAGAAGTAGGAGTTAAGAGAAGCAGGGAAAAGGGAATATGAATGGACGTGGAGGCAAGAGATAGCTTAATACATATAAGGATGATCATGATGTTTCCCGAGTGGAGCAATTAGCCATGAGGTTAGAGAAATATATATGAGCTAGAAGTGAGATAGAATTGCCATAAAGACATAGGTTAAGAAATTTCTATCTTGAGTACAATGGGAAGGTACTAAACTGTTTCATGCATATGATCAAATTTGGATTTCAGATCACTCTGGCTACAGTGTAGAGGATGAATAGGTTAAGGACTCATTAGGAAATGGTGTTGCAATACTCCAGGCAAGAGATGAAGGTTTAATTTAATAAAAGCTATTCCCTTGGGGATGGAGAGCAGTGGAAGATTTGGAAAATATGAAGAGGTAGAATTGACAGAACTTGAGGAATATTGGTTGTAGGGTGAGACAGGGAGAGAAATCAAGGATGAGAGCCATGTTTCTAGCTTTGTGACAGCATATTTTATTTAAGAGCCCAAAGCAGATTTCTTGGAAGAAGGGCATAGTCTCTGAAGTCAGACCTAGATATGTTCTCAGCTCAGCCACTTGCCAGCACCTGTACCTTTGTATTAATTACTTAATCTCACTGAGCATCAATTATCTGTGAAATGAAGATAATCTTCTAAGGATTAACTGTACATACAAGCATGTTGAAAATAACCAAATAGTACCAGTCATATATTTGGACATCAAGAATGACAACTAATACAACTGGCATCTTTGAGATGTTAAGCATTTCTACACACAAAGATGGTATATCTCTATATTTATGCTAGTCTTCTTTAATGGCTTTCGGAAAACATCTATTCTAAATTTTGTTATCATTTTAAGTGGAATATTCTTTTCATTACATTTCTCTAATTGTTCCTTAGTAGTGGAATAGAAATTCCCCTCTGTGTTCTGATTTTCCATCCATCCAACTTGATTAACTGTCCTATAATTTCCAATAATTTGTCTATAGATTTTGGAATAGGTTGTATAGACAATTCTGTCATCCATAAAATAAAAGTTTCATTTATTTCTTTCTAATTCTTATATATTTAATTTGTTATTACACTGACTAGAGACTTTATACCAGTGCTGTGTAATAGCAATGTAACGTAAGCTCCAGATGTAATTTTAAAAAATTAACAGGGGCTTCCCTGGTGGCGCAGTGGTTGAGAATCTGCCTGCCAATGCAGGGGACACGGGTTCGAGCCCTGGTCTGGGAAGATCCCACATGCCGTGGAGCAACTGGGCCTGTGAGCCACAATTACTGAGCCTGCGCGTCTGGAGCCTGTGCTCCGCAACAAGAGAGGCCGCGATAGTGAGAGGCCCGCGCACTGTGAAGAGTGGCCCCTGCTTGCCACAACTAGAGAAAGCCCTCGCACAGAAATGAAGACCCAACACAGACATAAATAAATAAATAAATAAAATCCAAAAAAAAAAATTAACAGACTTTATTTTTGAAAGCAGTTATAGATTTACAGAATAATTGAATGGAGAGTACAGAGGGTTCCCATATATCCCTTAATCCCCCATCCCACAAAATTTCCCCTATTATTAACATCTTGCATTAGGGTGATACTTCTGTTATAATTGATGAACAAATATCGATGCATTATTAACTAAAGTTCATAGTTTACATTAGGGATCAGTTTGTGTTGTACATTCTGTGGGTTTTGACAAACGTGTAATGACATGTATCCACTATTACATCATATAGACTAGTTTCACCGCCCTGTGCTCCATCTATTCATCCCTCCCTCTCTCCCTCCCTCAGAACCCCTGGCAATCACTAATCTTTTTACCATCTCCACAGCTTTGCTTTTTCCAGAATGTCATATAGTTAGAATCATACAGTATGGAGCCTTTTCAGATTGGCTTCTTTCACCTAGCAATATGCACTGTTCCTCCATGTCTTTTCATGGCTTGATAGCATATTTCATTTTTTGCTGGATAATATTCCATAGTATGAACACACCATGGTTTCTTTATCCATTCACCTATTGAAGGACATCTTGATTACTTCCAAGTTTTGACAATTATGAATATAGCTGTTATAAATAGTCATGTATGGGTTTTTGTGTGGACTTAAGTTTTCAAGTCATTTGTGTAAATAACAATCAGCACAATTACTGGATCATATGGTAAGAGTATATTTAGTTTTGTAAGAAACCACCAAACGGTCTTCCAGAGTGGCTATACTATTTTGCATTCCCACCAGCAATGGATGAGAGTTCATATTGCTCCACATCCTGGTCAGCATTTGGTGTTGTCAGTGTTTTGGATTTTAGCCATTCATAAATTGTTGTTTTAGTTTCTACTTTCTTAATGACACGTAATGTAGAGCATCACTTCATATGTTTATCTGCAATCTGTATATCTTTTTTGGTGAAGTGTCTGTTCATATCTTTTACTTGTTTTTTAATTCTGTTGTTTATTTTCTTATTGTTGAATTTTAATAGTTCTTTGTATGTACTTGGTATTAGTCCTTTGTCAGATAAGTGTTTTGCAAAGACTTTCTCCCAGTCTATGGCCTGCCTTTTCATTCTTTTTTTCTTGTATCTGTATCTTTGTTGTTGTTTTTTCACATCTTTATTGGAGTACAATTGCTTTACAATGGCATGCCAGTTTCTGCTCTATAACAAAGTGAATCAGCTATACATACACATATGTTCCCATATCTCTTCCCTCCTGAGTCTCCCTCCCTCCCACCCTCCCTATCCCACCCCTCCAGGCGGTCACAAAGCACCGAGCTGATCTCCCTGTGCTATGCAGCTGCTTTCCACTAGCTATCTACCTTATGTTTGGTAGTGTATATATGTCCATGCCTCTCTCTCGCTTTGTCACAGCTTACCCTTCCCCCTCCCCATATCCTCAAGTCCATTCTCTAGTAAGTCTGTGTCTTTATTCCTGTCATTTTTTAAATTGTTTTTGTAAAGCACAAGTTTCTAATTTTAATGAAATCCAACTTATCAGTTTTTTTATTTATGGATCATACTTTGGTATTTTATCTAAAAAGTCATTGCCAAATGTAAGTTCATCTAGATTTTCTCTTATGCCATCTTCTAGGAGTTTTATCTAGGTATTACTTAATATATGATTCCTTCTTTAACATGTGTTATTGAGAAGTACATTTCTAAATTTCTAAATAGATGAAGGATTTAAAAATTATATTTAAAATTTAACTTCTAACTTTATCACATTTTGTTCCGAAATGTGTTTTACTTATATATTATTTATTCTTTGGTATTTGTTGAGGCTTGTTTTATGGCCTGGTAGATAAATAAATTTTGTAAATGGGAACGATGTATTTCCTGAATTGATGGGCCAAATTCTACTTATATCCATTAGAGTGAGCTTATTAACTGTGTTTTTGAAGTTTTTTTGTACCTTTTTTGCTTTTTATTGTTTATTTTAAATATCAGTATTGAGAGGGGTGTGTTGAAATCTCATACTTTGATAATAGATGTATTAATTTCTCTCTGTATTTCTATCAATTTTGCTTTGTATGTTTTGAGCTATGTTACTAGGCGTGTACATACATACCTCCCTGGTGAGTTGACCTTATTATGAAATGACTCTAAAAATACTTTTTAAAATTTAAGTCAACTTTTTCTCATTTTATGTAGTTTGCTGAAGTTCACCTAACTAGCATGTGGCATAACACAATCCACACCCAGGAAGTCTGGTTCTGGAGCCCGTGTTTCTGACCACTGCCCAATGCCTCCACCTCCAGGCATCATCACCTGAGCCGCCCTTTCACTTATCTTGCTGTCTTCCACAGCATCTCTGCCAAGGACCAGCTGTGCCTGCCGACGAAATGGAAAAAGGGATTTTCCACAGGTTCCAGATGTGACCTCTACGGTTAGAAGAAGGGCTCTTCTAAAAGCCTTTGGCTCCCTCTCTACCCAAAGCTAAACCTGCAAGTTCCCTATAAAAGTCATCAGTGGCTTTGTTTCTTACAGCTCAGTTTTTTCTAGCTCTGCATCCACCCCTAATGTCTATATTTTAAGTCATTTCACTCCAGTCACCATTTTTGTTTCCCTTTCATTGTCCTTACCCTGCCCCCTTCACCTTCTATTCTGCCAGCTTCCTTCAGACAATGGATGATTGAATAGTTTGCAAGGATGGAGTTTTGGACTCTCCGCTGGATGAGACTTGGCTAATCATTGTATGGGTAAGGCGGTCCCCTGCCTCATGTTTGGTCCAGTTTCAGAGAACACAGAACCTAAGTCAGAGTCTAGCCCTGCAACTTCTCTCTTTACTGGATGCAAAGATAGGCAAGATTTTACCATTAGAGTAGCTCTGTTCTTGCTTTGAAAGTTCATTTTGTCATTCCTCCTATACATAAATTGTTACACAAATTGCCGTGGAAATTATGCAAAAACAAGATGGACTCTCACTCATAACTTGATTTTGATCTCAAGACTGATGACTCCACACACACACTTAAGAGGGTATGAAAATTTTATCACTTACATAATGAGGATTTCTGGGGAGGGGAGGGAATATTTTTCAAACTGTTCTAAAAATGGCTTGAGAGAACAAGGAAAGGAGCTAGTTTGGGATTTTTATTGTGGCTAGACAGTGAGTCCAGGATGCGGATTCTCACATGCAGGAAGGGGCTTGCATGGATTTTGAAACTACCATCAGTGCCAAAGGAGGGAACACCCAGACTTTCTTATCAGCTTTCCAAGATGTGAAACAGAAGAGGAAGAGGGAGAAAGTTGTCAGCAGTCCAACATCAAAAAACGGAATCAAACTTTAGTACAAAAGTTTACAACTCTGCATTGTAATCTCTTTTAGTTGTTTATCGCAATAGTTCCACTTTACTGAAAAGGTCCCCCAAACCCAAGAAATAGTTCAGGTTTCCAAAACCAAAGTTAAAGGAAAGGTTGTTCTCCAAGTAGTTCCAACTCCTTGGCTCATAGTTATTATGTGCCTGGGTCTGCCTGAGACTCCAACCAGGGTTGCAAAGACAGCAATCAGTCACAGACATGCAGATAGTCTCCAAAGCAGCACCCCTAGGTGATTGTAGTATCTTCTTTCTGACTGTTGGTGAGAGAGGAGCAGATCAGACAGGGAGTAGTTGCCAGCCCCTCAATCTGCAAAAGTGAGCCATGCAAAGAAATTACTCAAGCCTCCATATCAGGGACTAAGTTCATATATCATCTCACCATTAAGTGACTTTTTTCTTTTTTTTTGATATTCAGTTCTTCCCATGATTATAACCAAAGGGCAAATTCTGGACCAGGAAGGAGGATGTGTCACAGGGAAGGGATATTGAGAGTAAGAGGAAGAGGGCAATAGAGGGATAAGTGAGGCATCATCCATCCATTAACCAGGTAAAGCACTATGGGAAAATTTCCTCCTGCATGACACAATATTCCAGTTGTAGCAGTATCCTTTGGGCAAAATGTAACAAATCTGTTCTTGTTTAACTGGCAGGTGTTTAGGGTTGTTATTTTGCTTTTGGCAAACCAATAAACAGGGAAATTCACTCTCATGGAGTAGGGGATATGGGGAATTCTAGGACAGAGTCTTGATTCTTTAGCAGCCAGGAAGGAGTTAAAAAAAGAATCTGTGTGTTTTGAAAAGAAACTTTGCTGTGCCCCCTCCCCCTGGACTTAATCCACCTCCTGCAAGGGCAGGTGGAGGAGGGGAGTGCAGAGGCATGGAGGGGAGCAGGCACCAGCCCAGCCTGAACCAAGCACTCTGGATGCTGTTCCACTTCATAGGTCATTGGCAAGGCTCTTGACCTAAGTCTGATTGCAGATGATGGGTGAAGACTGAGACAGAGCATAACAAAGGCAGTTGGATGGCTACTTGCAGGTGATTTCTCGGAGGGCTGGAGGGATCCTTTTCAAAGGAAAATGTTGGAAGACTGTTACCATGGTAACTCTCCAAGTTCTGAAATGATATAATCAGATAATGCTCTGGAAAGCAGAGGAAAGGTGGTGGATTTAGCACACAGGAACAACTAAATTCTACAAGTTGGGTTTTTTTCTTTTTTAAAAATGTTAAGTCTGAATATTAAGAAAGAAAGAGAAAAGGAAGGAAAGAAGGAAGGAAGGAAGGAAGGAAGGAAAGAAAGAAAGAAAGAAAGAAAGAAAGAAAGAAAGAAAGAAAGAAAGAAAGAAAGAAAGAAAGAAAGAAAGAAAGAGAGAAAGAGAAAGGAAGGAAGGAAGGAAGGAAGAAAGAAGGAGGGAGGGAGGAAGGAAAAGAAAGGTAACAAAATAAAATAAAATAGAGAAACAGAAGGGTAGAAAGGCAGAAACAAAGGAAGGAAGGTAGGAAAAAAGAAAACTCAAACATAATTTATTTCAAAGAAATATCCTTGAAAGCAAGAAAGAGCTGCTGTGGAGTTGAAGCTGAGAGAGGGAGGTTTGATTCTCTATGATTTTGACCTTTATCTTTTATGAAGATTGATAGATAAGTTCATTCATTTACTCTGGATTTCTACTCTTTATTAGCACATCTATACTGTATATATTATGAGACATACTTACCTTGATGCAATTAGGTTATTATCAGTTTAACATAAGATTTATGCCATTTTGTCTGCAAAGGCAAGCTATTAATGACAATTATTGTTGACAATAATTGTATAAATATTTTACAATATTAATAAAGACATTTGAATAAAGACCTCAATAAAATGAGAGCAAGTCCATGTGAGCATCTAGGGCAAAAGTGTCCTAACCACTACAACAGAATTGTGAGTGTGGTTAATGTGGTTAAAGAATGATAACAAGGCTAGTATGTATGGAAAATAGTAAGAGGAACAGTGATAGGAGATGAGGTCTGAGAAGTAGACAGGAGCCAGATCTTGCAGGGCCTCACAGGACATGATTGGAATTTGGATTTTATTCCTAGTGAGATCAGATGTCCCTAGAAGGTTTTGAGCAGGGAAATGACCTGACCTGACTTCACTTTGAAAGAAGTCCTCTGACTACTGTGTCAAGAGACTATGCTGTGGTAAAAGCATAAGTAGGGAAACCAGATGAGAAATTATGTGATATCAAAGGCAAGGTGTGATGTGGTTATTGGAAGGAGTCTGATAACAGAGTAGCAGATGAGGAGGAGTTGGATTCTGGATATATTTTGAAGTCAGAACCAACAGATTTTGAAAGGGAATTGGATTTGAAGTATGAGAGGAGAAGATTCAAAGATGACTCCAAACTTGGACTTTGAATCAAGCATTTAGGTGTTTGGTAGTGCCATTTACTGCATGGGAAATACTGGATTTCTTGTCATCTTGGGCTGCTGTAACAAAATACCATAGACTGGATGGGTTAAACAGCAAACATTTATTTGTCTCAATTCTGGAGGCTGGGAAGTCCAAGATCATGATGTCAAGGCAGATTTGAATCCCTTTTCCTGGTTTGCATATGGCCACATCTCTGTATCCTCACATGGCAGAGAGTAGAGGGGGCTCTGGTCTCTTCCTCTTCTTAAAAGAGCACTAAATCCATTATGAGAGCTCTATCCTCATGATCTCATTTAAACCTCACTACCACCTAAAGACCCCAAGTCCAAATGCCATCACACTGGGGATTACAGATCCAACATATGAATTTTGGGGAGTCACAAACATTCAGTCCATAGTACTGATAGAGAAGGGTTTGTGTGTGTAGGAGAGACCTCAAGGGCTCTATTTTGAGTTGCCTATTAGACATGCAAGTGGAAATGTTACATGGAGATCTGAATACCCAAGTCTGGAGTTCAGGAGGTAGAAATTTGGGAATCATCAGAGTATCTATCAGAGGGATAAGTACAACATTTAGAGGCTGAAATATGAAAAGGAGTTTAAAAAAAGTAGGCTGAGAGGTAAATCAAGTGAGGTTGAAGGAAAAGCAAGAGACTGATGTTTCAGAAGCCAACGGAAGAAAGTATTTCAAGAAGGAGGGAGTAATCCACCTCCTCAAATGGTTCTAATCAGTCAAGGATGAAGAAGACTGCACATTGGCTGTGGATTTAGCAACGTGATTTCATTGATAACTGCTACAAAAACTTTTTCTCTAGAGTGGTAAGGGAAAAAACATTAATGGAATTGGTTCAAGAGAGTGTGGGAGAATGGGAAAGAGGCCACAGTGAAAATAGGGAACTGTAGAATTTTGCGACAAGATGCAAAGCAGGATGGGGGTTAGAGGAGTCAAAAGAAGGTGGTTGTTGATGTTTTTGTTTTAAACATGGGAGGTAAAGTAACATTTTTATGCTACCTAAAAGGATCCAGAAGAGAGGAAGAACTTGATGAGGTAAGAGAGAGAGGATGGGATTGATGGTGAAACTAGTGGTTGTGAGTGTTCTGGAGTAGGGAATCCAGTCACATATGGAGGTGTTGGTCCTGGGCCACAGCATGGATACATGTAATTTATGGTAACAGGAGAGGAGGTAGGTGATATCATTACAGATGAAGATCAGTTAAAGAATTGGGAGAATGAGGAAGTACTTTTCTTAGGGATTCTGCTTATGCAGCAAAATGAGGGTGAGTCACTGGTTGAAGCTGAGGATGAGGATGTTTATATTGAAGACCTGAGGAAAAAAGAGGGTAAGTAATCACCTGAGGGGATAGGATTGCATGTAAAGGCCACTTAGCAGGATGGGAACTCAGTAAGTTCCTGAACTAGACCCTGGCCAGTCGACCTGGGTGTGTGTTTTTCTCAAACCACATTCGGCTTGTGCATAACAGGCAGGGCATTGGATTGAAATTCAGTGGGGTTTTACCAGGCAAGTATGATGTAGGGCGAGGGGGCATGCGTGTTGAGTTAATAACCCACTTGACAGACTTATGATGTGGAAGAATTAATCAAACAACTTCTACGCATTTTGAACATTCTTCTCCCAAGACTATTTTTTCTATTCAGAATAGATTAAATTGCACTGTCTGAGAAGTAGAAGTAGCATATGATAAGCTTCATTATTGATATCAAGCACGTGTATAATTGTCATATTTTACAATATTAATTATTTTTACAATTATTTTACAATTATTAATTATTACTTTATCTGACCACTCTATATAAATTATTCCAATCTGTCCTCTTACTCTGCTTTATGTTTTTTTTACTGTGCTAACTAATGATTTATTTATATCTTTCTCATCTCTCATTAGAACGTAAGATCCACAAGAGACTTTGTTTCTTATGTCCATTGGTGTATTCCTGGAGAAATGATGATTTTTTTCACATAGTAGACCCTTAAAATATCTGTTAAATAGATGAAGGATGAAAGAATGAATGAGATATTATGTTAGGATCCTTTACTCACAGAGCATCGCAGTTATTTCTGTGATTCCAATTCCGCCGTGGGATTACAAGATTCCGTCTGATGTTGTGCCAGAAAATGAACAATCAGGTCCTTGGTGGTCAACATACCTTTGGTTATACCTTTGGTTATATGATGGTATTGTTGAGCATTGATTCCAACTTCCTTCGATCAGCTTCTTGGGCCTCATAAATATCCTACACAAAGCCATAAACCCTAGACTCAACATCTACAAACTCCACCTCTTTTTGATATTGCATTCTAGCCGAGCCCAAGTCTCTCCTATCCATTTCCCACCTCCTTCTCATTCTCAGTGGAAGATCAAGCTCCCTTAGGAGATGCCATTTCCAGCTCACCATTCAAATAACTTCAATCTCCTGCCTCTTTGGAGCTATCAAGAAAATCCCCTCACGGGCTTCCCTGGTGGCGCAGTGGTTGAGAGTCCGCCTGGACAGGGGACACGGGTTCGTGCCCCAGTCTGGGAAGATCCCACATGCCACAGAGCGGCTAGGTCCGTGAGCCATGGCCACTGAGCCTGTGCGTCCAGAGCCTGTGCTCCGCAACAGGAGAGGCCACAACAGTGAGGGACCCGCGTACCGCAAAAATAAAATTAAAAAAAAAGTGTCACTGTTTTGATCAAAAATGTTCACTCGTTTTTGTCATGGCCTGGACATGTATCTCCTAGGCTTGATGGCCTTTTGCTGTGGAATTTATCTGAGAAGTTACCGGTCTGCCTCCCTAGGTGAACTCTTTATCAGTTGCTTCTTGGAGTGAACTTCTAAGAGTTGAATCATCCCAGTTCTTGGCAAAAATTGAAATGCAACCCTTAACAAGTCATTTGTGATGACATGGGAATGGAATGGAAGAGCTGAGCAGCAGTTCTTTGGCTCTGTGCCTACAACATAACTACCCTGATAAATACCAAACATAACTTCTTTCTCCACATGACAGGTGGATATTTAAAAGAATACATCATTAAAGCATAACAAAGATGTTAGAATCAGAAAGACATTGATTCACAGATCCAAAGCACATTCTAGTCACTTGTTACCATATTTCCCTGGGTGAGTTCCCTAACTCTCTGAAGACCTATGGTCTCATCTGTAATATAGGGTTAAAAAATGTCACCTACGGGCTTCCCTGGTGGCGCAGTGGTTGAGAGTCTGCCTGCCAATGCAGGGGACACAGGTTTGTGCCCCGGTCTGGGAGGATCCCACATGCCACAGAGCGGCTGGGCCCATGAGCCATGGCCACTGAGCCTCCGTGTCCGGAGCCTGTGATTCACAATGGGAGAGGCCACAACAGTGAGAGGCCCACGTATCGCAAAAAAAAAAAAAAAAAGAAAAGAAAAAAAGTCACCTACATCATGGAGTTATTATCAGATTGAAGTGAGATAATTAAAAGTGCTGAGCACAGAGTCTGTCTGTTGTATAGTTCATATTCAAAAGTTAGTTGTATGTATTAGCAACAGTTGCCACAGTGATGCTGAATAGCAAACCACCCCCAAACTCAGTGGCTCACAATAATTCACATTTATTCTTTTGTTCAAGAGTCTGCAGGCCATTTGCATTACTATGGGCCCAACTGGGCAAGCTGGTCTTGGCTCTGGGATGTTGCTTGGGTTCAGTTCAGTTCCATGTGTGTTTCTCCAGGGCCAAGGCTCAGAATCAACAGTTATCTGAGCCATGCTTTTCTCAAAATGGGGCACCAGAACACCAAGCTAAGCCAAAAGACACAAGCACATTTAAGGTCTCTGCTTCCATCATAATTAATAACATTCCATTTGTCAAAGCAAGTCACATGGTAACCCCACCATCAATGAGGTAGAGTAAATTTCACCCAGAGTAGTTTAGGAAAGGAACTGATTATTCAATGAAAGATAATTTCAACTATCACACTATCATAATAATGTTATATTAATAGATGATGATAATGATGACGATGATGATGATGATGGGTAAGTAGAAAAATAATCATTGATTCTTTCCACTGCTTTTGCTTCATTGCCAATTCTGTGCCAGGGTCTACCTTAGCCACTTTCCCAAGTAATGTGAAGCTTTCCTAACCATATGGTGATTTTGATGTGTGGTTTTAAAGGATGACTTCAGAGACATCTGAGTTGTGCAAATTCTTTCCATCGGCTTGGAAACAAACACAAACTAAACAAGTGACCAAATGCAACTTATTCTTTGCTTGTACACCTTGTACATTCATGTTTTTTGTGCCTCCTTGGACATCTCTGAGCCTTAGTTTTCCTAATCTGAAAAATGAAAAGATGTTCTCTTAAGTTCCCCTTACTTTACTGAGTATTTTCCATAAATGAAAGGACTTCTCCTTTACACAGGTTAGTCTCATGCATTTTAAGCAAAACAGAAATGCATTGAACATAGTTGACGGACATTCATCAGAGGGAGGACTTGGATCAAATGCCAGGTTCTGTTCAGCCACAAAATAATTCATGGACAATGCAAGGGACTCACAACATGCATGCCTTGGCCCTTGCAGAGATGAGCTAGGCAAATGGAAGAGCACAGTCCAATGTAAAACCAGGTGTCATGTCTTAGGAACTCCCTCCTATAATTACAGAAGTAGAGCACATGGGGTGGATGTAGGGGAGTTAGATATGAAATATGAAGGAAAAAAGAAGATATTTATCAGGTGTTATTTGGCAATACAGCCTTCTTGCTGTCTCTTATTCATTGTTCAGGGCTACAGGAAGGAGGAGAAGGCCTCTCAACCACCCATGGGTGGCAGCTATCAAGTCTACAGAAACAACAAATGAAAGATAATCTTACTGAGTTTGATCATCTCTATCCTGCAATTCCACTGGTTAATTAACTAGAGGAAAAGCACTCAAGCTACAAAGTAAAGAATTTGAGTTGGGCATGAGGAAGCATTCCCATCTTAGGAGGCTCATCAATATTGAAATATCTTGAAGTTAGTTGACAACTTGTCTCTCCCAATCTCTTGGTATGGAGGGGTGAAGGAGGACTGACTGACATTTATTGTTAATAAGGAACAGAGAGTCTCACATACAGTATCCCATTAAACACCATAAGAGCCCAGCCAGGTAAGTACAATAACCTGATATATTCAGAAAAGAATCCAGGATTGTTTGGGTTAAACACATTATTACACAAGGACATGCTGTTAGGAAAAGGAAATGGTGGAAATAACATCAAACCTAGCCTTTGATTTTTCCAACATATTGCATTTTGATCTTTAAAATATGCATGTAGATTCAGAAAGTTCTATTGGTTATGGCTCAAAGCAGGGAGGTAGACTAAATTAATGCTCACAAAGTCTCTTTCAGTCCCAGACACCTGTGAGTCTATGATATACAGCAAACGAGTTCCTCTGCAAACCCAAACCCTAGGGTACATGTACATATTTTTTCCTTGTTTTCAGCTGTCAGCTCCTCGACTACCCCTCATGGCCACTTTGCAAGTCTTGATTGCCAAGCATTTATTTTCTTTTACCAGTTTGTCTGGAAGACAGAAAACCTCAGGAGGGGATTGTTGGGCTTTTGATATAAGGCACATGAAATATTTGTAATTATGGATTACATTTTTGTATCCAGTAAATGACTGAAAGGAGTCCTGTGATAGAAACTTTTAGAAGATAATTGAATGTGTCAACTATATCAAAAAATTATGTACTTGCTCTACGTCTGCAAACTGTGATAAATAGTCTATTGTCTGGACATGGCATTTTCTTTTGCATTGTAAAATTATTGTAGCCCTTGTCACTGAATTTTCGGTTAACAACTCAAAGAAACCCTTGGACTAGAATTCACCTTCTTGATGCCAAATACTGTACAGGGTTACCTATAAAATAATAAAAATAATAATAGTTCAAAACTTCAATTTATTTATACCCTTATCCCAGATGAAGGAAATGTGTATTTTTTAAGCAAATTTATCTGGTTAAAAATGGGGCATGTCTTATGCTTGAGTAAAAATTAGCATTCCTCTAACTGAATAATGAAATGAGAGTAAAAGCACTTATTCTTCATTATTTATGTTTCCAATTGTGTCCTTTGCATAATTGCCTTGAAACAGAAGCACCTTATTAAAATGGACAATCAATAACAGCAATAGAATTCCCAAGCAGAAGAACAAAACAAAATATAAATTAAAACTTCCTGTTAAATCCCAACAATATATAGTGTGGCCTGACCAAGAAGATTTGAGCTTGTTTAAATGTATATAAATCAGAAAAAATAGTAAGAGTGAATGGAAATCAAGAGGGATCAAATCTAAACACAGGACTGAGGTGAGAATTTTTCAAGCTTGAAAAGAGTGGCAGACATAACAAAGGAAAAGAGCAATAGGTATTACACATACAAATTACAATTTTTCTCAAAATTGCTTAACAGGCAAATAAACCAGGGGAAATACTTGCTCCAAACAGGACAAAGGGTGATATCCTTAATAAGAGAAGAGCTCACACCAAAAAGTAATAATAAAAGCATCAAGTTCCCGATAAATAAAAGGGGGAAAAAACAAAGACAATTTAAAACAGACACATCAATGTCTAATAAACATTTGAACATTTTTCAACCTCACTCATTATCAATGAAATGGAAATTAGAATAACAATGAGATGCTATTTTTAACCTATCAGATTAATAGAACTGTAAAGAATGAGAGTATTCAATACTAGAGATTCAGTGCTGTGATGCAGACACACTCAACACAGCTGGAAGGATTACAAAATAAGTATGAGCCTTCAGGAAAGGAACGGGACGTACAATGTGAGAGCCTTTAAAATATTTGTAATATTTGTACTCTTCATCTCCAAAATTTTGTTTCTATGATTCTATTGATGGAAATGATCTGAAATGAAGACAGAATTTTCTGTTAAAGATTTTCATTGCAATGCTGTTTGTAATATTAAAATTTGGAAACATACGAAGTTTCCAAAAATAATGGTAATATCAAACACATTGGAATAGAAAATGTAGCCACTCAAATATCTGTAAAATATTTTGAATAATATCATAAAATGCCTAGATTTTAGTGTAAAACATAAAAGTAGAGTATAAAATTTTATATGTGGATTGAGATCAAAGATGTAAAATATGTATAAACAAATGACTGGTATGGATTATAGCAAAATGTTAATCATGGTTATATCTGGTTGGTGAGATTACAGGGAGAGTGACCATGTAATTTATTTTCCAAGTGGGGACATGGGAGATGAAAAGGGGCCTGGAACAATGGTTACAAACTGAATTGTTCCAGTTATATGGTCACACTTCTCGCAGATCACCTTCAAGTGAATTTTTCAAGTGCTGGGCTCTTCCACTAAAAATTTCTCAAAAAATCTTTTCTCCCCCAATGTTCATTGCAGCACTCTTTACAATAGCCAGGACATGGGAGCAACCTAAATGTCCATCGATGGAGGAATGGATAAAGAAGATGTAGTATATATATACAATGGACTATTACTCAGCCATGAAAAAGAAAAAAATAATGCCATTTGCAGTGACATGGATGAACCTAGAGACTGTCATGTTGAATGAAGTAAGTCAGAGAAAGATAAATATCTTATGATATTGCTTATATGTGGAATCTAAAAAAATGGTACAAATGAACCTATATATAAAACAGAAATGGAGTCACAGATGTAGAAAACAAACTTATGGCTACCAAAGGGGAAAGTGAGGTGGGGGAGGGATAAATTGGGAGATTGGGATTGACATATACACACTACTATACATAAAATAGATAACAAATAAGGACCTACTGTATAGCACAGGGAACTCTACTCAGTACTCTGTAATGACCTATACGGGAAAATAATCTAAAAAAGAGTGGATATATGTATATGTTTAACTGACTCACCTGCACAGCAGAAACTAATATAACATTGTAAATCAACTATGCTCCAATAAAAAATTAATTATAAAAAAATAAGAGTTTATAGAATAAAATTTCTGCACAGGAATGAAAAAATATATATTTTCTCAAAGTTTCCAAGGAGAATCTTTCTGATTACAGAGTGCTGAACTCACAACCCACATGTCTATGAGAAGGGACATATCAGGGAACACCTTCTGACACTAAAACCAATGGGAGTGTTCCTTGTGTTAAAGTCCTTATATATTTTTCAGACCAGTACTATTTCTTTTACAACAGGATTCCTCCTCATTAGCAAAATGCTACATGTTCAACCAGGTGACATTTGACAATGTCTGGTGACATTTATTTAAATTGAAATATAGTTGATTTACAATATTGTGTTAGTTCAGGAGTAAAGCATAGGGATTCCATTATTTTTTTTTCAGATTATATTCCATTATAGTTTATTACAAGATATTGAATATAATTCCCTGTGCTATACAGTAAATCCTCGTTGCTTATCTATTTTATGTATAGTAGTTTGTACCTACTAATACCATACTCTTAATTTATCCTCCCCCCTTCCTTTCCCTTTTTGTAACCATAAGTTCATTTTCTATGTCTGTGAGTCTGTTTCTGTTTTTATATAGATTCATTTGTACTATTCTTTAGATTCCACATATAAGTGATATTATATAATATTTGTCTTTCTCTGTCTGACTTACTTCACTAAGAATAATATCCTCTAGTCCATCCATGTTGCCGCAAATGATAATATTTCATTCTGTTTTATGGCTGAGTAATATTCCATTGTATATATATACCACATCTTCTTTTTTAAAATTTTTATTGGAGTATAGTTACTTTACAATCTTGTTAGTTTCTAATGTACAGCAAAGTGAATCAGCTATATGTATACATATATATCCCATTTTTTTGGATTTCCTTCCCATTTAGGTCACCACAGAGCATTGAGCAGAGTTCCCTGAGCTATACATTAGGTTCTCATTAGTAACCTATTTTATACATAGTATCAATAGTGTATATATGTCAATCCCAATCTCCCAATTCATCCCACTCCCCCCTTTCCCCCTTGGTATCCATAATTTTTTTCTCTGTGTCTGTGTCTCTATTTCTGCTTTGTAAATAAGATCGTCTATACCATTTTTTTCAGATTCCACATATATGAGAAATTATACTGATTTGCTGGGTAAGTAGAAGAGCTCAGTAAAAATTCATTTGTAGGTGGTCTGGGAGAACTGTGGTTTGGAAAATGCTTGGTACGAGAAATAGATGAGGAGAGTGGAAAGCCCGAAGTAGTTTAACAAAGTAGTGAGTTCCCTGTCACTGAAGGCATTTGAGTTGGGACTGAGTGACTCCACCAGGGATGTTCTTAAAGAGAACTGAAGGCTGCTTCTGAGATACCAGCCCTGGGATGTGGGGTTCTCTGGAAGACCAGTCCCATCCCAATCTCAGTCCCTAGCTTTTCTTAGGACTGGGCTCTACCCCAGAGAGGTAAGGCTGTCCAGGCAGTTCACTGCAGGCGCAGCCACACCTGAGCAGAGTCAGAGCTAGCAGGGAGTGGGGAGCTGAAACTCTACTCAGAACACTACCTTATATTTGAGTATACCCTTTTCAAAGTAGTTTCACATACCTTTATGATTTTTCAAAAATTGCATATTTTTTCTATTGAACACAGAACATTCCCAGGATTCCAGAAACTCTCTAATTCCCTCTCCTAATCATAACCCTTCTTCCCCCAAAGGTAACCAGCATCCTTACTTCTTGTTCATCTGGCCTGTTTTTAAACCCTTCTAAATGGAATCATGCAGGATGTGCTCTCTACATCTGCCTTCCTTCACCCAACAATGTTTGTGAGATTTCTCCATATTATTACTCTATAGCATTTAATTCTCATAGAAACACCAAAGGGGGGGGTGGTGGTTCAGAAGGGCTCTACAACTTCTCATGGAGATAAGGAAATGAACCCAAGAGATTAACTGACTTGTCCAAAGTCACGTTAACCAATAACTTGTCAGTAAGTGGTACCTGGATCTCCAGGCTCCAGTCTAGCTTTCTTCCCTTGCACTGTGTTGACAGCCCCAAGAAATATGGCTTGGTGGGCACAGTGTGGGGACTGGGTTTCCACATTTGGCTCTCCTACTCACCACTTTTGTGACTTTGGGCAAGTCTCCTACCTTCTCGGGAACTTGAATGCCTCTTTTGTAGAATGATACCCTGATATCAATGCCTCCGAGGCAGTCAGTTAATGGTTGTTAAGTGGATGAATAAATGGGTGGTTCTGGAAAGAGTCTCATACCAGGGGAAGTTCCAGTGAAAGACTAATTTTGACACATTGGTTAGGATGCACTGAGCTATCATACTAGATGACTAGAAGGGAAACAAACAAAGTAAAACAATGATCTAGTCTTTTCCAACATCTGAAAACTTGCTTTTATACAGAAGACCTGGATGACCCACTGTACACCCAGTGTCACCTAGAAGATCAGGTCTAAGTGACAGCTCCTCTAATTAGCCCTCTTAAAGCTCTCAAAATGTTTCTCAGACCCCCATTTGCTCCAGGCTTTGGTGTTATGTACAAAAGTGTCAGTTTTTCAAAGCTAATCTCTTCCTGAGTTTTCGACATGCGTGCAGCACTGGTGAATTTGCAACAATCTCTGGGATAGCATAGCTTTTCTCAAGCAGAATGTAAAAACAATCCAGCTGGCAGACCAAGCTGAGAAATCCTTGTTCATCTAAGTTAGATTGTGCCTAAATGCTCTCTGGGGTTTTACTTATTTTTCAACTTGCTCTTGCTGTGAAAGTTCCACCTTCTAAATGTTAAGTCACTGAGTCATAAAAAGATGTGACATGACCACAGCTAGCAAGCAGTGTGTTTTTCTGTAATGGTCTATATGTGTGGTGCTAGCTGTGGAAATTTTGGAATGACTTTCTAAATATTGTGACAACCTTATCCTTTAATATATGTCATCACTATAATTTATTGAGCACTTAGTATGCATCAGACTATGTTAGCTATTCTTTTGGTGTTTCATTTAATCTTTATAGTAACCCCCTTAAGATAAGATTATCATCATGATTTTATGGAGAAAGAAACAGACCCAGAAAGGTTAAATAACTTTTTCAAGGTTAAACAATTCATAGGTGGCAGAGCTAGAACTCATGCTTAGTGCTGCCTGATTTCAAAGCTAGTTCTCTTCCCTCTCTTCTGTGACTCATAGCAGGAATAAGGGGACTCTAACATGAGAGGTCTAGAATGTGGGACCCAAGAAAGAAGATGGAATCTCACCTTGCTGATTTGCACAGTTCTATGGGAGTGGGCGCTATGATTTCCCCAAGTCCCAATGACTTGATTATCAAAGTATACAGCCCACCATGACTGGAGAGGATCAGGTGCTGGCACACCTGTCAAGAAGGAAGTCAGGTATACTTGTCAGACCCCAGCCTATATCTGACCAAAACAGGCTGCCTGCAGGCACTCTGGAGGAATAGAGAACAGTTTTCCAGATTTTTCTTCCATCACCAAGGTGAAGTGCTCTCTGCTGCTCTATCATGGTTCTTTATTTAGCATAGCAGTTCTGTTCTGCCAAAACATCCATTCCAATCCATTCCAAACATACGTGCTTAACATAACAATAATAATGTAAAGAAAACAACAAACCACTCTTAGGTAACCTCCAATAGTGAGTCCCAGACATTTGGAAGAGGGAGAAAATATAAACATTGCTGCTGCCTTTGAGGGTAAGGCTCCGTGGTACCTTTGAAGGTGAGAGAAGCGTCTCTCTTTTTCATTCTTCTTTGTTTTTAGAGCCATTTAGGTCATTAAAGTAACCTAAATTGGGGCCCTAAGTCCTGAATTCTTCCTGCTTTTTATAGCCACTCCCACACCATAGTCTAAGCCACCATCATCTCTCCCCAGGGCTGCTTGAGCCACCAGACTGGGCTTCATTTCTATCCTTGCTTTCCTACAATATATTCTCTTCAAAGCAACCAGTGTTCTTTCAAGCACATACATCACACTCTTTTGGGGACAGAATTTATTTTCCAAAGATGGCTGCATCAGTAGATCTTGTTCCACATGTTCTTACAATGTCATATTGAGACTCTACCATCACTAGTAGGGTCTATGTTCCCTCCCCTTGACACTGGGTAGGGTTTTAGGATGGACTCCATGAGTATTAACAGACTAAGTTAATAAAGGTGATACAAGCTATCACCAGGCTCTCTCTCTTGAAATGTTTGCCTTGGTAATCCAGCCACCATCATGTGAGGAAGCCAAGCAGGTACATGGAAGCTCTAGGTGAAGTCCAGCTGAGGTCCCCATGGAAAGCCAGCACTCCCCACCAGACATGTGAGTTAGCAAGCCTTCAGATGACTGCCAATCCCAGTCTTAGAACAGCCCCAGCTGCACCAAGTTGAGCCAAGGAGAGCTGACTCACCAAGCCTCGCCCACAAACAGGTGTTGTCACTGTGTCAAGAAACTACATTTAGGGGAGGTTTGTTACACAGCAATAGGAAACTGGAACTCCATCACTCCCTGCTTGAAATCCTCCAATGATTTTCCAATGCCTTGTGAAGAAAATTCCACATCCTTACTTTGCTCTACTAAATTGTGCATGATCTAGCCCCTTACAATCCCTCCCATCTATTTATACCTCTGGTCACTGCACTGTAGCCACATGTTCCTTTTGCTCCATGGAATCCACTGAGCTTGTTCCAATCTCAGGGTCACTGTTCCCATTGTTCCTTCTGCCTGAGTGCTAGTCCTTGGTACTTGGCATAACTGGATTATTCTCATAATTCAGGTTCTGGCTCAAGCATTGCTTCCTTCACTGGTCACCAGAACTGGTCTCTGGTCTCTGGGTTTCTTTCAGATTAGCAGGACACATATAAGATTAGATGGTCAGTGTGACATTTTTTCCCCAGCCATGTTCAGCTGCAGAGATGCAGGCATGGAATAGGTGCAGAGTGGAATTTGTTTCAAACAGAGTAAGAGCCTTATCAGGTGAACTCATTGCTCTTGACCCTTTTGAAAGCAACTCTGCATCAGTAAACACTGTTCCCCACAGAGCCTCCAAGGGTGTTTTCACCAAGACAGTATGCTAATAATGAAGTAGTCAGAGTCTTAAGATGTGTTTATCAGATTCCATTTGAGTATTATTTGGCTCACGGGCAGTGAAAGAGAGAAAGAGAGAATCTTGGTATACAAATTCCATGGTTCTCTTTAATCATCTTTAATTCTTCAAAATTTATTTGTTGAGTGTCCATTGTCATCAAGGAAGCTATATTCTAGTGGAAGGGACAGATGCTAGGCAGACGAATAAAGAATAAATTTAAAAAGTGTATGTCGGCGTGTGATGATATAGGAGAGAATGGGAGAGTCTTAAATAAATGTGTCAGCCATGCAGCTATCCACGGATGAGTGTCCTAGGAAGAAGGAGCAGCAAGCACAAAGTCCCTGGTTTGTGAGTATATGTGGCATGTTTGAGAATCAGCAAAAAGGACAGTGTGACTGGAGTGCAGTGAGAAAGAGAAGAGGAGAAGGGGTTGAGGTCCCAGAAACACCCTGACTAAATCTTATGTGGACATGTGGGACACATCAAAGACTTTCCCTCATGCTCTGAATGAAACTGCTTAGTTTCATGGTGTGACATATATTCTGGCTGCTGGCTAAGGAGAGGCCGTAGAAGGACAGAGAAGAACAGGAAGTCCAGTTAGGAGGCTCTTTCAGTGATCCAGAAATGGAGCCAGTGGTAGAGGCTTGTATGAAGGTGTTAGAGGCTGAGGTAGTGATAAGTGGTCAGATTTGGGATATCTTTCTAGTGCAGAGCCAATATTTGCTGACGGATTGGCTATCTGAGGTGAGATAAATGGTGTCAACAGTGATTTCAAGTTTTAATCTTGAGCAACTGCGAGGATGGAGTTGCCATAGACTGCGATGAATGAGATGGTAAGACGTGCAGGTTCAGGGATAATCAGAAATGTCAGGAATTATATTTCATGCAGGTTTTTCATGCATGTTTCAAATGCCTCAGTGTCTATTAGACAGGCAGCATTATACAGGCAGCTGGATATATGAGTATAGCTTTTGTAGGAAATGATTAAGCTAGAGATATAAATTTGGTAGTTATCAGGGCATAAATGGTATTTATGGCATTAATCATGACACTAGAAAATCTCACTAAGAAATGGATATAGATAGAGGAAAGAAGTCCAAGAAGTGAGACCTGTACCTTTCCAACATTTGGTGATAGGAGAGAATGGGAACCACTGAGTGATTAAGGAGGATTGACCAATGCTGTGTGAAAACTAAGTATAAGAAAGTCCCTGGAGAAGGAAGGAGCAACCAACCACTTGAAACACTAATGAACAAAGTAAGATGCATGTTGAGCATTACCTGTTGGATTTGGAGATGAGAAGATAATTGATATCCTTGACAGGAGCTATTTCAGTCTTGGGGAGAGGATGAAAACCTGAATAACAGTCAGTTGGGGAGAGGAAAGGAGGAAAAGAAATGTAGACAGTGATTTCATTTGAGTATATTTATCCTGCAAAAGAAGCATAAGATGAGGGCAGTAACTAAAATGAGGAGATGTTTAAAATTAGAGTCCATAGATAATTAAGTTTCAGTTGGCTCAAAGATAAAGGGCACGTTGAGAGGAGGGGCTGAAGATAAAGAAGACTTTGCTAATGGCTTCCTTCCAAAAGCACAGAAGAAGGGCGTTGGGAGTTGCGGGTGGCAATGGGGTCAGATTAGGGTGTGTGGAGAGCTTTAAAGACAGATAATGGGAACTACCTGAGAGTCTTAAACTTCTTATGGTAGCTGATGTATAACAGGAAAAGGGGTGTTATGAAACTAGCCACAAACATGACTGTTTGACTCTGATCCCAGATCCATTCTCTGTCCTTCTCTGTGTCTTCAGAGTCTAGCTTCCTTGCAGGTTGCACCATTAAGGCTACTTTGTCCTCTGAATTCCCATTGGTCAAAGCCAATGGGAAGCTCCAGCAGGAGATCAGAAGGCAGGAAGAGAGAGAGGTCAGCATTTTTCCTCTGCTTCCTTCCTGCTTCTTCCAATTCTGGCAATGGCTGCATTTCTTTAAGTACCAGCTCTGTGGGCACCCCCTCCTCTATGGCTCCAGATCATGCTGGTCAAGGGTTAGTGATTCCTTCTGCCTTTGCTAGTAATCACCTTCTGCCCTTAATAATCACCCTCCTTGTTCGTTCTCACATTTCTGTCCATACCTCAGCCAATAGCCTCTTCATTATATTTCTCCAGTTAAATGACCATTTGAGAGGAGACCTTTAAGATGGCAGAAGAGTAAGATGTGGAGATCACCTTCCTTCCCACAAATGCATCAGAAATACATTTACATGTGGAACAACTCCTACAGGACACATACTGAACACTGGCAGAAGACCTCAGACTTTCCAAAAGGCAAGAAATCACCCACGTACCTGGGTAGGACAAAAGAAAAAAGAAAAAAACAGAGACAAAAGAATAGGGACGGGACCTGCACCTCGGGGAGGAAGCTGTGAAGGAGGAAAAGTTTCCACACACTAGGAAACCCCTTCACTGGCAGAGATGGGGGTGGGGGGAAGTGGGGGGGAACCTTTGGAGCCACGGAGGAAAGCACAGCAGTAGGGGTGCAGAGGGCAAAGCAGAGAGAGTCCTGCACAGAGGATCGGTGCCAACCAGCACTCACCAGCCTGAGAGGCTTGTCTGCTCACCCACCGGCCAGGATGGGTGGGTGCTGGGAGCTGAGGCTCGGGCTTTGGAGGTCAAATCCCAGAGAGCAGACTGGGGTTAGCTGCAGAAACACAGCCTGAAGGGGGCTAGTTCACCACAGCTAGCCAGCAGGGAATATAGGGGAAAGTCTGGAGCTGCCTAAGAGGCAAAAGACCATTGTTTCAGGGTGTGCGAGGAGAGGGGATTCAGAGTGCCACCTAAACAAGCTCCAGAGAAGCAGGTGAACCGCGGCTATCAGAGCAGACACTAGAGACAAGCATGAGACGCTAAGGCTGCTGCTGCAACCACTAAGAAGCCTGTGGGGAAGCACAGGTCACTATCCATGCCTCCCCTCCCAGGAGCCTGTGCAGCCTGCCACTGCCAGGGTCCCGTGATCCAAGGACAACTTCCCCAGAAGAACACACGGTGATCCAGGCTGCTGCAATGTCATGCTGGCCTCTGTCACCACAGGCTCACCCCGCATTCCATACCCCTCCATCCCCATGGCCTGAGTGAGACAGAGTCCCCTAATCAGCTGCTCCTTTAATCCCGTCCTGTCTGAGTGAAGAACAGACTCCCTAAGGCAACCTACAAACAGAGGTGGAGCCAAATCCAAAGCTGAACCCCAGGAGCTGTGCAAAGAAGAGAAAGGGAAATCTCTCCCAGCAGTCTCAGGAACAGTGGATTAAATCTCCACAATCAACTTGATGTACCCTGAATCTCTGGAATACCTGAATAGACAACGAATCAACCCAAAATTGAGGCGGTAGATTTTGTGTGATTTTGTCTATATAGCTTTGCTTTTACTATTTGTCCTGTGGTTCTGTTGGTCCATTTTTTTATGTTGTTTTTTTTTTTTGTATAGTTTTTAGTGCTTGTTATCATTGGTGGATTTGTTTTCTGGTGTGGTTGCTCTCTTCTTTCTTCACTTTTTTTAAATTACTTTTTAATTTCTTTATTTTTAGTATTTTTAAAGTTTTTATTTTAAACTATTTTATTTTACTCTTTGCTTTCTTTCATTTTTTCTCCCTTTTATTCTAAACCATGTGGCTGACAGGGTCTTGGTGCTCCAGCTGGGTGTCAGGACTGTGCCTCTGAGGTGGGAGAGCCGAGTTCAGGACTTTGGTCTACAACAGACCTCCCAGCTCCACATAATATCAAACAGCAAAAGTTCTCCCAGAGATCTCCTTTTCAATGCTAAGACCCAGCTCCACTCAATGAACAGCAAGCTCCAGTACTGGACACCCCATGCCAAACAACTAGCAAAACAGAAACACAACCCCACCCATTACCAGAGAGGCTGCCTAAAATCATGCTAAGTTCACAAACACCCCAAAACACAGCACCAGATGCAGTCCTGCCCACCAGAAACACAAGATCCAGCCTCATCCATCAGAACACAGGCACCACTCCCTTCCACCAGGAAGCCTACACAAGCCACTGAATGAATATTACCCACTGAGGGAAGACACCAAAAACAATGGGAACTATGAACCTGCAGCCTGTGAAAAGGACACCCCAAACACAGTAAGTTAAGCAAAATGAGAAGACAGAGAAATATACAGCAGATGAAGGAGCAAGGTAAAAACCCACCAGACCAAACAAATGAAGAGGAAATAGGCAGTCTACCTGAAAAAGAATTCAGAGTAATGAGAGTAAAGATGATCCAAAATCTTGGAAAGAGAATGGAGAAAATACAAGAAATATTTAACAAGGACCTAGAGGAACTAAAGAGCAAACGAACAGTGATGAACAACACACTAAATGAAATTTCAAATTCTCTGGAAGGAATCAATAGAAGAATAACTGAGGTAGAAGAATGGATAAGTGACCTGGAAGAAAAAAATGTGGAAATAACTACTGCAGAACACAATAAAAAAAAGAAAAGAATGGAAAGAAGTGAGGACAGTCTCAGAGACCTCTGGAGAAACATTAAATGCACCAACATTCGAATTATAGGGGTACCAGAAGAAGAAGAGAAAAAGAAAGGGACTGAGAAAATATTTGAAGAGATTAGAGTTGAAAACTTCCCTAATATGGAAAAGGAAATAGTCAATAAAGCCCAGGAAGAACAGAGTCCCATACAGCATAAATCCAAGGAGAAACATGCCAAGACACATATTAATCAAACAATCAAAAATTAAACACAAAGGAAAAATATTAAAAACACCAAGGGAAAAGCAACAAATAACATGCAAGGGACTCACCATATGGTAAACAGTTGATCTTTCAGCAGAAACTCTGCAAGCCAGAAGGAAGTGGAAGGATGTATTTAAAGTGATGAAAGGGAAAAACCTACAAGTAAGATTACTCTACCCTGCAAGGATCTTATTCAGATTCAATGGAGAAATTAAACCTTTACAGACAAGAAAAAGCTAAGAGAATTCAGCACCACCATACCAGCTTTACACAAAATGCTAATGGAACTTCTCTAGGCAAGAACCACAAGAGAAGGAAAAGACCTACAATAACAAATCCAAAACAATTAAGAAAATGGCAATAGGAACATACATATTGATAACTACCTTAAATGTAAATGGATTAAATGCTCCAACTAAAAGACATAGACTGGCTGAATGGATACGAAAACAAGACCTGTATATATGCTGTCTATAAGAGACCTACTTCAGACCTATGGACACATACAGACTGAAAGTGAGGGGATTGAAAAAGATATTCCATGCAAATGGAAAGCAAAAGAAAGCTGGGTAGCAATTCTCATATCAGAAAAAAATAGACTTTAAAATACAGACTATTACAAGAGACAAAGAAGGACACTACATAATGATCAAGGAATCAATCCAAGAAGAAGATATAACAATTGTAAATATTTATGCACCCAACATAGCTGCACCTCAATACATATAGCAAATGCTAACAGCCAAAAAAGGGAAAATCAACAGTAACACAACCATAGTAGGTGACGTTAACACCCCACTTTCACCAATGCTCAGATCATCCAAAATGAAAATAGATAAGGAAACACAAGCTTTAAATGATACATTAAACAACAGGGACTTAATTGATATTCATAGGACATTCCATCCAAAAAGAACAGAATACACATTTTTCTCAAATGTTCATAGAACATTTTCCAGGATAGATCATACCTTGGGTCACAAATCAAGCCTTGCTAAATTTACGAAAATTGAAATAGCATCAGTATCTTTTCTGACCACAACGCTATGACACAAGATATCAATTACAGGAAAAAATCTATAAAAAATAGAAACACATTCAGGCTAAACAATACACTACCAAATAACCAAGAGATCACTGAAGAAATCAAAGAGGAAACCACAATATACCTAGAAACGAATGACAATGAAAACACTACGACCCAAAACCTATGGGATGCAGCAAAAGCAGTTCTAAGAGGCAAGTTTATAGCACTAGAATCCTATATGAAGAAACAAGAAAAATCTCAAAAAAAACCCTCTAAACTTACACCTAAAGCAATTAGAGAAAGAAGAATTAAAAAAACCCAAAGTTAGCAGAGGAAAGAAATCATAAAGATCAGGTCAGAAATAAATGAAAAGGAAATGAAGGAAACAATAGCAAAGATAAATAAAACTAAAAGTTGGTTCTTTGAGAAGATAAAAAAATTTATAAACCATTAACCAGACTCAGCAAGAAAAAAGGCAAGACTCAAATCAATAGAAATAGAAATGAAAAAGAAAAAAATAACAACTGACATTACAACAAGACAAAATATCATGAGAGATTACTAAGAGCAACTATATGCCAATGAAATGGACAATCCGGAAGAAATGGACAAATTCTTAGAAAAGCACAACCTTCCGAGACTGAACCAGGAAGAAATAGAATATATAAACAGATCAATCACAAGCACTGAAATTGAAACTGTGATTAAAAATCTTCCAACAAAAAAAAGTCCAGGATCAGATGGCTTCACAGGTGAATTCTATCAAACATTTAGCGAAGAGCTAACACCTATCCTTCTCAAACTCTTCCAAAATACAGCAGAGGGAGGAACACTCACAAACTCATTCTACAAGGCCACCATCACTCTGAAACCAAAGCCAGACAAAGATGTCACAAAAAAGAAAACTACACATCAATATCACTGATGAACATAGATGTAAAAATCCTCAGCAAAATACCAGCAAACAGAATCCAACAGCCCATTAAAAGGATCATACACCATGATCAAGTGGGGTTTATTCCAGGAATGCAAGGTTTCTTCAATATACACAGATCAATCAATGTGATAAACCATATTAACAAATTGAAGGATTAAAAACATATGATCATCTCAATAGATGCAGAAAAAGCTCTCAAAAAAAATTCAACACCCATTTATGACAAAAACACCTCCAGAAAGTAGGCATAGAGTGAACTTATCTCAACATAACAAAGGCCATATATGACCCACCCACAGCCAACATCATTCTCAATGGTGAAAAACTGAAAACATTTCCTCAAAGATCAGGAACAAGACAAGTTGTCCACTCTCACCACTATTACTTAACATAGTTTTGGAAGGTTTAGTCACAGAAATCAGAGAGGAAAAAGAAATAGCAGGAATCCAAATTGGAAAAGAAGAAGTAGAGCTCTCACTGTTTGCAGATGACATGATACTATACATAGAGAATCCTAAAGATGCTACCAGAAAATGACTAGATCTAATCAATGAAATTGGTAAAGCAGCAGGATACAACATTAATGCACAGAAATCTCTTGCATTCCTATACACTAATGATGAAAAATCTGAAAGAGAAATCAAGGAAACACTCCCATTTACCATTGCAACAAAAAGAATAAAATAACTAGGTATAAACCTACCTAGGGAGACAAAAGACCTGTATGCAGAAAACTATAAGACACTGATGAAAGAAAGTAAAGATGATACAAACAGATGGAGAGATATGCCATGATCTTGGATTGGAAGAATTGACATTGTGAAAATGACTATACTACCTAAAGCAATCTACAGATTCAGTGCAAGCCCTATCAAACTACCAATGGCATTTTTCTCAGAACTGGAACAAAAAATTTCACAATTTGTATGGAAACACAAAAGACCCCGAATATCCAAAGCAATCTTGAGAAAGAAAAATGGAGCTGGAGAATCAGGCTCTCAGACTTCAGACTATGTGACAAAGCTACAGTAATCAAGACAGTATGGTACTCACACAAAAACAGAAATATAGATCAATGGAACAGGATAAAAAGCCCAGAGATAAACCCACACATATATGGTCACCTTATTTTTGTTAAAAGAGGCAAGAATATACAATGGAGAAAAGACAGCCTCTTCAATCCGTGGTGCTGGGAAAACTGGACAGCTACATGTAAAAGAATTAAATTATAACACTCCCTAACACCATACACAAAAATAAACATAAAGTGGATTAAAGACCTAAATGTAAGGCCAGACACTATAAAACTCTTAGAGGAAAACATAGGCAGAACACTCTATGACATACATCACAACAAGTTCCTTTTGACCAACCTCCTAGAGAAATGGAAATAAAAACACAAATAAATAAATGGGACCTAATGAAATTTGAAAGCTTTTGCAGAGCAAAGGAAACCATAAACAAGATAAAAGACAACCCTCAGACTGGGAGAAAATATTTGCAAATGAAGCAACTGATAAAGGATTAATCTCCAAAATTTACAAGCATCACATGCAGCTCAATAGAAAAAAAACAAACAAGACAATCTAAAAATGGGCAGAAGACCTAAATAGACATTTCTCAAAAGAAGATATACAGATTGCCAACAACCACATGAAAGGATGCTCAACACCACTAATCATTAGAGATATGCAAATCAAAACAACAATGAGGTATCATCTCACACCAGTCAGAGTGGCCACATCAAAAAATCTAGAAACAATAAATGCTGGAGAGGGTGTGGAGAAAAGGGAACCCTCTTGCACTGTTGGTGGGAATGTAAATTGATACAGCCACTGTGGAGAACAGAATGGAGGTTCCTTAAAAAACTAAAAATAGAACTACCATATGACCCAGCAATCCCACTGCTGGGCACATACCCTGAGAGAACCATAATTCAAAAAGAGTCATGTACCACAATGTTCATTGCAGCTCTATTTACAATAGCCAGGACATGGAAGCAACTTAAATGTCCATCGACAGATGAATGGATAAAGAAGATGTGGCACATATATACAATGGAATATTACTCAGCCTTAAAAAGAAACGAAATTGGGTATTTGTAGTGAGGCGGATGGACCTAGAGACTGTCCTACAGAGTGAAGTAAGTCAGAAACAGAAAAACAAATACCACATGTCAACACATATATATGGAATCTAAAAAGGAAAAAAATGATTCTGAACAACTTAGGGGCAGGACAGGAATAAGGACACAGACCTAGATAATGGACTTGAGGACACAGGGAAGCAGAAGGTTAAGCTGGGACAAAGTGAGAAATTGGCATGGACAATTGGCATACACTACCAAATGTAAAATAGATAACTAGTGGGAAGCAGCTGCATAGCACAGGGAGATCAGCTCGGTGCTTTGTGACAACCTAGAGGGTTGGGAAAGGGAGGGTGGTAGGGAGACGCAAGAGGGAGGAGATATGAGCATATATGCATATGTATAGCTGATTAACTTTGTTATAAAGCAGAAGCTAACACACCATTATAAAGCAATTATACTCCAATAAGTAGTTTAAAAAAATGACCATTTGATTCATGCCTGGAATCTGGTGGTCTTCCCTTCTACTGCTAACAGGGTTACCATATGTCTGCTTCTGCCCAGTACAGTTCTGACGTACATGATTTATGCCAGTGTAATTATTAACATCACACCCTTTTGTTCTCAAAATTATTCAAGTTTTAGTAAACGATATAGTCATCCTACCCCTGGTCCCTTGGTTCCATTTGGTATGGTCCTGAGTACTCATGAATCTGAATCTTCTGATAACCTTCCCTCTGGGCAGTGTCTTCTTTGTCTCTTACAGTATTTCCTGTGAACTGAGAAGCTGGGTATCTAGGAAAGGGAGGAGGGAAAGGAAGAGCATAATTTGGTCTTTATTTTCATTCTCCGAAGACATTAGGCTAAAAGCAAATGAGAAAACAGGTCTTATCTTGTTTATGATTTACATTTTTCCATGCTTAATCATGTATAATGAAGAAACACTTCCCTTGGGTCACTGGCTCATTAGCTTCTTACCGTCCCTTATTTGAGATTCATATAAAGGCAACTCTAAGAGTGGCACAGGTGAATTGAGAAATGTCAGGTGGCAGTGCAACCTTCAGCAAGTTAAACTAAGTTCTGTTGGCCTTGATTTCCTCAACTGTAAATGGGAGGATTAATAGTACCTACGTAACTAGGTGACTAGGATTAAATGAGTTAGTATATAAGATATAAAAGAAGTGCCTGGCACATTGTAAGCACTGTGCAATTGTAACTCCACCATACACACACACACACAACAGAGTGATGGGGAAAGCTTGTATGGGATGGGGATGAACACTCATGTAGCAGAGGGAAGAAAGTGATTCTCCTCTCCTGAGAGGAGGACTGATGCAAATTGTGTTACAGATCCCTGTAGCTTGTTGAAACAAGGGGCTACTTCTTGCTTGGAAAGAGTGTGCATTTCTAGGAAAAGGGAGAAAAGGAAACCTGTGCTTGCTTTAATTGAAGTCTCTTCTGAGCAATCTACCTTTGAGCTCCCAGAGAGCAGTTACCTTGGGATATGTGGGACAGTTCCTAGCAATGTGTACATATTTTTGGTTTTCAGTTCTTGCCAACAAAACAAATGAAATCAACATTCATTTTTATGAGCTGACATAAATTCTGGGTGTGAGGTTGTACGGTAGATGGGTGTGTCAGCATGGATCCAAGCCAAAGACCAACACTACAAAGTAATTTGGACAGTGGAAGTGTAATAGAAGTAATCATTAAGTTATGATAGGGGAGGAACAATAAAGATAGAAAACTCTAAATGGTACTCTGGCACTGTGGGAGAGTACACCACAAAGGACAAACTTGGAAGAGGTTCCAATCTCATTGGAGAAGGTGCGGTTGTAGCCCACTGAGTGGCAGAGAAGCTCGCTGGCTTACAGGAGCCCCAGCTGGTCCATAGTCACTGGGCAAACAGGAACAAACTGCTTGGGCCTGCACATAGAGGGAGTCAGTGTCCCTCCTTGGGGTGCACAGCTCAGAGTGCAAGGTATTTGCATCAGGAAGGCAGGAAACAAACTCTGGGGGATAGCCAAGCAAAGACTGGCAGTGGACATGCAGACATAGCTGAGGGGCTACTATAGAAGCAAGGCCTGGAGCACGGTGCCTGAGTTGGTAGCACCATGGGAAACAGATTAGATTACTGAGGCTAGTAGGCATCCATGCAGAATATGGAGGGGAGCTGGAGAGGTGTCTCCCTGCTGGTACCTAAAGCACTTGTGTGTATGGCTTGGGCTGGTCCACATCCAGGTGTGGCCACGGGATCCCTAGGTCAATTCTGCAGGTATTAGGAAATATCTTTTACTCTCATATTTATCTATTAGATGAGCCATCCCAATTTCTGACAACTGTTCCTTCTGCAGCATTGTAATCCTGGTCACACTGACTGAAAACTCTCGTTGGCCATTGTCTGTGGCAATATTCCAGATGTAATCATACTGGTAAAGAATACACCAAAAACATTGCTTCCTGTGCCTGGTACCCTATAGAAGAGTTTCCTGGGATTTTTGTCAGCTTTTTAAGCAACTATACAAAGGTTACCTCTAAGTTAATGCACTGTGTCCCAAGCAATAACCACTTATGTGTGGTATATAATTGACCTTACCTATGGTTATTATAGTGGATATAGTCTTCCAAGCTATCGTAAAGTATATTTTGCATTTTTATAATCACACTATTAAGGACTAGAAAATGTATTCCGAGGTAGCATTTCTGTGAGTGACATGCATTTTCAGTCTCATTACCAGGAGGGGTCATTAGATAACCTTCTGATGGCATTGGGTAAATGTATTTCTTAACACTGTTCTCCTGGGATAAACAGATAAAGTCATCATTTTGTTCACTGTGGTATCTCTAACTCTCAAAATGACTGAGTGACCATAATGGTATTCCATGAGGATAGGATGTATTGACTGTGGGTTGGCTTTTGGTTTCCTTAGCAACTCTCTCCTAGGGACACCATGGCAGCCACATTTATTCAAAGTTAGGATTCTAAAAAAAAAATGACAGTATTTCGATTGAGATTTTATACACCTAAATTAACTTTGCTCAAGAGACATGCATTTTGCATTGCTATCATTTTTTAGTTTGTGTGCTATTTCTCATTAGAATAGAAAATTCTGCCCTCAGAGGAGAGTTGGCTGGGAGGGGACAGTGCTGAGGGTAGAGTAGATTAGAAAGGCTTAATAACCTGAGTCCCAAAGAGGAAATGGTTTTCTCTTAGCTCCATTTTCCAATACAGCCCCGAGGGGAACTAATTTAGAATCTAAGCGAACCCTGTCAAATTCACAGTCTCCTTAGCACCATGCTATTCAACCCGAGTAGAAATAACTTAGTCTTTCCCATTGTTTTTATAGAAAAAGCTGATCTCTGTGTGAAACTTATTACCATTTCCTAAACCAGGGTTTCTCAAGCTTGACCCCACTTGTATTTTGGATCAGGTGGTTCTTTGTTATAGGGGGCTGCCTTATCTATTGTAGGATGTTTAGTAGTATTCTAGGTCTCTACCCAATAGATGCTAGCAGATACCCTCCCCCACTGTAACAATAAAAAATCTCCAGACATTGTCAACTATTTCCTGGGGGGCAAAATGGCCGTACTTGAGATCTATTGTCCAAAAGAAAGGTGTCATGGGATCCCATGAATAACTCACTGCCATTCTTCCTTATCAGTCCTCACTTTCAGCTTCCTAAGCTAGGTAACTTATGCCCAGAATGGGCATGAAAAGCCCATGAAAACCCATGGCCAGAATGGCTATTAAAGACAGTTATGTTGTATTTACATATTATTTTTAAAGTATTTATCAATTTGGGATTGACATATATACATTACTATGTATAAAATAGATAACAAATGAGAACACAGGGAACTCTACTCAGTGCTCTGTGGTGACCTAAATGGGAAGGAAATCCAAAAAAGAGGGAATATATGTATAGGTAATGCTGATTCACTTTGCTGTACAGCAGAAACTAGCACAACATTGTAAAGCAAATATACTCCAATAAAAATTAATTTTTAAAAGTATTTATCATTATAATATCATTGTCCTGTTTACCCATGAGAAGAGTTGATTTGATTCATCTTCTGGCCTCAATGTTTCTCATCTCTGTCATATCTATACACTTCACAGCCCACATTTCTTATAAATGTATACATGTCAGAGGGAAGGAGCCAATGCCTCCCAGCCCCAAATATGAAAGTTAAAAGAATAAGAAAAAAATGAGAGAAAAAGTCATGGAGGAATCTACTATGAATTTCAGAGGACACAGTTTTATACAATATTGATCCTACTTGGCCTTACAATCAGCCACAAAATTAGACACATCTGGGGGAAATTTTATGTAATATGTTTAAGCCCTAAAAGATTACTAGAATTTTTTTCCAACAAGATCTACTAGAACAAAAAATTCTTAATCAATAAAAGAATATGTGCAGTTCCTCACACTTCCATATGACCAAAACTATATTTTTAGAATAAAGATATTCCTATATAAGCCCTATAGATGGAGAAACATTTTTGTTTCATCTCAAAAAAAGTTGGGGATACAAAATGTTTTTGTAGATCCTCCATAATGCAGTTAGAATTGACCTATACTGGAATTGAGGTAACACTTGAAATATTTGACGTGAACTAGCTCCAGCGTCGACCATGATGCACCCTGGCACATATTCAGCAGTGATTTGGCTTTGTTGGAACGGTTTTAATCTTAGGATGAAGACTGTGTGACAAGGGAGACGGAAAGACCATGGATTTTTGCATCTGGTTGACAGGAGTCTTAAACCCAACACTGGCTGTGTAATTTCAGGCACCTTTTTTTAACCTTTCTGAGCTTCAGTTTCTATAAAGTAAGAGTATAATACAATCATTGCAAGGTCATTGCAGAAATTAGAAAGAATGTACATAAAGCCGTGAGCAGAATGGCTGGCCTTGGAATGAGCTCCTTCCCTGTGGGATGGTTACTCCATGCTGACAAGATTTCTGACACACATGACCTCAGGCTAACACAACCAATGCACTGCCCAGAGTCTTTTCCCATGTAGATAGCCAGAGCCTTCAGGTTTCTTTGAAAAACAACAAATTACCATCTACCTAAGGGGTTTCCAAATGACAATGTAAGCCTGGCTCGAAACCTGTTGAAACAATGATTCCCTGGTTCATACCCTAGATATTCTCTTATTTTTTCACATCTTTATTAGAGTATAATTGCTTTACAATGTTGTGTTAGTTTCTGCTGTATAACAAAGTAAATCAGCTATACGTATACATATATCCCCATATCCCCTCCCTCTGTGTCTCTCTCCCACCCTCCCTATCCCACCCCTCTAGGTGGTCACAAAGCACAGAGCTGATCTCCCGGTGCTATGCAGCTGTTTCCCACTAGCTATCTATTTTACTTTTGGTAGAGTATATATGTCAATGCCACTCACTCACTTTGTCCCAGCTTACCCTTCCCCCTACCTGTCTCCTCAAGTTCATTCTTTACATCTGCATTTCTATTCCTGTCCTGCCCCTAGGTTCTTCAGAACCATTTTTTTTTAAATTTAGATTCCATATATATATGTTAGCATACGGTATTTTTATCTTTCTGACTTACTTCACTCTGTATGACAGACTCTAGGTCCATCCACCTCACTACAAATAACTCAATTTTGTTTCTTTTTATGGCTGAGTAATATTCCATTGTATGTGCCTATGTGCCACATCTTCTTTACCCATTCATCTGTCGATGGACACTTAGGTTGCTTCCATGTCCTGGTTATTGTAAATAGTACTGCAGTGAGCATTGTGGTACATGAGCCTTTTTCAATTATGGTTTTCTCAGGGTATATACCAAGTAGTGGGATTGCTGGGTTGTAAAAGTAGTTCTATTTTTAGTTTTTTAAGGAACCTCCATACTGTTCTCCATAGTGGCTATATCAATTTACATTCCCACCAACAGTGCAAGAGGGATTCCTTTTCTCCACACTCACTGCAGCATTTATTGTTGAAGATTATTTTGATGATGGCCACTCTGACTGGTGTGAGGTAATATCTCATTGTAATTTTGATTTGCATTTCTCTAATGATCAGTGATGTTGCGCATCCTTTCATTTGTTTGTTAGCAATCTGTGTATTTTCTTTGGAGAACTGTCAAATTACGTCTTCTGCCCATTTTTGGATTGGGTTGTTTATTTGTTTGGTACTGAGCTGCATGAGCTGCTTGTATATTTTGGAGATTAATCCTTTGTCGGATGATTCTTCTGCAAATATTTTCTCCTAATCTGAGGACTGTCTTTTCATTTTGTTTATGGTTCCTTTGCTATGCAAAAGCTTTTAAGTTTAATTAAGTCCCATTTTGTTTGTTTTTGTTTTTATTTCCATTTCTCTAAGAGATGGGTCAAAAAGGATCTTGCTGTTATTTATGTCATAGAGTGTTCTGCCTATGTTTTCCTCTAAGAGTTTTATAGAGTCTGGCCTTCCTTACATTTAGGTCTTTAACCCATTTTTAGTTTATATTTGTGTATGGTGTTAGGAAGTGTTCTAATTTCATTCTTCTACATGTAGCCATCCTGTTTTCCCAGCACCACTTATTGAAGAGGCTGTCTTTTCTCCATTGTATGTTCTTGCCTCCATAATCAAAGATAAGGTGACCATATTTGTATGGGTTTATCTCTGGGATTTCTATCCTGTTCCATTGATCTATATTTCTGTTTTTGTGCCAGTACCATACTGTTTTGATTACTGTAGCTTTGTAGTACAGTCTGAAGTCCAGGAGCCTGATTCCTCCAGCTCCATTTTTCTTTCTCAAAATTGATTTGGCTAAGTGGGGTCTTTTGTGTTTCCATGCAAATTGTGAAATTTTTTGTTCTAGTTCTGTGAAAAATGTCATTGCTAGTTTGATAGGGATTGCATTGAATCTGTATATCGCTTTGGGTAGTATAGTCATTTTCACAATGTCAATTCTTCCAATCCAAGATCATGGCATATCTCTCCATCTGTTTGTATCATCTTTAATTTCTTTCATCAGTGTCTTATAGTTTTCTGCATACAGGTCTTTTGTCTCCCTTGGTAGGTTTATACCTAGGTATTTTATTCTTTTTGTTGCAGTGGTAAATGGGAGTGTTTCCTTGAATTTCCTTTTAGATTTTTCATCATTAGTGTATAGGCATGCAAGAGATTTCTGTGCATTAATCTTGTATCCTGCTGCTTTACCAATTTCATTGATTAGATCTAGTCATTTTCTGGTAGCATCTTTAGGATTCTCTATGTATAGTATCATGTCATCTGCAAACAGTGACAGCTTTACTTCTTCTTTACCAATTTGGATTCCTGCTATTTCTTTTTCTTCTCTGATTGCTGTGACTAAACATTCCAAAACTATGTTAAATAAGAGTGGTGAGAGTGGACAACTTGTCTTGTTCCTTACCTAAGTGGAAATGGTTTCAATTTTTCACCATTGAGAAAAATATTGGCTGTGGGTTTGTCATATATGACCTTTGTAATGTTGAGATAAGTTCCCTCTATGTCTACTTTCTGGAGGGTTTTTATCGTAAATGGGTGTTGAATTTTGTCAAAAGTTTTTTTAGATCTATTGAAATTATCATATGGTTTTTATCTTTCAGTTTGTTAATATGATGTCACATTGATTGATCTGTGTATATTGAAGAATCCTTGTATTCCTGGGATAAATCCCACTTGATAAAGGTGTATGATCCTTTTAATGTTCTTTTGGATTCTGTTTGCTGGTATTTTCTTGAGGTTTTTTTTCATCTATGTTCATCAGTGATATTGGCCTGTAGTTTTCTTTTTTTGTGACATCTTTGTCTGGTTTTGGTATCAGGGTGTTGGTGGCCTCGTAGAGTGAGTTTGGGAGTGTTCCTCCCTCTGCTATATTTTGGAAGAGTTTGAGAAGGTTAGGTGTTAGCTCTTCTCTAAATGTTTGATAGAATTCATGTGTGAAGCCATCTGGTCCTGGGCTTTTCTTTGTTGGATGACTTTTAATCACAGTTTCCATTTCAGTGCTTGTGATTGGTCTGTTTATGTTTTCTATTTATTCCTGGTTCACTCTTGGAAGGTTGTGTTTTTCTTAGAATTTGTCCATTTCTTCCAGATTGTCCATTTTATTGGCATATAGTTGCTTGCAGTAATCTCAGGATACTTTATATTTCTGCAGTGTCAGTTGTTACTTCTTTTTCATTTCGAATTCTCTTGATTTGAGGCCTCTCCCTTTGCTTCTGGCTGAGTCTGTCTAATGGTTTATCGATTTTGTTTATCTTCTCAAAGAACCAACTTTCAGTTTTATTGATCTTTGCTATTGTTTCCTTCTTTTCTTTTTCATGGATTTCTGATCTTATTTTATGATTTCTTTTCTTCTGCTAACTTTGGGGTTTTTTTGTTCCTCTTTCTCTAATTGCTTTAGGTGTAAGGTTAGGTTGTTTATTTGAGATTTTTCTTGTTTCTTGAGGTAGGATTCTATTGCTAAAAACTTCCCTCTTAGAACTGTTTTGCTGCATCCCATAGGTTTTGGGTCATCATGTTTTCATTGTCATTTGTTTCTAGGTATTTTTTGATTTCCTCTTTGATTTCTTCAGTGATCTCTTAGTTATTTAGTAGCGTATTTTTTAGCCTCCATGTGTCTGTATTTTTTATTTCTTTTTACCCTGTGATTTATATCTAGTCTCATAGCATTGTGGTCAGAAAAGATACTTGAGACAATTTCAATTTTCTTCAATTTACAAGGCTTGATTTGTGACCCAGGATATGATCTATCCTGGAGAATGTTCCATGAGCACTTGAGAAGAAAATCTATTCTGTTCTTTTTGGATGGAATGTCCTATAAATATCAATTAAGTCCATGCTGTTTAATGTACCACATAAAGCTTGTGTTTCCTTATTTGTTTTTATTTTGGATGATCTGACCATTGGTGAAAGTGGGGGATTCTCCACTTTCCATTGGTGAATTCCCCTACGATGATTGTTTTACTGTCAATTTCCCCTTTTATGGCTGTTAGCATTTGCCTTATGTCGTGAGGTGAACCTATGTTGAATGCATAAATATTTACAATTGTTATATCTTCTTTTTGGATTGATTTTTTTCATCATTATGTAGTGTCCTTCTTTGTCTCTTGTAATAGTCTTTATTTTAAAGTCTATTTTGTCTGATATGAGAATTGCTACTCCAGCTCTCTTTTGATTTCCACGTGCATGGAATATCTTTTTCCATCCCCTCACTTTCAGTCTGTATGTGTCCATAGGTCTGAAGTCAGCCTCTTGTAGACAGCATATATACAGGTCTTGTTTTTTTATCCATTCAGCCAGTCTATGTCTTTTGTTTGGAGCATTTAATCTATCTATATTTAAAGTAATTGTCGATATATATGTTCCTATTACCATTTTCTTAATTGTTTCGGGTTTGTTATTGTAGGTCTTTCCCTTTTCTTGTGTTTCCTGCCTAGAGAAGTTCCGTTAGCACTTTCTGTAATTCTAGTTTGGTGGTGCTGAATTCTCTTAGCTTTTGCTTGTCTGTAAAAGTTTTAATTTCTCTGTCAAATCTGAATGAGATCCTTGCTGTGTAGAGTAATCTTAGTTGTAGGTTTTTCCCTTTCATCACTGTAAATATGTCCTTCTACTCCCTTCTGGCTTGTAGAGTTTCTGCTGAAAAATCAGCTGTTAACCTTATGGGGATTCCCTTGTATGCTATTTGTTGCTTTTCCTTTGCTGCTTTTAATATTTTTCCTTTGTATTTAATTTTTGATACTTTGATTAATATGTTTCTTGGCATGTTTCACCTTGGATTTATCCTGTATGGGACTCTCTGTGCTTCCTGGACTTGATTGACTATTTCCTTTCCCATATTAAGGAAGTTTTCAACTCTAATCTCTTCAAATATTTTCTCAGTCCCTTTCTTTCTCTCTTCTTCTTCTGGGACCCCTATAATTCGAGTGTTGGTGTTTTTAATGTTGTCTCAGAAGTGTCTGAGACTGTTCTCAATTCTTTTCATTCTTTCTTCTTTCTTCTGCTCTATGGTAGTTATTTCCAGTATTTTATCTTCCAGGTCACTTATCCATTTTTCTGCCTCAGTTATTCTGCTATTGATTCCTTCTAGAGAATTTTTAATTTTATTTATTTTGTTGTTCATCACTGTTTGCTCTTTACTTCTTCTAAGTCCTTGTTAAATATTTCTTGTATTTTCTCCATTCTCTTTCCAAGATTTTGGATCATCTTTACTATCATTACTCTGAATCTTTTTTCACATAGACTGCCTATTTCCTCTTCATTTGTTTGGTGTAGTGGGTTTTTACCTTGTTCCTTCATCTGCTTTGTGTTTCTCTGTCTTCTGTTTTTGCTTAACTTACTGTGTTTGGGGTCTCCTTTTCGCATGCTGCAGGTTCGTAGTTCCCGTTGTTTTTGGGGTCTGCCCCCAGTGGCTAATGTTGGTTCAGTGGGTTGTCTAGGCTTCCTGGTGGAGGGGACTGGTGCCTGTGTTCTGGTGGATGAGGCTGGATCTTGTCTTTCTGGTGGGCAGGACCGTGTCTGGTGGTGTGTTTTAGGGTGTCTGTGGCCTTATTATGATTTTAGGCAGCCTCTCTGCTAATGGGTGGGGTTGTGATCCTGTCTTACTAGTTGTTTGGCATGGGGTGTCCATGACTGGAGCTTGCTGGTCATCGAATGGAGCTGGGTCTTAATGTTGAGATGGAGGTCTCCGGGAGAGCTCTTGCCGATTGATTTTTTGAGGGCCCGGGAGGTCTCTGGTCGTCCAATGTCCTGAACTCAGCTCTTCCTCTTCAGAGGCCCAGGCCTGACACCTGGCCAGAGCACCAAGACCCTGTCAGCCACAGGCACTTCCTCAGAAGCCAATAATAAAACTTCATATGAAGGCTGCATATTTCCTTGGGGCTTGCTTGGCAGTGCTCAGTTTTCACCTGTCCATCTAGACATACCATCTCTCGCTCTTCTTCTCCTTTGTTTTATTGTCATGGAAGGAACAGATATTTTGGAGCCAGACAAATCCATGTGTGAATCTCACATTCATCACTGCATGTAGTTGTATGGTATCAGGCAGTTTACTTAGTAGTTTCTGTGTCACAGTTTCTTCATTTATGCCATGGAGACACTATTGCTCCCCCAGCCCAATTGTTGGGTAGATAGGTGCTATTGAAGAATGGTGCCTTATCTTCTCCCACATCACAGTGGGGGACTGCACCCTAGAGTTTCTGTTTTAGTGGTCTACTCAAGGACTTGAGACCTGGGCTTTAGAAATCTCCCCAGGAGGTGGAAATGTGGGGAGCTTTCATTTTATGAAACATGGGGTTTTCACATTATAAAAACTCACCAATTAGTTTATTTTTCTGCTGTATGTCATATTATACTTCCATAAAAGTTTAACTGAAAGTAAAATATTTCCCCATGTGATTCTAATGTTTAGCTGGGTTTTGAGAGCCACTGGTTAATAGCTTTTCCAAGCCCATTTGAAATTCATAAATGATAGATATTATTTCTTCATCATTGAAGAAAGAATTATTGGTCCAATATGCATGGCCTGTGGAAGAGTCACTTCCCAGAGTTGCAGAAGAATAGATCTTGATGACACATGCAGAGCATCTAGTCTGAGCTTTCATTTCATAGTTAAGGAATCAGAGAACGAGGAAAGGGACATGATTTCTGTAAGTGGCCCAGTGAGGAGCTGGCAAAGTAGACAGGTGCACAGATGACCATTCCCATCCTGCCTCTGTAAAATGTAAGTGACTTGTGAAAATGTACCCACCTTTCAAACACAGTTCTAGATGCACAATAACGTTGGCCTTGGTTACCTAATATCTCACTACTGATGGAGAGCTTTGACCAGGACTAAATGCCTGGAGATAAAGTAATGAATCTCACCTTCTTTTCAGAATCTTATGCTGACCCACACTTCTTCCTTCCTTTAGAACTTCAAGGAATATGAGAAAACTCTAATTTGAAAAGATACATGCACCTCAATGTTCACTGCATTGTTATTTACAATAGCCATGACATGGAAGCAACCTAAATGTCCATAGACAGATGAATGGATAAAGAAGATGTGGTATCTGTATACAATGGAATATTATTCAGACATAAGAAATAATGAGATAATGCCATTTGCAGAAACTTACATGGACCTAGAGATTATCATATTAAGTGAAGTAAGTCAGACAAGAAAAGACAAATATGATATCACTTATATGCAGAGTCTACAAAAATCATACAAATGAACTTATTTAAAAACCAAAAAGAGACTCACAGACATAGAAAACAAACTTATGGTTACTAAAGTGGATAGCAGGGTGGCGGGAGGGATAAATTAGGAGTTTGAGATTAACATATACACACTACTATATATAAAATAGGTAAACAACAAGGACATACTGTATAGCACGGGGAACTATACTCAATATCTTGTAATAATCCACAATGGAAAAGGATCTAAAAAAGAATAGATATAGATATATGTATAATTAAATCACTTCACTGTATACTTGAAACTAACACAACACTGTAAATTAACTATACTTCAATTAAAGAAAAAAAACTTCAAGGAATAAAAAGCTACAATAATGGAGTGCTGTCAAGCTTCTACCAAAGCACTTTCTTTTATGGAAACTGTCTTTCTGAAATCAGAATAAGACCCTTCAATTGCTGGGCCCTCCCTGAAACTCAAACACTGAGACCGTGGAAGATGGACCACTAATTGTCCTCGTTTCCACTCTGCTCAATTAGAAATTAAAAGCATTAATACTGTTGAGCCAAAGATTGCAGATTGTGCACAAAGTGGCACAGTTCTATTTTCCTTCTTGTCAAGAGTGGTTAATTTTCCCCTGAGGGACTCTAACTGTGCACTCTTTTATCCAGCGCTGAATAACAGAAGGAAATTGAATATTTTAAGCTTGGTAAGTATGGTATTTATTTGTAATTTCACTTAGAAGATGAACCTGTTAAGACTTACACAAAACGTCAATATGTTTAAACACAGGGTTCCCAGAGGTAATTGCTGTGATTTTGAGTAGTGGTTTAGTTTCCAATTTGCTACTTTATTTACTTATTTCAGTTCTGGATAAATAAGGTAAGTTAAGTTCACAACACTATGAGAATTTTTCCCCTATGATAATGAATTTAAAAAAGCAACTAGAGGTGCACTGTCAATGTCTTTGTTAGACATTAAACAGGTGAAATATTGGTCTTAATCAGTTAAAATCCTGGGATATTTTTTTCAGGTAATTGAAATGTTGGGAAAATGAATTATATCAATCAGGAAGGACATATTAAGAAAAATATGCACATTGTGGGTAGGCAGATTGAGAGTAATAAGACTGAGTCTAAAGTGATGTAGTAAATAATTAATTTCACTTTGATCCTCACAATAATTCTTCAAGGTTAGAATAAAGTGCCCATTTTTCAGATGAGGAAACTAAGGTGCAGAAAGATTATAAAACTGAGATTCATGCAGTTCTGCTTAAAAGCTGTACCTTTACCCCAGTGTCTCCCTGGTGATGTTTGTTAATGAAAAACATTCATGCATTCAAAAATATTGGTAGTGGGACTTCCCTGGTGGCACAGTGGTTAAGAATCCACCTGCCAGGACAGGAATAAAAGACGCAGACATAGAGAATGGACTTGAGGACATGGGAGGGGGAAGGGTAAGCTGGGACGAAGAGAGAGAGTGGCACTGACATATATACACTACCAAATGTAAAATAGATAGCTAGTGGGAAGCAGCCACATAGCACAGGGAGATCGGCTCAGTGCTTTGTGACCACATAGAGGGGTGGGATAGGGAGGGTGGGAGGGAGATACAAGAGAGAGGAGATATGGGGATATATGTATATGTAGAGCTGATTCACTTTGTTATACAGCAGCAACTAACACAACAATGTATAAAGCAATTGTACTCCAATAAAGATGTTAAATAAATGAAATAAAATAAAATAAAAAATAATTAAAAAAAGAATCTGCCTGCTAAATGCAGGGGACACGCGTTCCATCCCTGGTCCGGGAAGATCCCACATGCCATGCAGCAGCTATGCCGGTGCACCACAACTACTGAGCCTGTGCTCTAGAGCCCGTGAACCACAACAACTACTGAGCCCGTGTGCCACAACTACTGAAGCCTGCACACCTAGAGCCCATGCTCCACAACAAAGACGAGTCACCACAGTGAGAAACCCGTGCACAGCACTGAAGAGTAGCCCCCTCTCTCTGCAACTGGAGAAAGCCTGCTCACAGCAATGAAGACCCAATGCAGCCAAAAATAAATAAATAAAATAAATAAATTTAAATTAAAAAAATATTGGTAGAGGGCCTGATACAATAATGACTGAAAAAATACACAGTCAGGCACCATGAGGAACAGCCAGAAAGCAAGATGGATATTGTGAGGGGAGGGAAGGCAATGAAAACAAGTAACCAACATAGTATAGGAAGAGAGATCCCCAGAAAAGTACATATCTGTGAAATTTACAGCAGAACTCTGGGGGAAGTATACAAGATGACCTGTGTTCAGCTTCATCAGTGAAAGAGCTGATGCTCTCTTAAGCACATTTTACATGGACATCACTGAAATTTCACAAGTCTTATTTTTATATAGTCTTTGTAGTGGGTTGAATGGTGACTCCCCAAAAGATAGGTTAGCACCCCAGAATCAGTGAATGTGACCTTATTTGGAAAAAGGGTCTTCAGAGATGTAATTGAATTAAGGATCTTGAGATGAGATCATCCTGAATTACCCCTGTGGGTCCTAAATCTTACAAGCAGCCTTAGAAGAGAAGATAGACAGAGGAGGAGAAGGCCATGTGAAGACAGAGGCAGAGATGGGAGTGATGTAGCCACAAGCCAAGGGATGCCTGAAGCCACCTGGAAAAGGCAGGAAGGATTCTCCTCCAGAGTGTCTCAGAAAAGAATAAGAAGGGTGACTCTGCTCACACCTTGGTGTCGGACTTCTGACCTCCTTAACTGTGAGAGAACAAATTGGTTGTTGTAAGTCACCAAGACTGTGGTGACTTGTTACAGCAGCCCTAGGAAACCAATTTATTCTTACAATACTCATCTTATAGATGAAGAAACTGAGGCTTAAAATGTTAAGTAGATTGCTCAGTTCACACAGTTATCAAGAGTTTAAGCCAGGGCTGGAATCTGACCTCAGAGACCGTCCTCAGAACCTCATACCGACAACCTCTCCCTGTCTGCAGAAATAAGGCCAGATTCCTCAGGCTGGCCAGGGGGCCCTTCTCAATGGGGCTCAATTCACCTTCCTGGACCCTGCTTTCATCATCTTCCAGCCCCGCTACTCACCGCACCCTGTGTTCTATTGGACCCCTTGTAAAGTATACACTGGTAATAAAAATAACTACCATGTACTTAGTCTTACTATGTACAGGCACTGTCCTAAATTCTCTGTATTCATATTGTATTTACTCCACCAGAATCTATGCTTCTCATTTTACAAATGAGAGGATTAAGACTTGTAAGATTAGCTAACAAATATTGGAGGTACTGGGCCCAGTTCAAAAGCCACTTCCTCCATGAAGCTTTCTGGAATTTTCTTACCACAGTGGAAATGTCCTGTGTCCTTTACGCTTCTGTATCACTTGGACCCCACTTCTAACTCCATCAATCCTTTATTCCTTCAACAAGTAGCTATTGAGCAAGTACTTTTCACCAGGCACTGAATTTAGAAAAGATTTCATGCAAAGGAAAAACACAATCCCACCTTCAAGGAGCTCACAGCTGGATGGAAAAAATAGACAAGGAAAGCAGTGTCACAGTACATCACAGGGAGTGACAGGAACAGAGTGAGGCTCAGGATGCCATGTGAGCTCCCTTGCTTCCCTCCAGCCCCCATCCGCCTCCTTCCCAGGCCTGTATCCCCCAGGAGGAGTTGAGAGTTCTGGTGGCCCACGTGCCCCACGTGTTATAATGTGATGCCCTAGAGAACCCATCTCTTCTCCATCTTACACTCAGTGTTTACCTAACTTAGCTGCCTGGAGCAGGCTGGTGCCCCTGGACACAGCTTTCCAGCTCTCTCTTCAAACCAGACTTCTAAACTCTTGCTTAGGCAATCTCTCCTCTTTCATGTGCTGTGCAGTGAGGCCTACTGAGGGAGGGTCATCAAATCCCAAATTCTTGATTTGGGCTTAGGAAGCAAGTGGGGTCCTTTTATATTGGCCTAGGCCACCTACTCCAGCCCATATTCCCAGAGAGCTCATCAGTGGTGTTTGGGCCACTATCGCAGCACACAATCCTAATAAAATGGTACTTTGGTTCTCCATTTACACACTGCTCCTGGTGCATGTTACTCCCTGGAAGCACGGTTTAGTCTGTGATATATGTTCACATCACAACTCTACTTCCAACCACTGCCACCAGCCTCTGCAAGATTATTTGTTAAATAAAGCAGAAGCTGCATCTCCTCCATTTGTGTGCACAGCTGTAAAAACTCCAGCGCCACACTCTCGAGGTTGAAGGCTCAGGGCCAGCCATGCTGTTTCACAGGAGCCAACTGTGCCATTTGCCCAGTGAGAAGGGACAGAGGGAGGGTCAGAGGCCCCAGTTCTGGCAGTGGGGCTCTGCAAAGAGGGACCACGGAGAGAGAAGGGCTGCAAAGCTTGGCTATCTTCCCACTCTCTCATTTCTACAACGTCACCATGATTTTAATTAAATACTCCCCCTACTGACTCAGCAGCGGCTGTAAAAGCCAAGTGCAGAGCCAAGGGCCTGATATATAGAGTGTCACTGGTGGTAGTCAAACTTGAAGGCCCTGCTGGAGCTGGCCAGCTCCCAGAGCCAGAGACAGCCCCAGTCTTCCTTCCCCAGCAGGACTCTCTGGGGGCTGCGCATTGTCAAAGCCTCTTGGAAGAGACACTTTCTTGGACTCCACTGGTCTTAGTTTTGAGTTTTTTACTAAACTCCTATTAGGGAAGCTGCTTCATTCACCCCATTAAGCTTTCCTCCTGGTTTTTGCATAGCTGTGGCTGGAAGATGACTTCTGAGAGCTCTCATCAGCCCCTGGAAGAAGATAGAACTGCTCTCAAAGAGAGGAGACCTGGATTCACAGGCCATAGTGCAGGGCAATGGAAAGCCATAGGCTTTGTACTCAGACCCAAATGGGTTCTGATACCAGTTCTTCTGGCTCTTACCAGGGTTCCTGGGCTAATGACTCAACTTTCCAAGCCTCCACCTTCTTATGTACAAACCAGAAATAATAAGATCTATTTTACAGGATGATCAAAAGGATTAATTGAGACAAAAATTGCAGACACCAAGCCTTCAATAACTATTATATCCAATGTGTATTGTCCAAGTAGAGGCTAGATAAACCACAACTTGTGATATAGCTGCCAAGAGGATGCAAATATGTATGAGCACTTACAATATTTCAGACATTGTACTACATAATTTTCATAATTATCTGGGCACAGAGGAAATTATTTTTCTGCTTGCTGTATTCAGGGAAAGGATTCAAAGGCTCAGAGAGGCTGTCGCAGGCCCCTCTGTCTCAATACCCCATGCAACTGAATGATAGTGTTTACCGTCCTGGTGGTAGATTCAATTATTATTCAGCAAATCTTTACTCCATACAAGGAGGTTGCTTCTTCATCCCATTGATATTGAGCTTGGTCCTGTATTATTTTTTCCAAGTGGCACATAGGCAGGAGCTACAGTGTCTGAGATCTGAGTCTGAGCCTGAAGGGGTGTTGCATGTTTCTGCTCATCATTCTGCAAGATTCTTACCTCCCTGGTGGACTCATGATGAGTCACTGCCCTTCAAGCTTGGGCCCCTGAATGGGACACATGGAGGAGACTCACAGCCTGAAACAGAGGCAGCAAAACCAACCTGCAAACCTGTGAGCAAAGATAAATGCCTAGCTCTATATACCAAGATCCTGTGATATTTGTTACACAGCAATAGCTGATGTATTCAGTCTCCCAGGGAACTAGACAGAAAGCTGGATGTAAGTCTCCTCTACTCTCGGACCCCCTAATCTATCTGGGAGTGCTACTGTTCCTCTGAATCCAGTACCCAACTAGGTAGGAAAGTAACCACCATCCTTTCAGGAACAATTCCCGGACTTCCTTCCCTCCCCTCTGCTCTTGTCTGGGTTAAACAAAAGAGAAAAGATTGGTTTAACAGTGATTCTTCCCCAACTTTCCCCTCTTACACTTGAACCTTTACATTTTATATTCTCTGACTCCTTTAGGAAAACTCGCCACTAGGGTAAAGGTGACCATCTCTAGCAGCCATGGAGAGAAAGTGTTGGTACTTCACACTAGTATATAGCTATGCAAAAATTCAATGAGATGAAAAAGTGCTTACTATTAAGCACTTTGTAGATCTTATTATTTCTTTTATTTATTTATTCATGATTGCAACATATGGTTATTGAAAACCTACTCTTAGTGTTGCCAGATAAAATACAGGAGGCCCATTAAATTTGAATTTCAGTTGAACAGCAAATTTTTAGTATTACATGGTATATATTTATACTAAAAATTATTTATTGTTTGTCTGTAATTCAAATTTAACTGGGTGCCCTGTATTTTTACTTGTCAGATATACCAACCGTATTACTATAATCCAGGCATTGTGTAGATGCTAAGTATAGAGTGGTTGGGAATGATAGATAAAATCTTAGCCTTCCAAAAGCATATAAGATTTGGATAATGCAGGCATGTATACAAGAATTACATACAGACATGGATACAAAACATGAACATAGACATGTATACCAATTATGGGTCATATAAATCCTATAATATAAGAGACCCAGGTACTATGTGCTAACATATCAGCATATGGACTGCTCCTCCCTTAACCCACACCTGTATCCTCACAGATTGCTCTCTAGACCACTTGATTAAAGAGGGAAAAAATCAAGGCTGTGTTTTGGATGGCTCTGCATGACATTCTGGCGACTGCTAAAATTAATGGGTGCTAAAATTAATGGGTGCAATGTTACAGCTTACTTGGGAACAGCCCTGAAAGAGAACAGAGAAGGAAAATCGGCTCAGCAAACAAAATTTAGCAGCCCATTTCCTTGGCCACTTTATTTGGAAGGAGAGACAGCCTAACTCAAGGACTTATACTTATTCATAATGGTTGGCTAGTTGGTCAGGGACTTGGAGGGGGCAATACTAGAGTACTGGGGAGTAAGACCTTTGGAGAAGAGGTATATGGAATTTTGGAATGGCCCCAGAATATAAAAATATCTGTATCTTATGTGAGGGCCCAACATAGCACTTCTACACCCAGCAACTTCTTAATAATCGGAGAGAAAACTGACCCAGTCTCCTCTTTCCCCAGGCCTCCCAGTGCCTACCCAATGGGCAGATGAATCATGGCAGGAATGGGGGCCATGCACGTAATGTACCCAACAACACTGATTTCTCTTTGCCAAAGCTTATCTGACTACCCCGTTGCTGAGTGGCCAACTTTCCAATAGCAACAACTGACTGCAATCCTGTGGTGTAGTATCTTGGAGGACCATTTGGGGACCTGGTGGCTGATTGATTCCATAAGCCTCCTTCCATAATGGAAAGACTAATTTCTTCTTAGTGAAAGAGATACATTTGAATTTGCTTTCCCTGCCAATCATACTTCTACTAATTATCTGTACATGTCATATTATATATTATGTGTGTGTGTGTGTATTGGAAAACAAGTCCCCTAACCTAACTAAGGGACAAAACCTTCCTTGGGAGGGATGCAGCCTTGCAGAATAAATTATATGCTTAGAACCAGTTTCCAGTATACCATTTTGTGAACCTCGTAGGCATATTACAAGGGTCCATTACAGAGGCTAGAACTGGGGAGCATGTCACATAATTAAATCTAGTGACTCACTAGCAAAAAATTTGCTTTCCTTCCTGAATCTGTAGACTCTTATTAGTTTAGAAATTTAAGTATCTAGTTACAGAATGCTTCCACCCATGAACACAACAATGATTTCATGGAATTGGAACCTAAGAATACCATCTGTCCACTTTGAACTCCTCATGCCATTCAATTAACCAGCAAAACAGGACACTATATTGTTGGCTAGAGCACTTACTCCCACTAAGGGGAAATAGTATTGAATCAAACAGTGGGATAGAAAGAACTATAAATGGAGTACAGGTTCCCCTGGGTGCCTTTTAGTTCAGTCATTCCTGCAGTGCTAATTGACAGGACCACCAAGCTCACATCCTTCAGGAAGGAAGATGTGAGCTACCTCACTAGGCAACAATCCATGATCACCTCAGGTACTGGCTGAAGGCCTAGAAAACAAGGAAATTGTAGGGCACAGGGGAAGGTCATACACATCAGCTACAGCCTTGAGACCAGATACAGTACAAAGGCATGACCTTCCCTCATATTTCTTTTATTCTCTATATATACACTAATTTTTCTTTTATTTCCTCCATTTCTCCCTTCACCATGGTCTATAGGTTGTATTGGTTCAAACGTTTCAAAGTATTGAGAACGGTTCAAGAGACAGCCAGGAGGAGGGATAGACACTCCCCAGAAAGCCTGGACTCAGAGATGGATGCATTTGCTGAGAGATTTGTGACATCTCCTTGATTGGGTGGTGGGATTGTGAATGAGTTTTCAACATACAAATGAATTGCTGTAGCTAAATGAGGACTTTATTTTGAAAGGTGATTATGGGAAGAAGAGTATGTGAGGATGCAGGGTTTCCAAGCAGATGAAGAGTATGGGACTTTATCAATTTTGACTTTCTAATATCCCATACTCTTCCCATTTAATGCAATCCCAGGAGAATCCCAGAAGAAGGGGCAGTTAGTGATTACTTGCAGTAGACGTGATGGTAGAGCCAAAAGTCCAGTGGTGTGGTGACGGGGCTCTAGGGTCAGCATTGCCAGCTGTGATCTTGGGTCCCAGGACCAGAGGTCAGGTCATATTCTCAGCTATCCAGACTCTCTTGACCCCTGACTCTTTTCTGAATTGGAATTCTGATTTTCCCTGTCATTCGTAAATTAGCAGGTCTCTTTCCTTTGAATCCTCCATCTGCTTTAGTAAGCTAGATTGATTTCTATTGTTTACGACCAATCACCCTGCCTGGAACAAGTAGTTTGTGCAATGGGAAGGTTCGGGACATAGCCCTGGAATGGGTGGGAAATGTGCTCTGAAGATGCATCTCATTGGAGAAAAGTGGTCAAGGAAGAGCCAGAGCTTTGGATGTGCCATGCGTGGAAAACTGATGTCACGCATGATGGTGGTAGAACTTTCAGAAAAGGAATGTGGTAAACCAGATGTCAAACTCTTCAGAAAATGAGGGGACGTGACCATATGGCCACTTGGAAGAGAATGAGGAGGTTGGCATAGAATGATTTAGCCAAATAGATCAAGTCTCAGAGGAGCAGAGATTTTTTGGCACAAGGTAAGTGTGGAGGAGGCACTGGGGAGCAAGGAAAATTCAGACCCACATCCTGTGTGTGTGGGAGATGCAGGGGTGGCTGTGTCCTCATGGAAAAGCCAGGTTTCAGTCAAGGCAATAAGCTCAAAAGAGTGCTTACAGAGGACGAAAAGTGTAGGAGAGTTTGTCTCCTGGGGGAAGATGTTCCACAGAGCATGGTGAAACTTCCTGAGGAGAGCGCTGGGACGCCCCATCAGCGGGAGGCAGCTCATACACGCTGGAGAGGGTAGAGAGAGGACAGAGGACACCCGGCCTAGGGCTGAGGGGAGGCACAGTATGTTTAGCTAGGACAAAATTGTCCAAAAAATTAGTCCTCCTTCACATGCACCTAAGTAAGGTCACTTATGTGGCTGCCTAAGTAGACTGATGAGACAAGCACAGGCTTTGGGCATGAGAACCTGGGTTCTAGTCCCCTGACTGCCACTAAGTCAGTTTAAATACCTTATTTTGGTATCTTCATTTGTATAATGGGAATCATAAGGCCCGTACTACTTGATTGTTGCGAGGATCAGAAAGATAAGGTATAAAAGTGCTTTTTAAGAATAATTTCAAACTTACAGAAAGAAAAGCTGCTGGAAAAAAAATAATACAGTGAGCACATGTACACCTTTTCTGAGTTTCACCTTTGTTAATGTTTCCCCTATTTGCTTCATCATGTATCACTTGCACTCTGTCCCTTTATATAGACATAGATTAAATATATGAAAATATACATACTTATAAAATATTATATACATATATGTATATTGTTTCTATATATAAATGTGTACCTATATGTATACATGTATGTATGTATATACATATGTGTATATTTGTATATATAAAGCATTTGAACCAGTTACATATATCATGGCCCTTAACACCTATATACCTCCATCTGTATCTCTTAAGAATAAGGACATCCTCTTTCATCAGTACAGTACAATTATTGACTTCATAAATTTAACAAGATACAACAGTTTTATCTTAACTACTATTTGTATTCCAATTTTGTCAATGGGCCCAATTCCAATCTTCACAGCATTTCCCAGCCTATGGGATACAGCCTAGGGTCAGGCTTTGCATTCAATTGCATGTCTCTAGCCTCCTTTAATCTGGAACATTTGTACAACCTTTCTTGGTCTTACAAAAGTACCATTCAAAAAAATCACACCAGAGGAACACAAGTGTAAGGCATACAAATTAGAAAATACAGATGCACCAAAGAAAAAAACACCCGTAAACCCAGACCTTGAACCAGTTAAGTTGACCTTCTCTCCTTGGTGAGCAACTGAAGAGAAATACCACCTGTCTTTTGTCTCTCCTACTCTGTGCTTCTTTGCTCTTAAAGACAACCTCATACTACTCCTTTCCACAGTGTGTGTGTGTGTGTGTGTGTGTGTGTGTGTGTGCGTGCGTGTGAATGTGCTTCTTAAACCACAGAATCCTATACTAGTCTAAGTGCTCTTAGCTAACCAATAGAGTTTGAAAATGGGGATGTGTTAAATGCCTTTTCCTGCTGCTTCTTCGCTCATCTCTCTGGCTGTCTCTCTTTGCTCATTTCTCTTCTGTCTTATCTAGGATTCTCTTCTCTGTGTCCCTAGAGCACTGTAACTGTGCCTTATTGACCCCCACTGCCATCATCTGTTCACAGGTCTGAAGATGTCACCAGACTCATTCTAGCCTTAGTACTTAGCAAGTCCGTGGCCCATAGTAGTCAGTTAACAAAGAGGCACTGAAGAAATACATGAGCAAATGAATTCGAATCTCTTTAATTATGTTTCTGTGGCATGCACTGTTTTACTATTCAATCTTGCTATGCAGGTGAACTACAGAGTCTTAACATTTGTATAACTAGAAAGAACATTGGTTTATTGAAGACAACACACCTGTTCCATTATCTACAAATGATTAAATCCACTTAGGATTATGGTCAACACGATGGTACCTAAGCAAAAACAGTAATTAATGAAATAAAATCGTGTGTAGGGGTAAAATTTGATCTCAGATAGATGAAAAAAACTGGTGTGAAATTGGAACACCAGATGGTTTAATACATTATATTAATTTTCTATTCACATATTCAATTATAGTTTAAATAAAAACTAATATGGGTAATTTATCTCCTGGCGTTTGTATGTACCATCTGATTATAAATTCCCATAATGTCCAATTTACCCACCAATCTCACACTGCACAATTACTGAGCAAGCAGGGCATGGTCTGCTGGGCATTCCAGAGGGTTCTGGCTCCTCTGGGCACCTGGGGGGAGGTGTCATAAGGCAGGAGGTCAGTACTGACTTCTCTTTCTCAAGAGCGTGGGTGCCAGATAAAACACAGGATGGCTACTTAAATTCGAATTTCAGATAAACAAAGGACAATTTTGTTAGTACAAACATATCCCAAATATTGCACGAGACACATAACTAAAAAAATTCACACAGGTTACCACATGCTTTCCTGTGCATCCCTTTCCTCTGTGCAACAAATCCATGAACAAGGACCTCAGGTTCAGTGTCCTAAGAGAAGCCTGCAACCAGGCAAAACTCTGCCATAACCAGCAGCATCTGAGGACAGGTCCATGTCCAGCAGCCATGGCCAAGGCCTCCCAGAGTTGCCAACAGGGACTGGGGTGAAGTGAGACCAGGTCCTCTGACTTTGCCTGATGCCAAAAGCTGATCAGAGCAGGCTTTCCTTTGGCCCAGGCCTAGAGACAGGTCAAGGTCAGGCTGCGGTAAAGCCCTGTCACTATCTCCTTGAGGAGCTATGTGAAATAAATCTTTGTGCCTGCTTTGTGGTGTCAGAAATTACTTTACAAGAGAGGAGAGGAGTGCAAATCTTCAAAATCTTAAAACACATATAGCTTTAAAATAATTGTCAGTAAATTTAGGGGCTTCCCTGGTGGCGCAGTGGTTGAGAGTCCGCCTGCCGATGCAGGGGACGCAGGTTCGTGCCCCGGTCCGGGAGGATCCCGCGTGCCGCGGAGCGGCTGGACCCGTGAGCCGTGGCCGCTGAGCCTGCACGTCCAGAGCCTGTTCTCCGCAACGGGAGAGGCCACAGCTGTGAGAGGCCCGCGTACCGCAAAAAAAATAAAATAAAATAAAATAAAATAAAATAAAATAATTGTCAGTAAATTTAGTTAGTAAATTTGCATCCGTTGTCTCAATAATGAACAAATTATTTTTCTCTACTCGATCATCTTTCCATCTCTCCTTATTTACTCCACATTTAAATCTTCCTTTGGATCTCACATACTATTTCCCTTTTGTAGCCTGTCTGAACCCTCACAGCCTGAAGGGATTTCCCCCTTTTCTGCATCCCACAACACCTAATGTTTAACCTTCTTATAATGCACCACTTCTATCTTGTATGAGGATTTGTGTACATGCCTTATGTCTCCTTTAGTATAGAAATTCCTTGGGGTAAAGACTTACATCTTGAGTTTCCAGAGTACCGCATTTGCTGCCTTAAATATAATGGATGGTCAATTATTGCTGAAAAAGAAAAAGAATAAACTGCACTTTAAAATTAATAAAACACATTTCCCAGTGAAAGAGCTCCTTGGAGAAATGACTGATTCCAGGGCTGGGCATAGATAATGCAAAACGAGGTACTTGTTAAAAAAGCACAGAAGCTAACTTGAAAGGGCTTTCACTAATCAAATAATTTGAGCAACAAAATACATAAGTATACTAACCCATAGAATAAAAAAGAACCCTTGAGTCCTCACTAAGATAAACATGTAAATGGAAAAATAAATTAATGTTTCAGAAGGAAAGCTCTCCCTTACAGAAAACTTCCGGCTAAATGTAGAAGAAATGATTGAATTAGAATATTGCCATTTGGCAACTACTTTAAAAATAAGTGCTCTAGTTAAAAGTCATCAAGGATGCTAAAACAAGTGGGCAAAATTGTGATGAGTAATGGCATGTGTTCATGGTCTTAATGTATCTCCTCTCAAGATATCAGTTCATTACAAACAGGAAAAGTAACTTTTGGGTAGAGAAACATGGCAGGTGTAACCTTAACCTAGGTTTGAGAGAAATCATTACCAAGTGCCTCCTGATATGATGCACTGAGCAGGACACACCACTTCTGTGTATTCCTGACAAAAATGCATAGCATGAATCTAACCACAAGGAAACATCAGAGGAGACCAAGTTGAGGGACATTCTGCAAAATGCTGATACACACTCTTAAAAAATATACTCTTCATGAATGACATAGAAGACTAGGATTGGAAATGAATGTGGAGACACGGCATGTAAATGCAGTGTGTGATTCTGAATTGAATCCCGGGCCAGAAGAGTGTTTCTTTTTCCATAGAAGACATTAGTGGGGCAATGGATGAAATTTTAATATCTGTAGTTGGATAATATGAGTGTATCAAAGTTAACTTCCTAATTTTGATAATTGTACTGTGGTTATGTTACAGAATATCCTCATTTTAAGTATGACACTGAAACTTAAAGGTAAAGGAGAATAATGCTTTCTACTCATCCTCAAACAGTTCACATTTTAAAAAAAAGATATGTAGATAGAGAATAAAGCAAAAGTGTTAAAATGTTAACACTTGAGAAACCATAGTAGGCTATATAGGAATTCTAAGTACTATTTTTGCCAATTTTTTCTAAGTCAGATTATTTCAAAATGGGAAAATAACTTTTGACATATAGAAGTATATATTTATTGTTTCTAAATTAACCAATCTTTAAAAATTATGTAAAAATTACATTGCATAAGTTTTAAATTTCCTCAAATTTCTATTTTTTGGCCCCAATCTGGCCAAAAAATTTCTCTCAATTTCTTATGATTTCTGAATTTGGGTGAATTTTACTAGTATTAAAATGTTTTTGGTAACTCTTCTAGAGCATTGATTTCCTCTAATGGGTGAACAAAATTGAAAGTCAAATAAAAATGTCCGTAGAGTTCAAGGTGAGCCCCACTGTGACCTCGTGCAACTTATCTGTTCTTGTTGTGAACGGATTTCATTGCCCAGAACACTGCAGTTCTAGTCTCCCCAACACGCTTGCACACAGCCTTTAAAGTCATTATCTTCTTGTCTTGTGGTTGCTGTACTGACCTCCACCCCAGTCCACTCCTGCCACCCTCCTGCCTTGAGGACTGGGATCTCAGTTTTCCATGTGGTCTCCACAGAGCCTAGCACAGTGTCTAAATATGTGGAATGCTAAAGAAAATAGTATTTATTATGATCTCACATTTCTAGGCCTATATTAATAAAAATGTTTATTTTATTTAAAACATTTTCTACATGTTGTGTTTAGTCACAGAGCTGTTCCTTGAGCGAAGGACATTGGTATCTACTGAACTCCCGTCATGCAAGAAACAGACCATACACCATCTCATTCAGTCCTTAATATGATCATATGACACAAATATAGTTATGCCCATTTGGCGGGTGAGAAAACTGAGGTTCAGAGACTTTAAGTTGCTGAAGCTCACATAATAAGTGACAGAGCAAGAATTTGAACTCAGACCTGTCTAATGTCAATGTCCATATACCTTCCTTCTATTATCCTCAGTAATTCTCTATTTCAATCAATTCTTTTTTGTTGTTGTTGTTGTTGTTGCGGTACGCGGGCCTCTCACTGTTGTGGCCTTTCCCGTCGCGGAACACAGGCTCCAGACGCGCAGGCTCAGCGGCCATGGCTCACGGTCCCAGCCGCTCCGCGGCATGTGGGATCCTCCCGGACTGGGGCACGAGCCCGCGTCCCCTGCATCGGCAGGCGGACTCTCAACCACTGCGCCACCAGGGAAGCCCTCAATCAATTCTTTTATTTCACAATTTAAACAAACAGCCCATAGAATATACAGCTGATTCTTACAGATGCTTCTTTCTAGTTCTCTGTAGATTTGGGGATGGGAGGCGAAATAGAAAATAAAAGCATAAATATGAAAAACTAAATTGAAAATGAAGTTCACAGTCACATAGAACTAAGGGGGAAAGCAATAGCTTATTGATATGCTCTCTAGGATGTCTGCACTGGAAAATAATTTATAGGGGGCATGTACTTTCCCACATTTTATCTTTGAGAAGAAGTAGAGGAAGATGCCAAGAAAGACTGAGGGGCATCTATTCCCAGATTCATATTTGATATCATTCATTAGAACTGCTGGTTTGTCTAGAAATAATGACAGCTTGAGCTGCTGCATTCCCTCAACACCTGCTACCCCTTTTTACTATCTAGCAAAAAATAGAAGCTGTGATACTGGGAACTGCAAGATTCATAAATGCTAGCTTGAATGGCAAGGCTCCGGCTCACTCAGACCCAAGCCCAGAGCCTCTTACTTCCTTCTGACATGACCACATGCCAAGCAAGGTAAATGCTCTCACGTCCTCTGTCCACCAGGAAGGAGAGAAGGTACACATACAAAGGAAGTGTGGGAAAATAATAATCAAATAGCTAAGAGGTCAGAGATGCTGAGAACTCTGAGAAGTTGAACTTGATAGAAAAGAACTTGATACAAGATCTGGTAGGATGTAGAACTGAAGGCAAGAAAAATGTTCCCTGAAACCTTTTGTCAACATACTCCATGATGTAGCCTGGATCATTGACAGACAACTTTGGGGAGCAGTTTGGAATTCTGTAAGTGACCCCATTCTCTTGGGGTAGATGCTTTGGGACTAAATAGGAGCTGTCTGGTTTGACATCTAGAGAGAGGAAAAGACCCTCCACCAGTCAAATAACAGCTAGCAGTCCCAATTGTTCCCACATGGAGCAGAGGAATCACCCAGCTGAGCCCTGCACAAATTCATGACACACAAAACTGGGAGCTATAATAAAATGATTGTTGTTTTAAGCCACTAAATTTGGGGGTAGTTCATTATGCATCAATTGATAACTGGACCGCTTGGGCATCAGTATATACCCATCTGTAAAATAAAAGGAGGGGACTCCACTGGACTCCATGACCTTCAAGATTCTTGAAAGTCCTCAGAGGAATCCCTTGATAGGTACATTTAGCCTGTTCTATCTGAGTGGTAAATAAATGTGTGCCAATGTAATATTGTGCTATTCCTTTTAGCATTCAGATTGCAGCAAGAAATAAATTTTTGAAAAATGGCTTTAGCCCTGAGAATTCACTCTGAAATTGGAATGTTTGACCAGATGGGAGCCTCAGAGCGCACTGTAAACAGGGGTCTACTTGGGCAATGCACAGGCAACCTGGCCTATTCTGTTTTCCTTTCATTCAGAATTCTACTAGTGACAACAGTAAAACTAGGAGGCCAAAAGAGCCCCGTTGCTCATTAAGAAACTGTCATGAGACAAAGAAGAGCCGTTTCAGAAATGATGGAACGATAAAAAGTACAAACTAGACAATTCCATAAATAGGATAAGAGTATATTTCTCCTACATACCAATTTTCCTTAACAACTTCTATAAGGGTTGTCATTTACAAATTTATCTCAGCCATCTTTGAAACTATTTATATTTTCACCATCTTGGGATAACAAGCTCCATATCATCTTTATGTTTATTTGGCCTAAATTTACGTCCTGTAAGCTAGTTTTAGTAAACTTAACACCTCCTTCTCTCTGTGTGACCAGGTTTAGCAAATTAAAAAATCTAAGCTGTGAAACAAAATACACTGAAAATTAGCCATGTTGAATTCTTTGTAAAATAAACCTAGATGTAAATATAGAAATGCATAACAATGGAATATATGGAGAGTTCTCATCAAACAGATTCCTACAAAAATCTGTCAGAAAAAGTATGACACAAAGATGAGAGAAAGAAGCTTTTTAAAAATAACCTAAGGAGTAGCCTGGTTAGGACTTCAGTGTGTAGAGTGGAAAGGCCTTACAGACAAGTAGATCTGTGAGTGAATCTACCACTTACTATCTACAAGTCTTTGACAAGTTCCTTGATGACTGTAAGGCCACATAATTGCACATGAAGAAGAAAGACACCCTAGTGGTTAAGACTGTGGCCAAGGGAGCCAGACTGCTTGGGCTACATCCAGCTCTACCACGTATGGCTGTGCGACTCTGGGAAACCTACTTAACCTCTCTGTGCCTCATTTTTAAAACCTGTAAAGTATGAAAGTAAATAATACCTGCTGCATTGTGTTTTCATCAGGTTTCATGAGGTTTAAATAGGTAAAGCTCTTAGAACATGTCTGGGACTTGGTAAATACCATGAAAGTATTAGCCGTTATGATTGCAATAAGGTGCTAAATAAATATTCACTCTTTTCCTTTCCTTCTGCAAATTTTATAATAAAAATGAGGCTCTGCTGTTTTCTGCTTCCATGGAGGCAGATAATTGTACAATGTAAATGAAAATTGCTATCATACATATAAGCCAACTTAATTGTCAATAAATAACAATACTAATAAATGACATTAAAGTAGGGAAGACTTTGGACAAAAGGAAGAGTTTCCAGACTGCTAAGCTCACTAATACAAGTGATGGGGGAGCTCTGATGCAGCCTTTCCTGTAACTTTCCTATAAGTCTTTTAGAAGAAAAAGATTAATTTTGTGTCCTGGTCACTATTAAAAAGTTCACCTGACAAGAGTATAGTAGTCACTTCATATGTATTTGGAGAAAGAATGACACTGAATGACAGCTGGAAAAAGTGTTTCATGTTTCCAATTCACAAATTCTTCAAAGGTCCTGAAAATGTAAAGCACGCGGCATTTGATTTATTTAGCTGTAAAGCTTCATTTTCCTTTATGGTCTCCCTGGTTTCACTCTGTTTTTGACCCATTGCTGGAGGGCTGACAGCCATGTACCCGGCAGCCTGAGGCAGTCACCCCTGAAACATTGGGAACATCCAAGCATTCTTGCCCAGGGTCAGTGTCCAGGGGTTCAGGTCCAGGGACTAGTTACTAAGACCTTGGGCCACAGAGCAAGCAGATTCACTCACAGCCCATGTCTCCTTAGCCCGCCCTGGTGTCAACCTTGGTACTGAACACAAGATTCCTGTGCCTGCCCCACAGTGAGGCCAAACAAACTGAAACGTCAGTTTGGAGCAGAGAAACATACATTGCAGTGTCAAGCAAGGAGAACAGGTCGCTTGTACTAAAAAAAAAAAACCCTGAACTCCCTGAAGAGTTTCAGCAAAGCATTTTTAAAGACAAGGTGAGGGAGGGGTGTCCCAGGGTAAATGATCAGCACAATTCTCTGATTGGTTGATGGTGATCAATCCTTAGGTGCCAGAAGGTCTGGGGGCTACATGCTCATGATCATTAAGTAGTTACTTTCTTTCATTTTGTGATGGTTGTAGCATCTGAAAAACTCAGGAAATATTCATCAGATACTGTTATCTAGGTACTTCAGAGAGGAGCTAAAGCACAGGATATGGGGGACGGGTCTGTCCTGGGAAGGCCCATAGGGTCCTGTTTGATTACAACCTGATGAAGATTCCTCAGCTTCCTGTATCTGTGCTAGAGGGCATTCACTGGCTGCCAAGTGTGGGAACATCACCTAACAAAGGATGGGGCAGTGGTGGAAAAACACCGTACTAGTAATGCCCCTGTATTATGGATGGAATGTCTGTGTCCCCCTCCTCCCCCCTCACTCCAGATTCCTATGTTGAGGCTCTAAACCCCCAGTGTGGCTGTATTTGGAGATCTAATAGGATTTGTGTCTTTATAAGAAGACACCAGCAAGCTTGAACTCTCTCTTTCTGTGAATACACTGAGGAAAGGTCATGTGAGGACACAGTGAGAAGGCAACCATCTGCAAATCAGGATGAGAGCTCTCAGCAGAAATTGAATTTACCAGTGTCACCGAGTCTAAGCTCGTACACACAACAGGCCAATAATCAAGAGGTGAGTTGTTGAGGCAAGGAATAATGACTTTATTTGGAAAGCCAGTAAACTGAGAAGATGGTGGGCTCATGCCCCCAAAGAACCATCTTTCCTGAGTTAGAATTCAGGCTCCTTTTATACTAAAAGGGGAGGGAGGAAAGTCAAACACTTCCAGGTTCCCATCTGCCTCCAGAGGGGATGTGTTAATTTCTTCCTCCCTGCAGCCCTCCACAGGTGGGCCTGGTCAGGATGTTTCCTGTGAGCTAAACAAAGGTATTTTAGCTTAATGCTCACTACCTGGGAGGTGGAGTTCCCAGAGATGGGCTAGTATGTATTGGGTTGGCCAAAAAGTTCATTCAGGTTTTTCCGTAAGATGTTACAGAAAAACCTGAATGAATTCTTGGCCAATCCAATATAATTTAAGCTTACAGGCAACATCCCTTTAGTGATTAACTTGTAATAGAACATGAAATGTTCTTCCCTATTACACCAGGACCTTAATCTTGGACTTCTAGCCTTCAGAAGTGTGAGAAAGTAAACTTCTGGTGTTCAAGCCACTCAGTCCGTGGTATCTTGTTACAGCAGCCTTAGCCAACTAATACATCCTGTATTCTACATCTCTGAGAGGGTCCCCAGCAGAACTGAGCCTCGGTCACCCACTGCTGAGATAATCTAATCACGAACATACCTCCACTCACTTGAGGTCACCTCCTAAATAAACACCCTATACTCAAGTCCACTCCTCAGGCTTTGCTTCTGGAGGAATGTAAATTAGGAAATAAATAATCAGGCTCAGTGTGTATCAGTGGAAGTCTTCAGTGTGATAGGGTATCACTAAAGGCATCATATATAAGGGCCAGTGTGTTTGTGGAAAGAAGGGAGAGATCCTTGATAGGGCTCCTGGGCTGAATGTCTACAGGTGCACCTCAGATTTTCTTTACCATAAATGAAGATAAACCTCCTTCTTTCCATCCTCTGCCCTCCTTTGGGTAAGAAAGAATTACATAGAACTACCTTCCTCCTGGGTAAAAACACTCTGTCCATGTGCAGGGTACAGAGTAATTGTCATAATTCACTGTGTACCTGGGAAATGTTCTTGAGAGTCTTTCAGACTCAGGACTTCTAGGATTCTCTCAAGATTGCCCTGCATTTAGATATTACATCATTACCCCCTGAAGGGAAGAACAAGTGGGCTTACTGGTGTCTGATTTCTGAAAGTGACACATCCAATATGAAGTGATAGGTGGAGTCTGGCATGGGAGGACATGTCAGTGAGCACCTATGGAAGGTGTACTCGCCTGCCTCGAATTGGGCAGGTTATCCTGTCACCTACTGTTGTGGATCTGGATTTACTGTGTTGAGCACTCAGGCACAACTTTGTAATAAAGTCAGTGTGGTTTACATTATTTAGCATGTGTAATGTGCTAGCTGTTTGGTGGAGAAATGAGAAATTCTGTAACAAGTACATTCCCCAAGAAAATGGGCAATTTTGGTCTCCATCACGAGAGGATCCTGGGCCAAGTTCCCTGCCAAGCATATTTTTCCAGAGCATTAATCTTCTATAAATCATTCAAGTTGATCTCTAGAACTACTTTTGTCCCCATAATTTTCATTTACATAACTCATCAGTTAAAAATACAGGAGGAGAAATAAATTTGTTACTGCAGGACACATTCTCTTGTCTCTCCATCCATAAAATTATATCCTATAAACTTTAAGCTTAACTGGGCTCTGAATGAATTTACTAGTCCCCTAGATCTACTGCAAGAAAGAGCTCTAATTTTCTGAAGTCCCTTTTCTATACATTCTTTGTTATCTGATAGACCTAGGTTTGCATGCTCATGTCATGAACATAACTTTGGAAAGTTACTTAAACTCTCTAAACATTAATTTTCTCATCTATAGATTGGCAATAGTAATAATAATTCTTATCACAAGGAATTATTACAAGAATTAATAAGAAAATATATGTAAAGTGTCTGGGAAAGCCCATACCATAATTGGCACTTTTAGTACATATATGACATTCTTTGTTCAACATACAAACCCCATTTCTGTATTTAAGTAATTCTCTACCTTTTGTATCTTGGTGAGAAATAGAAACTGAAGATTCCAAGTACCAGTTTTTTCAGGATTCCTTGCAGCTAGACCAAGGCACCTGACCTAAGCTTAGCCAAGCAGATGCACATACTCTAGTCCTGATGAATCAGATACATCCACCCAAATTTTGACCTGGGTGATTTACCACAAAGCAGGATGCGGGAAAGTCCCTCCATGGGGTTTAAGTGTTAACAGAACACCCGGCTTGCTGGGGCACCAGGGGCAGCAACATCAGCAGCAATATCTTGTGTCCAGTGTTCATTGGAATGATTCTAAAGCATTATTTGGGCTGTGGTTCTCGCAATGCTTCAAAATGTCAGCTCAAGCCTGGCAGGCCCAGCCAGGTACCATGCCCTTTGATCAGCCCATAAAAATGATTCTTACTATAAGTTAGGGTTTGAGGCACCTGGTCAGAGCCCACTGCACAACCCAACTTAACTAAGACCGTTTTTATTTGCTTCTTGTGTTTCTAGCTTTGATATCTTGACTCCGTGAGCTCAATTTCATTTTTATTTTCAGGATGATGCAGTGGACTTATTAAAACACACATACTTTTTGTTGTATTATGGTTCATACAGATATTGTCAAATCTCCTCCACTTAAACTATGAACTATTTCATGTATACAGGGTGTACAGAGTGATACAATGAATATCCAAATACCTCAACTTTCTTTTTGCCTTCATGTGAGCTTGAGTTTAACCAGATACCTTATTAGAGACTTCAGATTAGCCTTCTCTGTTACTTCCAGTAGGGATTTTATACTGTAGATTAGAAGATCCACTGGAACCTTTCTTACCCTCCCTTGGGAGGGACATATGTATGAAAAGTTCAGAATACAGATTTAAACCTCAAAGTGAACTTGGAGATCCATGAATAAACTGTGCTATCCCCATATTTTGTGTATAGTTACCTAACCACTGGATGTATGAATTCCTCCTGGTTTGAGTAACTTTTCTTTGTTTTTTTGTTTGTTTGTTTTGTTTTGTTTTTGCGGTACGCAGGCCTCTCACTGTTGTGACCTCTCCCGTTGCAGAGTCCAGGCTCTGGACGCACAGGCTCGGTGGCCATGGTTCACGGGACTAGCTGCTCTGCAGCATGTGGGATCTTCCTGGACCGGGGCACGAACCCGTGTCCCCTGCATCGGCAGGTGGACTCTCAACCACTGCGCCACCAGGGAAGCCCTTGAGTAACTATTTTTTTTTAAGTCAAGATAATTTATACAAGGAGAAACATAACATTTCATAGGTATACATTTTGATTAATTTTAACTTACTAGGTACTTCCTTGTAACTAGCACCTAGGTCTAAAAACAACATTGCCAGCATCCCAGAAGTCTTATGTCATATATTTTTCCAGTTGATACTCTCCTGATTAAAAGCAATCAGTAGGCTAACTTCTCATACCATTTTTATGAAGTTCAACAAAGGCAAACTAATATATGTTATCATAAAATAAACTATGTCATGACTGGCTTCTTTGGCTCTAAATTATCTTTGTATAATTTGCTTATAATGTGTATGTAGTTATGAATCATTATTCCTCATTGCTGTATAGTATTTCATTGTATGATTATAGCTCTATTTATTCTACTCCTGATGGGCATTGGACAGTTTTCAGTTTGCATAGTGTGTTAGTTTTCTAGGGCTGCCATAACAAAATATAGGCTAGGTAGTTTAAACAACCAAAATTTGTTTTCTCACAGTTTTGGGGGCTAGAAATCTAATATCAAGGTTCTGACAGGTTTGGTTTCTCCTGAAGCCTCTCTCCTTGGGTTGCAGATGGCCATCTTCTAGTTGTGACCTCACATGGCCTTTTCTCTGTGCACACTCCCCTACGTCTCTTCTTTTTCTTATAAGGACACCAGTCATATCACATTATGGCACTACTCTTATGACCCCCATTTAACCTTAATTATCTCTGTAAAGGTCCCATTTCCAAAAACATTCACATTGTGGGTTGAGTAACTACTGATGCATCAAAATGTGACTCCAAAATGTACTGACATAAACCAACCATTTTACTATGATCAGGGAGAAGTGGGGACAGCTTACATATGTTCTATGATATCTGGAGTCTTAGTTAGGAAGATTTAATGGCAGGTGGTGACTCAAATGCTGGGTGCTGGAATAATTTTAAGGTGTACTTGCTCACATGTCTGGTATTTGATGCTACCTGGAGCTGCTGACCAGACCTCTTAGGTGTGGCCTCTCCATGTGGCTTGGGCTCCCTCATAGCATGGCTGCTCTTGGGAAGTCAAACTTCCTCCATGATGGCTCAGGGTTCCAGTCTAGTGATTAACAAATAAGGTGGAAGCTGAATCCCCTCCTATTCTGATCTTCCCTCAGAAGTCATTTCTGCCACATTTTATTAGTTATTAGTTACTCCCAAGCTGCGTAGATTCAAGAGAATTCACAGCATTTTTTTAAAGCAATCCTAAATGACCTCTCTGCAGCTCCTTTTTTTTTTAAACACTTATGGCATGCCTACACAAGCCACTAAGGACCACTTACATTTTGCCTTAGGACAGGTACACTTTAGACTCTCTTCCCTAACATTGACCTTTGAACTTTCCCCACCCCTAACTTCACCTTATTTGTTCACATTGGCTGGTTCGTGTAAATTATTGACCTGAATCTAAACTCTCTCCCTGGTTCTGACCTGACATGACCATGAAGTTCTACTCCTGAAAGCCACCTTTCTGATTCAGGTGTTAAAGCCTCAGGTAAGAGATCTGTCCTCATTTGTTTCTCCTAATCCCAGAATACCTCTAGCCCCAATGGGACAAGGCATGAGGACTAGACATAGGGCAGTGGAAATGAAAGAAAAAAAGATTCAAACCTTCAGGAAACTTCTGAAAGCATTATTCACATGGATTTAAGATATTTTACCAAATTTTTCCATTTTAGTAACAGATATTAAGTATAAAATTGATGAAAACCACAGATGAGAGAGAACTCCAGAGTTACATGAGGCAACCAACTACATCAAATTTGCAAACTGAAAGACAAATTATTTCTTCGAGTGATTATTTTCTGAGTTCACTTGCAACCAACATCTGTAGTGCACCCAACTGGTTCTAAATAACAGGATTTGGGATTTTACTGGAGTCAAGATGTCACATTTATCATTTATCATATACATTGTTTATTTTTCAGAGGAATAAATCTGCCTAGAATCAAATGTTTACGTTTATTCTTCAGATATTCCTGGCTTAACTATCATCAATGTCTACACCGTAGCATGGATTAAAGACTTTAAAAATCTTGTGCGTTTATATGCAGAATATTCTTTCTTTTCAGGGGACTAGCATTAACAAGGGTACTGTTCTTGAGATCAGGAGTGAGAATCTACCCAGATCCTACAGGGAAAATCCGCTTTATAATTTTCTAAAGCCATAAGTCAGCATATGCTATAATACGCATAACCTGGATTCTTGAAATAAGACACAGCTGAATTCAAACAATATCTACATGAAACTGAATAACTTGATGACATTGTTTTAATGCTCTAACTGGTCAAAGGCAGCCAGCAGCTTTATCAGGCTTTTGAGGGAAATTCTTAAACAATGGCATGTCCACATTTATGGATTGACAGCTGAGCAAATTTCCTGCTGTGCTTTAGAAAGAGGTGCCAGCCAATGAGGTGCTGTCACAATGACTGAAAACCACCTGCTGATGATTTCTACTCCACTGTATGAAAGTCAGCCTTCTTGTGGATGATCACTGCTGGTAGAGAAAAAACTGCCTCTACACTTGCTGATTGTGGTTAGCTGGTTGAGGAGGCTTCACATCCTGGATCTTAGAAAATTTGTAAGGGTACAAAGATGCAAAGTGATAGGAAGAGGCCAGGGCAACCTGTGACAAAGAAGAACACAACCACTTATTCCACAGTGAGTCAGGGAGGGGACACTAGGTTGGAACACTCATTATTCTTAAAATGCCCTTTGAAAAAAACATGTTTCAGTCAAAAGAACAATGCTCTGACATTTAAAGTACCAAATATTAATTTTCTAGAAGCCATAGTTCTTTTCTTTTGCTTGCATTAAAGAAAAAAAATTGTATGTAACTATAACATTTGGGAATACTCTTACAAAAGAAAAAAATCCATAATTATTTTCATTTTTTAGTATGTCTTAATTTTGATCATGTGAATAAATATTGATATAAAAAGTTACAATCAGAATGGATATAATAATTTATAATTCTTAGTTTAATAAGGTAGTTCAGATATTTACTTGGATTTTTTTCATAATTATTTTTATTAATAAATGTGTAATAGCTCATGTATTTGAGATATATAATATATAACTTATAAAATTTATGAACATTTCTAATTGTGGATACTAAAAACTAATATACAGTAATTGTCCCCAGTTTTTAACTGTCATGGATAAGAGTTAATACATTTTCTTTCTTCTGCAGAATTATTTCTCAAGATAAAATTCTGGGACAGGAATTACTGTGGCAAAAAGCATAAACCCTGTCTGCTGAGTTACTAAATACCTTCTTGCAGATTGTGCATACACAAGTTCCAGGGGTGCCATTCATAAAGCTCCCATCCTCCCCAAAGTTTTACATTGTGAATGGCACCCCCTGCAGGTGTGCAGCACTTAACCTGTGCAATATCATGTAGCAGTTCTGTAATACATCTTGAAATACTAGCCTACTCTTGCGTTACTTTCTCAAAGATTAGTCCAAAAGAATCTCAAGAAAAAAAAAAAAGAACAATCCCACTCTCTGTATAACTTGTTTAAAGAGTTAATTAGGAATATAAGAACAGAATATTTAGTAACAATAGAAGTAAAGTTGCTGCATTCCTCTGTAAAACTCATGAGTAGCTGACAATATGGTTCTTAAGATAAATTATTTGGAGAAAATTAATAATTTGTGAATCTGGTTAGAATTTTCAAGGTACAAAAGGATAAACATTTCAAGAAAAATTAAAGGAAGTAAATAAAGATAAAAGAACAAATTTTGACAAATATACAAAAACTTTGGTAATGCTTAATAAATATTTGGTAATGCTTAATAAATATTATGATGACTTTGAAAACCCTATTAAAATAAATAAAATTTTGGTAAACCTAACAATGAAAAAGTAGAGAAAAATAATAAATAAAACATTTAAAATGAGAAAGGGTAAACAACCAATACAAAAGAGATTAACTTCACATGAACACTACATTAATATATAATAAATCAAAATATATTAAATTTGAAAAAACAATGAATTCCACATCCTATTAAAAAACCATAAATATCAATATGCATGAATGAAATAAAAGGCTTGAACAGACATATGACCAAAAAACAAAATTGGCAAAAAATATTACAGGTTACCAATTTAGAAAAAATCAGAATCTCATTTTTAAATTGTTTCAGACATTCATGGATAAATTATGAGAACATAAAATCTTCCAAGACTGAATCATGAAGAAATAGAAAACCTGAGTACAGCAATTATTAGTAAGGAGATTGAAAGAGTAATAAAAAATCTCCCAACAAACAAAAGCCCAGTATCAGATGGTTTCTCTGGCAAATTCTACAAAACATTTAAGGAAGATTTGATATCTATTCTTCTCAAACTCTTCCAAAAATTGAAGAGGAGGAAAACCTTCCAAACATTTTACAAAATCAGCATTGCCCTTATACCAAAGCCAGACTACAATACCACAGAAAAGAAAATTACAGGACAATATCCTTGATGAATATAGATGCAAAAATCCTCAACAAAATATTAGCAAACCTAACCCAACAATACATTCAAAGGATCATATAACATGATCAAGTGGGATTTACTCCCAGAATGCAAGGATGGTTCAACATCCACAAATCAATCAACATGATACATCACATTAACAAAATGAAAGATAAAAATCATATGATTATCTCAATAAATGCAGAAAAGGCATTTGACAAAATTCAACATCCAGTTATGATAAAAATTCCTGACAAAGTGGGTGTAGAGAGAGGAACTTAATAAAGGTCATATATGACAAACCAGCATCATACTCAATGGTGAAAAGCTGAAAGTTTTTCCTCTTAGATCAGGAACAAGACAAGGATGACCACCCTCACCAATTTTACTCAACATGGTATTGGAAGTTCTAGTCACAACAGTTAGGCAAGAAAAAGAAATAAAAGGTATCCAAATTGGGAAGGAAGAGGTAAAACTGTCACTATATATGAAGAGCCCTGAAGACTCCACACACACACAAAAAACCTCTTAGAACTAATAAATGAATTCAGTAAAGTTGCAGGAGACAAAATCAATCTGTGGCATTTTTATACACTAGAAATATAATAAACTATCAGAAAGAGAAATTATGAAAACAGTCTGTTTACTATTGAATCGAAAAGAATAAAATATCTAGGAACAAATTTAACCAAGGAAGTGAAAGACAAGTACAGTGAAAAGTATGAGACTGATGAAATAAATTGAAGATGACTCACACAAAAATTCAAAGATATTCTATGTTCATGGATTGAAAGAATTAACATTGTTAAAATGTCCATACTACACAAAGTAATTTACAGATTCAATGCAATCCCTATCAAAATTCCAATTTGATATTTCACAGAACTAGAACAAATAATTCTAAAATTTGTTTGGAACCACAAAAGGGCCCAAATGGCCAAAACAATCTTGAACAAGAAGAACAAAACTGGAGGTATCATGCTCTCTGATTTCAAACTAAATTATAAAATTACAGCAGTCAAAACAGTATGGTCCTGACACATAAACAGTCATACAGATCAATGGAACAGAACTGAAAGCCCAGAAATAAACCCACACATATATGGACAATCTATTTTTGACAGAGAAGGAAAGAACATACAATGGAGAAAGGATAGTCTCTTCAATAAATGGTGCTGGGAAAAATGGCCAGCCACATGCAAAAGAATGAAACTTGACCACTATTTTATACCATACACAAAAATTAACTCAAAATGGATTAAAGGGTTTCCCTGGTGGAGCAGTGGTTGGGAGTCCACCTGCCGATGCAGGGGACACGGGTTTGTGCCCCAGTCCGGGAAGATCTCACGTGCCGCGGAGTGGCTGGGCCTGTGAGCCATGGTCACTGAGCCTGCGCGTATGGAGCCTGTGCTCCACAATGGGAGAGGCCACAACAGTGAGAGGCCCACGTATTGCAAAAAAAAAATGGATTAAAGACTTAAATATAAGACCTGAACTATAAAATTCCTAGAAGAAAACATAGAGGTAACTTTAGTGACATCTGCCTTAGTGATGTCTCTGTGGGTGTGACTGCAAAAGCAAGGTAAACAAAAACAAAAATAAACAAGTGGGACTACATCAAAGCAAAAAGCATCTTACAGTGAAGGAAATCACCATCAAAACTTAAAAGCAACCTTCTGAATGAGAAAAGATATTTGCAAATCATCTGTTTGATAAGGAGTTAATGTCCAAAATATAGAAAGAACTCACATAACTCAATAGCCCCCCTCCCCCCCAAAAAAAACCTTGGTTAAAAAATTGGCAGAGGATCTGAATGGACATTTTCCTAAAGAAGATGGTCATCAGACACATGAAAAGATGTTCAACATCACTAATTATTAGGGAAATGCAAATCAAAACCACAATGAGATATTATCTCACACCTGTTAGAATGGCTATTACAGAAAAGACAAAAAATAACAAATGTTGGAGAGGATGTGAAGAAAAAGAAATCCTCATACACCGTTGGTGGGACTGTAAACTGATCCATTCACTATGGAAAACATTATAAAGATTTTTCAAAAATTTAAGAATAGAACTACCATCTGAACCCATCTATTCCACTTCTGGGTATTTATCCAAAGAACATGAAAACACTAATTCAAAAAGATATAGGGGGCTTCCCTGGTGGTGCAGTGGTTGAGAGTCTGCCTGCCGATGCAGGGGACATGGGTTTGTGCCCCGGTCCGGGAATATCCCACATGCTGCAGAGCAGCTGGGCCCATGAGCCGTGGCCACTGAGCTTGCGCGTCCAGAGCCTGTGCCCCACAACGGGAGAGGCAACAACAGTGAGAGGCCCACGTACCCCCCCACCCGCAAAAAAAAAGATATAGGGCTTCTCTGGTGGCGCAGTGGTTCAGAGTCCACCTGCCAATGCAGGGGACATGGGTTTGTGCCCCGGTCTGGGAAGATCCCACATGCCGCGGAGTGGCTGGGCCTGTGAGCCATTGCCGCTGAGCCTGTGTGTCCGGAGCCTATGCTCCACAACAGGAGAGGCCACAACAGTGAGAGGCCCGCATACTGCAAAAAAAAAAAAAAAAAGATATATACACCCCATATGTTTGATGCATCATTATTTACAATAGCCAAGGTATGCAAACAACCTAGGCATCCAATGATGGATGAATGAATAGAAGTATACACACACACACACACACACACACACACACACACACACACAATGGAATGCTACTCAGCTATGTAAAAAATATGTCACCCTGCCATTTGTGACAAGATAGATGGACATTGAGTAAAATAAGTCAGATGGAGAAAGACAAATCCCATATGACTTCACTCATCTGTGGAATCTAAAAAACAGAGCAAATGAAGAAACAAAATAAAACAAAAACAAACACATAGGTAAAGAGGACAGATTAGTGGTTACCAGAGGGAAAGTGGGTTGGGGTTGTTTGAAGTGGGTCAACTTTGTGGAGAAAGATGGCAGCTAGACTTGTGGTGCAGATCACTTTGAAGTGTATACAGATGTCAAATTATAATGCTGTGCACTTAATACTCATATAAATAAAATATTTAAAAAATTTTTTTCAGACATTCAATGAATAAATAATTGCTTGTTATATAAACAAATTGATATCAAAAATGGGATCAGGTTTTAAAAGTGTTTTTATAAGGCAGATTTCACTGTGACCCCCAAACTTAGGGAGAATAACACATACATTTTAAATGTGTAATACCTGCAAACTGCCCATTTTATATTACTTGATTAAGACAGGAATCAAAATTGTATATATAGTATGATTTTAGTCATGTAAGAAAAACAAAATTACACATAACAACAAATGAAACTGGGAAGAAAAAATGCTAAAATATTGAGAGTGGTTCACTCTGGATGTGAATGAGTGATTTCTTTTCTTTTTACTCTTCAAAAGTTTCCTAATTCCCACTATGAGTTAATGGAGGATGGAGGGGGAAGCACTGTTATGTACTCCCAAATTGTTATGTTGAAGTTCTAACCCCCAGTACCTTCCTCAGAATGTCACTTTATTGGGAGATAGGGTCTTTAAAGGGATAATTAAGTTAAAATGAGGTCATTAGGGTGGGCTCTAATCCAATATGGTGTCTTTATAAGAAGAGGGGATTTGGACACTCACACATGGAGGAAAGACCATGTGAAGACACAGGGAAATGACAGCCATGTGCAAGCCAGGAGAGAGGTCTGGAACAGATTCTTCCCTCATGGTCCAAAGAAGAACCAACCCTGCTGATACATTGATAATAGACTTCTAGCCTCCAGAACTGTAAGAAAATAGATTTTTGTTGTTTAAGCCACCCAATCTGTGGTATTTTTTTAAGGTAGCCCGAGCAAACTCATACAGGGCCTTTCTCTCTCTTTCTTCCTTCCTTCCTTCCTTCCTTCCTTCCTTCCTCCCTTCCTTCCTTCCTTCCTTCCTTCCTTGTCAATAAAAATAATCTCATTGGAGAATATTGAGAAAAAATTTAAAGTCTCTATTACTTCTATAAGTGGGTTTTCATAACACTACTTGTCGTTAACTTGATTGATTGATTGAGGAGAGTGATCTGAATTCCTGGGAGCTGTATTGGTAATGTTAAAATCAGCATTTGGAAACAGCAACTCAGGCTGGGGGAAGCCACTGGGCTAGGTATAAGGCAATTCAGTTTAGGTGGCTTTGAACTTTGTTCACCAGGTAATAAATGTGGGAAGAATCGGGCGAGAGTGCCTTTGTGCCAATAATAGTAAGGGTAGGAATAAAAAAAGAAAAAGTTGTCACCTCCACAAATCAGCTCCTATGTCGCTCAGTGATGTCAAGTTTTTATAGCTGTTTTTTTATAGCTCTAAAAATACCTTTAGTCTTGATACTCCTGAAGGAAAAATAATGTTGTTATTGCCAGGTTGAAACTCTAAATCACAAGACATCTTTATCCCCATTGAATTAATTGCCTTTATAATTCAAGTCTTGGCAGTGACACAGATTTTATAAAATACTATAGTAGAAGTAAAATTTGGTTATGCATAGAAAGAGAATCATACAAGGATCAGGTAGGCTGTTCATATCCTGCAGCAATTCTAAACCCATCAGAGGATCAGACGGGGGACTTTCAAACCAAACGCACTGGTATAAACTTCATTTTCACAAGTAATATGCTCTCTTCCCTCATCCCTCCAAATCTACCTTTTATTTTTCATAAGGGCATATTTACAGAGAAATACTCCTCCACTATAAAGAAAACATCAGTGTAAGCAGGGCTGACTCCAGTACTCACTGGGTAGGGAGAGTGGCTGAGACTGCAGAGACGTGGCGAGCACTTCATCCAAAAGGGAGTGGCTCACCCGCAAGAGTGGCCTGTGCAGAAAATCCACCAACTGCTAGAGAGGGAAACATATTTTGGATGGCTATGCAAATTCTCCAAGTTTTTAAATGTTGGCTCAAAATTTTTTAAAGCACCAAGTTAATCATTTCCAGGAACAGGATACAGCTTCTAGTGAAATAAAAAGAGTTCTGCTCTGGAGTCAGAAGAAGGGAATCCTGGCTCCACCCATTTCTGCTGTGTGGCATTTACTGCATGACTCCAGCAGGGGTAACAAAACAGTGCTGTCTTAGTTTGGATTCTTCTGTAGCCAGAAATAAACTTTAGATTCAGCCTCCGTCACTGGCATGTCCTGGACACCGAGCCAGTATCTATATGTGTGTACGTGTGAGCGGGGGTGTATGTTTGTAGACAAATATTTTGGGAGTAGTCTTACCTTGAGCCCAAAAGGGTCCTTCACTACCCAAGAAGTAGCTTGGCATTCATCACCAGCACAGCTCTTGTTTCATTTCACCTAGCTGTGTCGAGAAGCTTACCAAAAGCTTACGTAGAGACACGTAGGAAATGGAGTGCTTAAGTACCTATTTATTTGCAATCCACCTGCACTTAAGGCACTCTGTTATTTTGTACTCAACATACTGTACCTGTTCCTTAGACCTTATTAATGATACTCTCTCAGTGAAACATACTGGAGCACTACTGGACAGTTTGGCTCTCAGTTTCAACATCTGCAAAATTCATCAGTTATTTTCAGAGTAAATAAAGCTTCCAGCAGAATGCCTGGTACATACTAGATCTTCAAATAAATGTTTGGTGATCGCAAAGATGCATAAGAAAATCTGCTATCAAAATATGACTTATCAATCAGAGAATATAGAAAAAGCAATAGCTGATATTTAATACCTATTCCAAACAAAGAACTTGGAATAGAGACTCTTTCATAATAAAGTTACTATATATGACCCAAATAGATACTAAAATCAGCATGGATCAAGAGAAATATCACCTTAACTTCAGTCTTTAAAAAAAAAACTCACCATTATCTTATTGTTTATTTATAATTATGGCAAAATATACATAACATAAAATTTACTACCTAAAAATCTTTAAGTGTACAGTTCAGTGGCATTAAATACATTCACATTGTTGTGCAACCATCACCACCATCCATCTCCAGAACTTTTTCATCTTTAAAAACTGAAACTCTGTACCCATTAAACAAGAATAATAATCATTAAATCATAAATCCCCATTGGAAAAAAAGGCAAACGTGTCGTTATTTGTGGATAGCATGATTATATACATAAAAACTATAATAATATGCTAAAATGATAAATAAGCATTTATTAAAATGGCCAGATACAAAAGAAATGCTCAGAAACTGATAGCATTATGATATATGTATAAAATTCAACTAGGAAGTATGATGACAAAATGGACTATCATTTACAAAGTCAATGCTGTAAAGTACTTAGAAGAAATCTTGAGGAAAAATGACATGTGCATTTAAAATATAACCAAGCCTTCTTAGGAGAAATTAGTCATTTCTAAAAGTGAAGATTCATATTTTTTAAATAAGCAGAGCATGTTAATGCATACATTTAAAACAATTCCAATAAAATTCCAACCAAACATTTAAAATTGGTGAGACATATTCTCAAAAGATGTTTCAAAGTAAGATCATTGTAGTGGTCAGGATCTGTAAAGAGGGCATGTAGGGGGCCCTAGCCTACTAATATTAGAATATGTTATAAAACCAAAACCTATTGCAGTATGGCACTGGCACCAAAATTTAAATATAAGTCTTCAGAAATGGATCAATACATGAAATATTGCATAAGTACTTTACATGTTCAAATAAAATAAATGAGAAAGAATTGTTAATTAATAATGATGAGATAGCAAGTTGAAGGAGGAAAGAGTGAGTTTGTAGATTTATACATTATGCTATACAACAAAATAAACTCTGGCTACATTGAAAGGTTAAATAGATTTTTTTTAATTGAAGTATAGTTGATTTTAAATTTTAGTTTTAAAAATGTACAATACAATAAAATGTTAAGCAGGTAACTGGGGAAATGATCAAGACCCTTTCAACATGAATCTGAAAAAAAAATCACTAGACAAAAGAATGACTATTTCAAATATATAAAATATTAAAAATGCATTAATCTGATAACGAAAAGTAAAATTTATGCCAAACTTTGCACTAAGTTTGTTAAAGCAAGAAATTAATATTTGCAACACACTAAGAGCCCATTCAATTTTATAAAGGAAGCAGGAAGACTCCATAAATAAATAGACCCAGATAAAAGCAGATAATATTTGAGTGTTTTCACTGAGCCAATCATTCATTTATCTTACATCATGTAATCCTCACCAAAATTCTATGAGACTAGAGATATTAATATCTCCATTTTATAGACATTAACCCACTTGATCCCAGAGACATAGAAAGCAGAGTCTAGAACTTTTGCTTTAACCACCACTCTTGTTTTTTTCTTTTAGGTGTTCCAAAACATTAAAATAAACAGCATAAATGATCAAAAACCTTCTACAATTCATTGACTTAATATTCATTGAGCATCTATTTTATACCAAACTCTGTGCCAGGCACCTGGAATTAGAGACAGATCGAGATACTCTCAGATGTCCAGTGGGGGAAACAGGCAAGTAAAATAACGACTAAAAATATGTTATGTATAACCTACTGTGCAAATTAAAGCAACATTGGAGGCACCATTTTGATGGCCAAGCCAAAATTTGAAATAATAATAGTTGAAAACCTTGAAGAATTGATATAAATTTTTAATAAAGCAATATATAATTATATACTAAGAACTTTAGAATGTTTATTCCCTTTGACTCAATAACCTCTCTTATTCTTGGAAGTTCATCCTGAAGAAATAATGTATCAAAAGGAAATAAAAGTATCTTTCACTAATTAACTTTTCAAATATTTATTTTTGCCTACTGCCTATACTCAGATTCTGTGCTAGGATCTGGGGAAATGAAGATAAACAAGAAGTTCATTCCACAGAAGTCTTCATTTCAGCCCTCATAGTAATAGAGAAAAATGGAAACAACCTTAATGTCCAATAATGGAGGGTTATTTTACATATTATAATACATTTACTTGCATATATATAGCAAAATATGAAAATTATATTCCAAAATCACATAAGAATAAAGGTCATTTTCAAGATACAATGCTAATTTAAAAATATTAAATTTGGTATACAGTTCTGTTGTTGTAATAAATATTTATTCATAAAAGCAAAAGCTAGAAAAGTATATGCAAATAAGAAAAGTGGCATTAGGGTTTGGGGATTATGGATGATTTTTGTTTTACTGCTATTAATATTACTTCTATATAGCTTTTTCAATGAAAAACAGAAAGAGGAGAAAGTATTCATATGCCAAAAGATTGATCCTGGAAGAGATTAATAACAGATTACAAAGGGGCTTGGAAACATGAAGTTCATGTAACAGCTCACAGAATAACAAACCAGAACTTGCAAGATATAAAGGGAATGATATTCCTGCCTCATACAGACAGACAGTAAAAAGAGATGCTAGAAGATGGAATAAATGCTGTACTAAAATCTCATTCCATATAAAACCATAATTACTCTGAAATTACTGGCTTCCAAAGTCCCACTAACACAGTACTTGCTAAGTGTTGTCAAATATAATTTTAGTCAGGATTTCCAGGGTCAAGTATTCAGCAAAAAAATATGTTTTAATACACTTGTAAAAATGATAAAACACTTCAGTGATTCTTGGTCCCTTTGAGTCTTTCTCCTACCTCCAGTTATCCAGCCCAATTATGTGCTCTTAAATCAACTGACCTGCCACTTTGAAAGCAGGAATCCTGGTCGCTCTGGCTTTTTTTTTGAACCACATACCCCTCTGCTGCCTTTCTGGTTCCTGGAAGCTTGATATTCTTGAGTCTGACCTTCTGTCAACAAGAAAGAAGCAGTGACAAAAATAAGAAAAATGCAGGGTCTAACATGGACTTCCCTCATTACACAAAATGAACATTCCTTGTGAGCAGAGGAAATAAAAAAGGCTGAGCAAGAACACAGTTCTTCAGGGACAAGTTTCTTCCCCAACCTAAGTGGTGAGGAATGAGTTCAACAAAGAAAAACTGAATGCCTCTGTGAGGTTCTGGGAGCTACACAGCTGCTTCACTAGATGTCAAAGTCAGTTGTGGACTTAAGTGTAGGTTTCATGACATCCAGCACTTCGCTCCTGTAAACAGGAAAACAGTCTGGAGCCTGACCAGGGGCTGTGGCCCTTATGAAAGTACTGGCAACATTAACCCATCACAGCCACTGCAAGATGTTAGCCTCTGTGTGGGTTCAGTTTCTGCTCTGTACTGTTTTTGCAGTTGGAGTGATGCTTGGTTCCATGATTCCAAATTATATCTGTATCTTCCCCAAATCTATCTACATTGACTTATCTGTTCTTGTATCAGTTCAGAACAGCCTTGATTGTTTTCCCCTTCGATTAACATTGCATTTGCCATAGACACCTCACTTTTGCCTCAGATGAGGACTAGTGGACCCCTCATAGTGATGCTCATAGAGCAACACTGCTTGGCTTCAACAATGCTCTGTCTACTGTCTCTGCCCTCATACCTTCCCCACTGGAAATTATGATAGGTATTGCTCTTGGCATCATTTCTTGGTTCTCTTGAGCTAAAATCGGCTATTGCCTCACATAATGCACTTACCTTTCATGGTAGAATCCATATGGCCAGTATCCTAGAGAAGTCAACCACCAAGGAGGCTTTCATAAGGCTTTTGTGGGATTTCATTTTATATTTTCCACTATAATTTATACTCTATTCTCTAGTTAACCTACCAAAGATCCATGCCAGAGAAGACTTGAGAAGATTAGCCCAGGCAAATAATCATAAGGCTTTTATGGGATTTCATTTTATATTTTCCACTATAATTTATACTCTATTCTCTAGTTAACCTACCAAAGATCCATGCCAGAGAAGACTTGAGAAAATTAGCCCAGGCAAATAATCAAGGCTACATGATGTCCTTAGATCCCACCACAAATCTTGTAATACAGGCAGCATTAGAACTCAGATTCTAATTGGTACTCTAGTGCTCATATCCAATGCAAAAAATTTTAGTCCTTAAGATACGTGAGCAAAGATATTTCCAACACAATACCTAGAGATTTCTTCCTCAGGTGCTTGGTTATTTCAATTAGTCCAAGATGATCTGGTAATATCAAAGCTTCCAAATTGCCATGCTAAACTCAATGGGTGGGTATCCTTTATTTTTGCATTCAAGACAGAAGTGAGATACACATGAAGCAAGGGAGATTGGAATAGGGAAGAAGGGCTCAAGATGGTGTGTGTGTGGGATATAGCATTTGCTGAGTTCGATGATATAAATTTTCCACCTTGGCCAATTTCAAGCTACTGCCACTGTGAAGTCGACCAGCTTGCCAAATATTTGAAAATTAGCTCTCTCAAGCCACTTTTGAGCAGACTCCAGCACAACACTATCTCTGCCTGTCCTCCTTTCTATGAATTACCACCTGAAGATATGGCTTTGGCTCTCACATACTTGCATAATACTGTTGTTTTGTTGTTCTACTTGTTTTTGATTGCCCACAACTATTTTTTGCAGTCCCACTGATATGTAAAATGTAAGTAAATTACTTCTTGGCTGAGGTATGGGTATAAATTCTAACATATGAAAGAAGAGAAATTCTTGTGGCTATACCCTTTCAAGTATTTCTCCTCCAGCACTTTCTGGCATATGGCCTGATGGAAGAGAAGAGCTCATAAACATCGACTGGGAAATATGGTAATATTTTGATTTATAAATGATTGTGAAAGCTTCTCTCTGTGTCAGGCTTGAATGCATAAAATGTCCTATGATTCTTCCAGTCCAGAAATTGTATTCCTTTAGGATACAGAAGAACTGCAAAACACCATGACAATTAAAGTAAGAGATGAAGAGGAAAGAGGGGAGCCCTGGTGACCACAACAATGAAAACAAAAGCAATATACTCTATATTTTATGGATGTTATGATGCACTTGCACACACATCCTCACAGTTCCGGGCATTGCATTTTAAGAGGCTTTGATAAATGGGAGCACATTCAGAGGACACCAATAACAATAAGAGATGCTCACACTTCTGAACTCTTTACAATGGGGCCATGCACTCTACTGATGGTATTACATGTTCAATTTTATTTAATTCTTCCAACTCCTAGGCTCTTACAGAAGAGGAAAATCACAATTGGATTATGATTTGTAATTTCTCCTCTATTGTATATTTAGTAAATGGTAAAGCTGACAGTCTGAACTGTCAGTTCAGGACTAGGCAGTCTGATTCCAGAAGTTGTGCTCTTAAGCACAAGTTTCATTAGCACCACCCCCCTCCCCTGCTAGATTGAGGAATTACATCTATAAGTGTCCCAGAAGGAAGCACTAGGAATATAGGGTAGAAGATGCAAAAAGGCTGACTTAGCGACAGTAATAAGTTTATCTTTCTCTTAGCAAGGCCTTTAAGTGGAAGAGGCCATCTTGGGACACCATGATTTCTCATCATTGGAAGTGCCCGGACAAAGACTGGATAACAGGTGTGGGATACTTGTAGAAAGAATGTGGATTAAGAGGTATAATTTGGATTGAATAATTTCTCTGTGCTATCCAATGCAGTAGTCGCTATCCACATGGGACTATTTAAATTAAAATTAAAGTTACAAATTTAGTTCCTTAGCCACTCTAGCCACATTTCATGTACTCAATAGCCACATATGACTATGGCTACCATGTTGGATGGTGCGGACATATAGAACAGTCCAAGCATCACTGAAAGTTCTACTGGACAATGTTGTTCTAAACTATAAAATCTACCTCTTAAAATTCTATCTGCCTTTGAGAAAAGCAGGATGAGTAACTATCTTGATTTCATATATGAAGAAATTGAAAATGAGAGCTTTATTTTCTAGTCTAAGTGTTAACATTTCACGATCCCCTGATGCCTACACATACCTTGCTCCTCGCCAACAAATGCCTTTCCACTGCTGGATCTGCTGAGGCTGTGGGTTGTACACTCAGGCTCCCTCCATCATTTCCAGTGCTTCCTCTTTGTGGCCACAGGAGAACTTGGCATTGTACTGTTTGGTGCATAGATAATTATCAGTTATTTCTGCCTCCCCTTTAATTTGCTCACAGAGCATTTCCTGGAAAGATCTTTGAAAGCAATTGGGCCAAAACACTGTGTGTGCAAGAAGAGGAATTATAGTGGCTGGGAGGAAGATAAATTATGATGTCAGCTTGATTACAGTGCTGGTTACTGCTCAATCAAAACTTTGGGCAAAAGAGCCTTTCCATGGGAAATCTATTTATAGATCACCTAGCACAGTGTCACCTGTTGACTGCCAAGGGTGTAGCAAAGGAAATCCTGAGAGATGACTTGAGGTCAGCCTGGTAACGGTACAGGGCAGGTGGACTTCTAGGGTAGGCTCTGGCCTTGCAGAATGTCCTCAGTTCAGCACAACTGAAATGTATTCACCTCAACAATCAAGTAACTGATTTGAGAAAGAAGGTATTCAAGACCTGACACCTGATATGCTTTCTGGTTACTCAGTAAATTCATTCTGATCCATTACTAACTGGTAGACTTTCTGGTGGGTTCTGACCTTTATTTATAATGTCTTAACAAGATACAAGTCAGGTATAACCACTTTGGGGTTGTATATGCTTTAATTCTGGATAACTCTCAAGACGGAACACTCATGAAGCCCTCTCTGTGTCAAGCATTGGGTTGGCCAAAGAGTTCGTTTGGGTTTTTCTGTAAGATGTTACAGAAAAACCCAAACGAACTGTTTGGCCAACCCAATACATCTACACATCTTATCCTATTTAATTTACAATGACAATGCAAGTTAGTTAATATTATTATCCCAATTTTATAAATGAGGAGGCTGTGGTAGAATAAGCAGCGGACTGAGAAGTTACACCCAGGTCTTCAGATTCTAATTCTAGAGTTCTTTCCACTAATAAACTAATACTTCTCAGGTGAAAGGTGGCATAACCTCTCAATTTGAATGGCCAATTTCTGGATTCCCAGGACATCCCACTATATCGCATTAGTATTTCACCAACTTCCTTCCTCTTTATGTCTCTAATAATGTCTTCAGTAGCAATCATACTGAAATGCTACCAATACATAAGTTGGTCATTCTTTCCTCCTATGTTTGCGTATAACATTTCTCTCACCTAAAAATGTATTCTGCCTTCTCTCATAACTCTTTATAAATCCCTTACTGGCGAGATCATTTCAATAATCTTGTCATCTCAAGAAAGGCACCTGGCAAATGCCCACAAAACATGAATTACGAAGGACTGCTGGATGAACACACATTTCCTTTGAACTTATTTATAAAGCTGTTATTATATCACTAATTAGTTTTCATGGCCCAGGTCTTCTAATGCGTGCATCTTGTGTACATTTAATTGTGTTTCCCTTTGTTACCTTCAAACGTTGGTTCTTCTTTCCTACAGTATAATCACATTTTTGACCCAGAGAACGTCCAGGGTTTGAATTTAGGATGAGAGATTAAGTTGTCTAAACAAGTTGGTTCTTTTAAAATTTGAAGTCTAAAGCTTTTGTTTTTCCTAACCACCATCTATTTTAGTGCCCTAGCAGAGTTATAAATTCAAATTCATACTACTTATTACATTCAGTATCTCTTTCTTCAATAACCATAATGACTCGACCATTAAGAGACACACCAAGCCAACCACTTGGATGTATACACTACATCAACTACACTCTATTTCCATCATATGAATTATTATCAGAGGCAGAGAGTAAGTTGGGGAGCACTAAAAATAAATTGTCATCATTATAAGCCATTATAATAAGTTATTCAATTTGATGAATAATCTTACTTTGACCTCACATCACATGTATCTTTCAAGGAGCTGATAGACTTCATGGTATTTACTAAATACCTGAAATTCACTAACACCCAGTATATGGAGACCATGAAGTCTTCACAGAATGATACATTTGGGCTGAGCATAATCAATAGTAATACGTGAAGAGTGTCCTGAAGGGTAAAGAGGAATCCATTTTGAATAAATGAATCTTGAGAAATTGAAGGTTATCCTTTTAAGTCATGAGATCTTTTTTTTTTTTTTAATACAATGCCAAAATATCTGACACGCTTCTTTGCCTAAGAAAATAGGGTGGCAAGTAAAACAAAGTTTACTTTGTCTTCATGAGTTAGGGTAACTGTTATGAACATCAAGTAATGCCCACACAGGCAAAGTATGTATAACCAAACAGAGCATGGATTTGGATTCAAAGAGACCTGGATTTAAATCTTTGCTTCATCATTCAGCATGATTTGGGGTGCAAGTAACTTAAAACCCCAACTCATGTACCTTACACAGTAAAGAAATAATTTCACATCAAGAAGTTGGGAGGTAAGGTGGTTTCAGAGTCAGTTAAATTTTCACTTCAGGAAGTCATCACAGAACCAGATTCTTTCTGTCTTTTTTCTTAGTCATACTTAGTACTTTGGATTTGTCCTCAGGCTACAGCTGGACATTATGACAGTTGCACCTGTCACAGTCAGCCACAGTAGCATCCAGGAAAAGGAGAGATTGTTTCTTCTTTAGGTCTTCTTTTAAAAGGGACACAACCTTTCCCAGAAGCTTCAGAGCAGCCTTCTCCTGATGTCTTCTTATGTTGAATTGGGTCACATGGATATCCCTTAGCCAAACACTGGCAGGGGGACGGGATTATCAGGATTGGTTTAGAACGATCAGTATCTATCCCCTGGGCTGAAGCACATGGAGGGGGGTAAGCAAACTTGGGGCTGTGCAAAAAGAAGGAAGGATGGAGTGAAAGAAATAAAACCTAGTCACTAGCTGTGAGGTCTTGGGCACATTACTTAACATCTTTAAGTCTTAATTTCTAAATCTGAAAACTGGAAATAATACCTGTATCTCACAGAAGTCTAAGAATTAGAAAAGGTAACCTTTTCCCATGGCCTGGCACATAAAGACACTAGCAGTTTATTTTGTATAATTGCAGTCTTTACTATATTTCCCTGTTCATCCTTTTTCTGCCTTCTTCTTTGTGAAATGTGCTATTCCCAGTCCCTGGTTTTTGGTACTCTCCATGAACTTGCATCTTGCTATTTATCACCGCTTTTTGATTTGGGTTTTCTGTCACTCATTTTCCTCCTCTGCCTTGTCAATTTCTTTTTTTGTTTCTTTCTCTTTGTCCAGACTCTAACTTTACTGTACCTTTCTATTTCTAAGTATTATAATTTGTGTGCATGTGTCTATTTAACATATATTCATGGGGGCTTCCCTGGTGGCGCAGTGGTTGAGAGTCCGCCTGCTGGTGCAGGGGGCGCCGGTTCGTGCCCCGGTCCAGGAGGATCCCACGTGCTGCGGAGCGGCTGGGCCCGTGAGCCATGGCCACTGGGCCTGCATGTCCTGAGCCTGTGCTCCGCAGCAGGAGAGGCCACAACAGTGAGGGACCCGCATACCACAAAAAAAAAAAAAATTGATATAAAAAGATATATCCATGGCTCATAAGGGAGAGAATTTCTTCTGCTTAGCCAACAATTTCAGACCCTGGGAGAACCTCACATTTATTCGATGGCTGTATAATTATGTCTTTAATACTATATTTGAAATCAGAATTGGTTGATAAACAATCAATGGAGATAAAACAGAAAGTGGAGAAAAACAGAAAGAACATTCAACACACATTCCAGGTTCACTATGCTAAATTCCAGGTAAAGGCAAATGTGAAACATAGAAAAAGCAAAAGAAATGCTGAGGAATGGTGAGTTTGTACAAAGAAATAGTGAGCAATATGATAGAAAATGCATTGTGAGGACACATTTGGAGAATTTTGAGAACCATGCTAAAAAGTTGGGACTTTATATTTTGACATGAGGCAGGGGACAGAGTGGGACCATTACATATTTTAATTAGAGGTGAAATATGAAGAAAACATGATTACAGAACTCAATATGGCAGTAGTATAAAAGAATAACTGGAAGGAATACAAAATACTCCAACCGAGCCAGTAGGAGGCTATCAGGCAGGTTAGGCTAGGTTATGCTAAAGAGACAACTCCAAAACTCTCATGACTTAAAACAAAGACACACACACACACACACACACAAACATTTGTTTCTCACTCATATGAACTGTTCATTACCAGGAAGCAGGGAACTCTGCTCTTCATATTCACACAGGGATCCAGCTGAATCCAGCTGATAGTGAAGCTGAATCCAGCCTTTGTACCCCGACACCAAATCAAACCTCAGAGAATTTTGAGTGAAGTAGAAAAGAAAAGCTTTACTGCTTTGCCAGGCAAAGGGAGCCACAGCGTGCTAATGCCCTCAAAACTGTGTGTCCCAACCTGGAGGGGGTAGTGAGAAGTTTTATAGTGATTGTTCAAAGAAGGCATGATCAGCTTGTGGACATTCTTCTGGTTGGTTCGTGGTAAGGTAAGTGGGAGTGAGCACCATCAACCTTCTGCTTCCAAGAGGTCTGGAGTCTGCATGCTTGTGGGCAGCATACGATTAACTTCTCCCACCTGGTGGGGGTTTCAGGATCTGCAAAACAGCTCAAAGATATTGGTCTGTATATCCCTTGAGGGGAAAGCAGGACCCTGCCCCAAGGCTGCACTATTGTTTCTTTTGACTGCTCCTCCCTTGTCTCTGCATCCCCTTCCTTCCCTAATTAGCAACTGTTTGAACCTACCCCTTGGAACTCAGGGAACGTCATGGAGGCTGAATAAAGCCTATTTCCTGTAATCAAGAAATGGGGGACACAGAAAGGTTTTTGTACCCAGGAGCCCCACAGGGTCCTGCTCAGTTTCAATAGTGATGATGGTACTACTATCTTAAACTTTGACAATTACCATGACAAAGCCAAAGAAAGCTCTGGAGGGTCATACACCAACAACTAAGTCTTTGGCTCTGAAGTGACTCACACAGTGGTGTGTTGGAGTCAGCTTATATGGTCTCACAAGAGCCCAATGTGTACACCTCTTCCCAACTCCATACTCAGCGGCCTCAAGTTGGTAGCTTGAAATCAGCAATAGCAGCAGTATTTGCACCAGAAAAATAAGCTAGTGCTACAAATCACACTCCCCCTCCACCCACCACCAAAAAAAAACAGTTGTTAAATGGTCACCAATACATTTCTTGATTCTTTTCACTTTCACTCGCAATTCATTGGCAAAACTATTCAGGCTCAACCCAAACACAAAGAGATTGAGAAGCCAATCTTACCATTTGCCTTGTAGGCAGAGAGCCAGAAATATTTGGTGAACAGCAGCAATGATAACCAGAGAATAATGCAAACATCCAAATATTCATTCATTTATATATTCATTCAATAAAGGAATATTTCAGACTTTAACCTAAGAACCTAACCTAAGAATAAAAATGAGAAGCAGAAGACTTTTAAGCATGGGTGGCATGGTAGTTATCAATTTATTGCCTCTCAGCTCCTAATCCACCCTTTATTTCCCTCCTTGGGATGCTAGAGATGGATCTTGTAAACCATTTCTCCTTTGCTAGTAGAGATTGCAGACAGATACTGCATAAGGAAAGGGCTTCTTCCTGAGTCTGGTATGATTTCTCTATCTCTTTATCCTGCTGTGCTCATCTCACATGAGAGCTACCAGTGGAGCTCAAGCCCAGAAAGTTTCAGAAGCACCCCCAAGGGTAGCTTTCTAGCAAGTTCCAAGAATGCCTCAGCCAATTTCCCAACATGTATAGCAGCATCCTCTGCAGGTGTCTTCCTGGTGGCTTTCTAGTATACTGATGACCTAGCCAGATCCCCAGTGAGTTCAACAGCATCCTCCAGAGCAGCTTCCCACTAAGTTTTTCTAACACACCAGTAGATGGCTTCCTGCCTGCCAGCCTTAATCTGGCAGTACCTCAACAGAAGACTAGCTTGCCAGTTCCACCCCACAGTTCTCTGCCTGCCAACCTCAATCCACCAATAGTGGACCAGCTCTAGTCAAGGCAACCCAGTGAATTTATTTGCCATCTGGTGAGCTGCAACCATATCCTTATCCTCCCCACTAAAATTGAACTCTTGGTCTTGGGGAGGAGAACTCTCTACCAAGTTTGGGAACTCCCCTGCAGCCTTAGGGTGTTCTTTAATATTTATCCTCTTTTAATAGCTAATTACCTGTACATGGTTAACAGTTCTTTATTTCAATCCTTCCCAGTTCAAATCACCATGTGGCTTTTGCCTTCTGACTGGACCCTAATACAGGTGGGAAAACTAAACTTAAAAAAGATAATTTAGGCTGCTGTGCAGAGAACAGCCTGGAGTTGGCCAAGGGTAGAGACAGAGAGGCTGGTTAAGTGACAGATTATGGTTAGTCAGATGGGCTTAAATGATGGCAATGCCAATCAAGAGATATGGACATATTACAGATGTTCTTAGCAGATAAAATAAGTAAGTCTTTGTAATGAGTTTGAGTGGATGAAGGAAAGAGAAGAATTGTGCTGTCATCCACCAAGTTAGAGGACTCTGAGAGAAGAATAGATTTGGAGAATCACCAAAATGAGTGGTTTTGGACTTGTTGAATTGGAGATAACTTTGAGTCACCTAAGTGGAGATGTCAAGCCAGCAGTTGGATTGATGAGTCTGGCGCTCAAGGGAGAGTTATGGACTGAAGATATAAATATGTGTCATCTGGAAATAATAGTATAGGTGTATAGGTTAGGGTAGATGTTTTTGCTTGTCCAGAATTCCTTCCTCCATATTATTTACCCACAAAATTTTTCTTTGCAGAACCACTCCTTTCTTTAAAATTAAAGTATAGTTGATTTACAATGTCATGTTAGTTTCAGGTGTACAGCACAGTGATTCAGTTATGTGTGTATATATATATCTCTCTATATATACATATATATATTAATTACATATACTATATATATACTCTTTTTCAGATTCTTTTCCCTTATAAGTTATTACAAAATATTGAGTATAATTCCCTGTGCTATACAGTAGATCCTTGTTGTTTATCTATTTTATATATAGTAGTGTGTATATGTTAATCCTTAACCTCCTAATTTATCCCTCCCCTCTCCTTTCCCCTTTGGTAATCATAATTTTGTTTTCTATGTCTGTGGGTCTATTTCTGTTTTGTAAATAAGTTCATTTGCATCTTGTTTTTAGATTCCACATATAAGTGATATCATATGATATTTTACTTTCTCTGGCCGGCTTACTTCACTTTGCATGAGAATCTCTAGGCCCATCCATGTTGTTGAACATGGCATTATTTCATTCTTTTTTATGACTGAGTAATATTCCATTGTGTGTGTGTGTGTGTGTGTGTGTGTGTGTGTGTGTGTGTGTGTATGCATTTTCTTTATCCATTCATCTGCCTATGGACATTTAGTTTGCTTCCATGTCTTGGCTATTGCAAATAGTGCTGCAATGAACATTGGGGTGTATGTGTCTTTTTGAATTATAGTTTTGTTCAGATATATGCCCAGGAGTGGGATTGCAGGATCATATGGTAACTCTATTTTTAGTTTTTTAAGGCACCTCCATACTGTTCTCCATAGTGCCTGCACCAATTTACATTCCCACCAGCAGTGTTGGAGGAGAACCACTCCTTTTTTAAATGGACATTTCTGGTGCAGCATCACAAAGCAATAAATATTATATTCCAAAGGGGTTGTTAGACTGTATGCAAATATGTGAAGGAAGTAGTCAAAAACTAGTCATACAATGAAACCCCTCACCTATTTCAAAGGTGTACAAGTGTATTCTGCAGGGAGGTACTATCTCTTAGACCCAAGCTTGGTGATAGGGATCCAAATAGAAGATTCAAAGAAGATATTTAAAGATAATTTTGTAATGTTGGGAATCTCAAATAGATGAGTGATGTCTCCTCTTCACCATAGGTCAAGAGAGAGAGCTTAATATGTGTCCCCTCAATGTAGATGGAGAGTTAAACAGTTGCCTGAGATCTGACTCATGCCTTATAAATCTAAAGGTTGAGAGGCTGGTGGAAATAGCCTGTGAGAGCAATATGGAAGCAAAAGGACGGGGGCTACTACAGAGGAGAGATGGAGTGGAATCACCTTAGGGCCTGTCTGTGAGCCATTTGCATGCGTGAATAGATCTTTGCAGAAAGTTGTGGAAAGTATCATCAGATGTCTGGGTGCTGAGGAAAGAGGAAACAACCAGAAGAGATGGAAATGCACCTGTCCTGAAGGTTAGAGACCCCCAGTAATAAGGGGAAATAATGAGGAAAATAGTATAGGTGAAAATGGAGGGTTGTAAGCATAATAGTAGCACATTTAGGGCATTCCTATCTACTGGCACCTATTTATTCTAGAAGGTAGGGGATAGACCATATGCTGCGAAGAGTTTGTGAGTGTTGGTTAAGAGGACCGGGGATATTAGGAGAGTGGTGGTGTGTTCAGTAAAACTAAGGACTCTGTAGGAGATCAGTCATGTTCGAATTTGAAGGAAGTGGCCATACTGAGATGGTTTTTCACAGTTCAGCACTGGTGAGTCATCCATGAGATGACAGAGATCCCTGAGGGTCAAGGCAGAGCAGGTGAGGGAAGTCTCAGTGGGAAATGATTCATTTGAAGACCCCACACTCTGCTCCTCAGCTTGCGAGGAGCAGGTCCAGGCTCCATTGACATCTGGCTTCTAAAGGCTCCTTGATTTCTCCTTGCACCTGCACCCAGTATGAAGACTCCCTTTCCTTCATATTTTGCCCCAAAAGGATTTAGGCATTTTCTAAAAGCAACTTTTAGTGGAGAGAATGAACAACAATAACAAAAATTCCAAAATTCTAACAATAGATGTTTTCAGAGTATAATCTGCTCATTGAAATTAAAATGTAACTAGAGTTCTGAATGCAAATAAGAGCAGCCTGCAGTCATGGCCCACAGAGGCTCTGCTTCATCTTCCTTAACGTATGTACTCCTATTTCTCTGGTCTGCTTGCTTCGTCTTAATCATATCCATTAATAGATTAGTAAGACTGTTTCTACTAGTTGGTGAAGTGATGATTCCTCTGCAGTTGGTCTAAAATAGAATTAAGGTCTCACTGGGGGCATACAAAGAGACATATTATGAAAGGAAATTAACAATCCTCCATCAAATCACTAAAAACTTTGGTTAAATGTCTCAGAGATCTACAAAAGAAAGTATTCATATATGCATTTTCCCCTGGTGTGTATTTTTTGTGTGTTTTCCACAATGAGCATATATTACATTTTCCATAGGTAAAAATAAATTGCATTTCAAAGTAATTAGAAAAAAATACGGTGCTTAAAGATTCATCTAACACAAAACAGAGAAATTAGGTTATCCTGTGCAGAAAATTGCATTCTTGATTCTGGAGTTTTGTGCATTTTCCATAGGTCATCCAGGATATATGTCAGAGCAGTCTATTATTTCTTGTATTATTTGGGACATACACCATTAGAAAGACTTGCAAAAAGCTTTTACTGATTAAATATTTACCAGTAAACACTTGACAACAACTCAACTACCTCTTAAGCATTCAAATAAATGGTGCAAGTGTCCCAGAGGGGAGAAACACAAGGAAATTATAAGAGAAAGCATTTCTAGCAACTCCCTTCCTGCATCCTTTATGACCCTTGGAAAACTAAAGAATATCTGGTCTGCAATATATTTCACACCTTTGTCTTCAAAGCTCAACCTTCATCAACACAGAGCAACAAATTTGCTACTTTTGGAAAACTAAGATAAAGAGTTGCTCCAAAATACAAAAAAATAAAAAATAAATTCAGGAGTTCTACGAAGATCCCACCAAGAAACCCTTCATCCATCCACTCAACATGAATAAATTGGGTACATACACTCTATTAAGCGATATATTTGCTACTAGGAGACTGAGAAAATAAACATCACCCTTATATATTTTATATTTGACTTATATTTATATATATGACTTATATTTTAGTAGGAAAGATAACATATGCACACAAACAATTAAAACAACACAAGGGAACCTGTAACCAGTGTCTTAGGAGATCTTCAGAGAAGGTGCCAGGAGTAGGAAGTAATCATGTCCTACTGGGAGGGGCCAGAGAAAGTTTCAATTCAGAAATGATGTAAGAATTGAATTTGGGGATATTGTTTCCCAAAGCGGGCTCTTACGGCAAGCAGGTGAGGCATTCAAGTATGAGCAGGAAGATAAGCAGGAATCAAATTCATGTTTTGAGAGGACCTGAAGCTTATGCAGTTATCACAACCCTATTTGAGAAAAGAGATACCGAACTTTGTTTTCTTAAATACTAGGAACCTTCCAGGTACATGATGGGCCCTGAAGCTTAAGCTTCCTTAGCCTCACGGGTACATGAGGCCAAGTTTGTTGGGTCAAGCAGACTGAGGGCTAGTCGGTCTCTGTCACTTATTATCTATATGATTTTAGGCAAATCACTTCATTTTTCTAAACATCAGTTTCTTCAAATAATACCTACTTTATCTACTTGTAGAGTTGAAAATAGCAACACAATTTTCCTTTTGGGGAACCCTACTCTCAGCCAACTTGTCAGGGTCTACCTTGCACTTCATGGGTTGATTATATAGCTTGGCCACTGAAATAAACATACCCCATTAGGCATGTGGCCCAAGTCAGGCCAATCTGGACTGACATCTCCCTCCACCCTGCCCCCAGGATATTGCTGTAACCAACAGGAATTCTTTTTCCACTGGGGCTGCTAAACTAATAGAACATAAGCCTAGAGCAGCCAGTGGCCAGTTGGCTTCCACAGAGGGAGAGCTTGAAGCCAACACAAAGGATGGCAGAGCCCACAGACAGAGATAACATCTAATGGCACAGCTGAACTGTACTGGCCTCAGTTTGAAAAGATTTCTGCCATCTTCAGCCACTAGTGTCCTGACCAACACACTACAATTATGGCAATCCTGTAATTTTTGGATTACCCAGCAAACCTGCTTTCAATTCAATATTTAAACATTTGTTGATCACCTACTATGTGCAAGAATGTGCAAGATGAGGAAACTATTGAGAACTCTCAGGTGCTACATACCACGTGGGCTCACTGGCTTCAACACTGTCCATCCATAATTCTCTCTATTCTATCTTAAAATGCCTATGTCCCCTCATATCTATTATAGTTATGTCTGAGACAAATCAATCCACCATTGTGACTGAAGAAGCTGAATTTACTGATAAAATTGGTCAAACAACAGATGTAACTGTATCTTCCACAGATAATTTAAGATTGTATGGATCATCTTGTGTGGGTTAGGAACAATTCTTGGCCCTAACTCTGTCTCTAATTCTCATCAAAAGCTGGAATTGAAGTAAGCAAGTGACATTACTTTGGGGATAGCTACAAATGCACCACAATTTATTTATCTAGAGTAAATTCTTTGCAAACTTTGGTAATTTAGCTATGGTGATAACACATTACTTATGGCACACTAACAACTGATTAATCTCACAAAAAGAGAGAACCATCAATGTGTAAACAACACAAAACTGCAGATCACATTGTGTGCATGATTCCTGCCATAAAGAGGAAGCTGAGCACAAGGACTTTTGTTTGGCACTATGTCTATCACCCAGCAGAGTGCTTGACACAGGAAGCTCAATCAATGTTTGTTGGACTGAACTGAACCTCATCTACTGTAAATGGATGAAACATTGCTCTCTGCTTTACCAAAGCAAACTGCATACCAGTTTTAAGCTAAACCCACCCGTACATTCCTCTGTTTAGAAAACTCACTGGAGCAAATCATATTCCTTATCACCTTCAAAAAATTCTTAGTACTCACAGCCTTGATGATCAATTATTAGCCTAGTCCTTCTCAAACTTAGCTGCAAGCTAGAATCACCTGGGGAGCTTTTAAAGTTCCTGAAGCCCAGGTTGTGCCACAGATCAAGTGAATCAGGGTTGCTGGGGGATAAGACCCAGGTGTCAGTGTTTTTTACACCTCCCCAGATGATTCAGGTGATTCCAATATGCAGTGAAAGTTGAGACACACTATAGTAGAACAATCTTTATGCACTTCCTGCATTATCTCTGTAACTATATCAAGTTTTTATTTGTAATCTATGCTGCCCTAGTCCAGACCAACACTGGAGTATAATGGTCTCATAAAAGCAGGAATATAATATTAATTTTTGACATGGTCACCTCCAGTGGAATTGTTAGAATCTCAGATACCTCTCTTAAGATTCAGGAGGGGAGGAATAATAAGCAGTTTCTGGGGTTTCTTCACACCCTGATTTCTTTTTTAAAGAACTATATAAGCCCTACCCATTCACAGAAAGGGACCACTAAAGTCATGGGTATGGTCTATAACCCTGCTTCCCACACTCCTATAATCACCTCGCTGCTTCCTCTTACCATAGCTCAAAGAATTTTAAATTTGAGGGTACCTCAGAATCACCAGGAGGACTTGTGATAACAGATTCCTGGGCCCCACCACTAGAACTTCTGATTCAGTAAGACTGGGATAGGGTTTGGAATCTGCATTTCTAACAATTTCCCAGATGTTGCTGATCCTGCTGATCTGGAGACCACACTTGGAGAACCACTGCCATTGCTGGTTAGATCTGACCCAGACTTGGCTAATAAAATTCCCTTGTTCTTGACTCAGAGGTAAACTCTGAAGACTGATGTATTAGTTTCCTAGGGTTGTTGTAACAAAGGACCACAAATGTGTCCTGGTGCAATTCACACCCTCAGTTTCCATGACTTAAATACAGTTCCTTATATTTGAAAAGTCTCCCTTTTTGAATTACTCTATTCAGATTGGACTGCTGTTATTTGCAACCAAAAGAGTAGTGTCTAAGGGTTGCGTCTATGTCTCACCTGTGCTCCAACAGACCATGACTGACTCCTTCCCCTCCTGGCACTACCATTTCTCCAGTTATTGCTGATGTCCAGTCCTTGAGGCCAGCTGTTATTTCTGCTCCTGCTGCATTTTCCTGAAATGAGAAATGGCTTTCCTTTGGCCATTTTAGATTCTGAAGAGTCCACACAGCAAAACTGCTTAGCATGCTACCTTTTGAAGGATGTCTAGTGATGTATTTCATGTTTTTAACTGTCTTTTTAAAATTACAGCCTTTTTCTCTAGCATAGACTCCCTGGAGCAGGGCTTCTGGGACATCTGAGCATGAACACACCAGGCTACTTTCTAAATATTCTCTATTTCAACTACCATGCAGTGTTTGGAGACTTATTATGCGTACTCAACTTTCTCTCCATTTGAGTACCTTCAGGACACCAGGCCCTTCCTGGAGTGTGAAGGGATGGCCATTGCTCCTGACTTTGGAGACCCGAAGTTCTGGTTGTTGGAAAGGATCTATACTGGATATTTTCCATTTGACCCTCAGGTCTGATCTCGGGTGGCCTCGGCCTGCAGCGGCTTGAGGGAGGATTTTGGCTTCCTGGCCAGAGATTGAAGTCAGGTGGCAACAGTGAGAGCACCAAATCCTAGCCACTAGACTACCAGGGACCAGTGACAAGGCCCTGGCCCATCAGCTTTGTAGAAATAAATTTCCACAAAGAGATGAAAGTAGTGAAACAGGTACTGTTTAGTAGGAGGGAAAACGGTACGTGTGAATAGACTCACACGGGCGGACTCAGAGGGTTGCGCCCTCATGGTAGTTTGAATCACTTATATGGGGCATTTCTTCAGGGTTCCCTTGGCCAAGCATCCTGCTTTGCCTGGTTCTGAGTCCATATTTGATAGATCTCAGGGTCTTCCCCTGTGTGCATGCACATCTCTTAACCAAGATGGATTCTAGCGAAGAGGTCTATGGGTAGGTTGATATCACTCCCTTTTTGACTTCAAGGAGTCTTTCTGCACGTGTGTAGTTGGGAAGGTGTCCTTGACTTCAAGAATGAGAAATATGTGGTCTCTTTATCTCTTATCTGGGCAGGGCTCAGCTTCTCCCTCCTGCTATTGTCTTCATCTTGGAGTATCTGTCCACTGGGGACAGACTCCAGCTGCTCAGCCTGGGGCCCACCTATCTCCTGCCTCAGGTCCACCCTCCACAGTCTCCACACTGCCCTGATCCCCAGGAGGTTGCCCCACATGGACTGCATAAATAAGCTTCCTTCCCCTCTGGCTTCTGAATAGGTTTGGCTGAGAAACATGGACAGGAGGTTGGATGAAGGGAGGTGGGGAGAGCAGGACCAGGGTATTTGTTTCCCCAGCTCCCTCCTTAGGGTCACGCTGACTGGCTGCTTCCCTCAGCTCCTGTCAGGAGGCCCTCTCCACAAAGTCTTCTCTGTCTCGGTAACTGCTCTCTCTCCCTGCGCCTTCAAGTCTAAGAATGGTAAGAAGACTCAAACATCTCTAGCCTCAGATACTACACCATCTCTTGCCCACACCTTTAACTCTTATAAGCTTATATATTTGGAATGTGTATATCTTTCCTGCTGGGTCTCTGACTGATACTGAGATCTGGACTTACGTAAAGAGCCACTGACCAACTAAAGGCTCATCTACCCCAGGGAAATTCTTGACTCTTGTTTCACCATGTCTCAGTGAGGCAGGAGATAGATGGGCTCCAGGATGAGCAGCTAGAATCTGTCACCTGTGGACAGATACTCCAGGACAAAGATAATAGCAGGAGGGAGGAGAAGCTGAGCCCTGCCCAAATAAGAGATAATAGATCACCACATATTTCTCATTCTTGAGGTCAAGGAGACCTTTCTGAATACACATGCCCAGAAAGGCTCCTTGGGTGTCAAGGGAGGGGGCGCCACCCTATAGTAGGTGATCTCAACCTACCCATAGATCTCTTCTCTAGAATCCATCTTGGCTAAGAGATATGCACACGTGGGAGGACCCTGAGATAAACCAAATACGGACTCAGAACCAGACAAAGCAAGATGATTGGTCAGAGGAAACCCAGAAGAAATGCTCCGTATAAGTGATTCAAACTACCGCAAGGGTGCGACTCTCTCTCTAAGCCCGCCCGTGTGAGTCTTTTCACACATACTCTTTTTCCTCTTAACAAACACTACCTGTTTCACTACTTTCCATCTCTTTGTGGAAATTCATTTCTACAAAGCCAATGGGCCAGGGTCTTGTCACTGGTCCTTGGTGGTCTAGTGGCTAGGATTCGGCACTCTCACTGCTGCAACCTGACTTTAATCTCTGGCTAGGGAACCAAAATCCTGCTTTAAGCCGCTTCAGGCCAAGGCCACCTGAGGTCATCAGGAAATGTCAGGGTTGACAACATTTTTCAATATTTTCTTAGACTCACACCTGGTGCCCTTGCTTGCTACATGTTGTTCACAATTTTCTATTCCTTCTCTCTTTTGTGTAGCCCAGCGTTTCCCAAACTTGTATGCAGATTAGATAACCTGGGGAGAGTTTCTAGAAATTCTAATGTCCAGGTTGCTGAGGGTGAGACTGTAGGATAAGAAAACAGTACAGTAACTCCCCTACATACAAACTTTCAAGTTGCAAACTTTCAAAGATGCAAACCTGTGTTCCATCAATGTCATGTGTGAGTAAAATTGCAGCTTGCCCTGCATCTCCTATTGCTGACGATCCTTCAGCTCTACCATCTCCCACCTCCTCTCCCTCCTCCAGTCAGTAACCCTTCTTGCCTCTTCATTCGATGCCAGCCCCTGGATGCCAGCTGTTGTACTGTACTACTGTACTTTTCAAGGTACTGTACTGTAAGATTAAAAATGTTTTCTTTATTTTTTGTGTTTGTTTTTTTTGGTATTATTTGTGTGAAAGTATTATAAACCTATTACAGTACAGTACTCTATAGCCGATTGTGTTAGTTGGGTATCGCTAACTTTGTTAGACTGACAAACAAATTGGACTTATGAACACATTCTCAGAATGGAACTCATTCTTTTGTAGGGGACTTACGGTAGATTAATACTTGCTGATTGAGTGAAAGGCAATATATTTGTATAATAATAAAGTAGCAATCAGCATAATGCATACCCATTGATCATGTTAATCAGGAATTTACATTTCTCTTTTAGTGCTCACTCAGCTTTTACCCTAGTTCTTCATTTGAATATAGGGAATGTGCCAACCTCTTTGGAAGAAAACTATGGTAATTCATTCAGGAAATCATGCCTTGCTTCTCTTCCTTCAACTCTTCCATGGCTTCCCATTGAATTGGAATAAAACTAAACTCCTTATCATGACCCAGGAAACCCAGGTGATCTGCACCACCTCCCCACCTCCCACCCAGACCCCTTCCCTCTCTCTGCCCATAGATTATCACATCTGGGCACACTAGCCTTCCAACAGTTTCTAGAACAAGACAAGCTTTTTTCCCAGACTCAGGAACTTTATACTTGCTGTTTTCCCTTCCTCTTCTCTCTTATTGTTATTTCTGCTGTCAAAAAAGAATAAGAGACAGACTCAGACAGAAGTTAAAGCAGTAAAGGAACTATTGCTGTAGGAGAAGACTTCTGTAGAGAACCAGGCTCCATTTTGAATACAACAAGGCCAAGTGGGGATTTATATCCAAGAAGCAGAGTGGAAGTCAGTGGATGGAAAATTACTGAATTAAACATCAAAGATTAAGGGACTCCTGGAACTGACTTGATAGGATAAACTCTGAGACATATTTTACATTCCATGCCTTCTCTACAAGGTGAGGCTGAAGCTCCTCTCCTAGGACTTTGTCTCAAATCGCAACCTTTTAGATTTCTTCCCCATCTTGGTCCAGCTGCCCTCTAAGGAGTCCTCCTGAATGCATACCCTTAATATATTGTTTATACAGAAATCCTTATCTCAGGATCTGCTTCTAGGAATCCTGACATAACTTACACAGGAACACATTTCTGTTGGGCATATCTGGGTGTAGTATTGCTGGATCAGAGATTATACCTGTGCTCAGTTTTCCAAAGTGGTTGCACCAATTAACCCTCCTAGCAGCTGTTTATGAGAGTTCCAGTTACTTCAGATCCTTGTCAACACTTGCAAAAAGTCTTTTCTTCAATTCCTCATTTTTTTCAATGAGTTAATCTATCTTTTTCTTATTGATTTTTAGATGTTCTTTTTTATATTTATTCTTGATATGAGTCCTTTCTAATTATATATATAATAAATATCTAGTCCCATTCTTAATTTTGACATACACAATCATCTGTGAACAATTATCATTTTATTTTACTTTTCTAATTGTTATGTTTCTCTTGCCTTCTGGGCTACCTAGGTCCTCCAATATGATGTTAAGTAGAAATAATTATGGAGAACATCCTTGTCATAGACCCAAATTTGACTTTCATTACTTTGACATTATATGGGATGTTTGTGGATAAGTTTCTGTAGATATACTTCATTAAATTAAGGAAGTTTCCTTCTATTCCTAATTTGTTAAATTTTGTTTTGTTTTGTTTTCATGATTAAGGATTAAATTTAATCAAGTAGTTTTTATGCATCTCTTAAGAGGACCACATGATTTTTTACCTTCTTTCTGTTAGTGTTAAAACTAATCTTGCGTTCCTGGATTCCAACTTGGTTGTGGTATATTATATATTGTTGGATTCAGTTTATTTTCTTTTTTAAGTTTTTGCATCTATGTTCATGAGAGATATTGGCAAATAATTTTCCTCTCATAATATCTCTATCAGGTTTGGTATCAAAGTTATTTTGGTTTCATAAATATGTCATGAAGCCCTCCCTCTTTCTCTGGAAAATTTTGTGTGATATTGGGTCCTTGATTCCCTGAATGTTTGGAATAATTTAACTCTGCATTTCTCTTTTTTCTTGGATTTTGACCACTAAACATTCTGGCTGTCTTGGTTACTTTGTGATGTTTTCACACAGATCTTTCCAAAATTTTAAGCAAATTTTATCATTATTCTCAGTAAAATGGTGGTTTGATAGATTACAAGGTCTTATTTTTAGGACCACATATAAATGAAGCATAGATTTTGAACAATGAATGGTTGGAAACATATACACTCTGGTATTTTTTTTTAACATCTTTATTGGAGTATAATTGCTTTACAATGCTGTGTTAGTTTCTGCTTTATAACAAAGTGAATCAGTTATACATATACATATGTTCCCATATTTCTTCCCTCTTGCATCTCCCTCCCTCCCACCCTCCCTATTCCACCCCTCTAGGTGGTCACAAACCACCTAGCTGATCTCCCTGTGCTATGCGGCTGCTTCCCACTAGCTATCTACCTTACGTTTGGTAGTGTATATATGTCCATGCCACTCTCTCACTTTGTCACAGCTTACCCTTCCCCCTCCCCATATCCTCAAGTCCATGCTCTAGTAGGTCTGTGTCTTTATTCCCATCTTACCCCTAGGTACTTCATGCACTCTGGTATTTAATCATGAAGGACCTTGGATTCCAGAGAATACTAAACAATGGGGATCCCTGACAGTTTTTGAGTAGAGAGATAATAGATCAGATCTAGAATTAGGAAAGTAAATGTGGCAATGATGTATGACATGAAAGGAAAAAAAGAACAGGTAGGAGGTTATTACAAAAGTTCACTGAAAACAAATACGAGTCTGCTTAGGAGAACGCCAACAAAAACGTAAAAGACTTCCTTTCAACCAGTGATTCTCAAAGTGGATCATGGAGCAGCAGCAGCTCACCTGGGAACTTTTCATAATGCAAGTTCTCAGCCCTGCTCCAGACCTACTGAATCAGACTGTCTAGGGGAGATGTCCAACAATCTGTATTCTAACAAACCCTCCACATGGATTCTGATGCTCATTCAATTTGGGAACCACTACTTCAGACCAAATCTAACCTCCCTCACAGCTAGGGATGATTGTATGATGCCAGTTCTGGCCAATGAAACAAAAGAGGAAGTCCACTCAGGGTAATTGTAGGAAAAGTTTCTTTCCTGATAAAAAGGACAGATGAAGCTGGGGCTGCCCATTTTCCTTCCTCCTATCATGAATGTTGATTGACATTGTGACCAAGAGGAAAAAGGTCTGAGGGCTGAGAAATCCAACAGGTTGAAGATGGCAGGTCAGAAATATCCAAGAGTTGGGGTTCTTGATAACAGTAATTTGCCTCCCACCAGCCCCAGACTGTCTACCTTTACCTAATTAAATGCATTGATCATTCAATTCGCTAGTAACTGGGCATTCTGCTGCTCATAGCGAATGGATTCCTAACTGATACCTGTGTCAAGTTTATAGCTGGCATCTAGTAGGAGATCATAAGTGACAGTTCCACTTGACAAAATCAGGAAGAAAATTGTAATCTGTTTATTTAACCCATTTCTGCAGAAGACATATCTGCTAAGCATTTTTTTCTCCCATGGAGATCACAGCTTTGAGTAACATTCTACTGTTGCTTTAATACCTTGGACAGTGAAGGCAGTTTTGAATGTTATAAAGAATTTCTTTACTGGATGAAGTCACTTCTGTATGTGAGCCCAGAAAGCAAGGTATCATAGTGCCATCTCCTTGGAATTACCATTTGCCTTGTTCTCATTCAGAAAGGGGAAATCCACTGGGAATAAAAGTCCCACCAAGTAATTCTCACCACAGACAAGTCTGTTCATCCCTAATTCCTGCTGTCAAGGTACGTCACTGAATACTAATTCTTGCTTTCCCAGGACTTTGTGGAATAAGAGAATGGCGATTTCTGGCAGAGAAGACAATTCCACAGGACAGTGGGCTGTGCGTGGCAGCTTCCTCCCAAAGCAGGACTGGCTCAATTACTCAGAGCTCTATCTCCAAGTATGTTCCAAATGGCAGCAGAGACCTCTCCAAGTCTCAAACATGCTTGGGTGGCATTTATGTCTTGTGTGTGACAATCCTGTTCTAGAGGGACTGGCTCACAATGCACAACAAAATACTCTAGTGGGAAACATCAGCTGAGTTGCTTACAAGGAGACTGCCTGGGGAGCATCACCCACATATCCAGCTCCTTGCTCCAAATTTCTGCTTTGAGGTGTAGGTACCATTTTTGGTCTCAAGCAGGTTTTTCTGTGAATGGGTACAAATTCTGAATCACCTCCACAGGGAGTTTTTTGGCACTGACCACCCTGTTTAAATTTACAAACTTCCTCCAAACTCTCACATGCATACTCCCGCATCTTTGCTTTATTTTTCACTTCGTACTTATCACCATATGGCATACTATCTGCTTTACTTAATGAAGTTTTTATTGTCTTTCCCCCTCCACTAGATTTTAAGGTTTATGAGAGCAGTGATTTTTGCCTGTTTTGCTCATGGCTATATCCACAATATTTAGGAAAGTACCTGGCATGTAGTAAATTCTCAATAAATGTTCAAGGATGGATGTTTCTAAAGTGATTGGCTGACAGGTCCTGGAAAATGGCGTACTTTTTCCTGCCCTTTACCGTTGTTTCTCTAAAGTATAAGCCTTAGAGGATATTAGGCTTCAGATTCTGCTACGGTTTACTCCATATCAATAGAAACTGGTTGAATAATGATAATGATTAATAATATCTATTCTTTTAGGGTTCACTATGTAACAGGTGAATGCTAAGTGCTGAGATACATTATCTTATTTAATTCTCAGACAATGCTAACAGCTTTAGCTCCATTTTATCAATGAGAACAAGGAGGCTTAGTATCTCAGACGACTCATTCAAGCTCTCCCAGCTCATCAGTGGCAGAGCTGGGATGTGAATTTGGGACTATCTGACTCCAAAGCCCAGGCTTTTACCTGTCACCTCATTGGAGAACAGCTTCAACATTAGTTGACACATTTATGTTACCCTGATTTCTCCTCCTCTCTTACTAAAATATAGGTATTTTTTGTGTGAGCCCTGGAATCAAATGACGGAATAGAAATGCTTTTTCCAGAGCTCCCTCCTGCCTGGAAAGAGTGAGAGCAAGAGAGGGAGAGAGAAAGAGAGAGAGAGAGAGAGAGAGAGAGAGAATTACTTGGCAGAAGTGAAGTTCTAACTAAATGTTGACTCTTTAGGTGTTGATGTACCTTCCAAAAGAAGAACGTAAAAGCATTTTATATAGAATGAACGTATTTCAGCAAAGTTTATTTTAAAAAAAATAGTATCAATGCAGACTGTCTTAAAGGTCCTATTTCCTGAAAGCATCCTAATTATAATTAGACATTAGCACAAATCTTAGAATTAGTAATAATAATAGTGGCAAGTGCTTAAATAGTGCTTATTTATATGTAGGCTTAAAATCTGCAACAACCCTATGAGCAGGCAGAGAGGTACATTCAGGTTTAACCAGCTGCCTTTGAGGAAATGGCCAACGCTGCTCACCACCACCCCCAACATTGTTTCCTTTGTAGTTTGTGCTCCAGCAGCACCTAGATGGCACACAGGTCCTCAATTACCCTCTGTCATTTCATGCTTTTACACCTCCACTCATACAGTTCTCACTTGGAAATGCTGTTCCCGTCTTGTTGGCACTGGGAACTCCTATTTGTCCTTTAGGGTTCTTTCCTCTTGGGTGTTGTGTTACTTCCCCTAAGAAGCCATCCTTAACCCTCTTCGTCTTAGTTATCTTTTTCTCCACTGTTCACTCAGACACACTGTCATTACTTGTGTAATACACATGGAGCAGTCAATTTCCTTCCTTAGAGTGTAAGCCTTATGAGGGAAACAGTGAAGCCACTTCCATCTTTGCAACGCACAACACCTGGTGTACTGCCTGGAACAAGAATGTTACAGAACTGAGATGAAATCAAAGGGGCTACAATGAAATACATTGTAGCATGACCAGTCATGGAATCAAGGAACCCTACTAACTAATATTATACCCAAAGTGTTAGACATTCATAATTCCTCCCCCCTGGATGCTCTCAGATACTATCTTTGCAAACTTTTTTGAGTCCGTAATTTTTGAGCATGTGCAATGGCTATAACAGTGTTGTGTAGGAAAAAAAAAACAGTCTTCCTTCTGTGTTTCTCCTTTGCTCTAACACTACTATCACACTCACATTTCTAACACCAGATGTGTATGGGTTTTCCCCAACCAAGCAATTCTCTGTGACTCCAGCTGGGTGTCTTACAATTTAACTCAATTTTGATACTATTTACCTGGAGATAGCATCAGATCCCACAGGTTAAGAACTCAGTCCCACAAGGCTTCTCCCACCCCACTTCAGGCCACAGACTCAAGTCACAAGTTGTCACCTGTGCTTCTGACTGATTGGCTATAATTCTGAGGTTCCCACGACCTCCTCCTTGGGTTTGATTAGTTTCTAGAGCAGCTCACAGAATTCAGGGAAACAATTAGGTTACCAGTTTATTAAAAGATATGATAAAGGATAGAGATGAAGAGATACGTAGAGTGAGGTGTGGTAGGGTTCCAAGTTCAGGAGTTTCTGTCCCTGTGTCCCTCCTGGTATGTGGATGTGTTCATCAACCTGGAAGCTCTCCAAACCCTATACCATTGGGAATTTACAGAAGCTTCCTTACATTGGCATGATCAATTATTAACTCCATCTCCAGTCTGTCTCCCCTCTCTGAAGAGTAGAGATTAAAATTCTAAGGTTCTAATCATGTCTTGGTCTTTCTGATGATGAACCCTGATCCAGGACCCCACCCAGAGACACCTCATTAGAACAAAAGATGCTCCTACAGCTCTTATCAATTAGGAAATTCCAAGGGTTTTAGGAGCTCTGTGCCAGCAACAGTGATGAAGACCAAATATATATTTCTCATTATAAATCGCAGTATCACAAATGTGTTAAGCATAATCAGGGTAAAAGTGAGGTATAAACATGGTCCTTGAACTACTCTGCATCAAAGGAAAAATGACCAAATAGAAGGGCCCAGGGGGCTGCAATCTGTTTATTCCCTGGCCTAAGTCTCTAGCAGGTGGTGCTGAACACTGCATATAGGAAAGAAACTCCTTTGACTCTCCCACAGGAAACACTTCAAACCCAATGTTTTAATTATTTTAGGTGTAGACTGAAGAATTCCTTCCCGTGGGCTTCCCTGGTGGCGCAGTGGTTGGGAGTCCGCGTGCCGATGCAGGGGACACAGGTTCGTGCCCTGGCCCGGGAAGATTCCACATGCCGCGGAGCGTCTGGGCCCGTGAGCCATGGCCGCTAAGCCTGCGCGTCCGGAGCCTGTACTCCGCAACGGGAGAGGCCACAGCAGTGAGAGGCCCGCGTACAGCAAAAAAAAAAAAGAAAAAAGAAAGAAAAAAAAAGAGAATTCCTTCCCTGGATCTCAGACACACCGCATTGGAACATTACAGCCAAGAGACAAACTGTCTGACATTTTAATGGATTTCTGTGCAACAGGTTTGCCAAAGTGCACCTATCCACAGCCAACCAGGGATGCAAAAGGCTTGGCCTGGGTACAAAAACCTTTCCAGCATTTTTCTAGAAACCATCTCTGTGAAGATGATGATAGAATACTGTCTAAGTGTCTGAAACTCCAAAGGTTCTACTCAAGGCAGAGACAGTGTGTTTATTAAACAGAGGAAAGTTTAGTTTAGGATTATTGGAAGACAGCCAAGTACCCAGGATCTTTAAGGCTTGACTTCTTTGGGAAAAATATTAAAATGAAATGAGCCTTTTGTGTGATGAATGGGTTAACCCACCTTTCCAAATTTCCAACTCTATAATCTGCTGTGAATTTCATGTCAAGGTCACCTCTCTGCCCTCAACACATGGGAGGGGCTCTTCGTCTTGGACCAAGACCTAACTACCATTGGAAAATGGTGAATTCAACAAAGCTGAGCAGGTTTCTTTATAATGGAACTTCACAAAGTCTTCACTCTCCATGATGTGTACAGAGTATGCAGTATTTCCCAAGATGATTTAACCATGGAATCACTGTCTTCCTTTTCCGTGGAGTATTTCATGGGGCTATTGAGCCACAAGTGCATAATTTGGTATAATCAAAAATTTGATCTCATGTTTAAAGACCTAATGCTAAGAGCAAGAAGGCTGACACAAAAGATTACATACTGTATGATACCATTGATATGAAATGTCCAGAATAGGCAAATCTATAGAGAAAGAAAGCAAATTATTATCTACCAACGGATAGGGTGAAAGCAGTGGGGAGTGAGATGTGACTGCTTGCAGGTAAAAGGTTTCTCTTGAGGTGATGAAATATCCTAAAATTAGATTATGGCAATGATGGCATAATTGTATAAATATACTTTATTTTTTAATTTGAATTCTATTTTTTGAATTTTATTTTATACAGCAGTTTCTTATTAGTTATCCATTTTATACATATTAGTGTATATATGTCAATCCCAATCACCCAATTCATCACACCACCACCACCACCCCCGGCACCTTACCCGCTTGGTGTCCATACGTTTGTTTTCTACATCTGTGTCTCTATTTCTGCCCTGCAAACTGGTTCATCTGTGCCATTTTCTAGGTTCTACAAATATGCATTAATATATGATATTTATTTTTCTCTTTCTGACTTACTTCATTCTGTATGACAGTCTCTAGATCCATCCACGTCTCTACAAATGACCCAATTTCGTTCCTTTTTATGGCTGAGTAATATTCCATTGTGTATATGTACCACATCTTCTTCATCCATTCATCTGTCAATGGGCATTTAGGTTGCTTCCATGACCTGGCTATTGTAAATAGTGTGGCAATGAACATTGGGGTGCATGTGTCTTTTTGAATTATGGTTTGCTCTGGGTATATGCCCAGGAGTGGGATTGCTGGGTCATATGGTAATTCTATTTTTAGTTTTTTAAGGAGCTTCTATACTGTTCTCCATAGTGGCTATATCAATTTACATTCACAACAACAGTGCAAGAGGGTCCCCTATTCTCCACACCCTCTCCAGCATTTGTTTGTAGATTTTCTGATGATGTCCATTCTAACCGGTGTGAGGTGATACCTCATTGTAGTTTTGATGTGCATTTCTCTAATAATTAGTGATGTTGAGCAGCTTTTCAAGTGCCTCTTGGCCATCTGTATGTCTTCTTTGGAGAAATGTCTATTTAGATCTTCTGACCATTTTTTAAATGGCTTGTTTGTTTTTTTAATATTGAGCTGCATGAGCTGTTTATATATTTTGGAGATTAATCCTTTTCCATTGAATCATTTGCAAATATGTTCTCCTATTCTGAGGGTTATCTTTATGTCTTGTTTATAGGTCCCTTTGCTGTGCAAAAGCTTTTAAGTTTCATTATCTCCCATTTGTTTATTTTTGTTTTTATTTCCATTACTCTAGGAGGTGGGTCAAAAAAGATCTTGCTGTGACTTATGTCAAAGAGAGTTCTCCCTATGCTTTCCCCTAAGAGTTTTATAGCGTCCAGTCTTACATTTAGGCCTTTAATCCATTTTGAGTTTATTTTTGTGTATGGTGTTAGGGAATGTTCTAATTTCATTCTTTTACATGTAGCTGTCCAGTTTTCCCAGCACCACTTACTGAAGAGACTGTCTTTTCTCCATTTTATATCCTTGCCTCCTTTGTCATAGATTACTTGATCGTATGTGCTTGGGTTTATCTCTGGGCTTTCTATCCTGTTCCATTGATCTAAATTTCTGTTTTTGTGCCAGTACAATATTGTCTTGATTACTGTAGCTTTGTAGTATAGTCTGAAGTCAGGGAGTCTGATTCCTTCAGCTCCATTTTTCCCCTCAACATTGCTTTGGCAATTCGGGGTCTTCTGTGTCTCTGTTCAAATTTGAAGATTTTTTGCTCTAGTTCTGTAAAAAATGTCATTGGTAATTTGATAGGGATTGCATTGAATCTGTAGATTGCTTTGGGTAGTATAGTCATTTTCACAATATTGATTCTTCCAATGCAAGAACATGATCTATCTCTCCATCTGTTTGTGTCATCTTTGATTTCTTTCATCAGTGTCTTATAGTTTCCTGAATACAGGTCTTTTACCTCCTTAGGTAATTGTATTCCTATGTATTTTATTCTTTCTGTTGCAATGGTGAATGGGATTGTTTCCTTAATTTCTCTTTCTGATCTTTTGTTGTTAGTATATAGGAATGCAAGAGATTTCTGTGCATTAATTTTGTATTCTGCAACTTTACCAAATTCATTGATTAACTCTTGTTGTCTTCTAGTGGCATCTTTAGGGTTATCTAAGTGTAGTATCATGTAGTATAATTCCAATCTGGATTCCTTTTATTTCTTTTTCTTCTCAGATTGCCATTGCTAGGACTTCTAAAACTATGTTGAGTAATAGTGGTGAGAGTGGCATCTTTGTCTTCTTCTTGATCTTAGAGGAAATGCTTTCAGTTTTTCACCATTGAGAATGATGTTTGCTGTGGGTTTGTCATATATGACCTTTATTAGGTTGAGGTAGGTTCCCTCAATGCCCACTTTCTGGAGACTTTTTATCATAAATGGGTGTTGAATCTTGTCAAAAGCCTTTTCTGCATCTATTGAGATGATCTTATGGTTTTTATTCTTCAGTTTGTTAATATGGTGTATCACATTGATTGATTTTAGTATATTTGAGAATGCTTGCATCCCTGGGATAAATCCCATTTGATCATGGTGTATGATCCTTTCAGTGTGTTGCTGGATTCTGTTTGATAGTATTTTCTTGAGGATTTTTGCAACTATATTCATCAGTAATATTGGTTTGTAATTTTCTTTTCTTGTAGTATCTTTGTCTGGATTTGGTATCAGGGTGATGGTGGCCTCATAGAATGAATTTGGGAGTGTTCCTTCCTCTTGAATTTTTTGGAAGACTTTGAGAAGTGTGGGTGTTAGCTTTTCTATAAATGTTCAATAGAATTTGCCTGTGAAGCCATCTCATCCTGAACTTCCGTTTGTTGGAAGATTTTTAATCACAGTTTCAATTTCATTACTTGTGACTGGTCTGCTCATATTTTCTATTTCTTCCTGGTTCAGTCTTGGAAGGTTATACTTTTCTAAGAATTTGTCCATTTCTTCCAGGTTGTCCATTGTATTGTCATAGAGTTGCTTGTATTTGTCTCTTATGATGCTTTGTATTTCTGTGGTGTCCATTGTAACTTCTCCTTTTCATTTCTAATTTTATATATTTGAGTCCTCTCCCTCTTTTTTTGATGAGTTGGCTAAAAGTTTATCAATTTTGTTTGTCTTCTCAAGGAACAAGCTTTTAGTTTTATTGATCTTTGCTATTGTTTTCCCTATTTCTATTTCATTTATTTCTGCTCTGATCTTTATGATTTCTTTCCTTCTACTAGACTTGGGTTTTGTTTCTATTTCTTTCTCTAGTTGTTTTAGGTGTAAGGTTAGGTTGTTTATTTGAGATTTCTCTTCTTTCTTGAGGTAGGCTGGTATTACTACAAACTTCCCTCTTAGAACTGCTTTTGCTACATTCCATATGTTTTGGATCATCATGTTTTCATTGGCATTTGTCTCTAGGTATTTTTTTATTTCCTCTTTGATTTATTCAGTGATCTTTTGGTTGTTTAATAATGTATTGTTTAGCCTCCATGTGTGTGTGTTTTTTACATTTTTTCCCTGTAATCTATTTCTAATCTCATAGCATTGTGGTCAGAAAAGATGCTTGATATGATTTCAATTTTCCTAAATTTACTGAGGCTCAAGTTGTGACCCAAGATGTGATCTATCCTGGAAAATGTTCCATGTGCACTTGAGAAGAAAGTGTAATCTGCTGTTTTTGGATAGAATGTCCTATAAATATTGATTAAATCTATCTGGTCTATTGTGTCATTTAAAGCTTTTGTTTCCTTATTAATTTTCTGTCTGGATGATCTGTCCATTGGTGTAAGTGAGGTGTTAAAATCCTCCACTATTATTGTATTACTGTTGATTTCCTCTTTTATAGCTGTTATCATTTGCCTTATGTATTGAGGTGCTCCTATGTGGGGTGCATATATATTTATAATTGTTATATCTTCTCTTGGATTGATCCCTTGATCATTATGTAGTGTCCTTCCTTTTCTCCTGTAACATTCTTTATTTTAAAGTCTATTTTATCTCATATGAGTGTTGCTATTCCAGCTTACTTTTGATTTCCATTGGCATGGAATATATTTTTCCATCCCCTCACTTTCAGTCTTTATGTGTCTCTAGGTCTGAAGTGGGTCTCATGTAGACAACATATTTACAGGTCTTGTATTTGTATCCATTCAACAAGCCAGTGTCTTTTGGTTAGAGCATTTAATCCATTCACATTTAAGGTAATTATTGATATGTACATATTTATTACCATTTTCCTAATTGTTTTTTAGTTTGTTTTTGTAGGTCCTTTTCTTCTGTTGTGTTTCCCACTTAGAGAATTTCCTTTAGCATTTGTTATAGAACTGGTTTTGTGGTGCTGAATTCTCTTAGCTTTTGCTTGTCTGTAATGCTTTTAATTTCTCCGTCGAATCTGAATGAGATCCTTGCTGGGTAGAGTAATCTTGGTTGTAGGTTCTTCCCTTTAATCCCTTTAAATATAGCATGCCACTCCCTTCTGGCTTGTAGAGTTTCTGCTGAGAAATCGGCTGTTAACATTTTGGGAGTTCCCTTGTATGTTATTTGTCGTTTTTCCCTTGTTGCTTTCAATAATTTTTCTTTGTCTTTAATTTTTGCCAATTTGCTTACTATGTGTCTCAACGTGTTTCTCCCTGGGTTTATCCTGTATGGGACTCTCTGCACTTCCTGGATGTGGGTGGCTATTTCCTTTCCCATGTTAAGGAAGCTTTCGACTGTAATCTCTTCAAATATTTTCTTGGGTCCTTTCTCTCTCTCTTCGCCTTCTGGGACCCCTATAATGCAAATGTTGTTACGTTTAATGTTGTTTCAGAGGTCTCTTAGTCTGTCTTCATTTCTTTTCATTCTTTTTTCTTTAGTCTGTTTCGCAGCAGTGAATTCCACCATTCTGTCTTCCAGGTCACTTATCCATTCTTCTGCCTCAGTTATTCTGCTATTGATTCCTTCTAGTGTAGTTTTCATTTCAGTTATTGTATCATTCATCTGTGTTTGTTTGTTCTTTAATTCTTCTAGGTCTTTATTAAACATTTCTTGCATCTTCTCGATCTTTGCATCCATTCTTTTTCCGAGGTCCTGGATCATCTCCACTGTCATTATTCTGAATTCTTTTTCTGGAAGGTTGCCTATCTCCACTTCATTTAGTTTTTTTTCTGGGTTTTTTTCTTGTTCCTTCATCTGGTACATAGTCCTCTGCCTTTTCAGTCTATCTTTCTGTGAATGTGGTTTTCATTCCATAGGATACAGGATTGTAGTTCTTCTTGCTTCTGCTGTCTGCCCTCTTGTCTATAAATATACTTTGAAACCATGGAATTCTACACTTTAAATTGTATGGACTTCATGATATGTAAATTATATGTCAACAAAGCTGTTACTTTTTTTTACAAAGATCCTATAAAGATCATTTCACTCTTACCAATTAAAGTAGTTCTTTTTTTCCCTTTCCCCTTCTTTTTCTTAATCTCTTTTCCCTCTACAAACTTTTTTGGTCTGCTGCACCAATTCAGTACCTTTCATTATTTTCTAAGGCTAATTTTACTAATAAGGAATATATGTACTCATTTAAAAATTATAATGAATGCTGAAAAGTGTAAAATGAAAAATAAATCTTCCATTTCTCTCTGAACCTCTGTCCCAGTCTTAGAAGTAATTGCTGTCTCTTTAGAAATTGTTTACACATTTGCAGTCTGTAACCAAATGGTGTCTATATTTTTACACAAATTGGACCGCACTCGATTCTGCATCTTGTTTGTCTCACTTAGTGGTACATTTTGGAGATCTTTTTGTGTTTGTACATATAGACAAATTACATCTTTCCAACAGCCACACAGTGTTCATTGAATATTTATGCCTGACAATATTTATACTGTCAGTTCCCTATTAAGAGATATTGAGATTGTTTCCAGATGTGACTGGTTTTTATTTTTTATGTTTTACTATTACAAACTATACTGTAATAAATATTTTTGTGGGTTGGTTCATGTAAGATAATTACTAGGAAGTGTTCAGAGGTTAAAACCCATGTGCCTTTGGATGTTGTTAAATGTGACTAGGTTGCCTTGCAAAATCATGCCCCCACATACAATCCCTCCTCAGGGGATAAGATGAGAGAGCTGGCATGGATTTTTAAAACTATCTTAGCCCTGGACAAGTTCTACCCTTTCTCATCCCTTACCCCCAACCACACCCAAGTAGTGCCCAGGCTAAAGTCTTGTACCAATACTGTAATGATGTGTTTTATTCTTGGAATGCAACCTTCTTCACTGGAGGATGCTCACTTTATTCTGTTCTCTGTAGTTTTCCTGCTTGACACCGGGCCTTGCACCAGAGACACAATCAATATGCAAATGGGCCATTACTGCCCTGTCCAAGAAAGGGTCATGTCAGCTCATGTTCTGATTTTATGATCCTCTGACTGATGGTCTTAGTTCTCTCTTTGCATTCCTGCTTAACTTCTGACAACTTCTGTCACTGCATCAACTTAAGTAGCTGGTGGGGATGGTGGCAGAAGATGGTGTCAGCCATGTGTGAGGCTTTGCGTATTTGCATGTGTGAAGGGGTACAGAGGGGCATGGAGGTGGGCATAATACTAAATGGCTATTTTTGAGTTTTCAGGGAACCAATAAAAATATGACTAGAATAACATTGTGAACATTTTAGCTCTCTTACAGATAGTTTGATACAACTAAAAGGGATGTGGTTTTAGCTGTGATGTAGGGTTGTCACTCTTAAGAAAGAACCCTTGTGGAATAGAAAAATCCAAGCCTGTCTAAGGCTAACCACACTTACACTATCAGAATCAGGCCCAGTTGTATTACACTCTTAGATTATTGGAAGTGCCCTGATTCTACCCCCTTTATCATATTACCTTTCTCTGGAGTCAAATTTCCATCCCCCAGCTACAATAGAGTTTTGAGACTCATTAACATAAGTGTTCTGGAAGTGAAATCAGATGAAAAGTATAAATACTTCCTCTTCTTTCTTTTTTTTCTTTTTTTTTTTTTTTTTTTTTTTTTTTTTTTTTGCGGTACGCGAGCCTCTCACTGCCGTGGCCTCTCCCGTGGCGGAGCACAGGCTCCCGACGCGCAGGCTCAGCGGCCATGGCTCACGGGCCCAGCCGCTCCGTGGCATGTGGGATCCTCCCGGACCGGGGCGCGAACTCGTGTGCCCTGCATCGGCAGGCAGACTCTCAACCACTGTGCCACCAGGGAAGCCCAATACTTCCTCTTCCTAAGCTTTGCATCAGATTAGCTCCATAGAAACACTTAATAAGAATTAGCTTATTCACTTCTCAAAACAACCCGAAGATACAGAGACTGTAATTATCCCCATTTTACAGAGACGAAAACAGAGACAGAAATGAAGTAACTGTCCTGACCTGATATTTCTAGCAAGTGGTGGAACTAGCTATCAATCTCAGGTGAGTGTGACATGCATGAAGCCTCCAAACCACAGGGATGTGTGGTGCCCTAATGTGGCCTTTCCTCAGCCCTGTCTCTGAGAATGTCTTCTTTCCACAGCTGGACCATCTCCACCCTCACCCTGTGTGCCACACCACCCAGCCCCTGATTCCAGTCCTAACAGTCCCAGCACAGGGCTCAGAAGTCAATATAAATTCCTCCTGGCGGCTGGTACAGCTCACACTGAACCCAGGAATTTTCTCAGCACACATCCTTTTTCATGTCCTTCAGCATCTGCCTGAGATGCATCCCAGCGATGTACTGGGCACCTCCACTTCATCCATCTGATTGCTCCCAACTTCTCCCAACCTCCCAGCTCTCCCTGCAGGACTCTGGATATCTGGACTGCAGGCTTTTTCTCTTTTTTTTGCTACACCGGGTCTTAGCTGCAGCATGCAGGATCTTCCTTACGGCATGCATGCAAGATCTAGTTCCCCAACCAGGGATCGAAGCCAGGCCCCCTGCATTGAAGTGTGGAGTCTTACCCACTGGACCACCAGGGAAGTCCCTGGATTGCAGGTTTTTAGATGGTGAGAAACAGTCACTGTCAGAACTCTTCCACCTCCTAGCAGGCACTCCAAACCAGCTCCTGTTCCTGCTGCTGCCTTGTTACTTGTTACCCTGGTTTCTCACTGGACTTTCTCTTGATGCCTGCAGGGTGGGTCTTCTCCCCAGAACCTGCTTCACCTCAGGAGTGGAACTGGTTCTAAGCCCAGACCTTCTTGGTCTGGCTATTTCTGCTGTAATTGAGTGGTCCCCATACATGCAAGTTCTGACATATAATGTCATACTGATTCTTACATACCCCACACCTCCACTTCATAAGTCAAAGGCAAGAAAGGTCATAGATTCTTTGGTCTTTCCCAGACCAAAGAATGTGTACCTCCAAGAAGATGGGTGATTCAAGGAAGGAAGGCCAGACAAGAATAGATAAAATGAGTCAATTTCTGAGGCCTTGTATAAGTGACATCATAAGAAGTTTAAGTCCTCACAGGGGTCCTAATGGGTATTCCCATCAACAGACCAAAGAGATGTGGGCAGTGTGGGGGGAGGGATGGGAAGAATCATGGGAAATGAGGAAAGGCTGCCTGTCTTGGGTGAGCCCCAGGAACACTTCAGAGCACAGTTTCTCATCCTCAACAGAAGGCTGTGACTCCTGCCCTTCCTTTCGCATGAGCTTGTCATGAAATCCGTGACACTGGTAGTGAAAGTGGTTTGTCAATTCTAAAACAGTGGTCAGTAATGAAGTATTGCTGATTTTCTGAAATTAACTTGATGTTAAATGAATTAGAAGTCCAGGGGTGACAAGCCCTACAAGAAATAAACATCATTTTTTAAATTTTTTATTGAGGTATAGTTGATTTGTAATGTTGAAATATCATTTTCTTAATCAGCATAATTGTGGTTTGGACTTATTTGGTACCTAAATGACTCATATGAGTATGCCTGCCATGGTATGTTTTAGATTCTTTCTTTAGACTAAGCTGAATTTGTCTTTAAAAAACAAAATGGAAAAGCATTTTAAGAACAATTGCTTTGATCCTACTCTTAGTCTATTCATATTTCTGCTTTAAAAATTAAAGGAGAAAGTATCTGGGGAATAATTAAACTGAATCTGGTGGGATATTTCACCCCGATGGGAGAGTAGATGGAATTGGGGGATTTGAAGTAGCCCTAAGAATATAATACTATGCTACTGAGCTACAAAAATCCTGCCTGATTTGTAAATTTGTGTTTCCATGGCAACGCAAGCGTATAGTTAAATAATCCTCAGTTGTCTACGACTGAATTCTAGCAACTCGTCCTAAACCTTCATCCTATTCTAATCCCACAGCTGTTGCCATGGAAATGATCAGATAAGATTCAGTCCTGGAGGCAGATGGGCTGGTGGTGGAAGCTAAGTCCTGGCCTACATATATTGCTCCCTGAAATACTAGGTTTTGTTTTGATTTGTTTTTTTCCAGTCTTTGAACCACAGAAAGCAGCTGTCTCCAGTGAGAGGTTAATGTAGAACGATGCCACGAAAGTCATTCGTGGGGTCTGGGCATCTGGAACAAATGAGAAAAAACCGATTCCAAAATACATCTGAGGAATGGAGAAATTGGAAATGTGTTTCTTTGACTCATTTTTGAAAACTTGCTCTGAAAGATCATCACACCAGGGGTTTTCTCGTGGAAGTCCACATCCCAGAAGTGATTTCCCCAGGCTGTGTCCCCACCCCAGGAGGAGGGTGGGTCACACCAGGCCACTCCCTGGGCTTTGCCAGTGCAGGAGGGGCAGTTCATTCTTCATTGTGCATGCGCGCTTTCATTTTTCATGGTTGATGGGAGTTTATCGTGTGCCTCCAGCGTTCAGTTTGGTTGTGTCAGCAATGTCCTGAAGAATTTGTGATGCCTCGAATAGCATCCTTTTATCATGTGCATCCTTGCAAACAGATTGTTTGGGGAGATCTAAAATTTAAATAATTGTTTCTAGGTAATATCCCAATGAAGTTATGTTTTGTTTAAAATAGAAAGAAGTATACCTTGCCTCTTTAGTTTGAACAGTGTCATTTCATATGCCGTGATGTCTTTGCCAGATACTTCACTCAGGGAGGTGAAGCCAGCTCTCAAAGCAATTGTGCCTTTCACTAAGGCAGATTCCCTGCAATGTGTGAGCCCTGATACGTCATATGAGAACAGGACAAACCTCAGAGTAAAATTTACTGAATCCTAGAAGCAGAAGAGGACTTGCAGGGTCTCAGGCTGTTCAATTACTGGGAAAATTTTCAGATGAAGAAACTGAGGCCAAGGTTTCCAATGCCTCACAGTTTAGGGCTCATGCATTTACATCTGGGACCCTTCCCACTCTGTCTCTGGTTTAACAAAGGATCCAAGAGTTCTGTCTAGCTTTACTTTCAGTCTCCTTAACCCAGGCAGCTCCAGCTGAATTCCTGTACTGTAGTTTTTATTGCTTATTCTCTTTTAGAAGTTTTATTCGTATATGCTATATATAATTTCATAAATTTTCACTTACATATAATTTGTTCAATAAACACCTGTTGAATGAATATCTGTGTTATATGATTGGAGACAGTGCAGAGGATTTGGAATAAGAAGCCACTATTGATCTTGCTCTGTATGACTCCTTTCACCATAGCTACAGAGCCAGAGAGTGACAGCTTTTAGAACCTGTTTAGCACTTTTTGGGCAAGTTGTACATTTTAGGAGGTAAAGGCTATGCTTTTCGATGACACTAAGTAGAATTTCATTCTTGCCCTTCTTCTCTCAGCTTCCATAATTGTAAATGATGTTGAAGAGAGACAAGAGCTGAATCATTTCTCACATGAAAAAAAAAGTGAAAAATTTGAACTGAAAGCTTGCCATTCTCTAGCGGACTTCTGTGATTCTCACCAGCGCTAAAAGGTTGCATTCTCTTTCACTGAGCAAAAATGTAGCTACATTACCTACCATTTATGCCTAAATGGAGCACGAACCAATGCAGATAGCCTTGTGGTGCCTGGTGTGCTCTTCTGATCAGCATTCCACTCCTTGTGTTAATTCAAGCTTTGGGGACACCCTGTTCTCCTGTCGCTGAAGTCTATCTATTTTCAAAGAATACTTTTCATGTGCAAGAATGTGTACTTGTTACCATGGTGAGGAATCATGTCACTTCCACAACTATGAGAAGTTCTGAGTTGGAAGTTCGCAGTGAATTGGAGGAAAAACGGTTCCACGTGTGGCCATGCCAAGTGTCCCTCTTCAAATTCTCCCTCTCCAGACCCAATCAGGTTACAAATTCCCACTAATGTACCTCTGAATATCTCTCAACTTGACCTTCTCCCAAGCCACCATCACCTCTAAGGCAATTATAGTGGCCTTGATTTGTCTCCCAGATCCCCTCTTAGTCCCATTCAATGCAGAACCAAAGCAATGTTTTAAAAAACCTAAATCTGAATGTGTTCCTGTCTTGTTTAAAACCTTTCAATGACTCATCTCTGACTTGGATTAAAATCCAAAACCCTAGCATGGCTCTGCATGAGTAGCCCTCTTCCCACAACCCCAGTGCAGCCTGGAGCCACCTCCTCTGCAATTCTCACGTCCCAGCCACATACCCAGAGGTCCCCCACGTGCACACGATGCCCGGAGCACTCCTCCTGCTGCCCCTTGCTCCAGAATGACTTCTATTCACCCTTCAGCCTTAACTGAAACAGCACTTCCCAAAACAAGCCTTTGCTGAGCTCCCAGATTAGTCTGGGTCTGATTCATAAACTTTCCTTGCACAGTGTACGTGTATTTAGAGGAATTTATCACAACCGTAACCACATAGCCTCGTGTAAAATACTTTACCTGTAGTCCCTCCTAGAATTAAGTTCCAGGAAGACAAAGGCTATATTTGTCTTGTGCATCTTGGTCTCCCAAGTGCCTGGCACAGATGAGGTGCCTAAAAAGTAGCAGGTAAAATAATGAAGGAATAACACTGGCTAAATGGAAGGTGAGAATGGTTACTGGCATTGAGAAGGTTTGGGCGGTCAAAGGCAGATTATTTGAAAGATCACTGATGTTTAAGAATGGATATGAAATAAGGGGCACCATTGGGTCCAGTTCAAATATTGAGCATCTATACGTGCCAGACCCTGAGCCAGACACATCTCTTCCCTCAAGTTTTTCACAACCTAATGAGGGTGACATACACATAAGTGTAAATGTAAATTAGTGATGTTACACCATATACTCTTCTAAGGTACATGGATTCAATTATATGTGCCTCACCCAACACACAATTCCACATGTCACGTTTTATGCCACAGGATGTAGCATGATAGGGACGATCTAAATATTCTGTGCCCTCAACGAGGCTGAGTTCCTACTAGCATATTCCTTAGGGAAGCTGATTCTAGTACTTGAACATGGGTATTTTTCTTATATCATGGATCTTAACTCAAGCCACCTACTTCATCTGGTGTTCAACTAAAGCGAAGATGATCTGCTTCAGTGCTAGAGGGAAAAAAGGCTAGACGAAGGAGTTGAACTGTCACAAAGTCTCAACAAAGGCCTCAGCCAATACCATAGGGAGCTCTAGAGCTGGGACAGCCCTCTGGACTTGTTCTGAAGTCAAGCAACAAGGCTGGGTCTTTGAATCCCCACACGGACCAGCCATTGGATGTAGGATGCCCTAGTCATGGGGATACCCTTAGATGAAGCAGCTCTATTAGGCTGAGAGCAATTCCTCGGGAGAAATTCAGCTATAAGCATTCATAGGAAGCACTCAGAGAAGCTGGGGAAATGAGTGTCTTCGTCCTGAAGGTGGGCCCGGGGGAGGCGGGGAGTAAGAGATTTTGGGCACGACTTGCCTCCCAATAATTCCATCCTTGCCCATTTTCAACAGGTGCCGACTGGTGGGTAAAGGCAAGTGCAAACGTCCTGTCCCTCCAAGAAAGAATTAAAAATATTTCTTAAGGCTATATGATCACTTTGCCCTTAGGAACAGGAATGGTAAACATCGATGAGTGTCAGGGAGTTTCACGGACCTGGGCAGTGCTGGAGGCCATAGCTCCTTGCTCCCTGGTACCCTTCTCATTTTCAGAAGGAGCTGTTTGTCTTCAGCTGAAGTTTAGCAATGACTAACAAGGAAGATCCCTGAGTTTCAAGAACTCACTGAGACTTTGCCTCAAGCCACGCAGAGTTGTAGCTGAGGCTGGCTGAAGGAAGGACACATCTGAGAGACAAGCCTACTACCTGGTCTCTTTCAAGAATCCAGGTGCTCCCTAAATCAGGTGCAAACTACGCATCTAAGAGACAGTGCTTGTAGCAGTGACAGGCTCTCCGTCACCAATTATACGCACCAGGCAAAGGGCAGTTATTTATAAATACTTTGTTCCTAATAAACTGTCAGTGCAGCCACGGCCCTTCAGCCACACAATACATTCATTTTTACAGGGCCCTGGTCGCCCTTCCTCTGCCCTTTCTCATCTGGTTGCAGTGCTGTGTGTTTATGGCCATGGGAGCACCTCTTTACATGCAAAGGATGAGAAGGTCAAGGTGTGACCTTGCCACCTGCCTCTGCATCATTCTAATGTATCCCTTAACTAGACCAAAAGCAATTAGATGGTCAGATCCTTCCTTTCTAAGCTTATTACAGAATTGCTCAAAGCTCCTACATCTTCCCAAGGAAACTGTCGCATTGCTGGAACTCCTTTCCCGTTGGGACCAGCCTGAAGCTGAAATCTCAGTTTTTAAAAAAGGCTGACAGTGCCATATAGGGGTCTGGATGGAATCCAGAATCACAGAGGCACTTAAAAGTTGGGCAAACTTTCTGGGAATAAAGTTAGCTAAGACATTTTTGTTCTTTTTAATCTCACTGTATGAAATCACTTGTCACTCAGAAGGAGAAGCTGGGAGCTTATTTATGCTCACATATCTTCATTGAAAATTGAAGAGAGTCCAGGTTAAAGTCGTTTCTTTCACCCTCACCACTAACTCGTATTTCCAACTATTCCTTAATTCAAACATGCAGTGAGCACCTGCTGTGTGCCAGGCTCTATCCTGGCTTCTGGAGGTGTGGAGATGAGAGACACTGTTGATGCCCTAAGGCTGTCCCAGTACAGGACAGAATAGAGTGAGGGTGTGCCCCCTGGAGTTGTGCAAATAGAAGGACCACGTGCCTTCAAGGACCTTACTGCCTAGACGGGAGCTGCCAGGACTTAGCCACTGGCCACCTGTGGATACCAAGCACTTGAAATGTAACTGAGGGACAGAGTTTGTAATTTTCTTTAATTCCAATGAACTTAAATTTAAAAGCCAGTACTTGATCCCATTGCTGGAAAACTTTTAAGTATGCTTGGGACAACTTGGGAAGGTGAGTCTCCTTTTGGAACTCTAAATGTTCTGAACTATAAGCATAGATCAAGTATTTCCAATGAAAATCTAGCATCCAAATTGAGATGTGCTATAAGTGTAAACTACACACTGAATTTTGAAGACTTAGGATGAGAGGAAGAATGTAAAATGTCCCATGAATAATGTATATATTTATTAAATGATAATTCATTTGATATATAGGATTAAATAAAATATATTATTCAAATTAGTCACCTAAGGTTTTATTTTTACTTTGTAAAATGTGGCTACTAGAAAATTAAAAATTAGACATGTAGCACAGGTAATACTGGATAATGGTGCTCTAGAAGAAGAGATAGAAAATTAATGGGGTAAGTGTGAGATAGAGAAATAAGGGACAAATAGGTGAGGTATCCCATACAGGGGATGGATAGAAGTTCACAGGCCTAAGAAAGCAGAAAAGAGAGAAAAGAGAGTCCCACTCAGATGACTTGACATGGGCAAAGATATGGAAGCATACACAAACCTTCTACATCAATAATACATTGATAAATGAATTCAAAAAAATTTTTAAATGGGACAGGTGATAAAGGCAGCATGAGAAACTGAAGAACCTTGTGCACCAAATTAAGGGACCTAAGCCTTAATCTAAAGACAATGAGGAACCACTGAGATACTTTAAGGAAAGAAATGGCATCTTCCGAGCTGCCTTCTAAAACTATCTCCCTCGTGGTCATTTGAAGAATGGAGTGAATTGGGTGACCCAGAAGACCCTCCTCTACATCCAAAGAGAGCAAGGCCAAAATCCAGGTGTCCTGCAGGAAGGGACGTTGAGTGAAGGGGGAGAGGAGAGGAAGGAACAATCTGTTTGCTGCTACGCTGTAGGGATAATGAAGTTATTTAGAAATGAAAAAGAAGGAAATTGATATTTATGTTCACGTTACTTCCTTTTCTAAAAAAGATCTAGTCCTTCTTAGAAAGTACGGACCAAACCTGTGAAAACAAACACATTATTTAGGAAGAAAAGTTACAACTTGAAAACCCTGAAACTATGAGCTTCTGACAAACCAAATCAATTAATTTATACCCTGTGGCATGAAGAATGCAATTACAAAAAGAAGAAAAAAACTGGCCATGTTGTGAAGACAGATTTTCCAGGATTATGTCCAACCTTGACATTACTCGGATGCTGTTTATTCAACTGCTCTGCGAGGTCAGGTCTCCCTTTCATGTTTTTGGCCTTGGGACCCTTCAGGCAAACGCCTTTGAATACAAATATTTCAGCTCTTCCTTGGAACTTTCATTAGGTTCTGGCTTCATTATTAGTTCAAACCTCAATTCATTACTAATTTACATTTACTTCCCTACCAGGAGGTCAGAGGGTATTTCTTATAAGGAAATGTAAATTGCTGTATTTCTGTTTTTCCATTAAACCCCTACCACTTGGGAATTATGTGTTTTTCTGTATCTCCCAAGAAAGATTGAATGAATCAGAATTTAAGATGTGTAAAATGCCTCAGGCTTCTTAGAAAAATAATGCTCCAAAAGGCTAACATAGAAATGTAGATTTATAAGTATCACAGAAGATGCCCTGGGTTTAATCAACACACTTGGTAACCAGTTTTCAGGCAGCTTCTTGGACAGGTTTGGGGGCAGGAGTCAGACGGCTGGGTCTCTGGTCGTACTGTGCATCTGACCTCTGTGCCAAATGGGCCACTCACTTCATCACCCTGCGCTTGTGCTTCCTGGCGTGTGAAATTAAAATAATAATATCTGCCCCTCTATACCCCGGGGGTCATTGGGAGAATCAAATAAAATATCTTCTGTAAAACCAATTGGAAAGTAGACACTTTCCATTGTGTATCACTAGAACTGGCAAATGTTTGGGGACAGTGATTAGGATTACGGTGGTTGGCGCTATTGTTTTTCTATGTCTCCAACTTCAGCACATACCTCAGCATATGACCCATCACAGGTTCTCAATAAATATTGTTGAATGGAACCATTCTTTCTCACGAAGTTTTTTTCATGACATTGTTTTGAGAGATCCTCCTCCCCACCGTACACTTCTTTTCATGAATTCTTAAAGACATCTTCCTTCATCTCCAATATATGTACCTTAGTCTTTGATTTTTCAAAGCTGGCTTTCTGTGCTAATTTTTCTCCCAGCCCCTCTCTTTTAAACCTCATTTCTGCTTGAATGCTGCCTCCAATTTGGTCTCATCTAGGGCTTTCTCTGTTCACTTGAACTTTGTTTCCTGCTCCTCCCTATTTGAGTTCTAGAAAATCTGTGGCCTCCCTCTTCTTTTACAGACCCACAAATGACTATGAAAATGTCATTTCTCACTTAAACACTTCTGCTGCTTTTTCCTGCTTCTTCTTTTTTTTTTTCCATATCAGCAAATCCTTTGCCTCATTGTCAGTGAAATTCTTTTTCTCTCTTTTTCCTTTTTTATACAGTTCAGTTTAGTCACCACTATAATCTTTCTCATCACGTGGTTTCCCTTTTCGTTAAACCCATTATTTTGACACAGTTTATAGCCTCCTTCCTTCCCTTACCTTCACTGGCTCGGCTCTTATTTAAGACTAGGTTTCACATTGATTGTTTCCTTCTGAGTTGGAGCCATTTTTGATGCCATAATATTTTATGATCCCAGAGTATTTGGTCTCCAAGAACTTCTTTAAGTACAATGCATTTTGGAAAGAGTAAAAGAGATAAGGCAGACCACCATTTTTAAAGCACAATTGAGGCTTACAGGAAACTTGAATGGCATCACAAGCTATTCTCTGAAGCGTTAATTAGCCCTTTGTCTCACCAGACAGACTGTATTTCACGACTGCAGGGGTGTATATTCTTTCATATGTTTATTTTGCTTACTCACTGCATTGCTCAGTGTTATCCCAATGTTCTAGGCAAGCCAGAGGACAAAAAGAGATGATGAAGAAGCTAGTTATAATAGTAATAACTAATATTACTAGATGCTTCAGCAGACAAGCCAGGCACTCTTCTAAACACTTTATATTTATATTATATTAACTCATTTTTATCCTCCAACAATTCTATGATGTGGGCACAGCAAGTATCCCAAGATTATAAATAAAGTTGAGACACTGGGCTTAAATAACTTACCTAAGTTACACCGCTAGTAAGAGATGGAAAATAAAAAGGGCATAAAAGCCAAATTTAATTCACAGTTGTGTCTGCAAGAGGTTGGTCTGCTTGTCCCAATGGGCTCACACCATCTCCTAGCATGTTTCGGTGAAGGCGGTCCCTGGCAGTGTGGTGATTGTGTCCAGTGTTCAGGGTAGTTGTAAGGGCCAGTGGAAAATGCACCTGTGAGCAAAAATTGCTAACTGAAAGAGAGAAAACTTGTTTTGTGACCAGTTGTAAGAAGACCAAAGTGTAGGATTTCCTGACGGAAAGGTTGTGCCATTGTAGTGGGAGAGTAGTAGTTTATGATGGAAGTACCACTATCCTAAACCTGTGGGCCACACAGGTCAAAGGGTAGCTGCCAGTTAACACTGGTGACTAAAGGGACAACAGATCGGGACTCCCTATTATGGTTCTACAATCCACAATGACTGGATCTGTGATACTGACTCTATTACAATTTCACTGCCTGAGATTTCTTTCTGTTTCCGTGGGACACTTCAGATTGGTAAATAGGAAACAGAGGGGAAAAGGAATTGATTGGCCCGATGGAATGTAGAAACCATGCATATTAAATCATCCTAAATATTCTTCAAAAACATTGAAAGTCGTGAATTGAATAAGGTCTTCTACAAGGAAACTCACTGCCATTACTCAGACCTTTCTACACAACTCAGTAGTGGTTTCCCACCTACAAATGTAATATTAATCATCTCTGAAGATTTTCCCAGTCTTGTCCAATTGGGAAACCACCATTCATCCTTTAAGTTCCTGCTCATCTAATACCTCTTAGGAAAATCTTTCTTCAGTTTCCCCAAGCAATAGGAGACGCACCTTTCTCTACATCCCAGTGGTATTTTGTGCTTGCTTATTATAGCAGTTACCATATTGCATTATAATCCTTTATTCATTGCACTGTTGTCAGTAGATTGTGAATATCTCCAGGACAGCAACTCTATTGTACAGAATCTATATTATAGACTTTTAATACTCAGAGCAAGAGGATTACCATGCAGCAAATATTCAATAAATATATGGATAGATGAATGAAAACACGAATAAACAAATACCCGGGCCAACCTTCACTCTACCTTTCAACTTTTTTAAATTACCTATTCTAACCATAGGTGTGTCAGGGTTTAATAAGAAAAACAGAACCACAATGAGTGAACTAGGATAAAAGATTTATTATAAGAATTGGAACTTACACAATTGTGAAAGCTGATTAAGCAGTCTATGTAAAGCCATTGCTTCTTCATCTGAGGTGAAGGTGGAAGTCAGCAATGCAGACAGTTAGGAAGAAAAAGTGGACATGAAGTGGGTGAAACAAGGACAACCTGGGATCCATGAGAACGGATTGGAACGCACATCTGTCTCCAAACTCAATAACGCAGGTGATATTGGTGCCTTTCTATAGATATCATGCAGTGGTACGTGGACCTTGGCCAAGATTCAGAGCAGCTGACAGAGGAGCTCCAACACAAGCTGAAGGACAGGGCTGTTACTCCCTGCCAACGAGGTAAGCCATCAGATCATGGGCTACAACCTGATGACCTGCCTGATGACCCTACACTGACCTTCCAAAACTGGCACTAAATTCTCTCATGACCAACCCTAACCAGGAACCATGAATAGGGACAGGATTCTGGGAGGTGCAGTTCCAGCTTAGCCAAGGTGACAATGTACAAAGCCACCACAATAGGTATACTATCATAGCCCACCCAAAGTGAGACCCAGGCCCCACTATGAAATTTGAGTTTCCAACTCAGTTAGGGCCCATGCAAATGAGAAGGAGAGAATTGGAAGAAGAGCCAGAGAATGCAATCACCAGGCAGCTATGGTAGATTGCATTATGGGCTCCAATTTCTCACCCCTCCCTGCATCTACACCTTTGCTTGCCTCACAGTGGGCAAGTTGTACTTTCCTGAGCCTTGACTTTGGGTGTGGCCACGAAACTGACTTTGGCCAATAACATATGGGTGGAAGAGATAATGAGGTAGATTTGAGCCTAGATATTAAGGGGCCACACATGTTTCCACTTGCCTCCTTGCTCTTTTCCATCTCTGTGAGAAGATCCTGAGAGGGGAATCAGAAACACATGGAGCAGAGCCATCCCGCCCCACTGCAGATGCCTGAATAAGGCCCATTCACGGTTGTTTTAAGCTCTGTGCTTTGCAGTTGTTTGTTACACAACAATAGTTAATCAATACAACTCAGAGCAGAAGGAAGAGGGGGCCAGTCGGAGGCGCCTCTCTGAGAGCCAAAGCCTAGTGTTTGCCTGAGTACTACTGCCACCACAGTTCTCCACTTATCAGCAATCCTTGTGTTTTTGTGCAGCATTTGCCACTGTTTTGTGCAATGAGCTATGTGGAGCAGGGCGTGTGTGGTGTGCGGGAAAGAAGATATCTCTGATATGGGCCACCTCTGGCCAGCCATGGCACGAAAGGGATGCCCAGTGATCAGTAGCCAGAGCCTGCAAATTAGGTGAAGCTGAAGCTAAGGTGTGCAGAGAAGAGGTTAGGACACGGCAGGAAGCAGAGTTCTTCTAAAGGGATTTTATTTTCAGGTGCAGTTTGGCTGATGGACAGCTGAGGACTGGCAATTGCAGAGCTGCTGCATAAACAGCTTCTGATGGTTTCCCATCACCTGCAGGATAAATGTCAAATGCCTCAACAGGACAAGTAAGGTGCTTTACTGGCCTGGCCTCCTCGTGCCTTTGGAGAGCTCTCTCCAGCCCCTCCTTGTTACTCCTGCTCTCACACACCCGTGAATTCTCTTTGCCTAGAATGCTCTTCTGTATTCTCTACTTAGCAAGCTCCTGTTTGTTCTTCAGAGGCTATCACAAATGTTCAATTTTCTCTGCGGATGTCCCACTCTTTAATTACTTGCAGCCTCCTAACCAACCCCTAGGCAGAATTATCACTCCTCCAGGTCCTGTCTTGCTGCCCTCCTCCATTAAATGATGACCTTTTGTGGGCAGGGACCAGGTCTCCCTTACCACTACAGCCTTCTTCAGCATTTAACCCAGAACCTGGCACAAGAAAGGTGAGCCACAGATTGTGGCTACCGAGATTCAGTTGCTAAGATACATTTCAAGAGGATGAAAGTTTTCCTCTACTGAAGCCGTTATTGCTATCTGAAAAGGTGACCTCCTAGGGTCTTGTTAATCATCAGTGGATGCCACAGCAAAGATGTGAATTATTCAATTCTTTTTAGAAAGGAAGTCAGCTGGGAATAAAAGAAGAGCCCGAACCTTAAAATATACCTAAAAATCTCAGACACATAAAATGACTAAGTTTCCATCTAATGCAAAATAGCTTAACAGAAACCCACTTTAAATGGGACACAAATAATTGCTGACCGGACTTGTGTTTATCAAGGCTTTCACTTGGTTTCAGAGCCTTCTCTCTAAAACATCTAGTTTTTTTTTTTTTCCAGAATCCCATCTCATTTTCCAAACACCACTCAATCTTTCAACCTGTGAAAAAGCTGAAGTGATGTTTTCTCCTTCCTAAACTGACAAAAGAGGAGCCAGTACTTGGGCAAGGTAGCACTCCTCTTCCTTCAGTGTCAGATTTAGCAGAAGTGAAATGCAGTCTCTCATTGACCTTCATGCTCTCTGCCCACATCTAGACTAATCATCACCCATGTCTAGGGGTAGCCCTACACACATCCAGGGGTGCCAGTTCTCCGAGCTCTCTGCACCTCACATTTCAACTTGGCCAGCTGTGTACCATTAGGCACTGTCAATGGGGGCGCTAGAGAGCGCCTGCAAGACCACAGGAGGGATCAGGAACTTGCTCCTTTCTCTCGTACCTTTCAGGCTCACTGTAGCTTCTTCACCTCGCTCCTTCCTGTGACAGCAGATTAAGTCCAGTTTTCAACATCTGCAGAAAATGGCTTATTGCACATTGCATCCCTATCCCCATAGATGCCAGATGCAGCCAAGAAACATTCCCCCTAAAGGGTCTGAGTTTCAATTCCAGGAATCCTCCTCTGAGTTTCAAAGTTTTAAAAAAATTCCAATCTTTTTACTTTGTCCCTCCAGCCCTAGAGGTGTTTGCTACTTCTGCAGTTGTGGCACCTTGAAACCTTAGAATTGTCTTATTTTTCTTCTCATTTAACTACGTAACAACTTTCTACTTTGCTAATAATTCTTGATATTAAATTCTTTATGTTTAAATAACTGGTGTGATTTCTGTCTTGTGAGTGGACCCTGACTGATACCGGCTGGTGTCAGAAAATATTTTAGCTACCTGTTCCCTCCTCTGCACCCACTGTGAGACTTCATATGGTGCCGATGTCCCTGTTAAGATGTCCTGACTGGCAGGCCCCATGCATACCCCTGGATCCCCCTACTGGGTTCTGCATCACTCTCCCTGTGGTTTTCATGCTCATCACAAGCTCCAGTCACCACTTCAGCCCTCATTCTGATCATGGGGGGGTCCCATGCTCAAGTCCTCAACACTCACCCTTGTACCATAGTTCACAGCCTTCTGCTCTGGGCTTCCTCAAGACTTTCTAAACCCCCAAACCTATGCTAAGTGCCCTGATTGCTAACAACTGACTCTATAGGGGGAAAAAGTCCTGTTTTATAGCTTTTTCTGATTTCTGCTATGTGTAAATACTCCCACCAAGGCCAATTTCACTGAACATGGAGTTGGGGGAAGATACACAGTACTACTCCATTATATAGTAGTTTCATCATAAAGGTAAAATAGACGTAAATTATCTCAAGAGTATAAATAATAGAAATATGTAGTAAAATAACTAAAAGTTATGAGTTTTGAGTATATCCTTTCTTTTTATCAATAATACAATTTAGTTAGCTGTTATTTCAGTTAACTTTCATTTTTTAATGGCTCTATTTGAAAACTGGGTCACAGAATTTCTGAAAATTTAACAATTAGCTCCCACTAGCCAATAAGAACTAGCTCTACTATAGCATGGATCAGAGCTGTACCCACAAAGTGTCCCCACTTTATCAATGGAACCCTGGACCTATGCAGAGGAAGCACAATGTGAAAACCAGCTCCCCGGGGATCAGTAAACCCAGGTCATCATTCTAATTCATCCCATCACCCCAGCCACACATCTCAAAAACAAGTCAGTGATTTGGGGAAGCACCCTGCAAGGTATTTAAAACACAGACACCCCAGAACTCCAGGGGTACCAGCCTCCTATCTTTTTTTTTTTTTTTTGTGGTACGTGGGCCTCTCACTGTTGTGGCCTCTCCCGTTGTGGAGCACAGGTTCTGGACACGCAGGCTCAGCAGCCATGGTCCACGGGTCCAGCCTCTCTGCAGCATGTGGGATCCTCCCGGACCGGGGCACGAACCCGTGTCCCCTGCATTGGCAGGTGAACTCTCAACCACTGCACCACCTGGGAAGCCCCCAGCCTCCTATCTTTAAAAAAGGATTCCTCTGCCTTTGAGAGTTCTCCTTTTGTGAGAAGTCTTCAGCTAATTTGAGACAGAAACCACAGAAGAGGACCAATCAGAAGAAAGGCAGATGCAGGGGGCAATTTGGAGCAGTGGAATTTTCTACTCTTGGCCCTGGATCCTAGACCTTGGTCTACAGTGAATACGACCTCCCAGTTCTCTTACTCCAGAGCCACAAATTCCCCACAGGTCTCATGAAGGCCAACTATTTTTTTCAGCAAACTTGGTCTCTCACATCTCCGCCCCCCCAAGATCTTTACCCTCCTGGGTACTCAAACCCAGAAAGCTAAGTTCAGGTTCAAGTTCACTTCCCTCTCAGTACCCACTAATATCTCTATTTCTCTCACTTCCTGTTCATCCCCCCATCCCCTCAACTTCTCAATAGCTCAGAAAACCTCCATTTTCCTTAAGGCTGGGAATTTGGGGAATAAATATGGGCAAACTCTTCCTTTTGGCATCCTGCCTGCCTGCCTTGAGTCAATAGGCAGTGAAGATGTAGCTGTTGTAAAGCAAAGGAGGAGAACACAAAGAGAAAAGCCAGTTAATACTTCTGTGATGACTTCCATGAGTCTCAAACATAATAAATATTAACTATCATGATTTTAATGTGAAACTAACATGATTGTAATGTGGCACTTATATAATGAAAGCCCTTGTACTGGGCTCCCCATTGCATCAGATGTCTTTCCTGAAATGTTTCTGTATACTGGTTGCGTCTCAGGGACCTCTAAGACCAAATACTTGGCTTTATTAAAATCAAAGGAATAAAACTTTCACCAGACTTAATACTTGCATAATAAGCTATCCATTCATAAACTTGAAGGAATCCCAGAAACAAATTAGTTGCTGATTTTGCAAAGTCAGTTCAGGTCTGTAAAAGCTAATGTTTGCCACATGCTAGGCATTGGACTAAGTACCAGCTACCCAAAGAAGTAAGCACTATTTTACACCCATTTTACAGATGAGTATATGGAGGCACTGAATTTAACATTTCTAAGGTCACTCAGCTAGTAACGGCAGAGCCAGGAATTAAAACCACCCAGTCTTAGTTTACAGCCTCTTCACCATTGTGCTACACTGACTTAACCCTTAACCCTTGTCAAAGCCACTTAACCCTTGCTGCTAAGAATTTTCTAGAGTCTGAAGCTGCAACAAAGAATCTTGAGAATTTGCCACCCGCCTCCTTTCTTGCTCCATCTCTGCACATTCTTACTCCTGATTTCACACAGCCTATTTGTTTTGAAGATTTAATCTTTGATTCAGCAAACAAAGAAGGTGCCATCTGCCTGACACCCCTCCCAAACTCTCCTGACCTATGGTCTCACAATTGCAAGAATCTAAGCTGGATGCTTGGTTTTTCCCCAAATAATACCAAGGGTTAATGTCCATGGGGTGCCTACCACGTGCTGGGATGTGTTAAATTCTCAACATGTGGTGGTCAGTACCATCATTTATCACATTACCCCCCTTTTACCCTCATAACTGCACTCAGATGTAGGTCTCACTGTCGTCATTTTTACTAGTGAGGAGATTGAGGCTCTGTAAAGTGCCCTGAAAACATTACACAGCTAGACGGTGGCTGAGCAGAGATGAGGACGGAGATGCCACCTCCAGCCTTGCCCTTCTGCTCCTTCTCAAGCGCACTTCTCTGCGAGGAAGAGCGATGATGGAGAGAGTCCCCAGGCACACATTATTCGAATTACACTTAACTACAGCAGAGCCTTATTATGCATTTTCATCTTCTTAGTGCTTTCTAATTAAAAAGGAGGAGAATAGTGATCTTTTTGCTCTGTAACTTCTGTTTTCTCTGAGTGGAAAGCAGAGGGCCCCCAATGAGAGCCTTTGCATAATAGAGCTCATTGTATTGCAATCAGCTGTTTTAAGTGCAGAGTTCTCCAAGGTCCCTTTTTACTGGAGAGAGTTAATTAAAAACACAGCCACTAATCACTTACCCTTGCTTAGTCTTGATTACAAAGAATATGTGGGGCTTCCCTGGTGGCGCAGTGGTTGAGAGTCCGCCTGCCGATGACACGGGACACGAGTTCATGCCCCGGTCCGCGAAGATCCCACATGCGGCGGAGCGGCTGGGCCCGTGAGCCATGGCCACTGAGCCTGCGCGTCCGGAGCCTGTGCTCCGCAACGGGAGAGGCCACAGCAGTGAGAGGCCCGCGTACCGCAAAAAAAAAAAAAAAAAGTGAATCGACTTAGTCACCTAAAAGTCTAAAGTGTGCCCCTACTGTAACAGGCTTTCATTAATGGTAATAATAATATTATTATTCCTATTTATCATCAATGGAGTGCTTACTAAGGACCAGGTACTCTGCTAAGTGATTTTTATTTAATCCTCACAAGGACTTTAATTAGAAGCTGACACTATTATTTTTCTCTCCACCTTGCCCATGAAAAGCCCAAAGTGAAGGTTAGGGTGAAAGTGAAAGCTGAGACTTGAACCCAGGTGTATGCAAGCCTTGATGGCCTCCACGTCTTAGGAATGGGTATAATAAATTATTTCCTTTTATATTATACCAAAACACTCCTTTATTCATATAGTAGAGCTCAGAGTCATGACATCTAGGAAATTGAAGACCCTTACAGCAATAAACTGAAGTTACAGACCATTTGACTGTAACTTAGGAAAACTTCCCAAGACCTTTGAGTCTGGGTCAATGGAAGCTAAGCCCAAGGCAAGTAGCAATCAATCCTCTCAGCTGGTACCCCTATGACTGAGACCTGGACAAGGCAGGGTGTTGGTGGCCTCTGAGTGGCTAAGTGGAAACCCAGCTGAGTGGTGCAAGCTATCAACTCCTTTAGCTGAGACTGGTCCTTCACTGTGCAGATCCTTCAGGTGGGTGGTTGGTGGGAATCGAACAAAGAATTTAGAATTAGAAGACTGACATTTATTAGCACAATCAGGCCCCTGGTTCTCTCCTCAGCCTTTCCCCCGCCCCCGTTTTTTGTCATTACATTCACAACTTCACAAGCTATTTCCTCTGCCTTGAATATTTGTTTATGCCCCCCAAATCCCCCTCCCCAGAGGTCTCTCCTGAGACCCTTTAAGTGTCAGCTTTAAAGCCCCTTTTTTCACGTAAATCCCTCCTGACCCCCAGAAGAGGTCATACCTCAGCTTCCTGTGCCAAGGAACCATCTTGTGTGTATCACAACCGTGAATATTTATTTGTATAACTGTAGATTCAATATCTGTGGTCAGCGCCTGATTATAAATTCTGTGTCTTATTCTTTGTTCTATCTCTAGCTTAGTACAGAGCCTGACATATAATGGATACTCATAAATACTGATTGCTCTAACAAAGTACCAAAACCTGGGTGGCTTAAAACAACAGAAATGTATTATCTTGTGGTTCAGGGGCTAGAAGCCTGAAATCAAGTTGTCAGCAGAGCCCGGCTCTCTCTGACAGCTGTAGGAAAGAATACTCCTTGCCTCTTTTAACTTCTGGTGTTTGCTGGTTATCCTTGGTTTTCAGGAACATCCCTCCACTCACATGGCTGTCTTCTCCCTTTGTGTCTTCACATGGTAGTCCCTCTGTGCATGTCTCTTTGTGTTCAAATTTCCCCTTTGTATAAGGTTGCCCCTCATGTTGGAATTAGGACCTATCCTAATGACCTCATTTTAACTTGATTACCTCTGTAAAAAACCTATTTCTTTATAAGGTCACATACACAAGTACTGGAGGTTAGGACTTCAAAATACCTTTTTTTTTTTTTTTAGAGAACACAGCATAATCCATAAGAGTGACAAATGAATAAATAAACTTGCTTGGGCATATCTCTTAACCTTTCTGTGCTACGATTTTCCTCATTTGCAACATGATAATAATACCTGTCTTGACCCCACATATATTTTTGAGATGAAAGAAGTTAATGGCAATATGATATAGCATTATTCTTCCAACTAGTAAATTTGATTTGACTAGCCAACATGTTTGGGGATATCTTAAGTGTAATTAGACCAAATTTTAGGTGAAATCAGAGTAAGACTATTAAATTTTAGGTGAAATCAGAGTAAGACTATTAGAAGAGCAGAAGTTACACAGTATGCAGAGTGGGAATTTCGGATGAGACACTCCTGAGCTTGAATCTTGCTCTCTGCCTCATTTTAGCTATGAGATTTAGTCTGAGTCTTAGTTTCTTAATCTGCAAAATGGGTCAATAACCCTTTATTAATCCTACCTAAGGTTATTGGGAGATTGAATGAGATTATGTTTATATGCACTGAGCACAGCATCTAGGATATAAGAACCAATCAGCAAGTGGAACAACATATAAGATACACATTTTTTATATATATATATGTATATATATGTGTATATATATGTTTGTATATATACATATATGTGTGTGTGTGTGTGTGTGTATATATATATATATATATATATATATATATATATATGAACTGTGCTAAAAACCCAGGCCATGCAACTGCTATAACTATGTGACAAAATGGGAAAAATGAAGGCTGACCTATGGTGGAATTGACCCAGAACAGGCAGCTCTCTGGTCCTCAGCAGTCTCTCCAGCTCAGCCAGGAGAGGACCATAGAATACCATCCTCTGTGCCTGTGTTCTTTCCCTTTGCCGTCTGACAGCTGACACTGAATAAAGGGTGCAGAAGGGGTGAAGGTACAAAACTGTGTCAGTGGTCAGTGTCCTGATCTCCCAAGACAGATGTGAATGAATTTTCACTTTTGATGCATTAGAATTTCTTTCCAGGAGGACAGGGACAAGGAGGTAAAAGCAACTCTGCTGAATGCTTCTGACCAAATCTCAGATTGCACTTTGCCATCAAGGAAAAATAAACTAAAGGCATTGTCTGAGATGCCAGGAATGTTAAGACATACTTCAGTGATGAAGGGCACTGTGGGGCAGAGCTCCAGCTGCCCTGAAAACAGGACAACGGCCCATGTGGCCGAGTGTGTACGTGCTAAAAGGGCTGGAAATTCTGCACGGGTCATCCGTCAGGCTCTTTGAAGTACTGCACTTCTATTTTTAAGACTACGTTGGTGTGATGTTTTAGAGTCCACCAGACCTTGATTCAAATCTTGGCTGTATCACATCCTAGCCCAGTGACTATGGGGAAATTACTTAATCTCTGAGTCTCGGTTATTCAACTGGGAGGTGAGGATGATTCCCATTTCCTAAGGCAGTCAGAAGGATTTAATGAGATGGGTATGCAAAATGCCTACCACAGTGCCTGGAACAAAGTAAACACCCAATAACAAGTAGTCAGTGACACTAAATGTTAGAGGTAGAATCGAGTAGGGGAGACATGCCAGACGTTGGTTCAAATACCAGGACTCACATCCTGGCTCAATTACTCACTATGGGATCTGGGGCAAGTCAACTTCTTTGTACCTCAGTTTCTGCACCTAAAAAATGAGAATCCTTACGTATGTCCACAACCCATTACCCACAATTTCCAAATCCCCCAAATTCAGAAAATCACAAAGTTTTTTCCTAACTCCATTGGTGACAAAACCTGACTTCCACTGTCAAGAGTCTACTTCCAATCAGTTTCTATCCTGCTTGGTAGAAATAGTCACATTGATTATGAAGTGCTGACCTAGACTTTGCTGGGGTATTTTATTACATCTAGTACATGAGTTGAACTGCCTTCTGAAAATGTGAAAACTTCTGAATGCTGAAAACCATCTGGCCTCAAAGAGTCTTAGACCAGGCAGGGTAGACCTGAATGTAGAACCCACTTCATGGGGTGGTGGGCTGATGGGACCAACTATGTAGAATAGTGCAGAGCACATGGAAAGGGCTCAGTAAGTGTGAGTAGGGCACAGGGCACAGACTTGGCACAAAACTGCAAGGGTCCAAATCCCATTCCACTTCCCTCCTGCGTGACCTTGGGTGAGCTGCATAAACTTCCTCAGGTTACCCATGTGAAATGAGGATGATGGCCATGATATCAACTAAATCAGTGAATATATGCAAAGTACTTGGTAATTGCTTGGTACATAATAAATACTAATAAGTGTTAGCTATTATTATAATGATTGCACTCTGACATGTATATTAAAATTACTCTTTTATAAAGGACATGGCATTACAGGAAAATTCAGAAAACGATGCAGCTCAACCTGTGTTGGTATTCCAAGAATTTTACAGAAAATAGAAAGGTTACCCAGAGTATTAATCTAAGCTGAACTTTTGTGCCTTCTTTAATCAGATTAAAGTACTTTTTCATTAAAGTAGTTTTATTTTCACATAATGCTCTTGATGGATTTTTTGCCCCTAAAAGTTCTAAGACAGAAGCAAAAACAAAATGGTTCTTTCTTGTTTTAACCAACACAAGCTATTTCAGAGGGACAGCTGAGGAAGGGCAGATTGGAGGAACCCCATAAGGATGATGTTCTAGGGATTGTTGGACTGAGCACTTGTTTCTAATCCCTTCCTCCCCTTGTGGGGTGGCCATGGATGTGTGCCACTCAGATTCCCAAGAGAACTTGCTGCAGGGAGCATGGCTGGTACACAACTCCACATTCCCTCCAACTGCATCCACTACACGTGTGTCAAGACCACTGATCTCCCAGAACAGATGTGAATGAATTTTCACTTTTGATGCATTAGGACTTCTTTCCAGGAGGACAGGGACAAAGAGATAAAAGCAACTCTGCTGAATGCTTCTGGCCAAATCTCAGATTGCACTTTGCTATCAAGGAAAAATAAACTAACGGCATTGTGTAGGGGAAGAGCAGTCTTGACACACATGTGGTGGATGCAGTTGGAGGGAATGTAGAGTGTCAAGCCATTCCTGCCACCAACATGGGATTCTTTTTATAGGCAACTATTGCTGGGGATGTCCCATTGTCCTGTCCAAGACTTTCTTAGAACTACAGTCTGAGTCAAACCCAATCCTTCCTCCCCTCTCTTCTCATACAGGTACCTGATCTGTGTTGGGAGTCTGAAGACTCTCCCTGCCTAGTTGTGATTTCTCCCCCTTTATTACTGAGAGACAATTCCCCCAATAAATACCTTGCCCATCTAAGCTCACCTAATTCCATCTTGGTGTTTGCTCCTTGAAGGACCCTAATTGCCACACGCAGAGTTTATTTCCCAGAATCCTTCTCCTTGAGGGTCCTGGATGTTATTGAGGTTCTGTCTCTGAGATGTTCTTGCAGATGATTTGGAAAGGAGAAGGAAGGAAGACATTAATCTCTGTGGTAAGGATAGCTGACAATTGGGCTCCAGCAGATATGGGATTTTGTAATAACCAGACTCTACTTTCCACTGTCTAATCACCAGTCTTATGGACTCAGGATGCTCTGACATTGGCAACAGCAGGGAACCTCAGATCACAACTGCTATGGCAGGATTTCAGAGCTAAGCAGCATCCCTTTAGCTCTTGCCCTTCCAGCTTTGCCAATAATTTCATAAGCACTTGTTTTTTTGAATTGGATTTCTTTCTTTTTAAAACACCGGAGGTGATTTTCATTTCTTGCACTGAATGCTGATTGATACACCAAGTGGATTTGCAGATTGCAAAGTTGACTTGTTTATGCTCAGGGAACATATTTAATAAAGCTGTAAAACTTGGAAGTGAGATTACATACTTACCAAGCCACTAATTCAACAGGAAGGGACTATAAAGAACTAGAGGATTCATTTGTGTTGGCTGCCCCTCACAAGGTGTTTCAAGAAAAATTGAGCTCCAGCAAGGGTTTGCCAGAGAGCAAGCCAAGATAGAAGGGAAGAGGGAGTCCAGGGATTAAGGTTTTCACTGTGTCGGAAAAAGCGACTGATTCTATACCTGGTTTCTTTGAACCAGTCCTTGTTAGAGTCCTTGTTTACATGCTCAAAGGGGTCTCAGTTTGAAAAATAAATTACATGGCCAACCTATTTATGTCCCAGATAGCTAGAGAGGAGACTATTGTTCAAAAGGTTTTTCAAAGACCTATTGAATTGAGACCTTTTAGTTAAACAGTAAGTCAAACAAAAGTAGCCCTTGCTAACTGAAGATCAAATTGAAAATGTTGCCTTTCAACCCAACTTATTGTTTGAAAAGTCTTCAGTGTGTGTAGCTATCAAATTGAGGAAGGGGGATGGGTATAACAAAAAGGCAGGTTTAAGGTAATGTCTAGGAGAGAACTTGGGTATGGCTTCTGGCATGTGGAACCCACTAGAAGCAAATGGAGTGGTATTGCCAACAAAATTATAAAACTGGTTTGCAAACCCTGTAACTTCCAGGTCTTTAAGCAACTCTCAGATCCTCCAAATTCTCACAAATAGAATAAGTTGTAAAAGCTCTGTCACAGGGCTTCCTTGGTGGCGCAGTGGTTGAGAGTCCACCTGCCGATGCAGGGAACACGGGTTCGCGCCCCGTTCCGGGAAGATCCCACATGCCATGGAACGGCTAAGCCCGTGAGCCATGGCTGCTGAGCCTGCGCATCCGGAGCCTGTGCTCCGCGGCGGGGGTGGGCCACAACAGTGAGAGGACCGCACACCGGGAAAAAAAAAAAAAAAAAAAAAAAAGCTCTGTCACAGCCAGGGAGGTCTTACTCTACAGAAACTGCTCCAGATGTGACTGCAGAGAATAAGGTACCATCAGTAAGAAATTCTCAAAGTCAAGGTCAGGGAATGCAGAGGAAAGTGGATAGAAGTGTTTCTCCAACAGAACAGAGCCAGCGCAAAACCAAGTAGCTACTTCCCCTGCCACTTAATGCTCACAAAACCTTTCGAGGTTGGTGTTAAAATACCCCATTTTATAGATGAAGAAACTGAAATTCAGACAGTTGGAATGATTTCTCTGGGACCCCACATTTGACTGTGGAGATTTAAACCAGGTTGGCCTGACTCTTGAACCGATGTTCTTTCAACTGAGGTTAGCCATGTCTCTATCCAGGGAGCTGCAGTTTTGGGATGCACTTAATAATGCTCCCTCTGGGTAGATGCCTGCTTGTCTGACCTGCCCTAAACATTCATGGAACTCATTGCTACATCCACAAGGAGAGGAGAAGTGCTCCCATTACTTGATTGATTGGCTTTATTTCTGACCAGAATAAAGTACTCACTACCTGCAGGACTGCCCTCTTTATTTCATACCAGATTTGTTCTAAATGACTTCAGCCCATTTCCCAAAAAAGCCGGACTTACAGGACAAAGATTTACCACCACACAAGTTATTCCAAAGAAATATTTTAGGCTCTGACCACATTTAATCTCTATGTCTGTAAGCTCCTGGGCAATTGAAAGGACAAAGGGACCACTTTCCACTGAGTTTGAAGACCCCATTTTTAGCTATCTGAAAAAAGGGACATTTTAACCTGCATTAACTCTAGGGGACATCTTTTAATGACCCAGAATATCAGTGACAAAGCCAACACTTGTCTCCAAATACTAGATTAATAATTGGACAAAATGTAGCACCCATGCACCTCCTCTTGTAAAAATTAAAATGAAACTGATGTCAAGAGAGATTTTATTTGTGTATCTCCTTGACTTTATAAGAGGGAATGAGGACTGTAGTTGACAACTAGAAAGGGTCAAACTAAGCCTTTCCAAGGTCCCAAACCCAATCTGCCCCACTTCAGATGATGCCCACTTGCCAGTCTCTATCACTTTTGCAAATGATCTTTTTTTTTTTTAACTTAGAAAAGGATGTTTTGAAGGCAGCTGAGTTTTCAAAACAGGAACTGATAATATAGCCTCAGAGCAAGAAGGTCATATATTATGTCCAGTGACAGCCTGGCCACGATGCCCCCCTGAGTTCTTATGGAGAAGCCATTGGATAGCAGTAAATAACGAGTAGAACACACAGTGTTTTATTCCAGGGAGTTCATGATGCTCTACCCGTTCTTTACTCACAAAGCACTCATCAAACTAGGTGTGAGAAGGGTCAATTTTGCAGGGACAGAGAACAAGACATGAAACAATTATACCCCAGATGACACTTGTCATCAAGAAAAAAACACACCAGTGGGTACAGAGTCTAAATCTTCTGGGTGAAGTGCCCACTGTAAACACCAGCCCATTCTATCCCTGTCTATTAGGCATTTTTGCTAAACTCCAATAAGGATCAGAGTGACAAATCTAACAAAGATCTTACACAAACCTGATTGGATATTGCGCTTGCCAATATGCATACAAAATAACCCAGTTCACAAAAAGATAAGACATTAATCTCACACCCGTTTGGGGGCAGTCCATAAAAATAAAATCAAATCTGTACTTTCTCTATTCACTGGCTTAGATTATCAGTAGGCCTGGATACATCTTGATTACTGCCACTGCTCGTCAGATCCTTAGCATAGACTGAAAACTGAGAAGATATGTTTTATCCATGTGAAAGAGTTAATTTTTTTTCTGGCATCTTAAAAGAGGCTCCCAAGAATAGTTGAGAATTTAGGGGAAAAAAAAGAGATAAATCTGTCTTTTTTTTCTTTTTTTAAGAAGAGGAATACACTGAAGATATGAATTGTCAGAGGCCCAGAAGAGTTTATTTTGTCACTTCCCTGTGACTAAAGGTTCCTCCTCAAGGGCTATAGGTAACGTTCAGAGCTATACCCTTTGAGCTGTCTTATAGATACTGAAAGCCTCACCAGGTGGAAGAAGTTAACTACATGATGTATAGTTATGTAGCCGTGACATAAGCTGCCATAATTCTGAGAACTGGCCTCAAAGAAGTGGGAACAAACCCACCCTGGAACTAAAGACTAACTGTACTGAAAACAATCAAGATGACGCTGATCAGACCACCACATAAGTAATTTCAAGATGACTTTCAGAGCTGACTGTACTGTTTCTGCATGTAGCCCCTTCCCTCTGTCTATAAAAGCTCTTGCCCCCCCCATTGCCCCACCCCTGCATTGCCAGCCTCTGAAATAAGGAAAACTTTTTTTTTTTTTACTTTTTTAAAGTTTATTTTTTAAATTTAATTTCTGCTTCGCCCCTGTCCTTCACTGGGCCTGGTATCGCCAGAGTCTAAACATTTTATGGTTAAATATCTCTAGAGATGAAACCTACCAACTCTTGCATTTTTAAACAAATTTTCTTTGGGACAATTTACTCCCAATTGGAGAAGAAAATTTAAATTCTTGAAATCAATGCTGAAAGGAGTAGAACAAGTAAGAGGAGAGAAGCTGTGCTGTGTGTGTGTGTGTGTGTGTGTGTGTGTGTGTGTGTGTGTGTGTGTGTGTGTGTGTGTAGGACTTCTCCCTGGGGACTTTTGAAATTGTTGGTAAAAAGCTATGAAAAAAACAACAAAGCAAAATGAAACAAGTGGAATAGGCTGAAACGAATGAGAATTTTCTAAGTGAAAAATTTGGCAAAGCTATTTAAAAGCACAAACTGATTTTAAGATTAGTCTTTAAGTTCTTGAATTTTGACCTATTTGTTTAACCAAAACAGCTGCTTCTGTGAACTCCTGCTTGTTCTTCAGATAATACGCAGCTCATTGTTCATCACATTTAATTCTTCACTCCCTGGATATCCATTGATTCTCTTCAGAGTCCCTGGCAAAGTGTGAAATAGTCCACCTTTGACCTCCCTCACCTCTGCTCACTCATTCATTCATTCAACAAACATTTGTTGAGAGTCTTTCCTTTCCACCCACCATGCCTCTTTATTGGATTCAGAGCAGCACGCAGCCAGACCCCCACTTTCAGTAACAGTTTTGGGGCACCCAACGTGAGGCTGTGCTCTTGCGATATCTGGCTCCCAGTGTATTCCGGAGCAGAGCCACCAATCCTGGCACCATGCTGGGATGGTTGCGAGGAACCTGCTGCTCATGGCTCGCTGGCCTCTAGAGGGGGATCTGGGGGGACATTCCTAGCAGCTGCCAAAACAATTCCCCTGTTTTGGGGATCCTCCCTGTTTCTCCTCTGCTCAGCACTGGCTGCCAACTCACATTTTTCCTTGGTGGCACAGAAACATGCATCTGGAAGAGCTGACAAGCTCCAAGACTGAGTAAGTCCACCAGTGTGCACCTGGGCAAACTTCTCTTTTGAGCATGAAGTGTTATTGGCCATTTTGCCAATTGGTTCTGTTGTGTGTCTGATGTTGAGGACCATTGGTAAGCACAAAGTGCTATTTGGGCATTTTGCCAATAGGTTCCAATGTCTCTCTGCCATTGAGGACTGTTTGTGAGCACTGAGTGTCATTTGGACTTTTTTTCCAATTGGTTCTGACGTGTGTCTGACATTAAGGACTGTTTGTGAGCACAAAGTGCTATTTGGGCATTTTTGTCAATTGGTTCTGTTGTGAGTCTGACTTCAAGGACCATTTGTGTACTCGTGACCAGACCATTCTGTACTGGTCATCCTTTCCCAGGATTTGTTCTGCCTGCTGGTGTGTGAATGTATATTCTATTTGTGTGATTGGTATCTTTGCTGTCTTTTGTAAATTGGAAAATTCAGGTTCAATTCATTAGAAAAATTTTAGCTATGAAATTATGGCTCAAGAAAAAGAAAGATGATTTTTTTTACAATGTATGGCAACAGTATTCTTCATACTCCAGAGAAAATTGGTTAAGATGAAACTTGTGAAACTCCAAAACTGGTTCTTTTTGCATAGGCAGTTAGAAAAAGCTAGCTTGATAAAATACTGTTTTCAGAATTCTGTCCCTGAGAGAACAAAAAATATGCCTAAGAGAAAGCTTAAAGTTAACTCTTATCATGTTCTTGAACTACAAATACAGTCCACTTTGCCTGAGACTTCAGGTTTGTGTTAATTAGTAGAAGTTCGAAAGATGTTTGGGTTCACCAAACACTCATCTTGTACCACATTAGAGAGAAATCACGCTATGAGAAAGTGTATTTTTTTAGAAGGTATGGAATATGTTCTTAAGTTTGCCAATCAGAAAATGTTGGTATAACAGTTCAATTACTTGTTTCTTGGTTTTGTTAAGGTCTTGTAAAGGTTAAAAATTGTAATATGTAATTAAAGATACTAAAATGATAAGGGAAACATTTCAGTGTGTAAAGCAAGTAGTCTATGTGTTGCCGGTAAGAGAAGGTATAAAGACTGGAGATAGTTTTTTGAGGAAAAAAAGGAGAAAAATTTGGTCCTAGAGCTTGTTGGTAATATATGGGGAAAATAAGGGACAAATTAATCTGGATCCAGAAAGTGATAAAAGGTTTATGAAAAAGAAACTTTGAAAAAAGAATTTTGTACATAGTCAGGATTGATTAAGAATAGATTGAATTTAATTAGATAAATGAATTTTGTTTTTAATATAAGCTGGTATAAGACTGGAATTTGGTTTTCTCTCTCTGTTAAGAGAACAAATTTTTCCTGGAATACTGAACTGCTTTTGATAACACATTGTGAATTTCTTCTCTAGCTAACTTTGAGTACTACAGAAGGCCCCTGAAGCATCTCAGAAGAAATATTAAAGGAACTAGGATTATTTGGTACATTAAATTACATGAAAAACATTGTCAAATAATAATGATAAACATTCCTAGGTTATACTGTATGGGTAAATGTCATTGATATAAATGTTCTAAAAGTTATTAAACAAATACAGGTCTTTTGAAAACTTGCAGATCATACTGCTAAACTGAGTAAAACATTTAATGAATTCCAATGGAAAATTATTATTTTGCTTTTAACCATATTTTTGATGCCAATATTTAGGATGAAGAAAATTGTTTAGTGAAGTTGTCACAGAGTATAACTGCTCATGATGCATACCGCTGCTGGCTTTAAGTTTACTGCTTGAAGCACATATGCAGTGTTTGTGTGACAATTTGATATAATTGATAAAATGTATAACCTATAAAATGTTTCCCCACCAGCATACCTCTGTACTTGTTTTTTATGTCTGATTAGTTTTTCCCCAATGTGGATGACTAGGCAAATATATAAACAAAAATGTAGGCTTAGCACTGAGGGACATGAACGGACCCAGATCAGGCAACTGAGCCACTCTGGCAAAGTTGGAAAAATATATTGATCATCAATGTTTTCTATGGAAAGATTTGCAATTAAAAGGGGAAAATAATGGAAGAAATTTTCACATACTGAGGTATGGGGAAGTCATTCTGGCTTATAAAATACATGATTTAATTTGAACTTTAGGCTAACCAGAACAAACTGTTTATGGCCTATTAAACATACGTGGTACATCTGCTTTAACCATTAAGGAAGAAAAATACATTCAGAGAATAATACAAAGATATATTTTGATTATTATCCTCATTATAATATGTCTACTAATTTTCAAATGTTTGTCCAGGAACTGTGACAAAGTAATCAGAGAGAGAGGTGATGTTTTCATAATACAAAATATTGATGCTAAGCTTAGAACTCAAGATTATTTCCAAGTCTGTGTCCATTCCCCAAATTAAGCAGGACTGTGCCCCACTTCAGCAAAAAGTAGCTAGAGTGGTCGTTGCCCCATTCCCTCAAAGAGTTGGGGAAAATTGGAACAGAAATGGAACTAAAACCAAGTTCCTCTGCCAAGTATATGATTAACCTCTCTATCTAAAACTATTCTCTTTCTTGTTCTGTACTTGTCCCTCCTCAAGACTGAGGAGCATCAAAGAAAAGGTGGGATTGAAATGAAGCAGGACCCTATGGTCCTCCCCCCACCCACCTGCCCCATGTCCTCAGCCTGCCTAAACACTGCAGCACACATCTCCTTACACTAAGGCATTTCCCTCACTACAGCAATATGATTTATCACACCTAAAGTATTAGAAAGTGTCTAGTATCATCCATAATCCAATACCCAGTCCATATTCAAATGTCCCCAGTTGTTTTAAAAAAGTTATAAAGCTTTTTTAAAAAATCAGAAGCAAAATTTCAATTCACACATTAAATTTATTTTTTTTTAAATTTTTTTAAGAAAAGCCCCTCTGTCTCATTTTTTCATGACATCAAATTTTGAAAAGTCCAGGCCAGTTGATGTCTGGATTTGTCTGAGTCTGCTCTGAAAAGACTGAACACACTGTCTCTCAAGGGCAAAAATTCAAGTCTACCCAGCATTGCCTTCCTCCAAAACACATACCCTGCCCCTACACAGGGTCTTCCCATGGTCCCCTGCAACTATGATAATATTTAATATTTGTGTGTATCAACAGCACCCAGTAAGTTTCTTAATTTGTCTTTATATATTTACTAGAGGTATAAGTTCTAGCCTAAGGCCTGGCACAAAGTAGCCCCTCAGTGTATGTTTTTAAATAAATATACGAGCTAAATTTCACTTTTTTAAAATTTCAGAATAAAAACATTCATAACAGTGCAGAAGTTTTAAGTGAAGACATCTAAGATCTTATACAAATATACACCGTGGAACTGCCACCTGATCCAGATAACAGCTTTTTCCAGCCTTGAAGAAGGCATCCTCACACCCCTCCCAGTTACCATCCCCAAAGGTAGTCATTGTCTTGACTCCTGTCATCATAGCTGAATTTTACCTGCTCATAAACATATGAATGATATGGATTTTTTTCTGTGTGTGGCTCTTTCACTCAAAATGGTGTCTGCAGATTTATCCATTGTTGTTACATTGTTCTTCATAATTCAAAATTTGTTACATTGATTCAAAATGTAATAACTTTTCGCTGTAGTATTTCACTGTGAGAATAAATCTCAATTTATTCCCTTATTTCAACTCTTTGGATTATTTCCATTTGGGAGCTTTATGAATAATGCTTCTAACAACATTTTTCTATCTACCTCTGCTGCATATATGCCTAGTAGTGGTATTTCTGGGTCATAGCGAATGGATATATCCTCCTCTAGTAGATACTGCCAAACAGTTTTCAAGGTGTTTGTTCTTCAGTTTACACTCCCAGACATAGTGAATGAGAGCTGATGTCTTCCATGTCTTCTCCAACACTGGATGGTGCTAGCCTTTTTAATTTTACTCATTCTGGAGAGTGTGTAATGGCATATCATTTGGCTTTAATTTGCACTTTTCTGTTGTCACCTTTCTATATTCTTATTGACCATGCATATATTCTCTTTTGTGAAATGCCTATCCAAGATTTTTGCCCTTGTTGAACAATAGGTTGATAGTATTTTCCTTAGTTACTAATTTAGAAAAGTTCTATATATTCTGGATGCAAATATTTTCTTCTTCTGTGATTTGCCTATGCACTGTCTCAGTGGTGTCTTAAGGGCATTTTAAGTCCTATTTAAGAAAAGTTTGCCTAACCCAGGATCATGAAGATATCTTCCTGTTTTATTCTGGAAGCTTTATTGCTTTACCTTAACACATTTAGATCTGTGATCACTTGAAATTGATTTTTTCCATATAGATATCCAGTTACTATAGCACCATTTATTGAAAAGACATTCTGAACCACAGTGGCAATTCTGTCATAAATCAGGAGACCACATATATGGTAGGCCTATTCCTGGGCTGTCTCTTCTGTTCTTTTTGTATGTTTATCTATTGTTATATTAACACCACTCTGTCTTGATTACTGTAGCATTATAGTTAAGTCTTGAAATGTGGTATCAAAAATCCTTCAATTTTGCTCTTTTTAAAGCTCTTTTTGCACTATATTTGGTCCTTTGCATATTCATATGAATTTTATAATTAGCTTGTTAATTCCTATTTATGTGAATATTAACTGAGTATGCGAATATTAACTGAGTGGCCCTGAATCAGAGGGGATGTGTGACAGAGAATACAATGGAATGGCAATAGACAGTGGTTCTTAACTGCTTGCAATTAATATATCTTACTTCTGCCAATTGTCCAAAAACATATAAGCACTTGAACACATTGCTAGGCCTGTTCCCAGGGCCTTGTAAGGGGTCCATGTAAGTGAGGAACTGGTGTTAAAGCTTCTTTAGCTTCTTGGCAAATACACCCTTGCCAGGACACACCACCTTTACCTGTATCCAGGTGTATCTTCCCTTGTGTGCAGCTAAGAAGTTCTAAATTAGCTAGAATTTTATCTGTTGCCTTTATTACTTTGTATTTATTTTCCAAAAATGTCCTCCCATATTCAGCAAAGTACTTTACATAGGCCCGTGTGTTAGACTTGTGGAGATGGAGAGGACAGAGTAAGAAAGGGCTTGGGGGGACTTTTCCTCCAGGTCCCCAGGGAAGAAGGAGCTCCAGCCCATCAGGAGAACTACACCAAGAAATTGCAGGTAGTGGATGACTTTGGAAGAGCTGTCCATCCAGGAGGGTCCCAGAGAGAGCTCAGTTGGGTCACTCATACCTCTCTGCAAGGCAGGGTTCCCAGGATGAGGTGGATTTGAGAGACAATAAGTGTACCTTCAAGAAAAGTTCCTTCTTCCACGCATCCCCACACAACTGCTCTGCATTTGCCATTTGGCCCTCACGGTGTAGCCAAGACAAAGAAACTCAGATTCTGAGGCCATTTAACAAGGGGGAAAAATGGAGCTACAGTTGCTGGTCTGTAAAATTTCTATAATTTCTTTGCTTAGGTCAGTTTTGGTTAAAATATAAATTGAAGACTGCCCCCCCCAAAAAAAAGGCCCCCAGCCAGTGACACTTTGGCCAGCTCAATCTTGAATACAATGGCTTCTATTGCTAACCAGCATGGAGGGTGGAGGATACCCACTCTTGACTGGACCTCACTCTGCCCAGCAGACTGAGGTTCCTGTCCCTGTGACACCAGCTGGCATCAAGTGGACATGGGAACTGGGGAGTTAAGACAACCCAGACACAAGGGTCTAACAGAACACTAGGTCCCTGTTCTTGATCTTTGGCTGTGGAATTTACCAATGTTGCATTGGACTGAGACCAGGTCCTTTCCCTGGTTACAAAGGCCCATTCTCACTAGGGCAAAAGGCAGCATGCATGTGCCTTCTTGGAATTCTAGAAAGCAAATGCCTTGCTGATGTATGTGTGTGGCGGGGGGTTGTGCATATATGGCAAACATTTGACAAATGCTTATGGGCCTCATACTGGGTCATAGTTACTTAGATATTCTGGCTGATTCCAAAGTTCATAGCTATTCTACTCCACAGCTGGCTGTCTCATTAAAAGAGAGAAAATAGACTCAGAAAATAATAGCCTTCTGGCACCACTGAGCTATGCAGACTATGTGATGAGTTGAAATAAAATATACCATCATAAGAATAGCTAATAGTTATTGAATGCTTACTGACGCTGTGAATGATGGAATATTAGAGCTAGAAAAGACCTTACAGTGAATCATGGCTTCAACTAATATTTATTGAGTACTTAATATATATCATTCATTGTTCCATGCATAGAAGATACAGAAATGAATGAGACAGGCAGATTATTTACCTTCATGGAATTTACATCCTAGTAGAGGAGACAAATAATTAACAAGTAAGTAAATAAGAAATTCTGATAATTATAAATGCTGCAATGGAAATAAACTAGGCGTACAATGAAAGTCACTGAGAGGTGTGGGAGAGTTTATTTAGATAGGGTGTTCAGGGGAAGCCTGCATGCTGAATATTCTCCATTCTCCCCTTCAGATCCCCTGTCCACCCTTTCCCACAAGCTCTGAATCCCTGGAGGCTGATCCAGCAAGTCCAATGATATCCAAAGTGTCTGGGGAGGGACAGGGATGCATCATGAAAGGCCTGGTGAACCCCAACAGAAGAATCACTGTGGAGGTCTATCAGGTTTGGAGTGGGGCCACCCAAATGGCACCATTCGTTTGGAGGACCAGCCAGTCAACTGGTAGCGGAACGTGAGGATCTTCATTTTCCACATAATACCCTCCCAGAGGGTATCCATACTGGAGGAGGCTATAGACAATCATATAGACGAGATTAACCTGCAAATGTCAGCCAGTCTCTTTTCTGATCCATGCTAGTGTTTGCTCAGAGAGCCTATGAACAAAGTGGCCCTGACAGCAGAGATGCAGAAAACACCTCAGCTCAAAAGCCTGGACTTTTAGCTAGTGCCTTCCCGAGGGCCCAGCTTCTCAATAAGAGTGGCCAACATTGGGACCATTCTCCTGGGGGACCTGCCAGTCACTTGGCAGTAGATTGATTGCACTGTAGTCCTTACATCATGGAAAGAGTAACATTTTTTTCACAGTCATAGATACATATTTCAGAAATGGGTTTACCTTCACTTCCTACAATATGCCAGGGATTCATTCTTTCCCTCTTCTTGGTATCCCTCACATCACCCCTGCCAGCAAAGGAAGTGAGGCAACGAGAACTGATAGTCAAGAGATTGTATTTGATCCTTTGGCTGGATTAGTCCACATCACAGCCCCACCATGTAAGCACAATTATCGTCCACATTTTGTGACTATGCAAACTGAGACTTAGGGAGTTTAAGAAACTTGCCCTAGCTGGTCAGCTAGCTTACAACATGACTAGGGTTAAATCAGGCTTTCTGGACAAAAAGTCTGTGTTAAAAAATAAAATCACGGGCTTCCCTGGTGGCGTGGTGGTTGGGGGTCCACCTGCCGATGCAGGGGGCGCGGGTTCGTGCCCCGGTCCGGGAAGATCCCACGTGCCGCGGAGCGGCTGGGTCCGTGAGCCATGGCCGCTGAGCCTGTGCGTCCGGAGCCTGTGCTCCGCAACGGGAGGGGCCACGGCAGTGTGAGGCCCGCGTACCGCAGAAGGAAGAAAAGAAAGAAATAAAATAAAAATAAAATAAAAAATACAATAAATAAAATAAAATCACTGTACCTTGGAGAAATGACTGATTCCAGGGTTGGAGTAGGGAAAATACAAGATGAGTGAGAAACATCTTATAGTATCACAAAGAAAGGAAGTGCTCCTCCCCCCCCCTCCAAAAAAGCAAAAAGAGGAAGGAAGGAAGGGAGGGAGGGAGGGAAGAAGGGAGGAGAGAAGGAGAGTGAGAAGGAAGGAGGGAGGGAGGGAGGGAGAAAGGAAAGAAGACAGGTGGGGTTTGTCAAAAGGATAGAGGAGCCAATCTAAAATCACTCAATGGTCAAATCTGGAACAATTTGAGAAACAAAATAAATAACAATAATATCAGATTGTAACCCAAAGAATAAAACAAATGTCCCTGAATCTATACTGATATAAATAATTGACTGAATAAATAGGTACATGGAGGAAAACGGATAAATCTTTCTTACAGAAGGATTCCAAAAAATATATGTAAATTCTCCCTCCCCCAAGAGATGGAACTTAATTCCTCTCCCTTTGAGTTCAGGCTGGACTTAAAACTAGCTTATAGAAAAAGTAAAAGAGTAACCTGACAGTGAAGAAATCTGGCAGATACTCTCTTAACCAAGATCACCAGTAATAAGTCATATTGATATCATGTGTTCCCTGATACAGTACCATAAGAAGGGCACTCACTGTGGTATTCTTTCCAAAAACTCTTAACCTTAGTCTGATTGTAAGAAAGTATGATACAAACCCAAATTGAGGGACATTCTACAAAATATCTGACTGGCACTCTTCAAAACTGCCAAGGTTGGGGCTTCCCTGGTGGCACAGTGTTGAGTGTCCGCCTGCCGATGCAAGGGACACGGGTTCGTGCCCCGGTCCAGGAAGATCCCACATGCCGCGGAGCGGCTGGGCCCGTGAGCCCTGGGCGCTGAGCCCGCGTGTCCAGAGCCTGTGCTCCGCAACGGGAGAGGCCACAACAGTGAGAGGCCCGCGTACCGGAAAACAAAAACAAAAACAAAAAAACTGCCAAGGTCATGGGAAACAAGGAAGGACTCGGAAATTGTTGCAGATTCGAGGAGACTAAGGAGACATAACAATTAAATGAAATGTGGTGTCCTTGATTGGATCCAGGAACATAAACAGGGCACTAGTTCAAAAAACAACTGGCAAAATAAAACCTGTAGTTTAAAGTATTGTACCAATGTGAATTTCTTAGTTTTGGCAAATACAGCATAGTTATATATAATGTTAACATTAGGAAAAGTTGGGTAAAAGGTATGTGAACATTCTCTGCAACTGTTTGCTTTTTTAAAAAAAAATAAATCTAAAATTATTGCAAAGAAAATTTTTTTAAAAAATTTAAGAAAACAGATCACTGTACTAGATCACCTCTGAGTCATGGTATTCAATAGAACCTTCCCTGGGTACTTTCCACTTGGGGACATTTAGTCATAGGCCAAAGAAAATTTTCCTCTCGATCCAATTAATAGAGAAAATAAAATATAAAAGGAGAAACATATGATGAATTCCCCAGCTTCTAAAGAGTACTCCAAAGAGACTGCATTATTAACAACTGTGCACAATTTAATAAATGCAGTGACTCTACCAACAGCTACCGGCTCAGTTGTTGACTTTTCTTGAAGTATTCATAAAAACCACAGGTCCTGCATCTTTTGCTACAATCTCCAACTTCACCAACAAAATTGTGCACCAGCCTTGATGAATAGCCACTGGGATAAATCATTTGAGACAATCAGAAGCTTCTTTGTGCATTTGCTTGAAAAACTGGCCTCTTTGATGAATATATTTAATGTCTTTCTCAAGTCTATCTGCACTGCAACATCATGCTGTTGAATCAATATAGACAGTAAATGGACTCCACAAACAAAGGAAATGAAATGTAATTACCGAGAAGCAAAATCAAGGGCCTGCCTTCTCCACAGCAGCTGGATTTCCTCTGCATGGGTCACAATTGCAGTAGGACCCATGTCTCTTGAGTGCAGTTGGCATTCAATTACCACGCATTTATCGTGCTCTGCAACGGGAGGGGCCACGGCAGTGAGAGGCCGCGTACCGCGGTACCATGTAGCTCTGAAATTCATAAAAATAACCACCACTGTGTGTCAAGACTTATGATCATTATTTTACTACCAACCCTGCAAAACAGGCATTATTACCCCTGCTGCTGGAGATGAGGAGGTTAAGAGTCCGAAGCATTAAGCCATATTGTTAGTTGGGCATCAAATCTTGATTTCCCTGGCTTTAAACCTCAAGAATCTCCCCAGACACAGCATAGAGAGTATCTTTGCTAACATGGATCACACAACACAAACCCTATACTCCTGGCAAACTAAATTAGAAAAAGTCATTTTCTGAATGTCATTTGATCTTTTCTTTGAAAGTCATTATTTAAATCAATCCCTTTTCAAAAAATGTGAAAGATCAGTTAAACAACATTTAGTTATTAGTTAACTCAAATTGTCCCTCTTTTTTCCTTCAAAAGGTATGTGGTAAGTTCCATGTAAACATTGAGAGAAAGTGAGAATGCTCAACGGCAGACACGCCTGTTCAAGGTATAATCCAGGGAAATATCTTTTTAACTTTTTTCTCCCCTCAACTCACAAGAAACTGTTTTTTTCTTTTCAAAAACAGGAAAAAATGTATGTATGTAATATGAGAAAACAGTCTCTTGAGCAGAAGCACAAACAGCAGGTTCAGTGCAAACCTTTACAGTAGCTTCTCCAGAAGGAAACATTAAACACACTTACAGAGTTATAGGGAGAGGCTTGGTAAACAGAAGGCAGCACGGCAGAAAGCATCAGAGTCACAAGCCTATAAAGTACACTCCAGAAATGAGAGCAAAACTCAGACAGGCAAGGGGGAACAGGATGACCAAAACTCAGCTCTATTTTATAAATGTATATAAATATTTTGGATCTATATATGCCCTTTACATTCTGGATTTGTATATTTTTATCTTTTTCTGTATATACATAAATATATATAACATGATTATATGGAGAGGTGGAAAATATGAAAGTATATTTACAAATGTAAAAATTATATATATAATATATGAACCCAAAATAAGTCATATTGGTTTATTTTTCTTTTTTTCTTTATTTTTCTTTATTTATTTTTTAATTCTATAGTGCTTTACAATTTTCAAAAGTTTCGCACACATGATTTCATATAATCCCATAATAACACTTTTTTTTCCCCTACCCCTATAATTCCCCTCCCACCTTCCCTCTCCCCACTGGTAACCACTAGTTTGTTCTCTATATCTGTGAGTCGGCTTCTTTTTTGTTTGTTTTATTCACTAGTTTGTTGTATTTTTTAGATTCTACATGTAAGTGAGATCATACAGTATTTGTCTTTCTCTGTCTGACTTATTTCACTTAGCATAATGCCCTCCAAGTCCATCTATGTTGCTGCAAATGGCAAAATTTCATTCTTTTTTATGGCTGAGTAGTATTTCATTGTGTGTGTGTGTGTGTGTGTGTGTGTCTGTATACACACACACAACATCTTCTTTATCCATTCATCTGTTGACGGACACTTAGGTAGGCATATGGATTTACATAATAATTTTTATTTTAAAATGAATCAATAGTCTCACTTTTCTTTTTTGACTGGAAGTTCAGGACTAGTTAATCAGATGTGGAGACATCCCCTGACTGGATAAGAAAAACGCTTCAGAACAATAGTGTATAATTGGGAGGTTTCCAACTCCTTTGAGAATGTGACTAAAGCTATAGAATTTCTTCCATGAAAATGGATATACACTCATTCATGTGTGTTTTCTTTCTGGGACATCCATGAATGCCTGGCAACCATCCCTATGGAGAGCCCAGGAGGCCCCCAAACCTTCTGCCATGTTCGTCTCTAAAACATAGAGAAAGAGATTGACAAGCCATGAGGATTTCTAAAAATCAGTTTACAAATCCTTTGTTAAAGGAGTTTTGAGTTTTATCTAATTGCACACATGGGGTTGTTTTCTGTGCCTTCTAATTTCTAGATAGTGTTCCAGAAGTACATGCCCCCAAATAATGCAAGTCAGACAGATAATAAAAGACCAGAGCAGGAGACCAAGCACTCTTAAGCTTTGGTGCATTAGCAAGAGGCCTTCAAAGCTTAGAATCTGATAAACAGCAATCAAACCTGGAAGGCCAAAGAGTCTGGTCCTCTAAAGCATGTCCAGGGGAGCCAGAATGTTGCCCTGGCTGTCTCTAGTTTGTGTGTGGGGCAGAATGGAAATGGGTTGAATATGGTGTTGGAGCAGAGATAACAAAATCCATATGCAGAGCACATGGGCTGATCCTGAATAATGGAATGGAGTACTTCATATGCACATTTCACTTTCATTAATTCAATTGCACACACAAGGAAATTAAAAGCATAAGTAAGAACAAGGTAAAGTGTGAATAATTTAAATAATGTAGACTATGAGGCCATTCCATTCAATGAACACATGCCAAAAGGCAGTGGATGCAAAGCTGTTTGCAAAACCTAGAAGAGGAAGAACATGTGAAGAATTTTAAGGATTTCTTGACCACTGACAAGGAAGCAAGTCCATTGTTCAGTTGGAAAAAATGAGTGACTGTTCAAGGAAGTCCAAGAGGAATTAGGACCCAGGCCACAAAGCAACATTAGCCAGTAAAGAAAGAGAGAAACCTGTGAAATCAACTGCAAAAGATAGGAAAGCCTAGATAACATCTTATTTAGGAATTGGGAGTGGATGGGAGAATCTCTCTCTCTTTCTCTCTCTCCCTCTCATAGAAATAAGCTGTACAGCATTGCATTCATTCTTGGCAGAAAAGCAAACACAAAAATATTTCTTAGCAAACAAACATAGCCAGAGCTCAAGAGTCACTAGCTACTGTATTCCTGCCTCAGTCTGGTACATTGCTGGATTGCACATTTATTGGATGCTCCTAGATTTTGTCACTAAGAGATATTTAAAGCACAGACTAAAGTGGCTTTTACATCACACCTGACCTTAGCAAGAAAAATCAAACAGGGAAGGCACTAGACTCAGCCCCACAGGTGTCTTATGAGTGTATGAAAAGCACTTGGTCCAGACTAGAGATTGTCCATCCCCATTGCTTATTGAGCCACTGTGAGGAAAAACTGTGTTCACAGCCCATGGTGGGGAAATTTAAGCATGAACTAACATTTCAGCTCTTAACCCTAGCTAGACAAAGAGTCTTCCAAGGGGTTCTACGTTTGTCATCAACCTCAGTAGTCACTTCATTGACTTCAAAAGTGAAAGAAAATGATTGTGTCAAATATCAGATGCAAATCAGAGGCAGAAGATGATGATGAGGGATAAAAATAGAATTCCCCCTTATCATTGGGACCTACCTTAGAACTGGCAGAAACAAATCATACTTGCAGATACATTGGTCTATAAAATTCTGTTATCATACCTGCAAAAATTGCTGGAAAAAGTTATCACTGTCATTCATATAGTTCTTTACATTTTATAATATACTTTAACACATATTATTTCATGCCATAATTATGATGCAGAGTGCCACCATGAGGAGACTGAGGCTCAGGATGTTTACTGACTTGTCAAGGTTCAGAACTGGAATGGAGGTGGCTATTTGGTCACAATGGTGAGGAACCAAATTTCACCACTAATAACATCCTACAAAAGAAAAGGAACAAGTGTTTTGTTGTCTACTTTCTTGGGGTAGCAACTTGCAAGGATCTGACAGAATGACTAGGCTATCCAGGCATTGGTTCCTTGAATTCCATCACTAATCCAGGATGAATGGATCCCCAATTTTACTGGCTTCCCTGGAAATAATACTGGCTTGCTCTTTCCTACATGTCCCAGTTCAGTGCTATTGTTTTGTTGTTTTTAATTCCCTCCCCTCCTTTTATTTGCTATAAAGCCCTGCCAATTCTAACATTCTAAACTACATGTCAATACAAATGCAGGAGGCATTTGTCATGTATATAACATGTTGTGTTACTACATCCACCTCTGGAAGATACAGCAAATGTGTGTTAGTCTCTAGTTTGTGAAATTTTGTTTGTGAAATTTTCTCATTACAGCAAACCAAATATGGCAGAAGATGACTTATTTTGTCTGTAATTTAGGCAACTTCGCTTTATTCTTGTATAATTATAATAATGTCTCTAGAACTCAATATTATATTCAAACCCTCAACTCCCTTATGCAGTTGACAGGTTTTGAAAATAGAAGAGAAGGAACAACTTTGATTTTAAAGAGGAAAACAAGTGCTGATCTCATATAACATAACTTCATGGACATCTCAAGATGTTGCATGCACAAATGCTTCTCAAAATGGGCTCCTGCCTCCCTTCCAAATCGAACCTGAATCCAGTCTGCTCTCCTATACCCAGAAAAAGGACAAATTTCTACCTATGAATTGTGCTGTCAGGATAAAATTTTTAAAGTATTCCTTTAGGCACACATTTAAATGACATTTTCAAATCATTTGTCACATCATGAGAAACAAATAAAAAGGACACTAAACAAGATATATGTTCTATAATCTCATTGACATAAAAATATGTAATATAAAATATATTTTAAATGGTTGGAAAGAAGTACATAAAATGTTCATAATAATGATCTCTGGTTTATACAATGATGATTGACTTGTGTTCTTTTTTTTTTTAAATCTCCTAAGTTTCTACCATAGTCATGTATGGGTTGTTTTCAAAAATATTATTTTTTCTTAAAGCAGCCCTTCCCATATTATAGCAATAATGTGTCAATTTGCACTCCTGCAACTAACTACTTCCATACTGAACTCAGTCTACCTGCAGGACTTACTCTGTGTGCTCTGCCCCAGCTCTCTTCCTTTCCCACTCTTTATGCTCTACCTGGGAATGTTTGTCTGTTCCTATTGCTACAATCATAATCTGTACATTAATAATTCCCAAACATATATTCTATATCCCAGAACTCTCCTTTGAACTCTAAAGCTATGCATCCTGTTTTCCATTTAGTATGCCCACCATGATCAGTCAATGGCAACCCAAACTCAATATGATCAAGTCAGAATTAGTACCCCTGTTCCAGAGAAAGAAAAATATTAAGTAAAATGGTGACTTGGGGTTACAGAATTATTACTCTGATGGGGATCAAGGAGGATGATGCTGGTACAAAAGAGGAAGTAATCAGAGAGCAAGAGTCCATCAAGGAGGCTTTAAGATGGCACTGAGACTGGGGGCAATTTTCTTTCTCATTAAATAATCATAAGGGTTACCAAAAAGAATTACCTCATTGATGAGGTGATTTCACCAAGAAGTGCAAAAGCTCTGTCATTAGGGAACAAGTAAATATTTCAGTAAGTTAATAATGAAGCAATCATGAGGATGCACAGAAGCCCTCCCTCCAAAAGAAGAGTTTCTCCTACTCTCTATTGGTTGCCCTTTTCACTATCAACAAGTGCTTGAAAACACTCTTGAACATTTTAAGATTAGGATTTGGTTAGATTTTTTAGCCTTGAAATGCATTCTTTAAATTTTGTGTTTGCAATATATTTTTCTCTGTTAATTAAACCCCCTTAAGAGTATCTTTAAGGGGATAAAACATGAGAAGGGTGAATATCTTAGTCATGCAGACCTGCTGAAAGCTGGTTCTGAAATGAGGATTCTTCCAAGAATAGCACTTCTATCATTTTCCTTATTTTTACCAAATCAAGTAAGGTTCAAATGCCATTCTGCATCCTTGGATAAGTTACTTAGCTTCTCTGAGCCTCTGTTTCCTCCTTTGTAAATTAAGGATAATAATGGTGTTTACCTCCAAAGACAGCTATGAGGATTAAGTATTACACATGCAGTATTTTTCACTGGGCTCAGCACACACTAATACATAATAAATAGTGGCAGTGGCAGCAGTGATACCAATGGTGGCTGTAGTGGTGGTGATGGCAGAGATGGTGGTGGTGGTAATAGTGACAGTGGTGGTAGTGGAGACGAAACCTTAGTGGTGGTGCGGGGGTGATAGTGGTAGTGGAGGTGGTAGCAACAGTGGCAGCCATGGTGGTGGCAATAATCATGGTGGTGGCAATAATCATGGTGGTGGCAATAATCATGGTGGTGGTGGTGGTGGTGGAGGTGGAGGTAGAGGTGATGAAAGTGGAGGTGGTGATGGTGGAAGTAGAGGTGGAGGCAGCAGGGGTGGTGGCTGCATTGTGTTTAATTCCTAAAGCCAGAGTGGTTCCCTCAGAGGGATTACAGCCCTGACTAGATGGTCATCAGAGTTGGTCTGATGGTCTGATGGTCTAGATAGTCTTTTCCAAGGCATTCATGAGAGATGTGGAAAACCATTTCTTCGTGTTGGACTTCGCTAGCTTCCTAGCTATGCTCATGTCTCAGCTCATGACACTTCCTGTGGCTATAGAAAGCCCAGAAGGAAATTAAAATAACTGGTGATAAAGCCTATGTATTGAGTGAACTTAACTTGATAGAGGGTTAGAAGATCAATTTAACTTTTTCCCTTCTGTCCCTTCAAATCCAACTTTTTCTCCCATTCCTGGATAAAATCTTAGACAGGACTTTCTGGTTTTTTTCATTGTTTTTTAGATACTGAACAAATAAGACCTCAGTTTTGGCATCAAAATGTTAAGTCCAATCTGAAAATTATCCATTTCCAGGGGAGTAAAATACAATAATCAAAACATTGTGAATTTCTCACCCAGCACAAGCTTGCTTCAGGTTGGATGCCTCATCTCTGCCATTCCTGGGATGCTGTTTCTGAATATCCCAGGCAAGGCCAACAGGGTGAATGGATTAGGGGAAGAGGAAATTGTCCTACATGCTGATGGGTTGTCATTTGGGCTGGTCCCTCTAGATGGAAGGCGGAAGTTCCCATTTGCTGGGTTTTGCCCTCGTCAACACTTTTGCAAGGTCCTCACCCTATATACACACACATACACACACACACACACACATGCATACACATATGCACACATACCACCCCCACCACACCTCTGAGAGCAGCTTCCTCAGCACAGACAAGACCTCGCTTCTCAGGCTCTGGACTTCAGATGGCCCAGTCCTCTCTTGGGGATCACATTGTCCCTCCAGACTGTCTTCTTTGGTCCATTTCACCACGTCCACATCTGGTCCCTGGAGAACACTCACCTTTGCTCTCTATGATCAGATGGGTGCAATGCCAGCCACAGCCACTCCTCTTTGGATTCTCTTGATGATGATGATACATGTTTCCATGTGCCCCAGATGCCAGTAGGCACATGCTGGACTCTCTGGGTGGTTCCATCAAAACCCTCTCGCTTGACTTAAAGTAAGGCAGAAGCCCCTCCCACCCTCCCAGGGACAGAGGGAGGAGCCCAGAGCCCTAAAAACCCTGTACCACTCACTCCCCCCTCCCTTAAGCTTGGACTTGGATGAACTGGCTACTGCTTGCAGAATTGGTTTTCCAGTCTCTCAGCGTGCCCTGCTGAAGATGTAAGGGTACTTGGCACCTATTGTGCTGTTCCACGGCTTCAGGGACCTGCTGGAAGCCCCAGACAGACAGAGTGACACTTTAACATTCTCTTACAATAGGGTTGAAGTGCTGGTAAATAAGAAATGAACAACAACAACAACAAAAATTATGAACATTCTTGGTCTAGGAAAACAAACACAAAAAGAAGACAATAATGATGAGAAAATACCCTGAATTTGTTGAGTAAAGCTTTTATACATATTGTTATATGATTTTCAAGGACTAGGAAATGGGTATGGGGATCACAATAATAAGCTAACATTTGGATAATGTGGCAGAGTTACAAAGAGCTTTCTTACAAATTGCCTCATTTGATTCTCATGAGAAGCCTGTGAGGTTGGTGCTGTACATCTCATTTTACAGAAGAAGAACCAGGGTCAGGAGTGGCAAAGGATGTTAATCTCACAAGGTAACCCACATCAGTTGAGGCCTGCTGTCTAGAGCAGTTCTATTCAAGGTATAGTCCAAGTGTAGAAATAGAAAATAAGCATTGAGGAACTCTTGTAGTAATTTCATGTTGCCATAACATCCAAGCGTGTGATCAGTAGACTTGTTCCATTGAGCAGGGTATGGACCACTACAGGTGTTATCAAACTCACAAGGTGTCTCGTGAAGCATGAGCTGTATACCAGTCATGTGCAATAGGAACTGCATTCTCGTCTGCAATCATATAGAAATTAAAAGAGAGAAAAAAACTTGTCCTTCACCATAAGTAATTTTAAAAACCGTGCTCTGCACAGAGCAGTGCATTCAGAAGGATCAAAAGCAGTGCTGTGGTTGATTAATGATGTCTGTCATGAGGGGGGTAGGAGGCAGTGATGTGCAGGCTATACTATGCCCTCTCTGCTATGTTGTGAGGTCCTGTTAGTGGAACCCACTTAGACCTTGAAAAGAGACACATATGGGGAAAGAAATGTAGGTATTACACTGATAAACCTATGTCAACTGAAAAAAATGCACAACTTAAAGTTGAGAATTATGTTTTATTTGGTGAAGTTTCTGAGGACTCAAGCCCAGGAGGCATTCTCTCGGATAGTTCTGAGGGACTGCTCCAAAAATGTAAAGGAGGATCCAGGATATATAGGACTTTTGCAACAAAATCCAGGTAGTCAGAACATCAAAAGATTGCTGTTAATCAAAGAAAACCAGACATCTCAAGTTAATGAACTTAGAGCTTTTCTATGTATGGAAAGATGCAAGAGTCTGGGCTCCTTGAAATCATTCATTTGATATGCACCTTAACTCTCTAGGGCCAGTATACTCTTTTTCACCATCCTGAATCCCATCACAGTGCATGGCACAGAGAGGCTGCAATGGCTGAGGGCTTGATGGCCATAACATCCTTTGTTTACCGATATGGCAGGCCACATTTTTCGTTCACACCTGATTACAAAAACACCTTCTGTTTGCAAAATGCTTTACAAGTTTCAAAGATATTTAACATGTCTTACCTCATTTGATACTTGGGACAATCCTGTTAAGACAAAGAAAGGAATGTTAGTTTCATGTTACAGAGAGGAAACAAAACATTTAAGGCCCTACCCATAGGCAAAGGGCTAGACAGTGGCAGTGTTGGAACTGTCAGGTCTCCAGTTTTCAGTCCAAATATTGTCATCACCACCCCAGGTTGCCACCTGTCCTTGGCTGATGGCAAAAAAAAGGGATGTATAGGAAAGCTTCAAGTAAAATTAAAATGTCATATGAAGTCAGTTTTGTTATAGAAAAGTTTAGATAATTTCATGGATGACATTCCTAGCTAGTTTTTAGATTGATATCACAGAAAAGCAATTGCCACTTTCAGACAGATCTCTGGGCTGGAGAGGAACATGGATCCAAACCTGAGGTGACAATTTCTCCCTTCACTTGATGTCTTAGGCCTAGTTCCAGATGGATCACTTGAGTGTTACTATAAATCGGTTAGTAAAACTTTCCTTACAAGCTACACGCATCTATCGAGCACTTACTGTTTTGTCAGAGACTAGACTAGGCCTGAGAGACACAGACAAAAACAGGAGCAAAATATGCATGGAGAAATATTTGCAATGAACTGTTCTATATGCAATAATAATAGATACGTAAGAGGTCCAGAGTTGCTTCGGAGGAGGGAGAGATTGACTCTGCGGGTAGAAAGGGTGAAGAAAGCAGGAATGGAAAAGGATTCACCAAGGAGATGACCCTGCTTATGGTGTGTTTTGTAGGGTGAATAACAGACAAAGCAAGAAAGGGCATTCAGACAAAAGGAATAGTATATGCAAAGGCACAGAAGATGTTGGATCACATGATGGGTTTGGGGAAATACAGAGTATGCTACCCATCATGTGTGTGTGTGTGTGTGTGTGTGTGTGTGTGTGTGTGTGTAAAATTGTGGTAAAATATATATCATACAACTTACCATTTTAGATGTATAGTTCAGTGGCATTAAATATATTCACACTGTTTTACAACCCTCTGAAGATAGATGGTTGTGCACATCCACTTTTTTCAAAGGTAAGTAATATGGGAAACAAATCGGGATTTGACCTACACCATGCAGTTTTTAAAAGAAACTCATCTATTGTTCACATGAGAGGCACACGTGTTTCCTTATTGAAACTAGCCACGCACTTAACCTGGCTGAGGCTTGGTATCTTCTGTGATGATATAAGGATAATAACAGAACCTGCCTCATTGGGCTGTTGTGAAAATTAACCATGTAGAGTGATTAGAACAGTCTTACCACATAGTAAATGCTTAATGTTTTATTGTGGATGGTGATGATGATGCTAGTGGTGGTGGTGATGATGATGGTAATGATGGTTTCCACTTTACTTGGTCTCTTATCTCCCACTGCCACATCTTGGCTTCCAGGACCAAATATGGAATGAATGTGGGGTAATTTGATTATGATTTGGTGGTATGGAGTATTGCTTAGCCCACAGAAGTTTTACTAAAGACTGTTATGCTTGGTATCTTGTGGGCAAGTGTTGATGAACTGTTGGCTAGAGCTCATTGGCATACTGATCTAAGTCTCTTCTTCCAGAAACCTCACAGACTGCTAACCACTTTCTGTAAATACAGTTGGTCCTCTTTATTCACAGATTCCATATTTGTGAATGCACCTACTGCTAACAGTTATTTGTAACTCAAAGTCAATACTCATGAACCTTTGGTGGTCAATTGCAGACACGCAGAAAGCAACAAAAATTTGAGTTCTCCAATGCACGCATTCCCAGCAGAGGTCAAAGAAGGTGGCACTCTGCTTCTTGTTTCAGCTCTCAGACTGTAAACAAGTATTTTTTCATGGTCTATTTAGAGCCATGTTTTTCACATTTCTGTGCTTTCTGTTGGTGATTTTGCTGTTTGGAATGGTCCCCAAGTGTAGTGCTGAAGTGCTGTCCAGTGCCTCTAAGTGGAAGAAGGCTGTGATGTCACAGAGAAAATAAGGGTGTAAGGTAAGTTTCATTCAGCCATGAGTCATAGTGCTGTTGGCCATGAGCTCAACATTAACAAACCAACATTTCTATTAAATAAGGTGTCTTTAGGGCTTCCCTGGTGGCACAGTGGTTGAAAGTCTGCCTGCCGATGCAGGGGACACGGGTGTGTGTCCCAGTCCGGGAAGATCCCACGTGCCGCAGAGTGGTTGTGCCCGTGAGCCATGGCTGCTGAGCCTGCGCGTCCGGAGCCTGTGCTCCGCAACGGGAGAGGCCACAACAGTGAGAGGCCTGCATACCGCAAAAATAAAATAAAATAAAATAAGGTGTCTTTAAACAGAAACATACCTAAAACAAGATTATGTATTTATATATTGATGAAAACGTGACCAGAGGCCCTCAGGAACCCAGCCCTGTATTTCCCCTAGAAACAGTGGTTCAGAATTCACTAATTCTATGTTGTCTGTGGTGACTTTGTAGACAGTCACTACCTCAAATAATGAGAACCAGCTGAACAAGGAAGGAAACGGCCCATGGGGGCCCACAGTGTGTGAGCACGTTGGTGGAGAGAGGTGCACAGGGACAAAAATGACTCCTCTCAGGTGCCAGGCTCTGGTAGAAGAAGGAAGGTCTCCTGCTCTGACATCTGCTGACTCAAGGAAGACAGGAAATGTTCCCACAGTGGTTTGGGCACAAGAAGTCTCCATAACTAGTCAAATAATTGTTTCTGGGACCAGACTTTTGGGTGTGGGGTGGTGGAACATGAACTTTCCTTTTCAGAAAGCAGCCTACATGGACTCAAAATGGCTTAAACTCCAACTTCCCTTTTCTCTGGAACTTTCTTGAAGTTTCTGGGAAACAATTTCACTCCTTTCCTGATCAGACCTTCCAGTGTCTTTCCTTCTAAGTGGTACACAGAGATACCACAATGTCCCCAGAGTGACTGCTTTGCATCTGTCCTGGAAGACGATGGCATCCACATCTGGGGCCAGTTCTAAGCACTGCCCACACACAGAATGATGCAATCCTGGGTTTGCACAGTTAAAAAACATGTTGCTCCTCTTGCCCCCAAGAGTCATGTCTTGACCTGAGTAGGAAGCCCCTTGTATCACAGTGGCATTCTAAAGGGGATACTGTGAGCTGAAATGCCTGACGGGGCTGTGCCTAATCTGTGAGGGAGCTGGGGACAGACACCTCATTGCTCATCGTCACTTCAGAACACTATCCACCCAGCAGCTGGGCAGGCATGACATGGGGGTAACAATACCCCCTCGTGCACTAGGGGAGAGAACATTTGCAAGCTCCCTGTGCAGTACCTCCCTAGATGCTCACTTTCTCCTCCTCTTTCCTTCTCTCCCCTCTTTCCCTCTTCCTTCCCTCTTTCTCTGTTTTCTTCCTCCCTGTCATCTCTCCATCTCAATCAGCTCAAACACTCTTTAATACTAATCAGTGTCACATCCTTACTAGTTGATGAATGAAACATAGAGATAGGAGTTTGGGGTTTGAGTCTCCTCTGTCCCTAAATGCACGAGTTTGGTCAGTTTGTTCATCGAATATTGAGTGGAAAAGATACTACTTTTCAGGCACCATTCTGGGTACAGGGAATAAGCAGAATAGATGGCTGTTCTTGTGAAGCTTAGATTCTACATGCATAGATGGACAATAAACAGTAAACATAGCAATTATGTAAGTTAGAAAATGATAAGTGCTATGGAAGAAAGAAAACTTGGAGCAGGATTAAGAGGATGCACACAGTATGAGGGAAAACCACAAGGGGTTACCCTCTCCGAGACCCCATATGCTCATTTATAAAATGTGGATGACACCCACCAGCTCTCCTTGCCAGGATGGAAAGCAACACATGAAAGGGCCATATAAATCATAAGCCATGAGATGAATGTTTACTGTTTGAGGAAGAATCTTCTCATCTATATGATGCCAAGTTTAAAATAAACTCCTCATTTGGACCAGAAAATGATGAGGGATGGAAATTGGCATTTGCCAAGGTAGGCATTTGCCTACCTTGTGTCTCTTACTGTGTAAGCCCCTCACCCCAGGGACCTCCCCTCATCTCCAAGGTGGGCATCTTATCCCAGTTTTGTGGCCAAGAAAAGCAAGGCTGAGAAGTGAACTAACCCACCCAAGGTCAGGTCACAGAGCTGGGAGAGGATGGTGCTGGGCTGAGGCTCCATCTCTGTCTTTCTGGGGCTCTTTCTTCAGGGGATCCAATGTGTTAACCTGGCTGGATGACCTCTAAAATTCCTTCAATTCCAAGAGTGCACGGAGTCCCAGTGATTACTCTGCTGGGTGAGGATAATTGGATGACCCAGAGAAAAACATGTCTCAAAAACATGAGTTGCATGGTTTCTAACAGGAAGGCTATTTCTCAGCTCTCCTGGCAACAGCTCTCAGGGGAAACAGACATCAGCAGGCTAGAGGGTCAAGATGAATGGGAGAACAGTGAAAGCTTGACTCAAGGGGCTTTCTCTACCTTGCGGGGTCCTGGAACTCAAGAAGAAGATAAAAGCCTGAGGGATTTTGCTGCCACTTCCAAGCCTCTGAATAGCAAAATCATAAGGATGGACCGCAGTTGAAGAAGCACCTTCTGACAGTGAGGTAATTATCGGAAGCGGTCACCCAACATGCACAGTTGAAAGCACAAGGTGGCTTAGGAAAGGCAAAAATATATCTATCATTTCAAGTTATAAGTTTGTGCACAGGAAGAATTGGCAGGCATGTTAAATATTGCTTGCCAAGAAGTTGACCAGGAAAAAATAGTTTTTTTCACGCTATTTTCCCAGTGTTTGAGGTTTTGAGATATTAAATAACTTAATATTATTGATAACGTAGTGTTTTTTGGCTGTTAGCTCATGTCTGATCCCTGCCAGGTTATGCATAAAGATAGTCTGATTTACATATTTATTAGCTATATTTTACAAGAAAATAGCATCCCCGCATCTCCCATGGTCCACAATCTGCACTGACTGGTAAGGACATTTAAAATAAGCCCCTGTCACAAATTCTCATTTTATACTGATCATAGTGAGAGCTGTGCATGAAATTATAGTGGAGAGATGCTCCCAAGTCTGTGCTGGATATCAAGTTTAAGAGCGATGAGGTCATTTGGTGAGTCTGTGACCCTTCTAATTATCTAAGGGAGTTACTGATACCCCTGAATCCCCACCTTGGGACACAGTGGCCCAGATCAGCTCACAGAACAAAAGTTCAGATTCTAGCATGCTCTGTCTGGAGGCAGTGGCATCAGTGTCCTTTGAAGAAAGGCCTCTCACCTTGAGGGGACATTCAGTGGGGTCCCAATATCCATGGTGGTTTGTTTAAAACCACTTGAACCATTTGACCACCACTGCAGAGTTCCAATCATTCTCCTGGGAGTACGGGCTCCTTCAACCAAGAAAGCACTGCATATGATTAGTCTCCTAGTTCAGTTTCCTTTGTCTTATAGAAATATATGTGTCTATAAAATTTCAACAAGCATTTCTCTTCACAGACATAGAGATACCTGCAAGTGGAAACTATGTGGCAAGGAAATATAGGCATCTTGACTGAGGAGGGTCTGTGAAGGTAGAGCTGCCCCCACTCCTCCAGGAGGAGACTCCTGGTATCTGTTTATTTCCTAGAACTGAGATGCTCACCTGTGTTGGGGGACCATACTGCAGGTAGGCAGAAGAGAATGAAACTCTGAATGAATCCAAATTTTCATTTTCTAACTACGTCTTTGGGTTTTATTTCTAACTACTGACGTAACTGAATGACGATTCAAGTGTTATGTGAGTGGCATGGCCAACATTGGACCCACATGATTACTATGAAAAAGAAAATCTCTTTAACACTCTACTGCTTAACTGTTAATCCAAAAATTCACTGGCATCCTGCCTATTTTCCTGGTCATGGGGAGACTTGAAAACAATATGGACATTTGGTACACATCTTCTTTGAAAGAGGTATTCATTCTCTCTTTTCTCAAGAGCCTGGAAACAACTTTATACCCACTCCAAAAGGAGACATCTTCTGAGAAGCCACACCAAAGGTAATTTGCATCCTTATCTAAGGAGAGCATCACGGTCTGCTTCAAAGATTTGCTGGAGGCTTAAGGATCCTGTTTCTGGGCCATCAGGTCTCTCTAAGCTGTTTTAGTAGATTTATTCATTTACTCAGAAGTTCATTCATTCACTCAGAGATTTATTCCTATGAAAACAGATTAAATGATGAGATACATAATATAAATCTAGGGATTGCTGGATGGTTTTCCAGAGGGAAAACACTGATAGGTATTTTAATGTCCCTTGCTACAGGCAAGTATTTGGTTTTTCTTTGCTTCTATTAGCTAAAACTGGAATCTTCCAAACTGAGCTTGACCATCTAAGGTCAGGGACCTCACTCAGATGTATGGCTCTTCTGGAAAACTAGATTGATTCTTATATCATCTTTTCCAGGCCTCCTGAGCTGGCACCCAATTTCAACTACCTTTCTCCTTGAGTGGTTCAAGCAGGTTGAAACTCTTTAAACAAGGTTTTCTCTCCAACATTTAACCTCCTGATCAGAATCAAGACATTTTCGGGAGGGACCCCACACTGCACTGAGCCTATCAGGAAGATGTTCAGTTATAGCCTTAGAGGGGCACAAGGGACAGAGACCCTGCGAAGCATGGGGAGATCGAGTGAGGAACAGGGAACACTGCAGGAAAAGATGCAGGTGAGCTGCGGGGAGAAGATAACCCAGTCCTGAGAACAGGAGGGTCTGACGGCCTCACCTCCCCAGTATTCTCTCCTCTCCATCTATCACAGACAGCATTCTGTCTGTGCCAGTTCTCTCTGTTATCCCCTCAAAATTGCCACTAAATAGGAAATTACGATATTATGTATAAAATTTGTTCAGCCACTATGGAAAACAGTATGGAGGTTCTTCACAAAATTAAAAATAGATTTAATTTTCAATTAAATTAGAACTTACCATTTTAATTAAATTAAAAAATTATTTATTTATTTTAGAATAATTAAATTAAAAATTGCTACCACATGATCCAGCAATCTCACTTCTGGGTATATGTCCAAAGGAAATGGAAACAGTACCTGGAAGAGATATCTGCAGTCTTGTGGTCATTGTAACATTATTCACCATAGCCAAGACAGGGAAACAACCTAAGTGTCCATCAGTGGATGAATGGATAAAGAGAATGTGGTATATATGTAAACTGGAATAGCATTGAGCCTTTTAAAAAAGAGAGAGAGAAAATACTGCCACTTGCAATATGGATGAACCTGGAGGATATTATGCTAAATTAGATAAGCCAGACATAGAAAAACAAATACCTTATGATCTTACTCATATGTGAAATCTGAGAGTCAAACTCATAGTAGAGAGTAGAATGGTGGTTGCTAAGGGCTGGGGGGTAGGGGGAAATGGGGAGATATTTGTCAATAGGTACAAAGTTTCAATTATGCAGGATGAATACTTCTAGAGAGCTCATGTACAGAATGGTAACTATAGTTAACAATACTGTATTGCATACTTGAAATTTGCTAAGAAGTTAGATCTTAAATATTCTCACCAGAAGAAGAAAAAATGTAACTGTGAGGTGATGGGTCTGTTAATTATCTCGTGGTGATCATTTCACAATGTATATGGATATCAAAACTTCATGTTGTTCACCTTAAATATATACAATTTTTATTTGTCAACTATACCTCAATAAAGCTTAAAAAAATGAAAGTAAACATAACTTCTCAAGTACTTGCTGAGCCCCTGGACCAGTGTCCCTTCAACTTGACTTGTCCCTCTTTGGGGATTTGATGGTGAACACCATATTCATGTGGGTAGGTAGTTCACCTCCAGCTAACAAAAGCCAGATTCTTCAGGAATAAGGAAATTCCAGAACTACCGGCAACAGACACCCAGAAAGTTGTTCCACAAAGACAATTTCTAGGCTAAAAGCTCTATAGATCAGCCAATTGGAAAAGAAGAATGATCTAAACAAGAGTAAGGAAGTTACTTAACCTCTCCACACCTAAGTTTCCTCAGCTTAAGGTAGAATCACCAATAAAATTGAAACCATAGTGTTGTCATGAAGATTGAATTAATTAATTTGCAAAAAGAAATCAGAACATAAGTGCCCAATAAGTGCTAACATTCATATTACGGCAATACCATATAGAAAATAGAAAATAAGATCCTGTCTCCAGAAGTTTGCCTTCTAGTGGGAAGGCAGGGGATAAAATAAACAAATGGAACAAATAGGATAATCCCCATAGTGGAGATGAGTGAATTTGGAAACTCTGGAAGAGTTTTCCCAAGTCTTCTGGAGAATAAGGAAAGACTCCCAGAGAAGATGGCATGTGAGCTAGAATATCAAGGATGCATAGCAGAAGTGTCTTCCACATGGACCCATCATAGAATCTTTATTTTTTTTGCATACTGGAATATGCAAAGGCATGTAGATGCAAGAGAACAGTGGGTGTGGGGAAGTGCAAATACTTCAGATCTTTACCTCTAAGGTGCACATTATGGGTCAAATGTGAAATAAATCAGCAATATGCTTTTTTTTAATTGCCAGAAACTTGAAAACTCAGGTAGGCAAAAACTTATTCAGCCTTCTTAACTATAGAGAAGAGTTGATAACGTCAGGTTTCTTGTTTAAAGGAAAGTGTCAGATGTTTCCTCTCCTTAGCTATTAGTTAATTCCAGAGCAATGGATTAACACTGAATATATTCTTTGGAAATTATCCTAATTAAGTAAATAATATGCAGGATCTGAAACAAACCTCAAGGCAGTCACTCTCAGTGTTACCTAGATCCAATGTAAAGTTGAAGATATTTTTTAAGTGTCCTCTTTTGCAGTTATTGAAAACCATCCTGGCCTTCAACCTGACATGGTGTCTTTTCCTCCTGTATCAGTCAGAGTTCTCTGGAGAAACAGAACAGTAGGACTGATATATCTCCATATCTCTGAAACTACCTATCAATCTATCTATCTGTCTTTCTATCTATCTATCAACCTACCTATCTAGGTATTCATTATAAGGTATTATAACAAATCTGTCTAGGTATTAATTATAAGGAATTGGTGAATTCCTTAGAATTGTGTTTAAAATGAAACTTGTGATTATAAAGGCTAAGTCCCCAAATCTGCAGTTGGCAAGCTGGAGAACAAAGAGAGCTGATGATTTAATTTCAGTACAAGCCCAAAGGCCTGAGAACTAAGAAAGCAGATGATGTAGTTCCAGGCCAGGGTCTACAGGCTAGAGACCCAGGAAGAGCCAATATTTCAGTTCAAGTGTGAAGGCAGGAAAACACTGGTGTCCCAGCTTGAAGGTAGTCAGGCAGAAGAAATTTTCTTACTTGTAGAAGTCAGCCTTTTTGTTCTATCAGACCTTCAGCTGATTGAATGAGGCCCATCCACAACAGGGAGGTAATCTGCTTTACTCAGTCTAATGCTTCAAATGCTACTCTCGTTCAAAACACCCTCACAGACATACCCAGAATAATACTTGACTAAATATCTGAGCACTTTCTGGCCCAGCTAAGTTGGCGCATAAAATCAGCCACACCGAGAGACCTTCAAGACGACAGAGGAGTAAGACGTGGAGATCACCTTCCTCCCCACAAATACATCAGAAATACATCTACATGTGGAACAACTCCTACAGAACACCTATTGAACTCTGGCAGAAGACCTCAGACTTCCCAAAAGGCAAGAAACTCCCCACCTACCTGGATAAGGCAAAAGAAAAAAGGAAAATAGAGACAAAAGAATAGGGACGGGACCTGCACCTCTGGGAGGGAGCTGTGAAGGAGGAAAAGTTTCCACACACTAGGAAGACCCTTCACTGGGAGAGATGGGTGGTGGGCAGGGGGAAAGGTTCAGAGACAAGGAGAAGAGTGCAGCAACAGGGGTGCAGAGGGCAAAGCAGAGAGATTCCCGCACAGAGAGTCGCTGCCGACCAGCACTCACCAGCCTGTGATGCTTGTCTGCTCACCCGCCGGGGCAGGCGGGGGCTGGGAGCTGAGGCTTGGGCTTCGGAGTTCGGATCCCAGGGAGAGGACTGGGGTTGGCTGCATGAACACAGTCTGAAGGAGGCTAGTGCACCACAGCTAGCAGGGAGGAAGTCTGGGAAAAAGTCTTGACCTGCCTAAGAGGCAAGAGACCATTGTTTCAGGGTGCTCAAGGAGAGGGGATTCAGAGCACCACCTAAATGAGCTCCAGAGATGGGCACGGGCTGTGGCTCTTAGTGTGCGTACCAGAGATGGGCATGAAATGCTAAGGCTGCTGCTACAGCCACCAATAAGCCTGTGTGCAAGCACAGGTCACTATCCACACCTCCCTTCCTGGGAGCCGGTGCAGCCCACCACTGCCAGGGTCACGTGATCCAGGGACAACTTCCCCAGGAGAACACACGGCGCGCCCCAGGCTGTTGCAATGTCATGCCAGCCTCTGCCACTGCAAGCTTGCCACGCATTCTGTACCCCTCCCTCCCCACAGACTGTGAGCCCGAGCCCCCTAATCAGCTGCTACTTTAACCCTGTCCTCTCTGGGTGGGGAGCAAATGCCCTCAGATGACCTACATGCGGAGGCAGGGCCAAATCCAAAGGTGAACCCCAGGAACTTTGAGAACAAAGAAGAGAAAGGGAAATCTCTCCCAGCAGCCTCAGGAGCAGCAATCACCTTGATGCACCCTGCATCTGTGGAATACCTGAATAGACAACGAATCATCCCAAAATTGAGGCAGTGGACATCGAGAGCAACTGTAGACTTGGGGTTTGCTTTCTGCATGTAATTTTTTTCTGGATTTATGTCTATTTTCCTTTAGTATTTACAGCTTATTATCATTGTAGATTTGTTTATTGATTTTGTTGCTCTCTTCCTTTTTTTTAATATATATATTTTTTCCTTTTTCTCTTTTTGTGAGTGTGCATGTGTATGCTTCTTTGTGTGATATTGTCTGTATAGCTTTGCTGTTACCACTTGTCCTAGGGTTCTGTCTGTCTGTTTTTTGTTTTATCTATAGTTTTTAGTGCTTATTATCATTGGTGGATTTATTTTTTAGTTTGGTTGTTCTCTTCTTTCTTTCTTTTTTTATTACGTTTTTATTTTAATAACATAATTTAATTTAATTTTTTTTTCTTTCTTTTTTTTCTCCCTTTTCTTCTGAGCTGAGTGGCTGATAGAGTCATGGTGCTCCGGCCAGGTGTCAGGCCCGAGTATCTGAGGAGGGAGAGCTAAGTTCAGGACATTGGTCCACCACAGACCTCCCAGACACACATAATATCAAATGGTGAAAACTCTCACAGAGATCTCCATCTCAACACTAAGACCCAGCTCCACTCAACAACCAGCAAGCTACAGTGTTGGAAACCCTATGCCAAACAACTAGCAAGACAGGAACACAAACCCACCCATTAGCAGAGAGGCAACCTAAAATCAAAGTGAGTTCACAGACACCCCAAAACATACCACAAGATCCAATCCTGCCCACCAGAAAGAAAAGACCCAGGCTCATCCACAAGAACACGGGCACCAGGACCCTAAACCAGGAAATCTACACAACCTACTGAACCAGCCTTACCCACTGGGGGCAAACACCAAAAACAACAGGAACTACGAACCTGCAGGCTGTGAAAAACAGACCCCCAAACACAGTAAGTTAAGCAAAAACACAGTAAGTTTCTCTTAAGTAAGTTAAGAGAAACACACAGCAGATGAAGGAGAAAGGTAAAAATCCCATCAGAACAAACAAATGAACAGGAAATAGGAAGTCTACCTGAAAAACAATTCAGAGTAATGGGAGTAAAGATGATCCAAAATCTTGGAAATAGAATGGAGAAAATACAAGAAATATTTAACAAATAACTAGAAGAACTAAAGAACAAACAAACAATGATGAACAACACAATAAATGAAATTAAAAATTCTCTAGAAGGAATCAAGAGCAGAATAACTGAGGAAGAAGAACGGATAAGTGACCTGGAAGATAAAATTGTGGAAATAACTATCACAGAGCAGAATAAAGAAAAAAGAATGAAAAGAAGTGAGGACAGTCTCAGAGACCTCTGGGACAACATTAAATGCACCAACATTTGAATAATAGGAGACCCAGAAGAAGAAGAGAAAAAAGAAAGGGACTGAGAAAATATTTGAAGAGATTAGAGTTGAAAACTTCCCTAATATGGGAAAGGAAATAGTCAATCAAGTCCAGGAAGCACAGAGAATCCCACACAAGATATACCCAAGGAGAAACATGCCAAGACACATATTATTCAAACTATCAAAAATTAAATACAAAGGAAAAATATTAAAAGCAGCAAGGGAAAAGCAACAAATAACATACAAGGGAATCCCCAAAAGGTTAACAGCTGATCTCTCAACAGAAACTCTGTAAGCCAGAAGGGAGTGGAAGGACATATTTAAAGTGATGAAAGGTAAAAACCTACAACCAAGATTACTCTACCCAGGAAGGATCTCATCAGATTCAACAGAGAAATTAAAATTTTACAGCCAAGCAAAAGCTAAGAGAATTCAGCACCACCAAACCAGTTTTACAACAAATGCTAAAGGAACTTCTCTAGGCAGGAAACACAACAGAAGCAAAAAACCTACTATAACAAACCCAAAATAATTAAGAAAATGGTAATAGGAACATACATATGGATAACTACCGTAAATGTAAATGCTCCAACCAAAAGACATAGACTGGCTGAATGGATATAAAAACAAAACCCATAAATATGCTGTCTACAAGAGACTCACTTCAGACCTAGGGACACATACAGACTGAAAGTGAGGGGATGGAAAAAGATATACCATGCAAATGGAAAGCAAAAGAAAGCTCAAGAAGCAATTCTCATATCAGGCAAAATAGACTTTAAAATAAAGACAATTACAAGAGAAGAGATAAAGAAGGACACTACCTAATGATCAAGGGATCAATCCAAGAAGATGATATAACAATTGTAAATATTTATGCACCCAGCATAGGAGCACCTCAATACATAAGACAAGTGGTAACAGCCATAAAAGGGGAAATCAGCAGTAACAAAATTATGGTAGGGGACTTTAACACCCCACTTTCACCAATGGACAGATCATCCAAAATGAAAATAATTAAGGAAACATAAGCTTTACATGATACATTAAACAAGATGGATTTAATTCATATTTACAGTAATTTCCATCCAAAAACAACACAATACATTTTCTTCTCAAGTGTGCATGGAACATTCTCGAGGATAGATCATATCTTGGGCCACAAATCAAACCTTAGTAAATTGAAGAAAATTGAAATCATATCAAGTATCTTTTCTGACCACAACGCTATAAGACTACATATCAATTAGAGGAAAAAATCTGTAAAAAATACAAACACATGGAGGCTAAACAATACACTACTAAATAACCAAGAGATCACTGAAGAAATCAAAGAGGAAATCACAAAATACCTAGAAACAAATGACAATGAAAACACAATGACTCAAAACCTATGGGATGCAGCAAAAGCAGTTCTAAGACGGAAGTTTATAGCAATACAATCCTACCTTAAGAAACAGGAAACATCTCAAATAAACAACCTAACCTTACACCTAAAGTGATTAGAGAAAGAAGAACAAAAAACCCCAGTTAGTAGAAGGAAACAAATCATAAATATCAGATCACAAGTAAATGAAAACGAAATGGAAGAAATGATAGCAAAGATCAATAAAACTAAAAGCTGGTTCTTTGAGAAGATAAAAAAAATTGATAAACCATTAGCCAGACTCATCAAGAAAAAAAGAGAGAAGACTCAAGTCAATAGAATTAGAAATGAAAAAGAAGAAGTAACAACTGACACTGCAGAAATACAAAGGATTATGAGTGATTACTACAAGTAACTCTATGCCAATAAAATGGACAACCTGGAAGAAATGGACAAATTCTTAGAAAAGCACAACCTTCCAAGACTGAACCAGGAAGAAATAGAAAATATAAACAGACCAAACACATGCACTGAAATTGAAACTATGATTAAAAATCTTCCAAGAAACAAAAGTCCAGGACGAGATGGCTTCACAGGCAAATTCTATCAAACATTTAGAGAAGAGCTAACACCTATCCTTCTCAAACTCTTCCAAAATATAACAGAGGAAGGAACACTCCCAAACTCATTGTACGAGGCCACCATCACCCTGAAACCAAAACCAGACAAAGATGTCACAAAGAAAGAAAACTACAGTCCAATGTCACTGATGAACATAGATGCAAAACTCCTCAACAAAATACTAGCAAACTGAATCCAACAGCACATTAAAAGGATCATACACCATGATCAAGTGAGGTTTATCCCAGGAATGCAAGGATTCTTCACTATATGCAAATCAATCAATGTGATACACCATACTAACAAACTGAAGGATAAACACCATATGATCATCTCAGTAGATTCACAAAAGTCTTTTCACAAAATTCAACACCCATTATGAAAAAATTCTCCCAGAAAGTAGGCATAGAGGGAACTTACCTCAACCTAATAAAGGTCATATATGACAAGCACACAGCTGGCATCATTCTCAATTGTGAAAAACTGAAACCATTTCCACTAAGATCAGGAACAAGACAAGGTTGCCCACTCTCACCCCTATTATTCAACATAGTTTTGGAAGTTTTAGCCACAGCAATCAGAGAAGAAAAAGAATAAAAGGAATCCAAATCAGAAGAGAAGAAGTAAAACTGTCACTGTTGGCAGATGACATGATACTATACATAGAGAACCCTAAAGGTGCTACCAGGAAACTACTAGAGCTAATCAATGAATTTGGTAAAGTAGCAGGATACAAAATTAATACACAGAAATCTCTTGCATTCCTATACATGAATGATGAAAAATCTGAAAGAGAAATTAAGGAAACACTCCCATTTACCATTGCAACAAAAAGAATAAAATACCTAGGAATAAACCTACCTAAGGAGACAAAAGATCTGTATGCAGAAAACTATAAGACATTGATGAAAGAAATTAAAGATGATACAGATGGAGAGATATATGATGTTCTTGGACTGGAAGAATCAACATTGTGAAAATGACTATATTACCCAAAGCAATCTACTGATTGAATGCAATCCCTATCAAACTACCAATGGCATTTTTCAAAGAACTATAACAAAAAATTGCACAATATTTATGGAAACACAAAAGACCCCAAATAGCCAAAGCAATCTTGAGAAAGAAAAACAGAGCTGGAAGAATCAGGTTCCCTGACTTCGGACTATATTACAAAGCTACAGCAATCAAGACAGAATTGTACTGGCACAAAAACAGAAATATAGATCAATGGAACAAGATAGAAAGCCCAGAGATAAACCCACACAAGTATGGTCACCGTATCTTTGACAAAGGAGGCAAGAATGTACAATGGAGAAATGACAGCCTCTGCAATAATTGGTGCTGGGAAAACTGGATGGCTACATGTAAAAGAATGAAATTAGAACACTCCCTAACACCATACACAAAAATAAACTCCAAATGGATTAAAGACCTAAATGTAAGGCCAGACACTATCAAACTCTTAGAAGAAAACATAGGCAGAACACTCTATGACATAAATCACAGCAACATCCTTTTTGACCCACTTCCTAGAGAGATGGAAATAAAAACAAAAATAAACAAATGAGAACTAATGAAACTTACAAGCTTTTGCATAGCAAAGGAAACTATAACCAAGACAAAAAGACAACCTTCAGAATGGGAGAGAATATTTGCAAATGAAGCAACTGACAAAGGATTAATCTCCAAAATATACAAGCAGCTCATGCAGCTCAATACCAAAAAAATCAAACAACCCAATCCAAAAATGTGCAGAAGACTTAAATAGACATTTCTCCAAAGAAGATATATAGATTGCCAACAAACACATGAAAGGATTCTCAACATCACTAATCATTAGAGAAATGCAAATCAAAACTACAATGAGATATCACCTAACACTTTTCAGAATGGTCATCATCAAAAAATCTACAAACAATAAATGCTGGAGAGGTTGTGGAGAAAAGGGAATCCTCTTGCATTGTTGGTGGGAATGTAAACTGATACAGCCTCCTTGGAGAACATTATGGAGATTCCTTAAAAAATTAAAAATACAACTACCATGTGACCCAAAAATCCCACTACTGGGCATATACCCTGAGAAAACCATAATTCAAAAAGAGTCATATACCACAATTTCATTGCAGCTCTATTTACAATAGCCAGGGCATGGAAACAACCTAAGTGTCCACCAACAGATGAATGAATAAAGAAGATGTGGCATGTATATACAATGGAATATTACTCAGTCATAAAAAGAAATGAAATTGAGTTATTTGCTATGAAGTGGATGGACCTAGAGACTGTCATACAGAGTGAAGTAAGTCAGAAAGAGAAAAACAAATACTGTATGCTAACACATATATATGGAATCTAAAAATTTTTTTAAAAAATGGTTCTGAAGAACCTAGGGGCATGACAGGAAGAAAGATGCAGACGTAGAGAATGGACTTGAGGACACGGGGAGGGGGAAGGTTAAGCTGGGACGAGATGAGAGACTAACATTGACATATATACACTACCAAATATAAAATAGCTAGCTAGTGGGAAGCAGCTGCATAGCACAGGGAGATCAGCTTGGTGCTTTGTGTCCCCTTAGAGGGGTGGTATAGGGAGGGCAGGAGGGAGATGCAAGAGGGAGGGGATATGGGGATATATGTATACATACAGCTGATTCACTTTGTTGTACAGCAGAAACTAACACACAATTGTAAAGCAATTATACTCCAATAAAGATGTTAAAAAAATAAATAAATAAAGTAAAATTAGCCACACCTACGTAGTTGGTGTGATATATTGTTTGGCATTGTCACTGCACATGGTGGAATTTTTTCAGACACTTTGTTAATTGCAATACTAAAGTTAATTGTTGTATCTTAAATTGGGCATATAAGATTTAAAATCAGGAAAGACATTTTCAGAGTTTGGAAGGTCTGATTTGCATTTCCTTAACCTCCTAAATTTCTTTTGATTCTGCAACAAATATAATGTGACAGAGTATTATCAGAAGGGCTCCAAATATTTGCAATTTATAACCAGCCTCTCTGAGGATTTCAATAATGAGAGATATACTTTATCATCACAGGTCTTGACTCTGCTAAGTTTCCAAGGAAGCATGTGGCTGTTCTTTATAAAATATGTATCATTAAAATCCTGCTCCTGGATAGAGCAGGCCTTCACAGCTGCCCACACAGCACAAACTAAGACAAAGTTCTGGCAACCACTTCTCTGATTGATGTAAATAGCCAGCCCTGTTAATTCAGGGCTGGGTGACTTTTCTCTTGGTTTTCTTTACCAGTCTGCTCTGCACATCTATCACATTAATTGGTTAATTGTGAGCTTTCCATCGGGCAGCCTGCTATTTGAAAGCCCCAGGGAGTTTAACTTGAGGTTAAAAAAAAAAAGCCAATCATAACTATTCCCCACAAAACCCTTTTCCTGAAATAGGAAGAAAGTCAAGGTTTAATTAAGATTTTTTTCCCTTGAAGTGTCCACTTGACCACTACTTTTTTGCACCTCACTTAATGCCTTAAGGATGTAGGGCTCATTCTGGCATTACTTCCTCCTGCTCTTGGCCAACTGGTGTAACCTTGAGTCCAGAAGCCAAGTAGTCCCTGATTTACTAGCCCTACTTTATGTCTCTACTCTATGATGCTATTTTTTGAAATTTGCACACTGACCCCCAACTTGATCAAAATATGTATAAAATTCTTTCTAGAGGAGACAGTTTATAAATAGGAAAGAAGATTTGTTATATTACAAGTTGTAAGAGTAGCCTTGGGTGTTTAGACTTTTTTTTTCTAATAGGGAAGAGTCAGTCATCACTGGGATATTTTAGAATCCCAAGGACAAATCAAGTATCCGTTGTCTGATCCATTTAACAATAATATATCTTCAAAATTTTTGCTTCAACATCTAGAAAGGATTTACTTTCTTATTTCAAACCAATTAAATATACTGGGTGAAACAAGTCACTCATTTTCCTCTGAACTTTTAGAAATGTCCTCATTAAAAAAATATATTGTACCTATTATTAACCTGAATTCACGTTGGCTGTGTTTTAGCGTATTTATAAATGGTGAGCTCAATTTCTGAAATTAAACTTTTTATTTGCAATTTTCTAAAAAGAAAAAAAAAATCTGTTGGGACAATTACCCTACTTTGAACAGTCACCTTCTAAATTGGATTGATGTCATTGAGCACAATACTCCTACCAGTCTACAACGCTAACTGTGTATTTTCAGGCCAGTGGTTCGAAACCATCATCTTAGGCGGTTATGAAGAGGCTCCTCTTCATGTGAGGGAGGAAGGCCCTTCAAGGCAGCTCTGCTTCTGTTTTATATATAGGGATGCCAAGAAAGAGTGCTGAACAGACGGTGCATGACTATAAAATTTCTAGGCAATTATTTAGGAGTCTTTCTCACTAATTCCTCATGACCTTTGTTGGAATTAACTACTTGATTATTATGTATTAATAAACTAGACTAGAGAAGACCAAAATAACAAACCAACCACAGAATCTCAGTGGTTCACCACAACTGTGGCTTTTCGCTTACCCATGACAACTTATATGAGCAACACAGGTTGGCAGAGTCCTTCTTCACTAGACACTGAGGGATCTAGCTTGACTGGTATTCCAACATCTCCATCCAGGACCTCCATGTCACCAAGGCAGGGCAAGAGAGAGACTGAAGATTGTGCCCTGGAAATTCAAAATCTACAACCTGGAAGTGATGAACACTACTTTCACTTTCACCATTGACCAGAACACTCACACGGCCCCACCTAACTGAAAGGAGCTGGGGAACACAGAATTTCAGGTGCCCAGGAAGTAGAGAAGAATGAGATATTTGCAATATCTGGTAATGTCCATCAGAGCTTCTCTCCTTTTCCCTTCATCCCATACTCCTACTCCTGACTTCCAACTCCCTCCCAAGCTTTCTCTGATTTTATGACATCTTGGACCCTTTTCTGGAATTCCAGTTGTGTCTTTGTCCTTGCCCTCTCTATACATGTCAGCCACATACACGCACACACACACACACACAACAATAGGAAATGAGGGTCTGAGAGTTAGTTGAAAATACTCATACACATATAGTAGAAACAAAAGTAAATAAGAAGCGTGAGCATTCAGAATGCCTAGAACTTAAGATGACTCATAAGAATTAGTATTGATGGTCTCCAGGCCCTGCCATTTTGTGCCCTCATATATTTGAAAATGGTTCATAATAAATCCTCTGCTCATAATTTAGTACCACTGCCCTTGAAAATATTGTAGCTCACTGATGACACTGGTCCTGTCTCAGTTAAACATGCCTCTGTGTGTGTGTGTGTGTGTGTGTGTGTGTGTGTGTGTTGCGGGGAGGGGATTGGCAGGATCATCCCCATCCAAATGCAGAAATAGAAAATTCAACTGAAATGATCTGGCAGAATTTTCAAAATTATAATACTCAATGCTGGCAGAGGTACAAGGAGGCAGGCACGCTCATACATTACAGGTGAGAGCGAACTCTAATACGACATTTCTGAAGGACAATTTGGAAATATCTCTCAAAAGATTTTAAACTGTGTATATACTTTGTTCCAGCACTTCCATTTTTAAAATTTGTTCCTGGTTGTAAGCACAAAAATTTAGTTGTAAAAATGTTCAGCATAAATTTATTTATTATAGACTTGAAACATCCTAGATGCCCAACAATAGGGAATCGAATAAATCATTTCATATTATTGGACACTACCCAACAATTAAAATTACATTGTGGAAATATATTTATTGACATGAAAAGCTGTTAGTAAATTATTATTACATGTTTCCATTTTGGAAACAACTACACACACACACACACACACATACAATTTTTACCTTTGCATAAGGTAATTTGGTTTGGCTGACTTTTATCTTCTTATCTTAATTTGTCTGAAATTACTTTGCAGCTGAGATATTTGTGTAAAAACATTATTTTGAAAACATTTGAACTGTGACATTTTTAAGGAGGCCTTCTGAGGTTGACCCATCCATGCTCCATCCCTACTCACCCCAAGACTCCCACTGGACAGATATCATAACCCTTGGTTAAATCTCTCTCCTCTTTTATATTGTATTCACCTAGCAAACAGCCTCACATGTGGTCATTTATCTCCATGACTTTTTGCTTTCATTCATTTTATTCTCTAATTATTTGGGCATGAATACCCATAAAACCTCTCACAACTCTTCTCCCCAGTACCTTGAGTTTAGACCCCTTCTCTCTTGCACATGGTTCTATACTAGCTCCATGGTTTCAAGCATCATGAACTATGTGTAAGAGGCTTCTTCCGCCCACCTGTCCCATCCTTCAGAATCCATATCTCAAAAAATGATATTTGTTATTAACCTTGTACACTCCCACCACTCCAATCATGGGAATGGGATAAGATACTAAAGCAAAGTTGTCTGTATTTATATAAACATAAATCTCATGAAAACCTGGGAAAACGATGAAATGCACACTGACGACTTGGTATTGAAGAGTTATAATGACAGAGGAACACTATTAAACAAATTTCCCGGTAAGGGCTTGTTTATCCTAACATCTGGACTGTGACAATTGTAAAGTTTTTGAATAACCTTATATGTTTTCCCAATATTCGTCATGGGTATTTAGCTAATAAGCAGCTAGATAAAATTCTAGGCAAACAAGCCCTTCTGTTTCACTATCGAAGTACATGAATGTCCTCACAATAATTTCCTCTTGTTAAAATTGTGCTGAGTACACCAATGAATGTTATTTATGTGGCAGGAGAAAATAGAGGCTCTTCTATTTTATTAGAAACAAATGCCCACCTTTCTTTCGGATCAGCCTTTGTTTATATGACTTGTGCTATTCAGACTCTTGTTGCATGTGGTAATGGCATTACATGTCTGCATGTTGGGGCAGTTTGTCCTCCCCCATGTCCGAATCAATGAGCATTCTTATTGGTCTAAAAGCACTAAGTGAAAAGCATTGCCCTGGAAAAAAGAAAAATATGACTGTGCTAGGAATTTTTCAGCACATTCCAAAGTACTTCTCCCCAATTCTGCACTCTGGTGGGGCTACATTCCTAAGGAAGTCATCTGTGCAAATACACATGGAGCCTTCCAGGGCCGGGCACACACCAGCTACTTCAGGACCGTGTGGGTGCGAGTGACAAATTCTCCTGCTGGATATGTTATCACACATCATGGTAACACTAAGGAGCCATCCATCTGGATCGACTTTATGCTCTGAAATGTAAGGTTTCAGAATTAGATGAAATGTACATTTATTTGTTGAGGCAGCTTGTTAGGAAGAAGGATTGGCTGCAGTGGAGGTCAGAGCCAAAGAGACATTGAGATGTTCAATACCTAAGGAGACAATAAGTGACATGAAAGGATTTGTTTCATTAACTTGTGTCTCAAAGTCTCCTCTAGAAGAGTTCTTTATTTATAGATGCATATGCCTCACCCGAGTTAAAAATATAGAATTTAGATGGGAGCAAGAAGTTAAACCTGTAAGGATAATATTACGAAACGAAATATGACCCGCACTATAAACTCAGTACCTTTTGGGCTGACTGAGGGCCCCATTTAAATATAACATTACTATTTGTTGTACATAATTTTGGTGGAGGCATCACTAAATTTACTATGACTGTTTTCAACAAGATGGCTAAACACTATTGAAATAAGATCCCTTGATTAAATCAGTAATAAATCAAATACACTTAAAGCTCCGTAATGCACTTAGTGAGAGAGCCAACACTTGAGAAAGAGTGACTACCACGTCAGCTGTTCTTCTCTCAACAGTTGTCACTGAGTTAAAGGCTTGTCTTATTTCATCAGCTAGAGGGACTGAAGAAGAGGAATATAAGAAGAAATGGATCAGGCTGACAGTTATGGATGGTGATGTCCTCCACAGTGTACAGCCAACCAAGAGCCATGGGCTCTTTCTACACCTTCTGAGAGATTAGAACTCAATAAGGAAGGAAACAGACCCGTCAGGGCGGGGTTGTTCTCTTATAGCAGGAAAACTGTAGCGGGAAGTAGAGAAGTAGAATGATGAGGCAGAGAGAAAACTGCAATGGAACCAGATCTAGGTTCGCTGTTGGGGCTTTGACAAATATCATGACATCTCTGAGCCTAGATTTTCCTACCTGAGCAATACTGATCATTACGTATGGAGTGTATTAGTTTGCTGAGGCTGCTATAACAAAATACCACAGAATGGATAGCTTAACAACAGAAATTTATTTCCTCGTAGTTCTGGAGGCTAGAGTCCAAAATCCCAAGTTGGTTTCTCCTGAGGCCTCTCTCCTTGGCTTGCAGATGGCTGCTTTCTCATTGTAGATATGTGCTCATGTCATTGTTCCTCAGCGTTCTCACAAGCCTGGGGTGTCTCTGTGTGTCCTAATTACTTCTTCTTGGAAGGATACCAGTCTTACCAGATGAGGGTCCACACTAACGGCCTCATTTTAACTTAATCACCTCTTTAAAAGCCTGATCTCTAAATAGAGTCACAGTCAGATGTAAAGGGTTAGGGTTTCAGCTTATGAATTTGGGGTTGGGGGACACAATTCAGCCCACAGCACAAAGCAAATGTAAGTATGCAAAGAGATAATGGGTATTCAAGCACATGAGAGATTGCAGGGTGCTTTAGGGCATAATTCATTGTCACTTGGAAGGAAATGTCAGAACACACTGCCCCAGACTTTCACCAGGAGCAACTGGCTCATGGAAGCTACCTTCAAGTCTTTTTATTCTGAGGAAAGTGGAAAACAGGGGTGGAAGGGGGGAAGACATACAGAATAATTTTTATTAATATTTTGGTCACTGGGCATCCATTCTCTTTTATACTTTGATTTCCTTTGGGAATTTACCTCCTGGGCCCCATACACTGGGTGCTGTGGAAATGCCCTGCATTCCCAGCATAGGAGCTGAGAGGTCCCTGTGAAGACTTTCTGCACATCCAAGGTGGTAAAGCACACAACCTTAGTTGGCTAACTGGCTACAGTCTGCTGGAACATTGTGTCCTATTAAAGTGATGTAAGGATGAAGAAAAATTGTTGGGTTTTATTCACTTCTTCTGAAGAGCTCTGATAGCCCAATGTGTTATAATGTCCTGCTCCTAAGTCTGGTTTTCTGCCCTATTGCTGATTCTTAATGCTTCCCAATATTCTTTCCCCAAGTTCTCTTTTGCTTAAAGTAGCTAGAGTTTGGGTCTATTGCTTACAACCAAAAAAGCCATAACTGGTAAAAGAGAGTGGAAGGATGAACAGAAAGAAGTTTGCAACAGAAAGGGAAAGCTGGAAGGAGGGAAAATTGAAAGAATAGAAAGATAGAAAATTGAAAGGAAAGAGGGAAGAAGAGATGGAAGAAGGAAAGAGGTGGAAGGGCTAGAAAAGAAGAGGAAGGATGAAAGAATGAGAAGGTCACAAGGCATAGCAACTCAGACCTCCCTTGAGTGAAATCAGCTCTATACCCAGAGAAGAGAATGTGGTTTCCCTCTAATGCTTAGCATACAGAGTTTCAACTCAGCAAGAATATCTTTCTGTTCAAGGAAGTTAGTGCTGCCCTGGTCCACCCAGGTCATTTAATAGCAAAAGTTTTCACCTCCTGGAGCAGCCTAAGGTTATGAAACCTTATATGGAGCTGAAATTTGCTCCCAGTAATATATACCCTCTGGAGCAGCTCCAAACAAGTCTCCTGACAGACTTGCAAATATTTTAAGACTGAGAGAGAAAGGGTGGAGATATAGAAGCTACACTCAATGAGGTCACTATATCTCAGATTCTGGTCCTCTGCTTTGTACATCCAGAAACTCAATTTATCCAGGGGACCCAGAATGGACTGGTCAATTCAAATGAATTTATAACGTGATTGACAGGTAGAACGGAATTCCAATTTCTCAGTACAAAAGTACTAAGTTAGAATCAGATCTGGATCCAAACTTGGCCCCTGTATTTCTTATCTTGTAATTTGTGTACAAGTTTATTAACCTCTCTGAGACTGAGTAATGCCTGTGGTTGGTGTGAGGGTTGCATTAGATATTCCCTGTGAAGTGCCTGGGTGTTATGGGGACCCAGCACATGTCACTTGTCATTCCTCACCTTCTGCACCTGACTCCTCTCCTGAATCTCTTCAGATGCTCTCAGCCTCATCTGTTCTTGCTTCAGCTACTACAATAGCAACCAGCTCTGCATTACCTCTGAGTAATTTCAAGCAGGGGCAACCTGGCAGTGCCTTCCTCCTGCCTGTTTCTGTTCCTCTCCATCACGGCCATCCCTGCTGACTGGGAGGTGTGGAGGCTTCAGGACACTCCTTGAAAGGTAGGGGAGTTACCATACCACCATAGAGTGAATCTTTGACCAAGGAGAGACAGGACACAGGATAAATCCTTCCATCTTTCTCCATTCCACTGTCCTGGGACCATTTATAAGGTCTGTCTCTTCATCCTCAAGACCTCTTGGCCCCTTAGAATTTGCTATCTAGTGGCACTTGGCAGTGGCTGACCTCAGTAAGTCATCCTTGTGTTGATTTTTCCTCCTTCTTCCCCTCCCTCCCTGAGATGCTTACTTCCTACCTAGTAATGACCCAGAAGCCTTTTCCTTAGGAAATCCAGGCTAAAATGAACTTTCTATGGAACCCAGGCTAAAATGAACTCTGACTCCCTTTCCCTTTCCAATCACCAGAATACCCACATTGGTCTGTCCATTGTCTGGATCAGGCAAATTTCATGGCACCCAGGAGTTTGCAGTTTGCTGGTATATATTTAGAATGAAATATTATGTAGCCTTAAAAAGTAAAAAAAAAATCCTGTCATATACTACAACATGGATGAACCTTGAGAACATTATGGTCAGTAAAATAAGCCAGTCATAAAATGGCAAAAACTGTACAGTTCCACTTTAATGAAATACCTAGAATAATCAAATTCATAGAGACAGAAAGTAGAATGGTGGTTACCAGGGACTGGAGGGGAGGGAGAAATGGGGAGTATTGTTTAATGGATACAGAGCTTCTTTTCTGCAAGACAAAGAGTTTTAGAGATTGGTTGCACAACAATGTGAATGTACTTTAAACAAGTCCAGTGGGACCATTCCTACTGGAATTTGTAAACCATATTTTAATAAATATAGTCAAGGATTGTGCTAGACTTAATCTTTTATAATTAAACTATAAATATCACCTAAAGTACAATTTAGGTATTGAAAGCCCCCTATTATGGCTTTGATTGTGCCCCCCCCAAATTCATATGTTGAAATCTTAACCCCTAGGATTTCAGAATGTGACCTTATTTGGGAACAGTGTCATTGCAAATGTAATAGTCAAGATGTGATCATTAGGGTGGGCCCCAATCCAATGTGAATGGTGTCTTTATAAAAATGGGAAATTTGAGACACACGCACACAGGGAAAATGCCATGTGATGGTGAAGGCAGAGATTCTACAAGACAAGACACGTCAAAGATTGGCAGCAAACCACCTGAACCTAGGAGGAAGGCATGGAACAGATTCTTCTTCACAGTCCTGGGAAGGAACCAACTCTAGTAACACCCTGATCTCAGACTCCTAGCCTCCAGAACTGAGACAATATATCTCAATGTTGTTTAAGCCACTTAGGTTATGGCACCTTGGCAAAGGGCACCTTAACAGCCCTAGCAAATTAATATGCCCCCCACATGAGTCAGGTCTCCCCTATCCTCTTCTGCGTAATTTTTTTTTATACCCAGTGACAAGACTTCATATATATTTTATATAATTTTGGTTCAGAATATATACCATCAAAATCACTGAAACTCTTGATTCTGTCATATATTGCATTTGCTCTGCTTCCAGGTTTATGTTATCTGCAAACCAAATATTTGGCTCATTTGGGGTAAAGACTGAATCTTCCTTCTCCTGGGATTCAGACCGTGACTCAATGGTGCTTAGAAGAACATTGGCCTCACGGGAAGATATACATTCTGCCTAGCCGAATGAATAATAGTGATTTTATTACTGACATGTTTACATAATTGGCAGAGTTCCCATAGGCCAACTAAAGTCAGTAAGATGGAAAATCATATCTCTTTCCATTAAAATGGTTTGGTGGTAATATAACAAAAGGTTTGCAATTTTATTACAATTTTATTTTTAAAAAATATCAGAAGCCGCTGAAAAATCAACAATTTAGCCTGTGACTCTACCTGCCTTCTTTCTTTCTTTTTGGTGGTTGTGCCCACACCCCTTGTATAGATAGATAGATATCACGAGAGAGAGAGAGAGGTCATATATATTGTGCATCACACAATATATATGAATGACTTGGCTGAATTCAATATAGAGGAAGAGCAAGTGTGCCTTTTGTGTGTTTGTTGTGTTGAAATAATAGACCTCAAATTCCCCATTTGACTTGCTTGACACAGTTTTCATTAGGAGTAAATCTTGTTGTTTGATATTGTGGCACATCAGGGAAACAGCTTTGAATTCATTTTTCCTCTCTCCAACCCATCACACCAGGAGTCATAATGTCTGTTGATACCATCTTGCTCCTCAGTTACCATTAACTCTGAGTAATCCTAGACTCATCACTTCACCTCTCCGGACACCTGGAAAATGAGGGCCTTATGGTAGCCAACCTCTGAGGTCCCTTTTTCAGTGCTGATTCTGGGATGCTTTGGGGTCATTGGGGGCAGGGAATTCCTCATTATCAATATATGTTTTCAAAATGGCAATTCTCTTTTTAAGTAAATCAGTCCTTGCTAGGATTTCAGAGCTGACAGAGACAGAATTGGAACAGGTTTAGTAATCATAATTTAAATCTGTCTCCAGACATTTTTTTTCTAATGTTTATAAGTGAAGGGTGTCAAAAGCATTCCATTAACTGGCATGAATTTTTATTGAATAGCAAGAGTAAATAATATATGACTTGGGAGGAAATTTCTATTAAATCTATTTGGAGCCTTATGTAGATAAAGCTATTCAATTTGTGTTTTGCTTCAATATGGATGAAGCATTAATATTTATCTACAAATAATCCATGGCTATTATTTTTACAGGTGCCTGAAACAATATATGCCTTTGAAAGACATGTGGGGAATCAGGAGCTTCCCCAAACCCCTAGAGAGGACCTTGACGATAATTCTTCCATGATATGACCTGACCAGGCAGTGCCAAGCATTCTTTTGTGATCATCAGAGGCAGCTGCAGCCCTGGTGAGGAGAGAAGGCAAGGATCCTGGGGAGATGTCAAGGGGCCAATGGTAAAAAGGAGCAGCAGCTTCTCATTAGTACAGAAATAGAATGTTGACCAAATGCAGAAAATAAATAAAATTAAATTTTAGGTTTCTCTCCAAAACATAGCCTCCAAAAAAAATGGTCTTTGAGGAAATTAATATGCATAGATGGCCAACTCTGCATAGCAAACGTTGCCAATGCAATCTCATCAAAACCCACAATAGCCCAGGGAAATACTAACGTCAGCCTCTGTTCATAGATCTGCTGGGTGACATTCAGAGGGCTAAGGGAGGGCAGGGAAAAACAGTATTTATTCAATATTTATTACATTCTTTCCAAACATTGTGATTAACCTTCACAAGAATCCTTTGAGATATGAGTCCATTTGACAGGTGAGGAAACTGAGGCTAATAGAGGTTATGTGTCTACCCAGACAAGAAGAGTTGCGTTGAACTTGGCTCTGTGGACTCCTGGGTCTAAACTCTTTCCATTCTACCCTGCTGCATTAAGGAATATAGTTGAAATTTGATATTAAAACACTAACCCTAAAAACATTTTAAGTTTCATTAAAAGTCCTACAAATCTTTGGGGCATTTTTTCAATAGTCCAAAGTTTAGATATATTTCAGTAGGCAAACTGTTCCCAAATCCTTCTTCCTGAATCCCTCCACACAGCAGTGCAGTGGTCAGTGAACCTTCTGGAATTGTATGTAAAACTGAGTGTATGTGTTTGTGTGTCTACAGCTTTCAAAGGTCTCAATTCCAAAGAAAGTTAGGAATCAGTGGCATAGATTCATAGAACTATTATTAGCCTCCAGGCCACTGGTGCTTTAATAGACTGTAAGAGGATGGACAATATCAGCCACAGAGGAAGTGGTTGCTTAACATGAATTAATGGGTCCTTAGAGGAAATTCACTAACAGACTTAAGGGAGGAGAGAGTCCCACCAAGCTTTGCATGGATAGAGTCATATCCAAGTGCATCTCATTCAGTCCTGAGCGCCATAGTTAGGAAGGCCCTTGGCCAACCAGGAAGTAGCCAGAGGAAACTACAGTGGATGTTGCATCAGGAAACCACTTAACGCAAAGAAGAGGTGGAGGGACAGAGTGTGAAAGGAACTCTCAGACATTGAAAGTAGGAGTGTAAATGGTACAACTTTGAAAAGCACTATGGCAATATGTAATAATCTAAAAACGTGGATATTCTATACCTTGGCAATGCTACCTGTCCACAGAGGAACTCTTACTCATGTACAAGGAGCCAAGTAGGAGAATATTATTATAGAATTGTGTATAATAGCGAAATAAAAAGAACCAAAAAATAAAGAAAAATCTTAAAGCATATATATCTATTGACAGGAGAATGTGTTCCAAAAATGTAGAACATTCACAGAATGGGAAGCGAAGAGCAGCTAGAGTGAATGAACTACGTACCAATGTGGACAAACCTCGACACAAAATTTTTAAACGTTATATACAATGTGGAATTCTCCACATAAACTTTAAAATCATGAGAAAATAAATAATAAATTGTGCATGTATACATGTGTATATGGTAAAGTAGAAAAATGTACATGGGAATGATTGCACCAACTTCTAGAAGGTTATTTCAGGGGTAGGATAAGGAATGGCTTTAGAGCAGTTACAAAGGGAGTTTTGGTTTCAACTGAATTTTTTTTTTTTAATCTGAAGCAAATATGGAAAAATAGTGCAGTTTAACAAAGGTGGGTAGTGGATACATACTTTTAATTATTTCTATTATTATATTATTATTATCAATATATTACATATCTCGGCACTTGAAAAATTTTGTAATATTGAACACAGAAAGACATTGTGAGCCGCCTTTACTGAAAGGGTTCAAGTTGAGGCTGCATGTCTATTAGAGTCAATTCCTGCAACAGCTTAAGATTAAATTAACTGGTGAGTCCTTTCCAGCTAGAAGCCTGTCAGAGTCTAGTGCCCCCCACAGCAACCTAGCACTCGGATAACCCACATGAGGGACCTCTTACCTCACCCTGTCACCCCACATGTGTCTCCCTCTGAACAAGTCCCACATGGTATGTGCTATCTTCTCACCCTTCCCCTGTTCAGAACTTCATGCTTACTGTCTCCTACCAAGGTGAAAGCGAGGTGATGCATTTGCATAGAATCAAATTCCATGGTCTGTATGGTGCCTGTTTGGGGGCAAGACTTTAACCCAAAGTGACTCATGGGATTAACAGCATGAAAAGGAAGCAGGAGAGATATTTGGGGGTATGCAGGCCTTAGACTCATGTCTAAGGGCATCCTTGATTCCCCCAGACAACCTTTGATTTGGGAGAATGCTTTCCTTTTGACTTGGCATCATAGGCTTGGCATACACACTGGGAGCCTATCAGTCCTAGTTTGAATCTCGGTTTGCTACCTTCTGGCTGAGGAATCTTTGGCAAGTTTCTTAAATATTGTGTGTTCTTAAACATACAGCATTCTTAGAAGTTAGGGAACAAAGTAAGATAAGCTATGTAAGTTATTGCTCAATTAATGTTAGTTTCTTTATTAGTTATCTATGCTGCATAACAAATTACCCCCAAACTTAGCAGCTTATAACAGTAATATATTTTAAAGATTTTTTTTTGATGTGGACCATTTTTAAAGTCTTTATTGAATTTGTTACAATAGCGTTTCTGTTTTATATTTTGTTTTTTTGGCCACAAGGCATGTGGGATCTTAGCTCCCCAACCAGGGATGGAACCCACACCCCCTACATTGGAAGGCAAAATCTTAACCACTGGACTGCCAGGGAAGTTCTTACAGTAATACATTTTAATCTCACCATTTCTGTGGGTCAGGAATCCGGGTGTGACCTGGCTGGGTCCTCTGGCTCAAGGTCTCTTACCGTCTGCAATCAAGGTATCAGACAGGGCTGAAGTCATCTAACGACCTGATTAAGGCAGTTACTGCGGCTGTTGGACGGAGGACCTCAGTTCTCCCACTGATGTTGGCAGGAGGCCACCCTGTGTTCCTTGCCACATGGGCATCTCAACATGGAAGCCAACTTCAGAGACAGAGAGACAGAGAGACAGAGAGAGACAGAAGTCACATTCTTTTATACCCTAGTTTCAGAATTAACATCTCCTCAGTTTTCCCATATTCTACTCATTAGAAGGAAGCTACTAGGTCCAGGCCACACTCATGGGGAGAAGATTACACAAAGGTGTGAATACCAGGAGGCAGGGCTCACTAGGGTCCCTTGTTCAAGGCTGCCCCCCACAGTTCCTTTCTTTTCCCCACTTTTGGGTCAATCCTGACCAAAAGAATACTCACACATTGCTCTTTGTTAAACGTATTTAATTTGCAGCTAGTTGTAATGCATATGCAGTCAACCTCTTAATGTTTTAAAGACTTTCCATTCAGATAATATTTATATAGAAATTATATAGTATTCCCATATATGTATATAGCTTCTTTCCTTTGAGAATTTCTGATACTTTAAGATCAGTAAGATAATAATTCTGCTAGAACCTCCCTTCTTCTCAGATGAGATCAAGATGATGAGCCATTGGGGGGCTAAGCCTCAAGATTCCTCCTGTGTCCACTCATCTGTGGCCCAATGGCCCCTCACACAGCATGTTCTTGGCCTGAGGGAAGTTCGATCTACCCACAGATCCAAGGGAAGCCACAGTCTGAAAACCCCCTCCCTCATTACTCACAGCCCCATTCTCCCTTTAATTTCTAGGAAGACAAGCCACACAGAGTCTCCCTTGGCCAGCTGGGAAGACCAAAGACAGGCTCCCGGCCCTGGCACTTTGCCTAAGACCAGGAAGGTACAGTCTGCATTTCCCTCTTATCTTCTTGTCCCTGCCTGGTCCATGCATCTCTGCTGAGACATCAACTATGGCCCCATTTTTGCCGACTTCTAATAAATTAAGGAATAAATTAATGATCATGCAGGGCCTTGTAAACACAGCTCTACACTGAAAAATTCAAGAAAACCGAAGCCTCCTTCTTTTTGTCTTTATCATGCAGCTTCGCTCTCTATCAAAACCTCTGAGCCTTGAAAGTGTTAAACGAGTGAATGTTTAGTAGCTTAGATTGTTGTTGCTTTGTCACTTTGTCCTGCTTACCTGGCCCCGCTCTGCCCCTCTATTTGCTCCCCTCCTATCACTCTTCTTTGTTGTCAGCGTCACAGCACCCAGGAGAACTGTAGGCCAGCTCCACTGGTCATCTCCTTGCATCCCCTGTGCTGCTTTGTGCCTCTGGCTCTTGCCTGAGTTATCCCTGCATCTATGATGCCTTTTTCATCTGACTATCTCTTCTTCCTCCTTTAGAACACAACTCAGGTGTTGGGTCCAGGCAACTGAGCATTAATTCCTAAGCCCAACAGTGGTCCTTGTGTGACAGAGTATAACATTACCATAGAATTTACTGTGTTATATTGGAATGTCTTGTTTGCATACTCACCTCCACCATAGGGGCTTTCTCCAAGATGGACCCAGTGACAATGTTATCTCAACAAAATAAAGGCCATATATTATTAGGACAAGCCCGCAACTAACATCATACTCAATGATGAAAGGTTGAAAGCCTTTCCTCTAAGTTCAGGAACAAGACAAGAGCGCCCACTCTCACCACTCCTCTTTAACATGATACAGAAGTCTTAGCTAGAGCAATCAGGCAAGAAAAAGAAATAAAATGTATCAGAATTGGAAAAGAAAAAGTAAAATTGTCTCTATTTGCAGATGACATGGTTTTATATATAGAAAATCCAAAAGATTGCAACCAAAAAACTGTTAGATCTAATCTAGACGTTAGTTTTATTCCCACTTTGCAAATACAGTATGTCCCCTACATACGAACCTTCATGTTGCAAACAGTCAAAAATGTGAAAGTGCCCAGAGAAAGGATGAAGAGAGACAAGAGGAAGAAGAAGAAACTGAAGAACTGAAGAGATTCATCATGTAGGAAATGGCAAGGGGATTTTCTTTATTTGAGGAGGCACTGTTAGTTTTTGAGGCACAGGATCTGAATGTAGAATAGTACACAAAGGTTGCAGCAGCCGTTCAGAATGCAATCCAGTGCTACCATATCATCTATGATGAGAGAAAAAGAGCTACTACCTAGACGTCACTGGATTGTTTTTTTCAGGAGGGTAGATAGAATTGAATCCAGCAAGGAACCAGAACCTGTGCCATTGACGTCAGGCATGAGTGACATTGCAGCTTGCCCTCCGTCTCCTATTGCTGACGACACTTCAGCTCTACCATCTCCCACCTCCTCCCCCTCCTACAGTCAGTAACCCTTCTTGCCTGTTCACTCGATGCCAGCCCCTGGATGCCAGCTGTTGTACTGTACTACTGTACTTCTCAGGGTACTGTACTGTAAGATTAAAATTTTTTTCTTTATTTTTTGTGTTTGTCTTTTATGTATTATTTGTGTGAAAAGTATTACTATAAACCTATTACAGTACAGTACTATATAGCTGATTGTGTTAGTTGGGTACCTAGGCTAACTTCATTGGACTTAAGAACAAATTGGGGACTTCCCTGGTGGTGCAGGGGCTAAGAATCCTCCTGCCAATGCAGGGAACACAGGTTCAAGCCCTGGTCTGGGAAGATCCCACATGCTGCGGAGCAACTAAGCCCGTGCACCACAACTACTGAGCCTGCACTCTAGAGCCCGAGAGCCACGACTACTGAGCTTACTTGCCACAGCTACTGAAGCCTGCACGCCTAGAGCCTGCTCTCCACAACAAGAGAAGCCACCGCAATGAGAAGCCCGCACCCTGCAACAAAGAGTAGCCCCGGCTCACTGCAACTAGACCAAGTCTGTGTGCAGCAATGAAGACCTAACACAGCCAAAAATAAATAAGTAAACTTATTTTAGAAAAAAAGAACAAATTGGACTTATGGACATTCTCTCAGAATGGAACTCGTTCATATGTAGGGGAGTTACTGTAAGGAGAACAAGGTTTAGAAAGGTTAAGTAGCTGGCTCAAAGTCACGAGGTCAGAAAGGAGCAGAGGGAAGTTTCAGATTCAATCTGTCAGTCCTGAAAGTCCATGCACTTAACTATTCAGCTAGACAGCCTCCTGCATCTTCCCATCAAGCCCCCAGTCCTCTACCCTCCACTCTCAGCAGGGGGCCAGCATGGGGTTGGTGCTCAATCTGTGTCTGTCTAGTACAACTGAATTGCACCCAGTTGTTTATAGATAAGGAAATTACATTCCTACTACCTTCATCAGAGCCAGGAGAAAGGAACAGGTCTTTTTATATGAACGGGATTTAAATATTCTCATCTCATTTTTTCCTAAGTGACAGGATAATCATCTTTCTCATCAACACTTGCAGGCTCAATAAAAACTGCAGATAAAATGAGAATGTAATTTGTTGCTAACACATAACCATCTTATACTCATATCAACTAGGTTTAAGTGCATTAGAAAAAATTACAGAGAAAGAGCTTTAACTACATTTGCAAAATGTACAGTCATTAATAAGGGGGCTCTCAACTGTTGCTGAGTCAAGGCTGTTCGTGTACCTTGTCTCCCTGTCCCTTTAAATACCACGCTCTTGCTCTTTGGGGAAAGGAGAGTGATGTAATGATGTATACTTCTAATTATAACCGACCAAACTCTTCCACACTCAGTTTGATTCCCTGCAGGTTTCACCATTTGCCAATATCTATTTAACTGTAGCGGTAACAGGAAAAATGCCCAAGTCTAATCAGCTAGAAATTCTTTGGCTCTCTCCCACTTTAGTGAAATCACATTTTTGCACTTGAGGTCATCTTTATATATGAGAGGGGAGCAAGGCTGGGAGAAAATTGGTATTAAAAATAGAGCAAAGTTCCAGTCTCACTCTCTAGAGCTCATGGAAGATTCTGGCCTTTTATTATTCATGTTAATGCTGACACCACCACTGCTGCCTCGAGAGCATGCCAAGGATCTTCACAGTGCCCTGGCTTCATCTTGGCAGTGGCCATGGTTGGCATCCTTCAGGAGGTTTCCTTTTCCTTCTGCCCATCACATCCAGACACCATGATGGCAGGGTGAGTCCAGGTAAATGACATATCTGTCCACCCGTAGGCTAGCCTCCAGCTCTGAAACCCTGACCACCTCTCCCACTGCTACCTACCTCATCCCCATGCCCAAGGCTGCCTCAGCCCTGAACAGCACCTGCCCCAAATTTTACAATTTAGGGATGGAGGTTACCAATCAGCTGAATCGCTAAATTAAATATTGAAAATATGCTGCCAACAAGAGAATTCCTTCTAGTCAGAAAACTTAACTTTTATAGATAATGCCCCTGCTTGTGAATCTAATGCAAAAGTCACTCTAGTGATAGCACTCTGGAATAGTTAAGAATATATTTTTAGGCAGGTGAAGGGTTTTTAGGAAATCTTGGGTTTGAGTACATTATAACTGGTGATGGGAGAAATAATTAGATGAGCAAGCAAAGGAGAAGGGAGCATTGGTTGAGTCCTTTCCATGATAAGCACTGTGCTTAATTCTGAATTCAGAATATCTCATTTAATTAATGTCTCAAGGGTGTTACCATCACCCTATGGGTAAATCTAAAAATCCACATTCTTGCAGTTGAGGATACTGAGGTTCAAGGAAGTCAAATAACTCTTCCACTAGGGAGGGTGGGAGGGAGACGCAAGAGGGAGGGGATATGGGGATATGTGTATACATATGGCTGATTCACTTTGTTATACAGCAGAAGCTAACGCACCACTGTAGAGCAATTATATTCCAATTAACATGCTGAAAAAAAAAAAAAACTCTTCCAAGATCACACACCCAAATGGAAACATAAATTCTGGTCAGGTGATCTCCAAAGTGCTGTTTTTCCTTCCACCTCACACTGCGGGGACCAGGGATCAAGTGTTGGCTCAGCCAACCAGATGAAGGTGCAGAATCTGAACATGGAGTAAGGACAAGTGTTGCTCTTCTACAAAAGGATGTGTGGCCCTATGGTCCAAATCCAATGGTTAGGTTAGAATCTGTACCCGAGTAAGGGCAAGGCGACTAACAGAAAAAAGACAGTGGCCAATAGATGCAGCAGATGCATTCAGAGAAGTCCAGGGAAGCAGGAGAGAGGTTCCAGGGAGGTCCAAAGCAGGCCCAAGGAGAGTGGTATTCAGGGAAAGGGCCTCCATCTATTTGCAAACTGGAGGTCAGGGCAGAGAACGAGGAAGATGACTGAACACACAGTTGCTGGACCAGAGATTCAGGATTGGGCAGGGACTGATCCCAAGCCTGGCCTGTCGCTGTGGTGCTAAGCATAGAGCCCTGGACCTCCATGTGCCCAAATACGGGATGAGGTTGATCCCTCAGGAGGGTCTCTGTTATCTTAGATTGCTAGGTTGAGAAACCTGCAAGGTTGTGAAGATGTGCAAGGTTGTGAAGATGTGAGGGTCATTGATCCTGTGAAGGTCTGGGGCAAAGCCTGAATATTATCCCATTTTACAGAAGCCAACAGGATTACCAACTCCCTCCATGGTCAGTGGGTCAGCACCCTCACTCAGTCACCAAATGCTCTTTTGGGTCCCTACGATTCTTTCATTTCTGTAAGAATCACATTCCTGTAAGAATGTGTTTCCTGTAAGAAACACAGCCACTGCATGGCTGTGTTCTGCTCTAGGTATAAAAAGACAAAAGCCAGCTTATGTGCTGGGTGTCATGGGAAATGACTTGGTGAGAAAGACCCAGACTCTCCCTCCTGAAGTTTATAATAATCTAGTAGAGAAGATAGGACACAAACTGGAATAGCTACAATATCAGGTCACATATGCTAAGGACCCCCTGGAGGAGCAAAGTAGTAGTTCTGCATAAGAGAGAAAGGAGAGTGCTTCTGGTGGTAGGAAGAACACAAGAGGTTAACTGAGATGATTTGGTGAGATTTCCAGGAACACGTGAACTTTGCTGTAAGGAACACAAGGAGAGGTGTGGGGTTAGGAGGTGTAGGCTGCAGGTCTGCAGTGACCCTCATCTACGTGACATGCACCCTTTTTGCTCCCTCAGGCTGGTCCTTTCCAGTCATGGAGGCAAAGCTCCGTGGTCATCCTTCATGACTACCTCTGACCTCAAAATGCCACACCCTACTCTGTGGTCTTTCCAGGGACACATGCTCTCCTCTTGAAGATCGCTGACAAACAACCTCTCCACCATCAAGTGGTCCAAGGTCAGATTCCTCCCTTGACATTTTGTTGAATCCCCTTTCCCTTGAGCGTCGAAAGCTGTGTGGCTAGAGTTAGCAGGGCTCTCTTGATCAAAGTGCACCTTACCTACCAAATGACAATACTCCTGAAAGAGAGCAGAGAAAGCCAAGCTGCTCTCCAGGTCATATTTGAAAAGTACTAGAGGAGCTTGCTATCATCCCATAGGAAATCCTTGTTAAGCAAAACGATCATCTGGAACACAAATAATCACACCCTATGTGTCTATTTTCTAAATGTGAATTCTGCAGAAGACGAGTTTTCTTCTTCCTTATGTATCTGTGCGTTCTTGGATATGTACTTTCATGGAAGCTTGACTTGACTTAAAATTGTCCTTCTCTGCAAATTATAAGTGGACTTCAGAGCAGAGAAGTCATTTCTTTTTTATAAATTTATTCATTTATTTATTTTTGGCTGCATTTGGTCTTCGTTGCTGCACGCGGGCTTTCTTTAGTTGCGGCAAGCGGGGGCCACTCTTTGTTGTGGTGCACGGGCTTCTCATTGCGGTGGCTTCTCTCATTGCGGAGCACGGGCTCTAGGTATGCAGGCTTCAGTAGTTGTGGCGCACGGGCTTAGTTGCTCCACGGTATGTGGGACCTTCCCGGACCAGGGATTGAACCTGTGTCCCCTGCATTGGCAGGTGGATTCTTCACCACTGCGCCACCCAGGGAAGTCCCAGAGAAGTCATTTTTAAAACTCATTGTCTCAAAGGGTCTTGTACAGCAACACGCCATGAGGCTCGACTGCTGGACTGGCTGGCTCTATGCTGGTCTCACCTGACTCAGTGACAACCTGGGGGTGGACAAGTGGCTTACTCTTTGTGGATGCTCTTCTCTGGATGGAAGTCAGCCCTTCTGTGGGGACCACTTTGTTCAGGTCTGTTCTTCAAGGCCTCTAAGGTCTACCCATTTCAGGTATCAGAATCCTAAAGGCCTAGGGAGTTAACATCCTTTGGCTGAAGTTATTTCTCCCCAGTAAGATGAAGCAGCATAATATGACAGAAAGAGAAATGACCCCCAAATCAGGCAAGCTGAGCTCAAAGAGCACCTTCGGTAATTACTAGCTGTGTGGGCAAAGTACTAAATGTGACAGTACCTATTTCAGAAAGTTGTAAATATAAATGAGTCCGCATTATAGTAGTCCTTTAGTGAATGATAGCTTTATACAATCTTCCTTCCTTTTTTTTTTCTCCTTGAAATACGTCATGTTGAATGTTTTTCTGATGTGCTATCTGTGCAATTTTTTTTCACATCTTTATTGGAGTATAATTGCTTTACAATGGTGTGTTAGTTTCTGTTGTACAGCAAAGTGAATCAGTTATACGTATACATATATCCCCTCTTCTGGGGATTTCCTTCCATTTAGGTCATCACAGAGCATTGAGTAGAGTTCCCTGCGCTATGCAGTTGGTTCTCATTTGTTATCTATTTTATGCATAATAGTTGTATATATGTCAATCCAAATCCATCCCACGCCCCCCTTCCCCCCTTGGTATCCATACATTTGTCCTCTACATCAGTGTCTCTATTTCTTCTTTGCAAATAAGTTCATCTATACCATTTTTCTAGATTCTACATATATGTGTTAATCTACGATATTTGACATTTTAAAATTAATTTCCCCCACCCCTGGGAAGGGGGGGTCAGAAGCAAAGTGGTATCTGGGTGGGTCATTGTCACTCCACTTTCCCAGTTTTGCCATGTAGTAGAAGATCCTTATCTTCATAAGTCCTCTGCAGAGGGTGGTGAGAAATACTGTGAGGCTACCACATCCTGGCCTTCTAGAGAGTTATAGGGGTGGTTTTGGCAAGAGGCATCTCTAGAGCATTTTATCCCAAAGCTATCAGCATAAAAGACAATATAAAGAAGATAATCTTGAAAATCTTAAAACATTTTTAGAGGAATTATCAGGCAGAAAAGAGTTTCTTAAACTCTAGAAAGACAGTTCATGGTGGGAAAAGCCCTGGTTAGTGAGTCAAAAGACAGGGGTTTCAAAACAAACTTCAACCTTAAGAACCGTGGCCTTGACCAAGACAGCTAAACTCTGGGGACCATAGTTTTTTTTTTCTCAGCTCTACATGAGGGGCAGTGTTCCTTTTTCACAAGTTTGGTGTAAAAATTTATGGGGATCTGTGTGAAAGACATTTAAAAATGATGATGCACCACACAATATTATCATTAAAAATTATGAATCATAATGATAGTAAAAGGGGGAGTTTGAAAGTTAGAGGTCGTCAGTGCCTCTCAAAACTGTCTAAGAAAAGAGAACATTTTTTAGGTGAGTGTCTCTGAAACTTTATTTAACATGATCCTCAATAAGAAAAATCATTTTACATTGTGAGCCAGGATCCATATGTATATGTCTGTGTGTGTACATATGTATTAATTCTCCAGAGAAACAGGACCAATAGGAGGCATACAGAGAAATTTATTAAGAGTATTGGCTTATGGGGACTTCTCTGGCTGTCCAGTGGTTAAGTCTCCATGCTTCCACTGCAGAGGGCACTAGTTTGATCCCTGGTTGGGGAACTAAGATCCCACATGCCGTGTGGTGCAGCCATAAATAAATAAATAATAATGACTGTTCACCAGCCCAGGGCTGCAAATATACATTTATAAAAAAAAAAAGTATTGGCTTATGTAATTATGGAGGCTGAGAAGTCTTATGATCTGCCATCTATAAACTAGAGTCCCAGGAAGCCAGGGGTGTAGATTATAGTCTGAGTGAAGGCCTGAGAAACAGGAACACCAAGGGCAGAAGATCAATGCCCCAGCTCAATCAGTCAGAGACTAAGTTCAACCTTCTTCTAACTTTTTGCTCTATCCAGGCCTCCAACAGATTGAATGATGCTCACCCACTTTGGAGGAGGGCAATCTGCTTTACAAAGTTCACCAATTCAAATGCTAGTCTCTTCCAGAAACACTCTCAAAGACATCTGAGCATCTCGTGGCCGAGTCAGGTTGACACCTGAAATTAACATTACAGCATTCAAAAACAAACACTTCATAAAATAATACTTACCTTGAAAATAAAATGGACTCTGATGTGTTCCATTCTTTTTTGTTCTACTTGAAACAAAATGCTGACCATAATTCTTTAAATAGATTTTTAAAAACACTGATAGGTCACAGCTACAGCTTGAAAAACACTAGTGTGGATTAGGGGTCAGTAGACTCCCTCGAAAGGGCCAGATAGTAAATATTTTAGGCTTTACAGGCCATAGAGTTTCTGTTTCAGAAAGCAGCCACAGACAATGCATGAATGAATGAGCATGGCTGTGTTTCAATAAACCTCATTTACAAAAACAGGTGGTCTGCTGACCCTTGGTCTAGATGAACTCAAGTTTTTTTAGGCAAAAATGTGCTAAAGGACTATGAGACTATAATGCAAATAGCCTTAAAAACCATCTGGCTCTCTAAGTCCATTGCAGAGCTTGCTAACAACCTCAATTTGGCCTCCTGTAGCAATCCACCCTCGCGGGGGGAGAGAGAGTTTTTCCAACAGCAGAAATAGCCAGCCCTATCTCTCCTGACAAGTCCTCCTCCCAGTGCAAATCAACAACCTGGCATCTGGTCACGAGTTGAATTAGTGTGAGTCATTGCCCAACAGCCTGATCAGACTTGAGTGAAAAAAGGAGTCATGTTCCAGAGCCTACAAAACCAAGGACTGGATTCCAAAATGTCTCATCTGACAAAGCATTGCCTTCCCCGTTCCACTCCTGCCCCAGCCTGGAAAAGAGAGATTGTCAGAGTATTAACTATGGAAACCAAAATGATTGTGCACTGCAATGGGCAGTTCCATTTTCAGTTGGGTCTTTGACATTGTGTGACTGTGAGAGAGGAAACTGCAACGATCACTATGGTGAAGGACACATTTTTACCCAAAAATTTTTCATCGGCAATCTAAAGTGATCTTTATTCATAGGCAATCTAAGTGATTTTTTAGTTTGACTCTTCCAGAAAATCATCTTGTCATTATTTCAAAGTGAGCAGAGCACAGCCTGGTGACCCTTGACACAAACAACCTATGGTCCTGCAACCGCACTCAGAGAACCAGTGATTTTAACCTCCTTTGGCACCTTACTTAGTGCCTCAAAGGCATAAGATTCATTATGAGCTCACCAAAGTGTCAGAAAACTCTTTCATAAAGGACCAGATAATAAATGATTTAGGTCTGCAGGCCCAGAGGCAAAAGCAAAGCCTTACAGAACCATTTAAAATGTAATCATTTAAAAATGTAAAAATCACTCCTAGTTCACAGACCCTACAAAAACAAGAGGAGAGCTACATTTGGCCCATAGGCAGTAATTTGCCAAGCCCTGGTTTAGAGGGATGGAGGGCAGGACAGTAGCACAGTAACATTATTCAACTGGAAAAAAAAATGACAGATTTGTCTTTTGGAATATATTCTTTCAATGTCATTGCCCCTTTTGATGGATAGCATTAACTGAAGGGAATTTATTGTACTGGAATAAGGATATTTACTAGGCTAAAAATTAAGTACATAATTTAAGGTTAGAAGGTTTTAAAGATAAAATTATATGGTTAATTTTTATTATAAATATTCTTTATGATGTAGTGTAGAAATATGATATTTTAATCTTGTGGATTTAGAAGAACAAGTATTAATAAGTTGAAGACACTGATATAGTGTTATAGAGTAAAATTTCATGAAAATTCTATATTCTTGAGATCCATACAATGAAGTGAGAAGAAAAAGTGTTTAGAATCTGGCCAGTAGAGCAGAAGTCACCATTAAGATTGGACATGGTTGTCCTGTTATGGGCCCTTGAGCACATGTTAATGACATATAAGAAGCAAATCCACATGCAGATAAGGTAGAAAGATAATCTGGAATGAGCTTCAAATGGTCTTTTGAGTCCCATTTGAAAGAAGTACTAGAGTGGGGTTGGGTAGAGAACAAAGAGTGAAACAGTGAAGAACTTGGATGGAAAATATAGGAAAGAAGCTGGGTCCTTGTGAATGAGAATGTTTAGGATGCTGAATATGTCCAGTATTCCTGCCAAACCATCCACCTTCATGATTCCACGTTGTCCCATCTGTTCTGCTCATCACCATTGCTGGTGGCTTGAGGCAGTGTAACAAGGAATAGAATCAAATAGAAATTTTTGTCAAGGAGTGGAGCATGGTCTTGGCTGGGAAAACAGACACAAACCCCAGGGCTGAAGAGTGAGGTGGGGCTTAAAGGGGGAGAATGAGTGCAAAGATCTGAAGCCAACAGGAGCAGTAATGAGTACACATACAGAATCAGTAGTTCAAGACAAAGGCATGAGCAAGTTGAAAGCATGAAATGGTCGCAATTCAGAAAAAGTTCCATTTGAAGGCATTGGAAAGCTATCAAAGCAGCAGAAAAGAACAGTTTGGTAGCTGCCAGAGGCAGAAAGTGGGCAAAATGGGTGAGGGTGGAAAAAGGTAGAAACTTCTAATTATAAAATGTCATGGGGATATAATGTACAGCATATAACTATAGTTAATAATACTGTATGGTTGTTTGAATGTTGCTAAGAGAGTAGATCCTAACAGTTCTGATCGCAAGAAAAAAATGTGACTATGTATGGTGACAGATGTTAACTAGGCTTCTTGTGATCATTTCACAATATATATAAATATTGAATCATTCAGGTTGTACATCTGAAACTAATATAGTGTTATATGTCAATTATATCTTGATAAAGAAATAATAAAAAAATAAAAAGATCACTGTGAGAAATAAATAGATACTGTTTTTTTTTAAAAAAAGCAGAGAAGAGAAGCACATTAATGTGAAGGTGACATTCTAGACGTGTTTTCCCCTTGAGGCATTTACTAATACTAAAACAGCTCAGAGCTAAGAGACTAAGTAAGAAGCAGAGTATAAAGTGGTGTCTAATAGGCTGAGAGGCTAAGCAGAGATTTTGGTAATCTCATAGAGCTGGGAAGGCAGATATTGAAGGTCAGAGCTCACCAAATAGATGGAGCCCTGGTAAACACACCAGACTTCCAGTTAGAACCATAGAAATGATACAACCTAGGAGCAACTTTAAATACAAATAGACCATCCCACATAAAAATTGAAACCAGTGTTCAAACTACTCAATTACCAACTGTATTAAAGAGATCTGACTCAATTCTGCCTCCCAGAAAGAAAAAAATAAACTCTCTGTGGAAGAATATGTCAGCCAGAGTCTCATATGATCTTGAAATTTTCCATACACAATATTTGACTCTTAATAAAGAAATTACCATGCATTCCAGGAGTTAGGAAAAATGACTAAAGATTAAAAATCAAGAGAGAAAACAGGAAAAAAGTGACAAGCTTGAGAATTTCATTTTAAAAAAGACTAATGGGAATTCTAGAACCAAAAATATGAAAACTAAGGATTGATTAGATGAGTTAATTAATAGATGAGTAGATTAGACACAGTAGAAAAGAGGATTGGTGAACCAGAAGATAGGTCAGTAGAAAATATTCAGACTAGGGCTTCCCTGGTGGCACAGTGATTGAGAGTCCGCCTGCCGATGCAGGGGACACGGCTTCGTGCCCTCGTCCAGGAAGATCCTACATGCCATGGAGTGGCTAGACCCGTGAGCCATGGCCGCTGAGCTTGCGCGTCCGGAGCCTGTGCTCCGCAGCGGGAGAGGCCACAACAGTGAGAGGCCCACATACTGCAAAAAAAAAAAAAATTCAGACTAAAAATGTAGAGAAAAAAGTTTATATTAGACACCTGAGATACATTAAGAAGATCTAATATTTGCAATATTTGGATAATTTGTACACCAGAAGGAAAAGAATTAAAAAATGGAACAGAAGCAACGTTGGAAGAGATAACAGAAAACTGAAGAAAGGCATCAAATCAAAGATTCAAAAAGTTATTTGAACTCTATACAGAGTTAAAAAAGAAACTTCCCACAAAGAAAATTCCAAGACCAGATGACTTCCAGAAGATTGACTACATTATCTTCAATGATAATCATACTCCTAAAATTCTGGCTATAAATGATGAATGCATTTTTTTCTCACGCATCACAGAACAGACAAAAGCTCTTCGCCTGCATCTTGCCTGAATTCTTGACCAACAAAATTAGGGTAATAAAATAGTTGTTGTTTTACACACACATGCACACACACACACACAACCTTCCAAAGAGAACCCCAAGACCAGATGTCTCCATTGATGAATAGTTCCAAATATTAAAGGAAAGACCACGACAATCTTACATAAGATCTTTCAGAAAATAGAGTGAACACTTTCTAATTAATACTATGAGGCCAATATCATTTTACTTCTCAAAAGTGGCAAGACATTATAAGAAATGAAAATTACAGGTAAATTTTTCTCAAAAAAATATTGTTTCACACAGAGATCAAGAATATATGTAAAAAATACTACATTAGGACCAATTTTCAGCTTATTCTAGGAATAAATGTTGGTTTAAAATTCAGAAATCAATTGATGTAATTCATCCTATTAATAGAATAAAGGAGAAAAACCAAATAATTTTCTCAATAGATGAAGAAAAAGTAGTTAACAAAATTCAACCCTGATTGATTCGTGATTTAAAAAACAATCTCTTAGCAAACAAGCTAAAAAAGGAGCCTCCTTATCTGATGAAGAGTATCTACAAAACACCAAAGGCAAACATCATACCTAATGATCCATTATTACAATTTTTATCAGAGATCAGGATTAAGGTAATGACTCTGCCCCCTCCATTCCCATTTAACATTGTATTAGAGGCTGTGACCACTGTAATACATTACTAAATAAAATACATACAGGCACACATTCTACCTAAAATAAACACAACTGGATTAAAAAGGAAGAAAGTAAAGGAAGGAAAAAAGGAAGAAAAAAACATGATTTTACACATAGAAATTAAAAAAAAAACTACACACTATTAGAATTAGTAAATAAATTTAGCAAGGTGGTGGGATACAAGATCAGCATAAAAAATAAATTGTATTCCATAGACCAGCATCAAACAATTTTTTAAGTGAATTAACCAAATAATACCATGTAGGATAGTATCCAAAAAGTTCAAATACCTAAAAATAAACCAAAGTGCAAGACTTCTAATACAATACAGAAGAACAATATTGAAAGAACAGAAATAAAACCTAGATAAGTGGAAGACTATATCGTGTTTCATGGATTAGAAGAGTCAGTGTTGTAAATGTGTTGATTTTTTCTGGGTTGATCTTAATTCCAGGAGGTTTATTTTTGAAACTTGAGAATCTGAATTTTGAAATTCATATGGAAATGCCAAGAACCAAAGGTAGCCAGAATAAACTTGAAATACTTCCACCATCCGATGTCAAAACTGATTATAAAGGCATTGTAATTAAGATATTAATTAGTGCAAGAATAGACAATAGGCCAATTTAACAGAACAAGACTCCACAGAGTTATACATAAAAGGCACTTGATTTATGACAGAGTGAAAAGAGGACATTGTTGACAATAATGATGCTGCATCAACTTAATATTTACGTGAAAAAATAAAACATGGTAAACCCAAACATGAGCCTTACCTCAACCCACATACACAGCTCAATTTTACATAGACTATTGAAGATACGGAAGAATATCTTTAGGACCATTTATTTTGGCAAAGATATCTCAAACAGGAAAATATAGGCGCTACTTGTAAAGGAAAGCAGCTACATTGGACACTACTGAGAGAATGGAACTACAAGCCACAGATTTGAAGAATATATTTTAATCTGTATTACCAACGAAAGAGTCATAGCCAGAATATAAGAATAAGGAAAAGATCGATAGAAATAATAGAAAATAGAAAAAAATCTATTGAAAATCAGACAAAAAATTTGAACAGTGACTTTTAAAAACATATAATAATCACTAAGAAAATACAAATTAAAGCCGCAGTAGGATACCACTACGTATTCAGAAGAATAGGTAAAATTAAAAGGACTGACCCTACCAAATATTGGTCAATTGTAGAGAAACTGGAATCTTCATACATTCCTGGTGGAATGCATATACATTAGTACAACTTCTTCAGAAAGTTGTACTAATGATTTGCAGTTCCATTCTTAGGAATAGATATACCCAACAGAGATGCATACACAGGTTCACCACTAGGGATGATCAAGAATACTCACAACAGTTTTGTTGATAATAGCCAAAACCCAGAAATATCCAAACGTCCATCCATAGCAGGAGGAATAAATAAATGGAATATTTTATAACAATGAGATGAATGAGTTCCTTCTACATGCAAAATATGAATTAATCTTAAAAAATGAGCAGAAAACCTGCTTGATTTCATTTATATGAAGTTCAAAAATAGATGAGGCTAATCCATGGTGTTAGAAATCAGGAGGGACTTCCCTGGTGGTCCAGTGGCTAAGACTCCATGCTTCTAGTGCAGGGGATGCAGGTTCGATCCCTGGTCAGGGAAATAAGATCCCACATTCCACACAGTGTGGCCAAAAAATAGAAAAATAAAAAAGAAATCAGGAGAGAGGAGACTTTGGTAGAACAGTGTGGTGGGAACTGGAAATAAAGTGGCCAACTGTCCTGATTTACCTGGGACTGAGAAGTTAACCAGGACACAGGACATTCAGTGTTAAAACTGGGTTAATCCCAAACAAACTTGAATGGTTGGGCACTATAATTGGCATGATCCCGAGAGGTGCCTCTGTGGAGTTGTGACGTTCCCTTTCTACATCTGGATGATGGTTACACTTTGTGATAAGCCATCTGGCTATATATGTATGACTTGTCTTCCTTTTTTTCATATATGCTTCACTAATAAATTTACTAAGCAACCTATCTAGCATTTATTGATCATTGTAGATTAATGTAGAGGTATACGGAAAACTAATTATCCCCAAATCATGTATTGATTAATGTGTGCTTTCTCTGCTGATTGAAAAGCCTCTTCCTCACCAAGCTAATGCTTATTCACTTACTATATGTTCGATCAATATCTACCCCCACCCAGGTAAGCACTGTTCCAGGGACTGGGAATAATACAAAAGTGAACAATGCTTCTATTCTCAGGGAGCTTTCATTCAAGGGGCAGGGATAGGCAACAAACAAACAAACAAACAAACAAAACACATTACATAACATAGTATTATATGACATACTATTAGATAGATAAGTGTAATCAAAAAATAAAAAGTAAAGAGGGTCAATGGAGAGGATGTTGGGCACTGATCTTTAGGAAAGGGTAGCCACAGAAGGTTTCTCTATGGAGGTGACATTCGATAAAGGTCTGAATGAAATGAGGGACTAGCCCTGCCGTTATCTTAGGGAAAGAGAGGAGAATTCCAAATGGAGAGAGCAATCACTATAAAGTTCCTAAGATGGGAGCATAAAATCCATCCTTTTTGAGCACTTATTACAAATAAAACTATCCATTTAAAGTCTGCTTTCCCATGACCCACTGGTAGCTTCACTAGGGCAAGGACCATATCTGGCTCAGTGACCAATTTTTCCCACTGTCATGCATGGTGCATGCACTTGCCCAATAAGTATGTGTGAAATGAACAAATTACAGCACTACACTTTTATGTATCCTTCAGTTTGTTTCTGGGCTACCTCTTCTGTCCCAGGAATCTATCTGTTTATTTGGGCAACAGTTTCACACTGGTTTGATTACCATGGCTTTAGAGTTTGCGTTAACGTCTGGTGGTACAGTCACAGGGGGCATGATTCAAACAGTAGGCTACATACTGCAGATACAAGCGTAAGTAAAAATAGACAGATGTTGTCATTGTTCTCATGACAGTCAACTCCTAGTAGGATGGTGGAGGGAGAAAAGCTTAATTTCAAAGGAGAGGTTGGCAGTGTTGTCTAGGTCTGAAGAGTATATGCATAAAATCGAGAAATAAGACACCTTATCTGGATGGATAAGCAGGTTGGGGATCTGACACTGGAAAATCTTCCAAATGGGGCTCAGGGTTTTTATTTGAGATGAGCTTCTTGGGAGCCATTTGTAGGTTCTAAAAAGGGCATGTGCTATTTCCAGTCCCAAAACCAGTGGTGAGTTTTATTATCCGTGAAACAGAGCCGAGAATAAATTCCTGCTGAGAGGGTATGACCAGTGTGGGGCATGCTGTGATCTGTTCATCTGATCCTCACGAAGTAGCAGCAACACAAACAGCTCAGATGGTTCCTCTGTGCCCTTGCTTTGAACCAGTGCCGGCCTGGGGCCCAAGGGTTAAGTGTGGATTTTAAAAAATTAAGCAGCTATCTGAGACTTCCTGAGGTTATAACCCAGTTGTGCCTTTTGGATGGGGTTTGCTTCTCCCCAGCTCTAGAGTGGATAGTGTTGCTAGCTGCCCCAGATTTTAGAGGGTGAGATGGCAAGGGGTGAAAATGTCACTGTTCTTGGCCAGGAGAGGATGCCAAGGCAGATTTAGAAACCTCAGCAACCCCGCATGCAGGAGAGCAATTAGACATGCATTTTAGTCTTTGCACCTTGGTTGCAAATATTTCCAAAATCTTGTGTTTATGTCACGCTCTCTCACCACCAGCTTCCAATTCAGTGGGTAAGACTGGGCCTATCTATTATTTTATATTCTATGTTTTGGTCTCAAATTTGAGTCTGACTGAATTTCCATAATCCAAATTATGCCTTATGTGATCTGCCTAGACTATTTAAGTAAGCAGAATAATTTTATAAAGCAAATAACTACCCAGTTTTGTATGTTTGAGTTTTCATAAAGCAAGATGTAACTGTCATGAAGTCTCACTGCCTCGCTGTTGCAGGCAAGAATGGATGCCCCACCTGTGGAGAATCAAGCATGTGAAATGTCTTAGCTGGAGTCTTAGGGAGGTGGTTTCTAATATTTGCCAACAAGCTGTGAGCCCCCATGTAGACTCATTGTTGGTGCCTCATTATCATCTTCATCCATATGTGTTCGATCATCTTTTTGCAGGGAGAAGGGATTTCCAAGGAAGAGGAGCATCCTTGGCCCTTCCTGGATTCTCTCCCAGGAAAAATTATACGTCATGGGAAAGTGCTTTCTGTGCCACCACCTATCAGGGCCAGCAGACAGCACCCCCAGAGCACTGGGCGGTCCCAGTCCCCCCACCAGTGACTGTTGGCTGAATTGTTCCTGTGGAACACCAGGCTGTGACCTTCTACGGGGCAAGGAATCTGTAGTGGTTGATTGAATGGATCAAAGATGTTGTCTAAGGGTACAAACTTACAACTAGTAGACAAATAAGTTCTGGAGACTGAATGCACAGTATGGTGAATACAGACAATGATACTGTAGTATAATTACCACATTTGCTAAGAGACTAGATCTTAATCGTTGTCACCAAAAAAAAAGAAATGATGATTATGTGATGTGACAGAGGTGCTAAGTAAAGATACAGTGGCAATCATATTACAACATATAATGTATCAAATCAACATGTTGTACACCTTAAACTTACACAATGTTATATTTTAATGTATTTCAATTAAAAAGAAAGATGAATGAGAGAACCCCAGGAAGTAGGGGGATCAGTTGAAGGGTATGGTGCGAGGCTTCTGGCCTTAGGGATGGCAGAGCTCCTTCAAGTCTAGCCTCTGCACTCACAAGCCCTTTGACGTTGCAAGTTACTTTTTCCTCTCTGCTTCAGTTTCTTCCCCTGTTTGGAGAAAGAAGACACCTACTTCACAGGAGGGTTGTGAAAATTACACATGGCAACGTATATAAAGTGCATAGCATAGTACCTAGGTCCCCAGGCAATAAACGAACAAATTCATTTCTGAGAACTAGTTGTGCTTCCAGCCATGGTGCCTGGCCTGCTGTTTGCTGTGAAGATTGTCAGGACCCTTGCCTTTATCTTTCTATTCAGGCTCAAATTAGTAATTAAGAAAAATTTGCCTTTTGTATATCTTAAAAAAAAACAAAAACCTTTGACACGCATCTAATCACTGAGTTTCTTCCTTTACCTCTGTATGCCTCAGTCTCCACCCTTCCCGGTGAATAGCTCAGTCCTATTTGCAACTGTCTGTTCCCGACCTTAAAAACAAACTAGCAAGAAATATTAGTGATTGCAGTAAAAAGTAAAATAAAATAGCACAAACTATAAGCACTCAGCTTAATGAATTTGATCCTTCACCCCTTACCGATCCCATTATCACAAGCATTTCTTCCTATTCTTATGGGGCAGGAATAATTGATTATTTATCTATAGATTCCACGTAGACTTCCATAGTTGTGGTTCTAGCATACAGGGAAAGAATGGTTAAAATAAGTAGTAAGATGTGCAACAGAAAGAAATGATCAGGAGATTTGGACTTAGGTACAGGAAGAGACAAGGGGCAGATGGACTAAAGCAAGTTAATTAGTGTCCACCAAGTATCCCAGGTTCCAGAGCATTCAGTACAGTAGAGGACAAAGATGTTGGAAGAGACTGGAAGTCAAGCTGCAAGACAAAGGGTAAAAGGAAGCTCTCCGGGTCCTCATCTTGACCACATGTTGGATGTAGGAATGGGATCGTCATCTGGGACCATCAGAACTGTCCTCATTCTGAGAGTTTAATGAAAGTCAAAATGTTATACACGATTGTGAATCAGAGTTAGATCCCACTAGAATTTAGCTCATCTTTGCAATCTGATCAAGAAAGCAAAACAATTAGGCTGATGGTAACAGGACTCAAAGTCTCATAGCCTCGGCTGAGGAGACGCAGACATAGAAGGGGAGAGTTGGAGAAAATATTAAGTTATCGGCTATATGCTGGAGGTCTCAGGAGATTCTTATCAGGAGTTCAAGATGGGCCATGGGCATTCTCAAACCACACTTGGCAATGGAGAGAGCAGTGATTTGTAACTTCCTTACCTATCACCTGAATTTTTTAACTTAGATTCCAGGAGATATCCTCGAGCCCTTGGTACCCTATTTTCAATAAATCCTCACCTCAAAAGCACAGAGACAAACAGACATGGGAAACCATCACTTTCCTAGACCTGAAAGGAAAATCTAAGAGAGCTCAACTCTCCTGTCCCATGCCACCTGGTGAGAGAGAGAACTTTAACCATATTTTGGTCCTGCTTTTCAATTTTATTAGGATCTGAAGGGATGAATCAATTCTGTCCCTTCTTATTGTTCAAGCTTAGAACCAACTGAAAAAGAGACAAAATGCAGCCAAACAAATGAATGGATCAACATCAAGTCTTCCCCCAAGAACAGAGCCATGACTGCTAAGCTGACCATTTGGCAAAGAACAAGCCAGAGCACAAGTTCCTCTCAGCAGCCATCTCCTAAGAGAAGAAGAGGAAGGAAGGGTTCTTTCTCCCAAACGTACCACTCAGAAAAGCCACTCTCTTCTCCCAGTGATAAATAAGCTAGAGGGAGGAGAAAGGCTAGGAGTATTTCTCCCTAATGGAGGTCCCTCCTCACAGGAGGAAATATCAGGGGTGGGACGTAATGGTCCCAATAATGGATTTTTATTTATTTCTTCTCATTTGTCATTTCTCTCTAAAACAATCTCTTTTCTTTCTTCAGTATCATGGTCCTTGGAATTGTATATTGGATGAGAATATTCTTTGTCCCATGTAGGTTGACACCTAAGAGATTTCCATATGTTCATGGCAATGGCAAATGGACTGCTAAATGGCTAGAGTACCAGGCACAGGATCTGGCAGGTTTACCAGCAGTTGATCTCAGGTCTTTCACAAAATGGCAAGGGAACTCTTTTGGAGGACTCCTTCCTCATGGGGAACACTGAATTATCTGAAATGTGTCCGTGGCAGTCTGATGGTATCATGTCAGAACGAAGGATTCCCAGGAAAAGAACAAGCAAGAGAGAAGATGTGTTTCTAAGTCCATACATAGATTTGAGGATCTAAGTGGGACATTCTTTTTTTTTTTTTTTTTTACTTAATGTATAGTTGTTTTACTATGTTGTGTTAGTTTCTGTTGTGCAGCAACGTCATTCAGTTATACATATGTATACATTCTTGTTTTTTATATTCTTTTCCATTATGGTTTGGGGCATTCATTAGTCAGTCATTCAGCAAATATTCACCAGTGTCTATGAGGGCCAGCCCCTGCTCTGGGGATTCAGCGGGGAATAGGACCCAGTCCCTGGCCTCATGGAGCTTTCATTCTGATCTGGATGACAGAAAATACAATGTAACAAATAAAGAAATGATATGCTATTACCGCATGTAGAGACACACTGTTATTAAGGAAGATACCACTGGGTGAGGGGATGGAGAACGACATAGTTGTCAGACTGTGCATTTTTTTGGGTAACAGGTGTCTAGATGGCATAACTGCCAGCAGCTGGAGACAGTGACATGCCTTGGAGTCTTGCCTTCCACTCAGTGAGGAAATCTCGGTACCAGGTTCTGTGAAACTTTTGCCAGCCCCAGTGTGAACATATCAAAGGACAAGGAATTTTCCGAGCTTTGGAGAAAACTGTTTCACTGCTAGATAGCTCTAAAATGTAATAAGAATTTTCCTTGAGCTGATAATTTCCATGGGCTGGAATGCCATGTGCTGGAACAACCTAGAATAAGGCCTCTTCCTCATTCATGTGCTAATAATGGGCTGTTGTTTATTGAAGGCCTACTCTCTACGTAGAACCACATTTACAAAGATGGGCAAGTTCCTTAAGCTCTGTAAGCATCGGTTTTCTCATTTGTAAATCAGAAAGAACAATGCTTGCTTACTGGGTTTTAATGAAAATTAAATTAGGTAATGCATCTGTGCCCAGGTACTGAATTAGATCAGAGCTGACCTAGCACAAAGCTGATTTCCTTTGATACCCAAGATAACCCTGGAATGAAAGGTTTTCTTTCCTCAATTTATAATTAGGGGATGGGTTCTTAACAGAGGTTAACTCACTGAACCAAATTTCTAGAGTTCGTAAGTGATAAGTAAGCTTAAAACTTAGTTCATTGGCACTTCAAAGTCTAAATTGTTTCCCAAGTTGCCTGCTTACTCCTCAAATACTAGAAAGAGCTTATCCTGGACTGTTAAGTCAGATGCTTTCTAACACCATATCATCTCTTTCTTCAACTTTTCATTATATGGCATTATTCCTGGACTTTTCATGCTGTCTATTTCCATTTGGATGCATGCCTGTTGAAATGAACACTTTAGCCAGGTTAGCACTGGCTGGTGGAGAATTAAATGGACTCAGTTTACCCCATTTCCTTTATGTGGGCACTGAACTTCTATTAACAACATGACATTTATATCAATTTTTTTAAAAATACCACATCACATGAATTACAAATATTGCACAAAAGATTACTTCAACCTTCATTTTCAAGTGAAATGCTGTGAGAAGAGTTCTCCCATCCTTTCTGCCCTCCATTTATCTTTCTAAAAATCAAGAGTTTCTAATTTATGTGGGTATATAGAGCATTTTTGTTTGGTCTCCTTTCATTCTCAAGACCCCACTAAAATAAGAAAGTATAAAAAAGACAAAAACCACTAAGAGTAAAGAAAGTGGTTAGGGGAGGGAAGGATGAAGGGCAATAAGATTATCAGCTAATGAGAAATTTTTCTGATGCTTTCTGGATGGCAAACACCGATGGGAGCCTTTGATGAATGGAATGGTGTGGAGAAAGCAGGAGTTAGAATTAAATCGTACCAGTCACAGATTTAATTTATGGTGGATGTGAGAGAGGGAATCTGGGACCCTGTCCTCATCTGAGGAGCAGCTTGGAGACCTAGATCTTTATCTTGACAAGAGGAACCCTGGGCAAACTCTATTTAGCATTGATTTCCTATCAGGTCCTTTCCTTATATCCAATACTTACTGAGCCCTGATAAATGTCAGGCAATGTTTCAGATGCAGAGGATCCAAAGATAAATAAGATATAGTATATATGTTTGAGGAATGGCAGGGTCTAATGGGAGAGACAGATGTATAAACATATAAATACAGTTGCAGTATGGGGAACACTTTAATGAAATGTAACAGAATTGCAGAGCAGGAAGACACCAGCTCTGCCAGGGAAAAAAATGGGACAAGGAAGGTTTTGTAGAGGACGTAATGTTTTAAGTCCTGAAAGAGGCTAGGATTTCTCAGGCAGATAATGGGAGATTATACTAGAAAGAGACATAGCACATACTACAGAAGCATCCTCTTAAAAAAATTTTTTTAATTGTGCCTCTCAAGAGTCTTCCTCTTCTTTTTTTTTTCTGACACCAATGATATTATAATGGAATTCCAACTATTTTTATCATTAGTACTGCCAAAAGTTTCACCAAAAAGAAAAAATGAATTATTAAAAGAATTCCCGGTCGGTACATTAAAAGAAAACGGTCTCATCTAATCTGATTACCACAAATTGGAATAAAATTTAATATATTTTAATGATTTTAAAATGCAGTTATCTAACGACCTTGAATTTGATACACAAAAATATGGTAATGCCATGTTGGTGTGTTGGCTTGGTTTCTGTGAGACTGAGAGTCCAAATAGTACAATGCAAAAGCGCTCTATTCCATGGGAAGACCAAGTTCAAAGACCTGAAGAAAATCATTCCCACCACATGGTTTGCTCCAAGACCAGCTTTGTTAACTTAAATGAAGTGTAGAATATCGCATCAAGTGCTATGTTACCTACCGTTCAGTAAAACTATTATATCAGTGCTTTTAAAATATTTTCCTTATCTAAGCACACTGGAATATTCTTATAACCTAGCTAAGAACAATCTTTAGAGAAAAGATAAGACAATTTAGTAAGACTTGCTATCCTATAATGGTCATAAGGTGATCCAGTAGAAATAACAGAATATAGAAGTAAATATCAATCAAGACTTCTTAAGTTTCTTTTCAGTTCAGTGATGAATAATATTCCACCCAAATCATCTATTCATCACCTAACTGACCATAAAAGGGTTTTTTTCTCCTAAAGGTTTTATCTGTCATTTCCTACACACAGTAAACTCCACAAGGACAAGGATCATGACTGTCACTTTTACAGTTGATCTCCAGAACCTAGCATGGTGCCGCTCATCCACATAGTAGTAGCCTAATAAATACTTCCTGAATGAATATACGATGTCGTCAGTTTATGTAGGCATTAAAAAAGGGGGTTGGAGGGAAGCAAACTCCACATAAGTAATTGAGGACCAGTGAAATCATAGCTTTCAGAATAAACCAGAAATATCCAAGAACCCACAGTTTAACAGATGTACCATCAATATAGTTTATCAAATGGAGATCTACATGGGTCAAGAGCTCTTGTTGAAATTTAAAAACACTCTTGGAGGCACAGGTATATGGGTTACACTCTAGTGCCATTTGCTTTAATCTACAATCAACATTAACTACTAAGACTTATATCTGAAATAAAAATTTTTCATGTATGCAGGGAGAAAGTTTATCTTCATAGCAGACAAGCTTTCCTGGAGTAGAGATAACAGTAGCTATCATATTTAAGTGCATACCTTGAGCTAGACAACCTCCTAAGTGTTTATCTCATTTCCTTCTCCCTCAACTCTATCAAAAAAAGTATTATTACCCAAGTTTTACATATGAGGAAACTGAAGATAAGAGAGGTTAAAAGATGTGTCCGAGGTCAACTCAGCTAGTCAGCGATAGGGCCAGGATTTAAACCAAATCTGCTGATTTTATCTACTACAGGGGTTAGCAATTTTTTTTCAGTAAAGGGCCAGAGAGTAAATATTTTAGGTTTTTCAGGCCATACAGTCTCTGGCCCAACTTCTCAACTCTGCTGATGGAATGTGAAAATGGCCAGCAGATAAGTAAACAAATGAGCATGACTGTATGCCAGTAAAACTTCACTTGTGGGCTCCAGAGTACCAATTTCACATAATTTTCATGTGTCACTAAATAGCCTTCTTCTTTTTATCTCTTTTTTAGCCATTTAAAAATGTACAGGACTGTTCTTAGCTGCAGGCTATACATAAACAGGTGGTGGGCTGGATTTGATGTGTGAGCTATACTTTGCCAACTGCTGACCTACTACACTCTACTTCCCCCCACTTTGGAGGCACGAGGAGTGCTATTGGTGTCTGGGAAGTAGGTGTGAGGAAAGGTAGAAGAAATCTAGGAAAAATGTCTGTGTTCCTTGAAGTTTAACCAAGGAATGAGGTGGCCCTGATATGTCAGGAGAAGTTCATCTTTCTGTTAAATTTGATGGTCTTTTAGTACCACAGGCTGTTACAATGCAAATTGAGATACAAGGAATAACCAATAAGTCTGCAAACTCCATCTGGTTCAGCCCTTTCTCTCCAGGTCAATCCAGGGCTTCCCATCATGTTTTCATTCCCTTACTCTTTGAGAAGGAAGAAAGCAAGAGAAACCAGGAAAAGAAAATATGACAATTATGGATCTGAAAACAACGTAGTCCTGACTCTTGCTGTCATTCTTTCCTTCCTCTCCACCTGTATTACTTAGTATTGACTACAGACAACTGAAAACCCAAAATAACAGGGGCACAAAAGAAATATATTTCCTTCTCATAAAAATTTAGGCAGCCCAGAGCCGGATCGTTCCACCTTATATTACTGCTGCCAGTGGAACCTTTCAATGTGTGGTCCAAGATGGATGCTCCATCTTGAGCATCCACTTGAGACAGTCACAGTCTCACCTAACCTCAAGGGAGTCTGGGTAATGTAGTCTTTGATTCTTGGCATTCAAGTACTCAGCTAATGTTTGAGATATTTTTACTTAGCAAGAAGGGGAGAAGAGAGGTTGTTGCCTAATTGACAGTTTCTGTCACACAATGCATTGGTGGAGAGAGATTGTTACCACCTTCTGCTCTTGACATCCACCTCAGAAACACTGATATCAAGACTTTCAACCATTACTTCTCTCTTGGACAAAGTTCATAGTTGCCCATCCTGGCTGCACCTCACACTCACCCTGTATATCTCTGCCTCTCCTGGCCACCAATCTCAATAGTCAGCCTCCCTTCCCTGTTCATCCTATTTGCTTACATTTCCCCGTTACTACTCTGGCTCCTTTCAACTGGCTTCACAACACTACATTCTGGCAATATACCCCAGGGCTAGCGTGGGACCTTTCAGGCTTACCTGACCCCCACAAGCATCAACCCAGATGATCTTCTCAGGTAGGTGTTCCATCCATCTATCTCACTGAATGTGTATCACAGAACCCATCACCTATTTATCTTCAAGCTAACATTGAATGTCTGAAACACAGACGTGAATCCATTTTTATCACAAGGATACATTCAAAAATTATGAAGGGCAAACCATAGAGACAGAATAGAATGCCTATCTAGCCATTGTTTCTTTAAAAATCAAGTTTAAGTAAAATTAAAAGAGCTACAACATGGTCTCATCATCAGGCAGTATTGTCAGTGGTAATGAGTGTATTTGCTTAAACTGATGTGTAAATCTAAAATTTGAAAACAGGGGCTTCCCTGGTGGCGCAGTGGTTGAGAGTCCACCTGCCGATGCAGGGGACATGGGTTCGTGCCCCGGTCCGGGAAGATCCCACACGCCACGGAGTGGCTGGGTCCGTGAGCCATGGCCTCTGAGCCTGCGTGTCTGGAGCCTGTGCTCCGCAGCGGGAGAGGCCACAACAGTGAGGGGCCCGCGTACCGCAAAATAAATAAATAAAATAAAAATAAAATTTGAAAACATATATTAGCTGAATGATAATCATTTGCACAGCCTCTGTTGAGGTAAGTAGTGTTTCAGTACTGAAGAGAGCAAAATGAGACTTGCCTTTTTGTTCTTTTTTTTTTTTTTTTCCTATTTAGAAGTACAATTTAATGGCATTGGAAGAGATATTTTTAAAAATCTGTTAGAGAGTCATTTCTTTAGTGAGAAGAGGGGGACAGTAACATGGAAAGGCCTTTTTTCCCTGAAAGCTATCCTTTCCCAAGCGAAAGTCCCCTATTATAAAGTCACAATGACACAGATATGAAAGGTGCTTGTTGGACATCCTGCATCATACAGGGTAGCAAACAGACCGCTCTGGAAATGCCAGTCTGGTGTGGTATGCAGCTACCCAAGAACCCCGAGGCCAGCATCACTCCTTAAACTTGTCTCTCTCTCTTGTTCGTTAGATATTTGTTTCCAATTTAGATATGCAGCCTTGTCTTAAGGAACTGGAAACAATGCATGCATTTGGAGGATTTCATTTTACTAACGGGTTGAATTTAGTGGATCAACATTTTGAGGTTTAAGAATATTATGATTCAGTGTATTTTGTAATCTTTTTCCTCATCTCTGCCTCCTCAGAAGAACTCCAAATACTTACATTACTTTTCAAGGCTCTTTTGAGTCCGATTTATGTCTTTTGGATGTCACGCTGTGCAAAGATCAAGGCTACCCAGGATGGCTGTGTTTATATTCATCTGATTTAGTTTTATACTTTCTGCAGATATGGAATAGTGTTCCCAGAATGGCCTCTGGCAATGTGTTCATCACTCAGTTTCTAAGTGTGGGACGCAATTGCTCCTCAAGTTGCTAGAAACCAAGGTCAGGGCTGTAGAAGCAGCTATGGGCTGTATGATATACATATTAGCATATGTTAGAAACCAAGTGGGCATGGAAATATGGAGTTTAGAATACAACAGTTAAAAAACATTACCTCGGGGCTTCCCTGGTGGCACAGTGGTTAGAGTCCGCCTGCCGATGCAGGGGACGTGGGTGCGTGCCCCGGTCCGGGAAGATCCCACATGCCGCAGAGTGGTTGGGCCCATGAGCCATGGCCGCTGAGCCTGCGCAATCGGAGTCTGTGCTCCGCAACGGGAGAGGCCACAGCAGTGAGAGGCCCGCGTACCGCAAAAAAAAAACAAAAACAAAAAAAAACATTACCTCGGTTCCCATTAGATTTCTCAATGCATTTGCTCCAAATCTCTTCACACAAAGAACTAAGGTTCTTTTCTTATTTATGAAAACCCTACATGCCATGGTGGCCGTAACACTCTCTGTATGGTAGCCCATACTCTTTCAATATTAAGCTTTCTTGGGTCCACATTTATGTATGCCAGACATTTTAAAGAGATTTAGAACTTCACAAAGAAGGTGGTATCTGAATTTTTTAAATTTTTATAAGTCAAATATTCGTTGAACTCTTACTTATGTAGCCGGTATAAATGAAGAGACAGCTGAGAAGTTAGTTGAGAATTTTTCCTCCTGTGGTTTTTACCTCTTGTTGAAACTGAGAGTTACCTTTGTCGCCACCACTGCCCTCTTTGAGCTTAATTGGGCTTTGAAGGACCATTAGGCATCTACCCTGTGAAACAGTTCATGGGGAAAGCCGGGAGAGAATTGAGAAAATGTGTCCAGATTCATAAAATGGGGAAAAGGTATAATACAGAAGAGACATAATAAAACAATCCAGGGTTGCCAGTGAATGAAAGGTGAGGGTAAGTAGGAAATGAGGCTGGAGAATTGCGAATCGAGAATATATATTAAAAAAAAAAAAGGTTCTGAAGAACCTAGGGGCAAGATAGGAATAAAGATGCAGATGTAGAGAATGGGGAGGAGTTGAGGACGTGGGGAGAGGGAAGGATAAGCTGGGACGAAGTGAGAGAGTGGCATGGACATATATACACTACCAAACGTAAAATAGATAGCTAGTGGGAAACAGCCACATAGCACAGGGAGATCAGCTCGGTGCTTTGTGACCACCTAGCAGGGTGGGATAGGGAGGGTGGGAGGGAGATGCAAGAGGGAGGAGATATGGGGATATATGTGTACGTATAGCTGATTCACTTTGTTATAAAGCAGAAACTAACACACCATTGTAAAGCAATTATACTCCAATAAAGATGTGTAAAAAAAAGAGAATATTTTTTAAAGTTTTAATAAAAGAACATATAGCTCACATAAATAATAAAAAAGACAAGATATTAACTTCAGAGGAAGCAGGTTTATGGAATTTTTTTTTAGTCATTATTAAATAAAAATCAAGGACTACATGATGAAATCCATCCAAACAGGGATTGCTTGCACGATTTTGTTCTTATTATGGAAAAGAAATAAAGTTAACAAGCAACAGAGAGACCACTTCTGAGCAATTACTCTGGCTTTTGCTATCGGTACAAACCTCATGTCACTAAAAGCCTATCGGAAAGCAGCAATTATACCAGCAATCTAATGTTCCATCACCTTCAGAATCACTTCCTCCACATGTTGCTAATTCAGACCAGACACAACATGGGCTTCTTTATGGCCAGAGGGCAACTTAGGATATCTCAGGCCTTGTCCAGGTCAAGAGAGGTTTCCATTTCCTAACGTATTTTCCATAAATGTACTGCAGTGGTCTAAATTGACTTCAAAGTGGTCAAGGGCATTTTGGATATTAGATAATCAGAATAGGATCCATGTAGACTGGATCAAAATTTCCATTGCTCTTGTCTGCCTTAGTTTGTCAGGATGGTCCTAGGGAGCAGTGGGTCAACTTTGAGGTGTCCTTGCTACATGCCGTATCCATGTAATCAGGCCAAGACGAAGAGATCATCTTGGTCTCCTTTCTGTCAGAGGAAGACATTGTCTAAGATGAAAGCAGCCAATATTTGTGTGTGTGTGTGAGACTGGGAGTGGCTCACGACTTGGAAAAGATGTGGTTGTTCTCCATATGGAGGCATTAAAAGACAACAGCTATTTTGAGGCCACCGTTGGACTATGCTTGGTGAAAATGGCCCAGAGCTAATGATCCTGAAATCTAACATTATCTTTGAAATTTGCATATGATTTATTGCTTTAAGTGCCATTACCAAAGGTCTCCAATGCCTTGGTCAGTCCATTCAGTAGAGGCATTAAAATAACCACACACTTTTTAGTCTTTGTCCCTCTTCCAGTGGTCTGGCTCCTTTGCTAGTATTCAGGTCTTCTGGGACCAGTCAGTTATGAAATAAGACTATACATTCTCAGGGCTAGGAATGCCCAAGGGCCTTGTGAGGGTAGGGTAGAAGAGGGACGATGATTAAATATATGCACCCTTGGATGAGGCCCCATTGTAAAAAGGTCCCACAGTTTAATGGGTTATTGTGCCATTAAAAAGAACAAAAAAACAAAAAACCTTTGACTGGCTACTGAATACTGTTTTGTCTCCCTATCTTTCCCATGCCCCACAGTCCTGCTATATCACTTTCGTAACCAGCTCCTTCCTCCTACATCTTACTATATTCTCCCATTTGCCCATAATCAGCAGGTCTGGAAGAACTTAGACTAAATAGTGAGACAATATTATCAATGTCTGGCAGAATTGAAGAAATTTCTATAATTGTGTTTTACTAGGGACTGGAATGGTCCCAATGAGGGCAATATCTAGTGTTTGTCTTCTGAGAGTAGGAGCTAAAGGGAAATACTTTCTCAAGGAAACCAAGAAGTAGAGAAACGATATGATCTGGTAGAAAGGGCAAAGCTTAAGTGTCAGGAAGCCCTGAGAACAAATTTCAACTCAGCCCCTTATAAACTGTATGGCCTTGAGAAAGTCATTTCATAACTGTGACCTTTAGTTTCCTTGTCTGTAAACTGAGTATCATGAAGCATTATTATAAAGATTGCAAATAATATAATCATGTCTGGCACATGGTAGGTATGTGATAAATATGAATTATTATTTTATCATCATCATCTTCAGAGCTGAGAACCAAGCTGAGGATACCAAACTCAGTTAGCAAGTCCAAAGGGTAGGACTGGTTTCAGAAAACAGACAAAACCAAGACTCTGAATGGGAGTGAAATGATCCCTAGGCAATGTGACATCAAAGCTGGAATGCCTATGGGTTATGTGGTGTGTGAATGGGTGAGGCTGGTTTAAATGGATAGGGCGAGTCAACACTCTCTACTGGTGGGTGGGCTTTGGAGATCCTCTCATGTCCCCAGACCCAGGATACAGCTTGTCTGATGACAGCTTCTGGACACCATCCATCCATGGAGACACCATCTTTTTCTCCCCTCTGCTAGGGCTGGGCTTGTGTGAACATGAGACGAAAAACAAACAGTGGAATCCCATCCTCTCAGCCACAGATCCAAATTCAGTTCTTTGGAAGGAGTGTTTATACTACTTCATTTGTTTGGACACAAATATGAGAGAAGAGAGGACCTCAGGAAAAAATGAGGGAGGATTGGAAGTAAAAGACAGCAAAGACTAAAAAAAAAAAAAACAAAAAAGAGGTTACTGACTTCTACATTTAGTACTTATAAGTGAATTTTGGGCTTAAAAATGTAAGGTCTTCATTGCCAAAATTGAGTGGACTTCTGGTAACCACTGACCTTGGGCAAGAAACTAAATGCTTCTCTTTCTCCATTTCCTCATCTGTAAAATGGAAAAGCATGAGTTTAGACTGTATTAAAAATCAAGTTAACTTTTCTTTGGTCTTATACCTTGATGTTATGGAATCATTAATAGCTGCAACTGGTTATATAGGAAACAGACCAAGGCATATCCCAAACCACCTCCCAGAAGTCCCCACCCAGAAGTGCTCAGCCAAATTAACTCCAAATTAAGGAGATTTTGTATTACTTGTATTTATAAAATAGAAGAAATACTTTGCCTCTTTTGTTTACTTTTCCCCCAGGACTAACTTCAATAAAGAAGAAATAAGACGCAAGAGGGAAGAGATATGAGGATATATGTATATGTATAGCTGATTCACCTTGTTATAAAGCAGAAACTAACACACCATTGTAAGACAATTATACTCCAATAAAGATGTTTAAAAAAAAAGAGAAGAAATAAAAATAAGTTATGGAAAACTCCCTTTTGCTGTGCTTGTTTTTCTCAACACTTCACGTTATTTCATAACACTGATAATACAATATGATGACCAAAAACAAGCTAGGCTTCTATAGTTACACTTAATTCTTGGCTTCTAAACAATAGTGGGAGCAAAGCCCATAGGAAAATTTGGCCTGCCAGACACATTGCTTTTAGGGAATCTGATAGAATTGATGGCAGCCCTCTTGATCTTTTTTTTTTTTTTCAATTTATTTAAACTAAATACACACACACCAGTTCATCCTCTTCTCCCACTTCCATCCCCCACACACCCCCTGCCTCTGACAACCAATAATCAGTCTTCTGTATCTACGGGCTTAGTTGTTTTGTTTTTGTTTTGTTTTTTTAGATTTTGCATATGAGAGATTGTACATTGTTTGTCTTTCTCTGATTTATTTCATTAGCATAATGCCCTCGAGGTCCATCCATTTTACTGCAAATGGAAAGCTTTCATTTGTTTTTATGACTGGATAACATTCCATTGTATATATATACCAGTTCTTCTATATCCATTCATCCATCAGTGGACATCTAGGTTGTTTCCACATCTTATCTATTCTAAATAATGTGCCAATGAATATGGGGGTGCATATATCTTTTCAAATTAGTGTTTTTGGGCTTTTTTGGATAAATACTCAGAAGTGGAATTGCTGGATCATATGGTAGTTCTACTTTTAATTTTTTTAGGAACATCCATACTATTTTCCATAGTGGCTGCACCAATTTACATTCCCACCAACAGAGCACAAGGGTTCCCTTTTTTCCACATCTTTGCCAACACTTGTTTCTTCTCCTTTTGATAATAGCCATTTTAAGAGCTGTGAGGTGATGTCTCTGTGGTTTCGATTGCATTTCCCTGATGATTAATGATGTTGAGCATCTTTGCTTGTACCTGTCGGCTATCCATATGTTTTCCTTGGAAAAACATCCATTCAGATCTTCTGTCCATTTTTTAACTAGATTGTTTGGTTTGTTTATTTGTTTGTTTGTTTGTTTTTGCTATTGACTTTTATGAGTTCTTATATATTTTGGATATTAGCCCCTTATCAGATATATGATTTGCAAATATTTTCTCCCAATCAGTAGGTTGCCTTTTCATTTTGATTATGGTTTCATTTGCTGTGCAGAAGATTTTAGTTTGATGGAGTCCCACTTGTTTATTTTTGCTTTTGTTGCTTTTGTTTTTGGTGTTGGATTAAAAAAATTATCACCAAGATCTTCATCAAGGAACTTACCCGTTATGTTTCCTTCTAGGAGTTTCACTGTTTCAGGATTTATGTTCAAATCTTTAATCCACTCTGGGTTAATTTTTGCTTATGGTGTAAGATAATGGTCTTTTTTTTTGTTTTGCTTATAGCTATCCAATTCTCTCAACAACATTGATTGAAGAGACTGTCCTTTCCTTGTTGTATATTTTTTCTTTCTTTGTCATAAATTAGTTGGCCATATGTGCATGGGTTTATTTCTGGGTTCTCTATTTTGTTCCATTGATCTATGTGTCTGTTTGTATGCCAGTCTATAGCTTTATAATGTAGTTTGAAATCAGGGAGCATGATGCCTTCAACTTTGTTTTTCTTTCTTGAGATTGCTTTGGCTACTTGCAGTCTTTTGTGGTTCCATACAAATTTTAGGATGGTTTGTTCTATTCCCATGAAAAATGTCATTGGAATTTTGATAGGGATTGCATTGAATATGTGTATTGCTTTGGAAAGTATGGACATTTTAACAGTGTTAATTCTTCCAGTCTATGAACACAGACTATCTTTCCATTTATTTGTATCTTCTTCAACTTATTTCATTAATGTCTTATAGTTTTCAATATGCATGTTTTTCACTTCCTTGGTTAAATTTATTCTTAGGTGTTTTATTCTTTTTGATGCAATTTTAAATCAGATTGTTTTCTTAATTTTTCTTTTTGATAGTTTGTTATTAGTATAGAGAAACACAACAGATTTTTATGTATTGATGTTGTATTCTGCAATTTTATTGTATGTTTATTAGTTTTCATAGTTTTCTGATGAATTCTTTAGGACTTTCATATAATATATATTATATATAATATAATGTTTTTGCAAGTACTGAGAGTTTCACTTCTTCCTTTTCCATTTGGATGTCCTTTTTTTTTTTTTTTTTTTTTGCTTGCCTAATTGTTATGGCTAGGACTTCCAATACTGTGTTGAATAAAAGTGGTGAGGGGGTCCTTCTTGTCTTGTTCCTGATCTTATAGGAAAAGCTTTCAGCTTTTCACCATTGAATATGATGTTGGATGTAGGCTTGTCATATGTGGACTTTATCATATTGAGGTTCACTCCCTTTAACATGCTTTGTTGAGAGTTTTTATCATAAATTGATATTAAATTTTGCCAAATTCTTTTTCTACATATATTGAGATGATCATATGACTTTTATGTTTTATTTTCTTAATGTGGTGTATCACATTGACTGATTTGCAGATATTAAACCATCTTTGCATCCCTGGAATAAATCCCATTTAATCATGGTGTATAAGCCTTTTAATGTATTGTTGGATCTGGTGTGCTAATATTTTGTTGAGGATTTTTGCATCATTGTTGAGGGATATTGGCCTGTAATTTTTTTTTTCTTGTGGCATCTTTGTCTGGTTTTGGTGTGAGGGTAACGTTAGCCTCATTAAATGAATTTCGAATAGTTCCTACCTTTTCTCTTTGAAGAGTTTGAGTTTTGGAGAGTTTCTAGTTTGAGAAGAATTGGTATTAATTCTTTGAATGTTCAGTAGAATTCACCAGTGAACAATCTGGTCCTGGACTTTTGTGGCTTGGGAGGTTTTTGATTACTGATTCAATCTCCTTACTAGTAGTTAGTTTGTTCAGATTTTCTATTTCATCATTATTCAGTCCTGGTATGTTCTATGTATCTAGGAATTTATCCATTTCTTCTAAGTTGTCCCACTTGTTTACATATAATTGTTCACAGTAGTGTCTTATGATCTTTCATATTTCTGTGGTATCAACTGTAATATCTTCTCTTTCATTTTTATTTTATTTGTTTTAATTCTCTTTTTTTTTCTTGGTGTGTCTAAAGATTCATCAATTTTGTTTATTGTTTCAAAGAATCAGCTCTTAGTTTCATTGATCATTCTGGGGTTTTGTTGCTGTTGTTTTTTGTTTGTTTATTTGTCTCTATTTCATTTATTTTTACCCTACTCGTGCTATTTCCTTCCATCTACTAACTTTGGGCTTCATTTGTTCTTATTTTTCTAGTTCCTTGAAGTGTAAAATTAGGTTGCTTATTTGAGAATGTTTTTGTTTCTTGAGGTAGGCATTTATCACTATAAACTTCCCTCTCAGAAAATTTTGCTGCATTACATAAATTTTGGTATGTTACATTTCCATTTTCATTTGTCTCAAGGTATTTTTAAAATTTCTTTTGATTTCTTCTTTGACTCATTAGTTGTTCAGTAGCATGTTGTTTAATCTCCACATATTTGTGAATTTTCCAGGTATCTTCAAATGCTTAATTTCTAGTTTCATATTATTATGATTGGAAAAGATGTGTGATGTTATTTCAATCCTCTCAAATTTATTAACACTTGTTTTGTGGCCTAAAAAATGATCTTTCTTGGAAAATGTGCACTTGAGAAGAATGTAAATTCTGTTGCTTTTGGAAGGAATGTTCTGCAAATATCTGTTAAATTCATCTGATCTAATGTGTTGTTTAAAGCCTATGTTTCCATATTGATTTTCTGTCTGGATGATCTATACAGTGATGTAAATGGGATATTAAAGTCCCCTAATATTATTCTATTGCTGTCTATTTCTCCCTTCTGTCTGTTATTTTTTGCTTTATATATTTAGGTGCTCCTATGTTAGGTGCATAAATGTTTACAAATGGTATATCCTCTTATTGAATTGACCCCTTTATCATTATATAACACCCTTCTTTGTCTCTTATTAAGGTCTTTATTTTAAAGTCTTTATTTTTTCTGATATAAGTATAGCTATTCCAGCTTTCTTTTGATTTCCATTTGCATGGTATATTTTTTCCATTCCTTCACTTTCAGTCTGTGTGTGTCCTTAAATCCAAAATGAGTCTACTATAGACAGCATATAGATGAGTCTTTTAAAAAACATTTATTCTGCTACTCTATGTCTTTTGATTGGAGAATTTAGCCCATTTACGTTTAAAGTAAATATTGATATGTATGTGCTTATTTCTATTTTGTTAACTATTTTCTGTCTGTTTTTGTAGTTCCTCTCTGTTCCTTTCTTTTCTTGCTCTCTTCCTTTGTGGTTTGATGACTTTCTTTAGTGGTATGTTTATATTCCTTTCTTTTTATCTTTTGTGTATTTCCTATAGATTTTTGTTTTGTGGTTACCATGAGCCTTCAATATAACAACCTATATCTATGACAGTCTATTTTAAGTTGATAACAACTTAAGTTTGATCCAATTTTAAAGCTCAACATATTTACTCCCCACCACACCATGTTTTATGTTTTTGATGTCATATTTTACATCTTTTTATCTTGTGTGTCCCTTAACTAATTGTTGTAATCATAGTTATTTTTACTACTTTTGTCTTTTAAACTTCATACTAGTTTTATAAGTAACTAATCCACTGCCTTTACTAATATTTACCTTTACAGTGAGATTTATAGTTTCAGATGTGTTCTTGTTACTAATTAGTGACCTTTCTTTCCAGCTTAAAGAAATTCCTTTAACATTCTTGTAAGGCTGGTTTAATGATGATGAACTCCTTTAGTTTTTGTGTGTCTGAAAAACTCTCTCTCCTTCATTTCTGAATGATAACTTTGCCAGGTAGAGTATTCTTGGTTGGGAGGTTTTCTCTTTCAGCACTTTGAACATATTGTTCTGGCCTGAAAAGCTTCTGCTAAAAAATCTGCTGATTGTCTTATGGGGGCTCCCTAGTACAGAGCAAGTTGTTTTTCTTTTGCTGCTTTTAAAATTTTCTCCTTATCTTTAACTTTTAACATTTGAACAATGTGTCTTCCTGTGGGTTTCTTTGATTTCATATTTTTTGGACCTCTCTGGGATCCGTGGATCTAAATGTTTGTTTCCTTTCTCAGGTTAGGGCAGTTTTCAGCCATGACTTCTTCAAATAAGATTTCTGCCTCTTTCTCTCTCTTTTCTCCTTCTTGGAGCTATATAATGCGAATGTTTGTTTGATGTTGTCTCATAAGTCCCTTAAGCTATCTTCATTTGTTTTCATTCTTCCTTCTTTTTGCTGCTCTGTTTGGGTGAGTTCCACTCCCTTGTCTTCAAGTGACAAGTGATCCTTTCAGCTGCTTCATCTAGTCTGTTGCTGAAACTCTCTAGAGTATTTTTCAGTTCAGTTATTGTATTACTCAGCTCTGTGATTTCTATTTGGTACTTCCTTATATTTTCCAACTCTCTGTTGAATTTCTCACTGTGTTCATTCATTCTTCTCTGCAGTTCAGTAAGCATCTCTATGACCATTACTTCAATTCTCTGTCAGGTAAATTAGTTATCTCCTTTTCTTATTCTTTCATTTGGAACATATTTCTCTGTTTCTTCATTTTGCCTGACTCTCTGTGTTGGTTTCTATACATTATATGAAACAACCACCTCTCTTAGTCTTGAAGAACTGCTCTTGTGCAGGAGATGAACCTTGTCATTCCAGCTCTTGGTTGTTTCTCAAACCTTTGTGCTTGTCCAAGCAACCTATTATACTTTTAGTAGTTCCTAGTAGTTGAAAATGTGCCAAAACCTTTCACTGTCCCAAAGGGGTGGATCTCAGCATCTAGATGCAGGTTAACTAGAAGCCAGACCCTCAGGCAGCAGTTTTTAAAAGTACGCAATTATATACAGATCTGTGAGACCACAAGCATAAGTCCAACAGGCCACCAGAGCCTGGCAATCTGGAGCTGTCTGCTGGGCAGCAGTCACAAAAATCAGGGCTCCAGATTAGTATATAAGTTCTTTACTGGGAGATACTTGTGAGCTGGATCAAGACAGAGGGAGACACCAAGATGGTGTCCACAGCCTACATTCCTTGAGAGCAGCTCCATAGTCTACTAGATGTGTGCCAAACCTGAAGCCTGCCCATCAGGCCAAAGCTCCAGGACAAGCAAAGAGGCCTCCTTCACAGAAAGACCGGGATCGGGGGAGAGGGGGCTGTGCCTCAGTGCACTGCCTGTGCAGTGCCCTGGGAGTGGTAGCCTGTCATGAACCATCTCTCCAATTGCCACAGTCTCATGTGACCCAGGAATGCAAGCACCCCTGGCCACCAGAACCAGGTGATCAAGGGGTATCCCCAGGGCAGCAACCACAAAAAACAGGGCACTAGACATAAAAACCACAGCACCAGACACAGGTAAAGCTGCCCTCCAGGAGACACTGATGCTCTGGAGAGTGGCAGAGGGTGAGCGTGAACATAGTACCCATCCTTCAAGGTCTCTGGAAAGGATTACACTCAGCCCCTAGATGTGTGTTTAATTAGAAGCCTGCCCCTCAGGCCACAGTCATAATGATTAGTTAATAAACCTCCTTCACAGCAAGACCAAGCTCTTGGGTCTGTTGCTTCTTGCTGTGCCCTGGGAGTGGTAGATATTTAAGAAGTCTTTCTCAGGACTTCCCTGGTGGTGCAGTGGTTAAGCATCTACCTGTCAATGCAGGGGACACAGGTTCAAGCCCTGGTCTGGGAAGATCCCACATGCCATGGAGCAACTAAGCCTGTGCACCACAACTACTAAGCCTGCACTCTAGAGCCCATGAGCCACAACTATTGAGCCTGCCTGCCACAACTACTGAAGCCCACGTGTCTGGAGCCTGTGCTCTGCACCACAACAAGAAGCCCACACACCGCAACAAAGAGTAGCCCCTGCTTGCTGCAACTAGAGAAAAGCCCACGCACAGCAACGAAAACCCAACGCGGTCAAAGCTTAATTAATTAATTAATTTTCAAAAAAGTCTTTCTCCATTGCTTAATGTCCTATGGGACCCATGAATATAAGCCTCACTGGCCACAAGAGCAAGGTGACGTAGAGGTGTCCCTGCCAGCAGTCACAAAATTTGGGATAGCAGACAGGGGTATGAGCTTCCTTCTGGGTGACACTAAATATTACAGTCCCACAGGACCAGGAACACAAACTCCCCTGACCTTCAGAGCCAGGCGATCAAGAGTTGTCTCTTGGGTGCAGCCACAAAAATCAGGGTGCTAGGTGCTTGTGAAAGCTCCAGATTTAAAGTGAATAAGGCTCATTTGCTTATATTATAGTGTTGGCCTGAGGGGCAGGCATCTAATTTAACATGCACATCAAGGAGCCTGCTGGAACCCTCTTCGGCAATGAAGACGGGCAGGCTATCTTCACTCTCTTCCTTCACTGTGCTCAATATTGACTTTTAAGAAATCAATTTTTTTTTTCTTTTGAGGGTTTATGTGATGAATACAAATATTCCACCATTTATCTTCTGCTACGTGCCTGGCACGTGTTAAGTATTAATTATTTTTATATTAATTACCTGATTTAATCTTCATGACAAACACATGAGGTCAGTATATATTATCAACTCCATTTGAAGAGGACAAACTTATAGCTAGAAAATTTAAATAACGTGTCCAAATTCACAGAGTTAGAAAATGGCAGTAGTAGAGGTCAAACCCTGGTGCCTTCAGTAAATATTGATTAAGCCCCTGTGATGTCCCAGACACCGTGCTAAGTACCTAAATGCTGGGGTGATTAAAAACAGATACAGTCTAACCTTCTGTATGGTCAGCCCACTCAAGATGGCTGTTCTCTTTCTCTCTGTACATCCCCTGCCTAACCAGTGCCTGCTTCACCTACACCCTACTCACCTGACTGACCTTCCTATGTACTTGCCCCAGGCCCAGCTGGTTAATGTTCTTATCAAAGGGGCACTGAGGGGCATGCCTTCCTGCTGGTTTCCCTGGTAACTAATGAGCCCGCCTGATGTGAATTCCCCTATAACTGGTAATCTCCCCTTCCCCTGGAAGCGAAGACTGCCACCATGTCCTGCCTGCCGTCCACCACATATGGTGGGGTGTCACTCCAGGACCTTGCTTCCGATGTGTAAGCTCCCTCATCCATTAAACCACTGATGTCTCTGTTGCTGCCTCTGGGCTCTGTCTTTGGTCTTGAAGCTGGGCAAGCACAGCCCTTGTAGGACTGTGGGTGCAGCCCAACACCTTCATCTAACAGTAAGATGAATAGAAATCCATTGTACAAACCAACACGTGTTAGAATAGCAGCAAACCCAAGACTGGAAAGAAAAGTTACATGGCACTTGCAGAGCCTTTAATAGAGGGATTTGACCTAGTCAGGGAGCTTGGGAAATGCTTCCTTGATGTGCCTGGAGAACATCAAATCTTGGCAGAAGGATGGTAGGAACCATGAGGGACTAAGAGAAAGCTAATGTGACTGTGGCAGAGAGAGCAAGGGTAAGAATGGTATGTAATACAGCTGGAGAGGGAGACAGGGCCAGGATATGCAGAACCCTGTGAACCAAAGTGAGGAATTTTGTCTTTCTCCTAAGAGCAATGGAACCTCATTGAGCTACTAAATTAGGTATAAGTTCCCTTCCTCATTTAGCCAGTGGAAATTAGGTCAAGTAAACACTCACCTTATGGAGAGGGGAAGAAACAGAAGAAAGGAGGGGACAGTGTTTATGCTTTTTCTTCTTTAGGGTATTGGCCTAACCACAGCTCATTAGTGATAAGGTGAATAGTCTTCGGTGACAAATATCCCATGAAAACCCACAGAGAGCCCAACCTGGCTTCTAAAACTCTTTGCCAATGGAAATCTTGCACCAGTTCTCATTCTCAAAACACAGTTACATGATAAACAGATGAGTTTTACTTGCTTTGTCTACAAAGCAACAGATTTTAAAGTGCCTACTTACCCAGGGTGGTGGTTAGTAAGACTAAACATGCTTATAAATCAAACACAGCAATGAATAACTACTGATTTCCTGCCTTTCAAGTTATTGCTGGTGTTTTGAATGATGTGTGGGGAGTTTTCTCTCTTTGTTAAAGGATCCCAGGCCCTTTGAGATATACAAGGTTCTTAGAAGAAATAAAGAAATATAAATGAGGCAAGTCAAAGGTTGGTTTCATTCCTTTTATTGAAGTAAGCAGATGTTCGTTCATCAGCTCTGAGACAAAATTGTAAAATAAGAGAAAGGACTTGAGCATCTAAGGTTTCCAACGATTTCTAGTACAATCAGAAATTTTGTGCTTACTTATGGTGACTGAACATACTATTCTGGCTTTATGAATATTAATAAGTTTTTGAACTTGAATAAGTTTCTTTATAGATTAAAAAGTAAAAGAGTCTCAAGCTCAGTTCCCCATACTTCAAGAAGGACAAGGCTTTTCTAACAGGTCTTAAAAGAAGTGGAAATGGAAGGAAAACCAAGAACATTCTAGAAAACAGGTCTTTCATTTGTTTTGGACTTTGGACAGCAGAGGGAACTCAGATAAGGCCATTTCATGATCTCAATATGCTCTGTTCACAGATTTGATACTCACATATTTCCTACAAAAATAGCAAGATAGTCCCTGTTGCTTCCAGCTGAAAAAAGCTATCGTTGACTCTTCTGAGCTGGCCACTCCCAAATCTCCACTCTCTTCTCTGATGTCTCTCCTGTACTTTATGTGGTGGTTTTAAAATACATCCTCAGGTTCTTCCAAATTCCTCCTTCCAAAAGGTGGGACTTAATTTTGAGTGTGGGCTAAACTTCTTGACTTGCTTTTAAAAAATGGAATATGGTGACAGTCTGTGACTCCTGAAAAATAGGTCATAAAAGATATGACAGCTTCCTCCTTCTTCTCTTTCTTGCAACACTCACTCTGGGGGAAGCCAGCTGCCATGTTGTGAGGACCCTTGAGGCCCTGTGAAAAGGCCCACATGTGGGGAATGGAGGCTTCCACCCAACAGCTACATGAGTGCGCCATCTTGGAATTGAACCCTCCAGTCCTAGTCAAGCTTTCTGACGATTGTAGCCCCAGCCAATATCTTGAGTGGTCCTGAGCTAGAAACAACTCACTAACCTGCCCCCAAATTTTTGACCCATAGAAACTAAGAAAATAAAGATTTGCTGTTTTAAGCCTCTGTATTTGGGGATAATTTGTTTTACAGAAATAGATAACTAATACACCATATAATATTAAATAATAACAAAAAAATTACTAACACTTGCTCAGTTTACTAGAACATAATCTCCTTACAGAAAGGAATCATGTCTGTTTGTCTCACCACCAGAACCTCCGTGCACCGGCCCGAAGTCAGTACTCAATACATATTTGTTGATTCACTGAATGATAAGACCCTAGTTACATAACTGGTATTATGTTATTCACTTTACACATATTTTCTCATTTAATTCTCACAGCTATTCTATAAAGTGTATTTTTTATCCTTGTTTTACAGATAAGTAATCCAAGGCTTAGCAAGATGATGAAAGTAGATTCTGGCATCCTGTGACTCTAGGACCTGAGGCTCACAGGGGAGTCTAGAGCAGTCCTGTGGACTTAGGGTCCAGCCACACTGACATGTGTTTTTGCACCTGCTGTTCTATCAGCCAGAGACTTGTTCTTCCCATACCTCTCCTTAGAACTCCAACAACTGGGCCAGAATGTGCCAAAGCTCCCATGGAGATGCCATCTGCTCCTGTAAGAAAGCATGAGAACAAGTTCAGCTGGTTAGGATGGGAAGACTCAGGTCTGCTTCTAGAGGGGGGAGGATGGACAGGACCTGCAGAGGGAAAATAGGAGTCGGCCACTATCTCTCTTAACAGAGCCTTCCTCTCTCCAGATGGTTCCATGCAAGTCAAATCTCTAGTATTGTTGGCGAGGCCTCAGGCTGGTTCAGAACCACAGAAACCAAATGCCCAGACTTAGGCAAGGTCCACAAGACTCTACGTGAATTCTCCAAACATAGCACACCCTGGGGATTAAATTCTAAGACTCCAAGTCCCTGTATTGCATTCCTGGCCCCTCACTAAGCCTTGATGGAAGAATGTTGAATTGTTGAAAACAAGGTTGAAAGAGATTAACCTACCAAATCCAATCAACAGTCAACATGCTGAGAACACCAACCAGACATGTTCATGTCTAAATACACAGTGTCTTTGTGGTAACTTACTTTTTCCTTTCAAAACATAAAAATCTGCAGTGCTAATGTAATTTATGTGGAGCTTGAGAGTTTCATTCTGTGCTGTTTTGGAGCTTTTTGCTTCATTTCATAAAATGCTGTGGCTCTGTGATGAGGTATTTAAATGTGGAAATAACCTTATCAAACTTTGTTCTTATAACTGTATCTAGTCCTACCTTTAAGGTGGCTAATTTTTTGTGAAAATTAAGTTTTGAATAGATTTCTAGAAGCTTGTATAGCCCATAAGAGAATCCCAAGGTAATGCATTTTGATATTTTCCCAATGAGCAGCTTACTTTTCTGGTGGGAAAAGAGGGAAACAGGGAACAATATTATTTGTTTGAATGTCAAAATAATTTTTAGAAGACTATTTAATGAGATAGAAAGAAACTCACTCTACACTACAAATAAGAAATAGTATGTATATTATGATGCTTTTATATTAAATATAGAGAGAGAAAGATTTATGTTTACATATAGAAAAGACCAGGATAGGCGTGAAATATTAATAGTTAGCCCCACCTCTTCCCTCCACCCATCCATTCCTTCCTTTCAATGTCTCTTCAGTGCCTACCATGTGTCAGGCACTGACTTAGGTTCCAAGTGTCCAAAGATAAGAGTCAGTTCTGCCCTCAAGTGCCTCAATGTCCAATAAGAAACTCAGTGAAGTAAACAATTGGAAAAAAAGAGATGCATAAAAGGCAGTAGAGGGCTTCCCTGGTGATGCAGTGGTTGAGAGTCCACCTGACGATGCAGGGGACGCGGGTTTGTGCCCCGGTCCGGGAGGATCCCACATGCCGCGGAGCGGCTGGGCCCGTGGGCCATGGCCGCTGAGCATGTGCGTCCGGAGCCTGTGCTCCGCAGCGGGAGAGGCCGCAACGGTGAGAGGCCTGCGTACCGCAAAAAACAAACAAACAAACAAAGGCAGTAGAGCATAGTGGTTCTGAGAACTCACCCTTGTGATCAACATGGATTTGAGTCCAAACCACAGTTTTACACTTACTATGTGTACTGAAGCAAATTTTCTCACTTCTCTAAGTTCCAATGTCCATATGTGCAAGTGGGGACAAAAATACCTACCTCACAGGACAGTTGTAAGGAATAAACAGGAAGCCTATGAGTGTGAAGGGTTCAGCATAGACCCAGCTGTAGTCAGCACTCAATAAATGTCCAGCATTGGCTTTTGTCATAGATGGCATAGCGGGAGCTCAGAGGAAGCTTACAGGCTCCTGAAGATCAAAATCCCTGAACTCACAGTCAAATGACTAGCCCTGAACCAGTAATGATAAATCAGTAACCTAGTGTTAGTGTGTTTTGCAAACCCCATCATTGGGCAAAAGCTGCCATTGTTACCTTACAAAAATGTCCATAATCTACAACATCATGCAGCTCCTGTTTGAAGAGGACACTTTTATTTCAAAGCTTTTAGCTTCACCCATGTCTGTGGCATCTTCCGAAAGACCCTGAGGTAGCCCCCTACCACATGTCAAAAGTAAAACCAGCTCAAAAGCCACCACCAGAGACCCTTGCTTCCAGAGGTAGTGTGGTGAGAGAGTGAAAGCCCAGCCCTTGGAGTCAGGCAGCCCTGAATCAGAGCCTGGAAACATTGAGCAAGTGAACTGTGCCAGCCCCTCTGTTTGGCATGAGAGTGAAAATAACTACCTCGTGGGTTTGTCATGGAAATGAAATGAAGGCCACTAACCCAGTAACCACCACTTGGCGCATGCTCTGCAAATGGTGGTTTTCTTTCTTTGTCAATAAAGATGATGTATTGACCGTACACACACAGACTTGTATGACTCTGCCACTCAGTGCCAACATGCCCTCATTCTCTCGTCATGTAGAGCAAACAAACCTTTCAGATGCTTTTAAAATTGAAGCGCAGCTGAACTAACTAACTATGTTTGGAGGGGAAGGTGCACACCTCCCACTCATTTTAGGCATCATTGGACAATACTGACAAGAGGAGACATGAAATTAGTCAAATCGATTGGGTCTCATTCACTACTATTACCCAACAGTCTGAATGAAAAAGTCTGTCCTGATTTCCAGGTCCAATGTTCTTTCCACTGCATTAAAAACTGCTTCAACACACATAAGTAAATGGAAATGGAATTAGATTTTTTTTTTTAAAGCCAAGATTTCAGTGGGTGAAGCTCAAGAAGATCTTGTTTCACTCATTCATTTTATTCCTCTTTATCGGATGCCCACTCTATACCAGCACTACTGGGAAAAGGAGCTAAAGGTGGGAGCAAACAGATGCCAATATGATCTATGAACCTCAGACACTAAGCAAATATCCATGCAATCAAATCATACCATATCTCATTTTCTTTCTTTCTTTCCCTCTTTCTTCCTTCCTTCCTTTCTTCCTTTCTTTCTTTCTTTCTTTCTTTCTTTCTTTCTTTCTTTCTTTCTTTCTTTCTTTCTTTCTTTCTTTCTTTCTTTCTTTCTTTCCTTCTTTATTTCTTTCCTTCATTTTAGAGTAAGGGCTAGATGTGGCCCATGGACCATAGTTTGTGAACCCCTGTTCTTTTATTTGTTTATTTATTTATTTTTAATTTTTGGCCACACTGCATGGCTTGTGGGATCTTAGTTCTCCCAATCAGGGATCAAACCCGTGCCCCCTGCAGTGGAAGCATGGAGCCCTAACCACTAGATTGCCAGGGAATTTCCATCGCATTTAAGATGCGACTATTTTCTTTTAACCATATCAGCATATCCAATATAAAGTCTCACTGTACCATTGATGTGTTTTACCATCGAGATGACCTAGAAGGGAGCCAAGTTCCTCAAGAGAGTATTTCCATTTGTTTCTTTCATCCAGAGCTACTCCCAACATGAAACCTCTTTTTTTTTTTCCGGTACGCGGGCCTCTCACTGTTGTGGCCTCTCCCGTTGCGGAGCACAGGTTCTGGACGCGCAGGCTCAGCGGCCATGGCTCACGGGCCCAGCCGCTCCTCGGCATGTGGGATCTTCCCGGACCGGGGCACGAACCCGTGTCCCCTGCATCGGCAGGTGGACTCTCAACCACTGCGCCACCAGGGAAGCCCCACATGAAACCTCTTTTAAACTACATTCTCTGCTTGAGCTTTCTGGACCACACTTGCAGTTGGACTTCAGACCAGAGACCTGCGTGATGATCACCTCCTGGTTCAAATTACCAGGAGAGAGTTTTCTTCCTTTTCCCACCAGGGCTAGGGTTGAGTTTCCTTGCCGTCCCTTTCTGTTGTTGTTTCTGATGTGCCCTTATACTGGTGGGCCAGCTTTGCGTGTGGAGTCCCATGCTAAATTCTCTACCTTGAGTTCTTTTTTTTCCGACTTCCTCAGAGGTACATACAATAATTGTGCATTTTACCATCAATGGCTTCTTTGGTTCTATAAAATACAGTGGTTATAGACTGTGATAACAATTTTGAAATAGCAGTCAAAAGTGGCACAAGAGAGCATAAGAGAGTGACCTAATTTATAGTGAAGGCCCTATGAATAAGGGATATGTAAACTGTATGAGTTTGCTAGGGCTGCAATAACAAATAGCACAGATTGGGTGGCTTAAAACACAGAAATTTATTTTCTCACAGTTCTGGAATCTGGAAATCCAAGATCAGGTGTCAGCAAGGTTGGTTTCTTCTGAAGTCATTTTTCCTTGTCTTGTAGATGGTCGTCTTCTCCATGTGTCTTCACATTGTCTTCCCTTTGTGTGCATCTGTGTCCTAATCCCCTATTCTTATAAGGGCATCAGTGCTATTGAATTACAGCCCACCCCAATGACCTCATTTAACCTAATTACCTCTTTAAAGAACCTGTCTCCAAATACAGTCAGATTCTGAAGTCCTGTGGGCTAGGATTTCCACATGTGAATTTTGGGGGCACATAATTCAGCCCATAACAAAAACTGAGGCCTGGAAGATGGGACAAATGACCCAGGAGCTGAGCATTCCAGACAGGGGAACAGCCTGTGCAAAGTCCTCTTACATAAGGATGCCAGAGTTAGTTTTAAATTCCTTTAATGTGGTATCTCCAAAGTGTTTATATCCAAAGGAAAAGAATGTCATTTCAATGAATCAGTTTCTCTTGAAATCTGAAATAGAAATACGATGGATGCTTGATTATAATTACGTTAAAAATCATATTTGTGAAAGTAGGGTTATACCCTCTGATTATAATTATCACCCACGATTTCCTCAATCTGAAGTTGATTTTGTGCCCCGTTGCTGTGTTAAATGTCCTGTGAATTGACATGTGAATCTCTAACAAGATAAATTAGTGCCATTACATATGCCTTTTGGATGGAGAGGTATTAAAACCATTCCTTCTTACTGCCTTTTTAGAATAGGCTCATCTCCAGGGGCCGAGCATTCCGGATAGGGGGAACATCCTGTGACATCGGGGAATAAAGGATGATTTGTAACAGGATCATGGAAAGATGGTTTCCATCTGGCATACGGAGGGTGCCCTTCCTCTCAGCGCATATTCTTTACTTTGGTGCAAAAGCCCATACTCATCCCAACACTCCTCCAAAGATGCTTCCTGGGACTTCATAAAAGTGATGGTAAAAAGCACAATTCATATTTTTTCACATGTGTGACTCTACAGCAAACAGGACCTGAGGATATCTCTGCTTTTACTGGGCTATCTCAAAACTGGATTTGCAATTCCAGTTTGTTGTAAGATTAGGCAAAAAGAGCCTACTTTATCTTCAGAGTTCTGCTATAAGAGCTTCTTGATAGAAGCCAATGATTTACTACATTGGAGAAGTGCCTAGTTACAGTATAGCTCATCAGATGAAAGGCATGATTCTTTTTTCAAGCGAGTGCTCTACCCTTAAGTGACCAAAACACTCACATGAATTCCTAGGAGGGTGTTCAGCATTTTCCCTCATCTCTATCTGGGTTGTGTGACAAGCAGATATAAATGTCAGCTTACATTTGCTAGGCTAGAATATAGAGCTCATGGAAGTTCCTTTGCAGGCAGGTCTTTCCCTGGGAGCAGGGGCACATTCTATTCAAGGAGTTGAGAGAGTTGTGGTGAGCTGCTTCTTTGTCACTCGTCTGTCATTCTCAAATAGAAATAGGAGAGGTGGTCCCCAGGAATGAGAGTTGAGATGGCAGTCCCCCCACCTGCAGCCAAATCCTATGTTGAGTGGAAGAGGTGGGGAACTTCTCACCAGCTGTGACCCTAATTTTATCTCATCTGGACCCTAGGTTGATCATTCTAGTCCCAGAGAAGAAATCTCCCCGCCCGCTCTTCCCCACTTCGTGCTACTGTGATTGTTTCATTCAGAGAAGAGCTTCGGCTCTGATAAAGAGCAGTGATGAGAGATCAATGGATCATTTATTCAAACAATAATTGTGTATTTTTTTTCATTTTATTATTTATGCAAATTAAAGTTCGTTGGTAACAGGAACCCTTGCAACTGTAAAATAAAGCTACATAGGTGTAAGAGGTCATGTAAACGGTTAATGAGTTTATTTCCAAAGTTAGCAAAACTTTCATTGTAAATCAGTCTGTATTCAGGAAATAAAAATTATTAGTGTATAAACACAAATTCCATGGTGACCTTCAGGATGTCACCCTACTTCTTTACCTAGCAGTTTGAGTTCTCATATTTGCAGTGTTTCACAAACTGTACTATGTGCAGTTTTCATGAGTAAACCATCAGAGAATAAATTCTATCTTTAAATTAAAAAAAAAAATCCTACTAGATGCTCAGTGCTGTTCTACATACTAGCATATTCTGTTCCCCAAACCTCTTGTTGAAGCTGTTTGTTGTGTTCGGTATCTGAATCTTCCTTTTTCACTTCTAATCTTCCTTTTTATTTTAAGGTTTATATTATTGATTATTAGATCAAATAATTGCATTTGGTTTGATAAAAAAAAAAAGGAAGCTTCAAAGTAGTTAAATCCTGACTTCAACTGTTAATTTCAGGCTTAGTGAAACAAAGCAACTGTATTACCACAAAGATCAAAAATAAGGCAGGGCTTCCCTGGTGGCGCAGTTGTTGGGAGTCTGCCTGCCGGTGCAGGGGACACGGGTTCGTGCCCCAGTCTGGGAAGATCCCACATGCCGAGGAGCGGCTGGACCTGTGGGCCATGGCCGCTGGGCCTGCGCGTCTGGAGCCTGTGGTCCGCCACGGGAGAGGCCACAACAGTGAGAGACCCGCGTACCGAAAAAAAAAAAATAAATAAGGCAAATATTCAGCTGTTGCCGCTCTGAAGCACTCAAAGAGCCAACTAGCTGACACCATTTATTGACTTTATGTTCCAAAACAGTTGATTAAGCTTAAATCTGTCCCTTTCACCTGAAAAACTGTAGGTTTATGTGGAGAAATAAACCGTTTATTTCAAAACTAAACTTTGAAGTTTGAAAATAAAAGGTAAAGAGTTGTGGCCTGGTACACAGGGGCTCTTCTAACCTGGAGGGATCATCTGAATTTCAAAGGGAAATGCTAACAGGTGAGTACTCACTCCTTCATGCACGGGCTGGGCTCCTGGAACCCAGCACTGCAGACAACGCAGAACCTGCCACTAATATACTCACCAGATAACTGATGGACTTCCCTGTGGACAAGCTTAAGGCACAGGACACTTGAAGGAAAATCATCCGATATTGCCCACCTATGATCCTGAGTCAAAGGCAGAAGTAATTCTTTCCTTTTTCCTCTGCCCTCCTCTGGCTGCCTGGAAGTGGCACAAACTCTGGGAAAGGGGCTTAGAAGGTGGAGCCGCAGGAGGTGTAGAGCAGTTGTTCTCAAGCTTTGCTGCATTGCTACACATTAGAACCACAAAGGAGTTTATTAAATTTCTGACACCCAGGCCATGCTGGGGGCATGGGGTGTGTGTGTGTGTGTGTGTGTGTGTGTGTGTGTGTGTGTGTGTGTGTGTGTGTGTGTGTGTGTGTGTGTGTGAAGCAGGTGTTAGCATTTGTTGAAGATCCCCAAGTGTGCTGGGGGTATGGGGGTGTGTGTGTGTGTGTGTGTGTGTGTGTGTGTGTGTGTGTGTGTCTGTGTGAAGCAGGTGTTAGCATTTGTTGAAGATCCCCAGGTGTGCTGGGGGTATGGGTGTGTGTGTGTGTGTGTGTGTGTGTGTGTGTGTGTGTGTGTGAAGCAGGTGTTAGCATTTGTTGAAGATCCCCAGGTGTCTCTAATGCACAGCAAGTCTGAGACCAGAGGTAGAAGTGGTGTTTCTCAATTAGGCGGAGCCTGAGTGTCTGCATTTCTAGCAAGCTCCCAGGTGGTGCCCATGCTGCTGGCCCCCAGAATGCACTTTCAATAACAAGGTGTAGGGTTCCTCCCCATTCCACCCCCTAGTGCTATCCTGGCAAAATAAAAGGAGCCAAGAGAAAAGAAAAGTGAGCCTGAGGCAGAAATTCTTGGTAGTTAGCTTAATAAGGCGGGAAAAAGTGGAAGTGGGTAGGTGAGGTTATCTGGAGGAGCTCATCTCATTGCCACAGCCTGGAACAAAGTATAAGAAAATCTGTGCGTGACCCAGGAGGACAGAATTGCTTGCTATTTTGAGGTAGGACACCCGCTCCCCCATGACAGCCCTTCCCTCCCCCCGCAGCCCAATACCACACACGTGGGGAGAATTGGTTTGCCCTGTGACTCTATCCAGAATGTCCAAATTCCTATGCCTCCCTGTAATTACACAGCCCAACGAGGAAGGGAACAGATTAGACCCCCTCCTCAGCATATAAAAACGCTCAATGTTCTTGCATTTTAAGCCAACCCCCAAGCCAACACCTCTTTGGACTCTGGGTTCCCTTGAAGCAAAACCTCTCTCCTTTTTGCACACAGACAGCTTCAGAAAAAGAACCAATTGTATGTACCTACTGTCCACATTTCTCTTCTTTTCCACCCTGTCAGTATTTGAAATACTGCAATTTTGCTCACAGTAAAATTTTTTGCATTAATTTTGAGTGTTTTAAAATACTGCCTTAAAATATTATTAACCTTAAAAAAAAATATATTATTAACCTTGATTACTTAGTGTTTTGGCACCCCCCCCCCTTATATTTTGCTCCCAGGGCAAATGCCTCACTTGCCTTACCCTAGTCCCAGTCCTATTTTATTTACTCCTCAACCCGTTATGATCTGGCCACTGCTCCCTGGACTGCAATAGAAACTAACACTGAAAGGTTCATTAAAAAATCCTTGACATGTCATTTTTTTAGAGAACATTTTTTCCCTCCCTGTTTCAGTTGACATTTTTTTGAGCATTTCAAACAAAATACTATTATTACCAAAAATGTTACTATACTTATACCTAAACCTATTCCTAGAATGCATCGTTTCATTCCCTATTTTGTTTTATTTTATTTAATTATAGTTGATTTACAATATTAGTTTCATGGTTACAACATAGTGATTCCGTATCTTTGTAGATCATACTCTATTTAAAGTTATTACAAAGTATTGGCTATATTCACTGTGCCGTACAATATATCCTTGTAGCTTATTTATTTTATACATAGTAGTTTGTATGTACAAACTATCTTAATCCTAACCCCTATCTTGCCCCTCCCCTCATCTCTCTCCCCACTGGTAACCACTTGTTTGTTCTCTATATTTCTTTATTATTTTAATAGCACTTCTATACTTCCTAAAATTATAGCAGTTCTTAATTAAAAACCTTCCTAAGGTTATAGTATTGTTACCCAAACCGAAGAGAAAATGAATATCAGTTCAGACAGCCAAGGTTACAGGATCCAGTTAACCAACTGACTCTGGTTATGGCATAAACCCAGGTTTTTTTGCGAAGGCTATTCAAACCGAAGCCATGGACATCAGGCTGAAACTTTCATTTTGAGAGAATCTCTTTTTACTTCAATTAAGAAAAAAATTAGATTCATACTTTTCTTGCAGATTTTAGTTTTTAGTAGCCTGGAATTTTCCCGTTAAATGTTGAAATCTTTCTTGGCCAGCATGACATAGCTCATTGTCCTGTCATTGTGATAACCTAGTCTCTTGGCATTATTTAAAATGTATGGGTGCCGTACTAGTGTCTCATTATAATTCATGGAGCCATCTAGAGGTTTCATCTCCCAGGAAAGGTAGAATTAAGGCTATGTTATGAGCGCTCCTTTTTAAGACACTTGGCCTTTTCGAGTTATCTTGGAACACAATTTGAAGCTCCGTTCTGCATAGTTACTGTGTGTGAGCACTGGTGCCAATAAGTCCCTCCTCCTGTTGTTTCTGTATATTTTCCCAAGGTGATTTGGTAACTCACAGTTCCCTATATTTCTCTTTCTTACATAGATAGACATTAATTTCATGTCTCTGTGCTAAAAGCAAACAGAGTTAATAGAAGGAATAAAATACCAACTTATGTTAACCTTTCATTAAAACTAATAAATAATTAAACAGGTCCCTTTATAGTCAAACTTCTATGCTCATCCTAATTTCCTTTAGTATATTTTATATGAACTTTTTTCTTAATATCATTATGAAATTATGGCCTTGCACAAATTCATCATATTTCAAATAATCACAATTATTATACCCTTTTTGATGCTCAAATTTCAATTTGGCCACTGGGAGACCTCTAAGCTAGCTCTTTTGTCTTTTCAGCACTGTCCCTTGCATCTCTGCTTTCTGGTAACATATGGTATTCCAGGTTCATTCTACTGTTTTTGTGTGTGTGTGTGTGTGTGTGCGTGCACGCGCACACCAGGAGTGCTAGTTTCATCCAGTGAAGTATTAGCAATCCAAATCTGGGCATTTAGGAGTTCATGTGAGAATAGGCAGTGAACAAACTGATACTGCTGTTGAGACACTTCTAGCAGGAAAAATGTTGCTTTTTAACATCCTGAGTTCACATTGATTTTTTTCTAATATTAGTAACATAATTAAGTCACTGTATTTTACTCACATCATGAGGTTTTATCGACAACCTTTAAGACTTTCCAATATATTGCTGCAACAAATGACCTCATCTTGAACCTTGTTTTTTTCATAGTTCCAGCCATGGTATTGGCTTTTGTGCTTGTCTTTGTGTCACACTGACATTCGAGGACTCTGAACATTTGTTCTTTGTACCTCATGGCCCTTATCACACTGATTTCCAATCTCATCCCAGATGACTTTTCAGCTGCTGGGAAATGTACCTAAGTGTTTCTTGCCCCTGAGGAGTAATTGTTCTGGACGGTGGCATGTTGATTTTCTGCTATTCGAAGAAAGGCTTGGCTTCACTTGTCTTGAAGACTTTTCTCTGTTTGAAATTCAGTTTTGGAGGACACCACATTTCCCTTTGTCCATAATTCCTCTGCCACCAGTTCTGTATCTGTCCTTGCAATTTTCAGCCATTGACTTCCAACACATTTTAGTACAGGAAGAAACATTTGGTCTCCTGATAGTCTCCTTAGTGACAACATTGAAAGGACAGAAGCACCTTTTTCTCTGTCTCAATCTGGTTAATATATTTACTTCTAGAAATTCAGGTTTTATTACATTTTTCACAAGGAGGTCCTCCTTGACTGGCGAACCCAGATTTGCTGATCCCTTTGTTCAAGTGATGTGGAACTCTACAAGAGTTTGCTCTGGCTACATCCATGGGTTGGGTGGGGAGTGAGGGCCACACCACCTTGTGGGCTGTGCCAAAGACACCGCCTCCCCTTTACACTTAGTAAGGGGGCTCTGGACAAGGGAATGAGAGAACACTTGCTTAGAGAGATAAGAGCTAGAAAGTAGAGAACATAAAGGGACTTATATGTGATCTCTTATTCAAAATAACCTTAGCAGGATGGAATCTGGTTTTGGCAGCAAACTAAGTTTCATTTTACGCCTTTGAGCTGGAACAGAGTGCATAAGAAATGTCAATTTGCTGGAGTTTTCCCATTAAAAGAGGCAATTTGGGTCCAGAAATAATACTGTATACATTTAAAAAATATCAGTGAATAAAGCAGAAACTAACACACCATTGTAAAGCAATTATACTCCAATAAAGATGTTAAAAATAAATAAAATAATATCAGTGAAAAAAAATTTTAAATTGTAATCCTAATGCATCTTTATTTTTTTAAATGGTAACTAAGAATGTATATGAATGTAAAATCTGCCATTTATGAGCCAGGCTCCATGCTAGGCACTTGACATTGATAACTCCTCCAGTATTCCTAACAACATGCTGGGACAGGAACTATGGTTATAGTACTTTGTTATATTGTCTTAAAGATGGGTAAATGGAGGCTTAGAAAGGTTAAGTAAATTACCCGTGGTCATAAACTAGTAGGTGGTAAGTTGTTTACACATAATTCAAATTCAGGTAGTCGAACTCTGACTCCAGAACATGGTCCTGAATATGTGTATTATGTGTATCATATGTGTGTTTGTGTGTGTGTATAACAAAAATTGGGTCATATCCCACCTATAATTTGGAATCCTTTTTCTCACTTATTAACTTATTGAGAGCATTTCCCTCTTCTTATAATGTTTTATAAAGGATAATTTTTAAATGGCTGAATACTGTCTTTTCTTGAAATTGTAAAGTTATTTTGCCAGTCACCTATTAATGAACATATAAATAAAGCATTGTACTTCTATTTTTGTGTCTCTATTTTCTTAGGATACATTCATTGGAAGGGGATTACTGAGCCAACGGAAGGGGCCAGTTTGAGTACCCAGGTAAATATCACCAAATCACTATCCACAGAGTTTGTACAGATTCTTACTTCTGCCAGCAATTTTTTAGGGAAAACTTCTATCAAACTTTTACCACCACAGAAATTTTTCTTTAAAAAATGTTTTGCCATTTTAGTGGGTGAATAAAATATATATCTTGTTTTAATTAGTATCTATTTGATTAGTTATGAGTGTGAATATTTAAAAATATTTATTAGATTTTGTATTGCTTTAAAATTTCTGTGTGGATCCTCTGCCCACATTTCTTTTGGGGTATTAGAGTTTTACTTATTGATTTGTAACAGTGCTTCATGTTTTAATGATATTATCCTTCTGCCCTGTTGCTAAATTACTTTTCCCAAGTTGTGATTTTATTGTTGTGAATGATGTTCCTTGATTTAGAGGAGTTCTAATTGTGTAACAGTAAAGTCGATTTAGCTTTTCCTTTGTAATTACTTCTATTGCTTTTATGCTTCAAATGTCTTTCCCTCTCCAGAAATCTGATAATTATTGACTTATATTTTTGTCTATGTATGGTTCTTTAATCCCTCTGTTTTGTTTTGTTTTGTTTTTTGCGGTACGCGGGCCTCTCACTGTTGTGGCCTCTCCCGTTGCGGAGCACAGGCTCCAGACGCACAGGGTCAGCGGCCATGGCTCACGGGCCCAGCCGCTCCGCAGCATGTGGGATCTTCCCGGACCGGGGCACGAACCCGCGTCCCCTGCATCGGCAGGCGGACTCTCAACCACTGAGCCACCAGGGAAGCCCAATCCATCTGTTTTAATTGTTGTTTTTGTTTTGGGCTGCTGCATGGTGAGGCTATAATTTGAATTAATCAATTTTCTCAACTATTTGATGAATAAACTCTCCCATTTTTGTTGTGCTTATTTATTAAGCTGGAATATATACCAGAGTCTATCTCAAGGCCAAGTGTTCTATTCTATCAATCTATCTGTTGGTTCTTGAACTAGTACCATACTGCTTTGTTTGATGTTGCTTGCAATATGTTTTAATTCCTTGTAAGACATGCCTCCTTAATCTAATTGCTCAGTTTTCCTATTTTAATATGTTCTTTTTTTTTACTTGTTATTCCTCTGAATGAACTTCAGAATCATTTATGTCATTAAGAAAGATAACATTGCCTATTTTTTGGTTTTCATCATGTCACTGAATATTTAACATGTCATTGCAAAATCATAATAGTATTTATTGTTCTTTTGTTGTACCATCTTTGTCAGTTTTATATTAGTGCTACACTGACTTCATAAAATGAATCTATATATTTTCAGCTTTTGTTTTTATATTGGAAATATTATATAATATGAAATTATCTGTCTTTGTGAAAGTCTGAAAGTTATCACTAGTGAAATTTTCAGACAATGAGACATCTTTAGCAGTCTGAGAGTCAGGTACAATTTTCCATACAAATAATCATTTAGTTCAGTTTATCAAATTTATTAACATAGTATTTTAAAATAATATTTCCATATTTATTAAAATTTTCCTTTTCCTTTTCACTTTTAAATCTTGTTTTTTCTCTTTACTTTTCATGTGTTCTTGTGTTAAAATAAAAAGCAGTTCTTGAATTTGTGTATCAACTTTACTATTTCTATTTTAAAAAAATTTGTTCAATTTTCTATTCTTATCCTTAGAAAATCTTTTCTTCTGTTTTCCTTGGTTTTGTCTTAAATACATTTTAATTATTTACAGTACACATCCTTTGAAATATATCTACTTTGTCTTATTTCTATAAAAGGCTCACATGAAATAATTGTATTCTGTCCATTTCTTCTTATATATCTTTGCTTTATATATCTGCATAAAATATATATTCCTTTGATATCATCATTGAAGACTGCATATTTTTATGCACTCATTGACTCATTTGATATTTTTTGGCCTTGTATCCATTCTTGTATGAATTTTATAATAATACCTTTATTTTTACTTCATTTCTATTTTTCTAGTAAATCTTTATTGATTCTTTTATTTTTAATCTATTTGTGTCCTTTCTTTTGGATATATTTCTTATGATTAGGCCACAGTTGGATTTTTTCTTAACCCAATCCTGAAGTCTTAGTATTCTAATACACGAGGTTAAATCATCTAAATTTATTGTTATAACTGTCCATCTACTCATCCTGGATAATCATATAAACAGTGGGATATCTGGGGGTTTTGCTCAGGCAGGGTTCAGAGGACCCGAGTTTGAACACTGACATGAGAAACAGCTGCAGGCATGAAAACAGACAAACTCACACTTGGTCATAGGCAAGTTCATCTTACAAAGAAAGGAACATTCTAAACGTCAAGTTTGTGCAATCGATCAGAAATCTAGAACAGGAGCCAAATCAAAAAATTTTTAAAAGATCAGACACAACTGAGGAGTGGGCTCAGGAAACAGGGCTAGGAGAGCTTCCCTGAGGTGGGGCACCAGGGAGATTCAAGCGTTCTCAATCCTTTACTGTAAGTGATAACAAAGACAAAAAGCACAGCAACACCAATCAACATGTTGGTTTTTTTTTTTTTTTTTTAAACTTCGAGGTCCGTCTGGAGAGCGTGGGCTGTTCCAGAGGCAGATGGAAAGAGGCAGCACCATCAGATAACAGAGGGGCCTGTGGGGGGGGGGTCAGTTTAATTAATCATCCTTCTTAAACTTGCCCTTGATGTAGGTCACCCAGTCCAGAATCAGCCACCAGTCGGTGGACCACGGCAGCCCCACAGTGCCCACCACACCCCACGTGCCCACAGTGGAAATCCAGTTTCTGACCAGTTCCTGGGAGTGCAGGGCAAGGAACCTGGTCAGCATCTCAGCACCATCCTAGCTCAGGGTGACCCAGTCCCCACTGGCTTGGGTGCCAACAACTCATTTTTATTTTTGATTTATGCTTAGGCTAAGCACTGGACTAATTTCTTTAGACAAAGATTTCCTATAATCCCCACAACTACCCTGTGAAGTACATGTTATTCAAGTTTTAGGAAAAGAGAGGCTCTGAGCAGGTGAGTAAATTTTCCAGACCAACATTAGTAAATGCGAGAACCACTTTCAAAAACCAGATTTCCCTGACTCAAAAGACCTTGATTTGAACCACTGTGTTATTCTGTTTTCTTCCCAAAGTACAATTTTTCTTGGTTTTTATTTTCCCCATTTTTACAAGTATACATTCTATTATGAATTCTTCTAATTAGGTTTTTCAAAATCACATTTGAATACATAGGTTCTCTAATTATCAAATTCATGAATAATATAATAATTTGATTCCTTCTTCTATAAGATGAGGAATTTAGTACACTTCTAATTCCCCACATACCCATCTTTCCTCCATTCTTTGGCAATATCATTTGGAATTATAAACCTATTTATTATTAGTTTTATTTTTAGTTATTTTAAGAGGTAACAACAACAACAAAAACTTTCCATCTCTACTAATATTCTATTTACAGAATTTTTAAAAACTTAATTCTATACATTTAGCTCAGACTGTCACAATGTTTTTGAACCCACTTTTGCTGTTCTTTAGTTTTTGTCTTTAATTAATATGTTGTTCCATTTGAACCTGTCTTTCCATAAACTTTTCAAGAAAAGTGCATGGGTGGTATCTTTTTTGAGTTCCTGATTAGAATAACTAAGAATGTCTTTTTTCTTTTCTTTGCAAATTAATTAACATTTCAGTTTGAGTCATAAGCATTTTCTCTTAGTACCATTTAGACTTTGCTCCATTTTCATCTGGCATTCAGTCATGTGATACATTCTCAAATCAGCCTGTTTTCATTTGATGTTGTGACTTTAATGTTTTGTCTGGATATTTATAGAATTTTTTAAAAAAATCCTTTATGTTCAAACAAATTTGCTAGATTTTATCAAACTATGCATCTTTCTTCAGGCAAATTTTGCCTGGAAATTGTACGCTATTTTAAATTGTGCATTCTACCTCTTTTTTCAGCTTGAAAATTTTTCTTCCATTATTTTTCTTCACTATTGCAGCAACATCATTTACTCTGGTTATATCTTCCTTGAGGGGGTCCTTCTTATCCATATATTAAGTCTTTACTTTTGATCTACCAAATCACACATCTTTTCTCTCATCTTTTTTGTAATCTTTGTTTCTTTTCTCTACATTGAGAGAAAACTTCTCTAGCTTGATTCTATATCATTTGTTTGGGTTGTCTGCAATTTTGATTCTGATCTTCAAAATCAGATTCCAATCCCACAACTTTAGTTTGGGTTTGCGTGAATCCACATCTTATCTGTCCCACTTCCTTTTCAAATTCAGCTAGAATCTGAAGCATCAGGTGGGGAAGTGTTACTTTTTCTTGTGTTTTCACTCATTTTTTTCCTCTTCCCAATACTAGCTACTGACCACTCTGGTCCTGGCTCTTGCGGGGGGCAGAAATATGGACATGAAAGACACTAATCAGTCTAGACAGGGAGAAGTGCAGTGAGTGCCCTCAACAGTGGGAGAAATGCTAGGGCAGTGGCTGGCCTAGGTGGTAAGGGGATGTAGTGGTAGGGAGGCAGTGAGGGAGTTGGGAGGGCAGTAGGGTGAGGGTATTTAAAGGTTTCTTGGAGGAGGTGACACTTTAGGTAGATCTTAAGGAACTAGTAGGTGTAAGCCAGCTGAAGAAAGGGGAGGTAAGGGCAGAGGAAAGAGCAGGTGCAAAAATTTCGAGGAGGAGAAACCATGGTGAGTGCAAGGAACCACACTTAGTTAATTATGGCCAGTACAGGGTAAGTGTGAAGGGCTGGAGATAGTGTTAATGTATTTTATTAGCTTGCTAGGGCTGCCATAACAAAATATCACAGACTGGGTTGCTTAACAACAGAAATTTATTTCCTCCCAATTCTGGAAGCTGGAAGATCTGAGATCAAGGCATCAGCAGGTTTGGTTTCTTCTGAGGCCTCCCTCCTTGACCTGTAGGTGCTGCCCCTCTGTCTGTGTTTTCTGTGTTCTTCTCTTATCTTCTTATAAAGACACTAGCCCTATTGGATTTGGGCCCACCTATATGATTTCACTGTACTTTAATTACCTCTTCAATGGCCCTGTCTCCAAATACAGTCACATTTTGAGGTAATGGGGGTTAGGACTTCAACATACAAATTTTGGGGAGCGGGACACCAATCAGCCCACAACAGGCAGACAGAGACTGGACAGCCTTCTTGTTCAGTGTGTCACACCCTCAGACCCCCTTACCTGTCATTCCATAGGGGAGGAGAAGGCCTGCAGGAGCTGGAAGGCGGTATACGGGGAGGGCCATAACCTGAGCAGGGGTTCTCCTCCCCTCTCCTCTGTATATGATTTCTCTATTACTCATACTCTAGATTCAGTGGCATGCTGCACCTTGTGGATTTTCTTTCATGGTCTTCGTATATACTCTCCAGGAACCCTTTATACATATGAACAAGTTCCATTCTGAGAGTGCGTTCGTAAGTCCAATCTGTTCGCAAGTCCAACAAAGTTAGCCTAGGTACCCAACTAACACAATCGGCTATATAGTACTGTACTGTAATAGGTTTATAATACTTTTCACACAAATAATACATAAAAAAACAAACAAGCACAAAAAGTAAAGAAAACATTTTAAGTCTTACACTACAGTACCTTGAAAAGTACAGTAGTACAGTACAACAGTTGGCATACAGGGATGGCATCAAGTGAATAGGCAAGAAGAGTTACTGACTGGAGGTAGGAGAGGAGGTGGGAGATGATAGAGCTGAAGGATCGTCAGCAATAGGAGACGAGGGGCAATTTCACTCACACCTTATGTGATGGGACATGTGAAGGCACATGTGAAGGCACATTTGCATCTTTGAAAGTCCACAACTTGAAGGTTCATATGTAGGGGACTTACCGTACACTTGATTTAGGGTTCAGTGGCACAATGCACCTTGTGAATTTTCTTTCATTGTCTTCATATATACTCTCCAGGAACTCCTTATCTTTTAGATCAATCAGAGAGTTAATGCATTGCATTGCACCATGCCTGCCAAGGGTACACAGGCCTGGAGCCCACTTCCCCTCAGGAAGGCAGACAGTTATGGCCACTTTCTGCCAGCCTTGGAACCCATGAAACTCTTGACATGATATTAACCTCTAAGTCTCCACCTTCCTTGGCTGGAGATGCTCTGGGGGCCCCCAAACACTTTCAGTGCTGGCTAATTTCATGTGCCCACAGTTGCTGTCAGTACCCATCCTTAAAATACAAAGGTTGGAGTGCATTTTTCAGAGACTGGGAGCAAAGCTGGGATCTTCCCTTTTTCTGAGAGAGAAAAGTAAAAGCATGATGTCTGTGAAAGGGGCTGACGGGGACAAGGCCTGCTGCAAGAAGGGTGTGCACAGTTGCAGCTGGGATGGAGAAGTGGATCCCTGGGGAGAGTGTCTGGAAGGAAGTTTTCTATGAACCTGGACCCCTTCTGGGTCGTTTTCCTGTCCTAATCAGAAGTACCAAGCTTCTTGGCAGGAGGCCTGTTAGACCCTGAGCAGGACAAATACTCCTTAATTTTTAAAATAAGATACTCTCTCTACCCTTAAGAAGCTAGCAGTCTATTTGGATAAACACATTCTATTTACATAAATAACAATAAACTGTAGCGAATGATGAGCTACCCAAATACACTAATATTGGTACATGTTTGTTTTACTCCTTCTCCTTTATCTCAAAACCCATTTTTCATAAATATAAGCCATTTCTAAAAACCAAGTTTTCTCATACCTATTCTTCAATTTTCATTAGTTTTTTTTCTTCTGTTTCTCCACTTGGATTTTGGATTCATCCTTTTTTAAATTGCATCCAAATTGATGTTTACCCTTTTAACTTCTTTGCTGAGTTTTAGGATATATTCAAATTAAGACATATAATTAAAAATATAGAACTAAGATTATAGAAAGCAGCAAATGCAGGCTATATGGTAGAAAGGCATATGGATCAGGCTAATTGGAAAGTGGAGGTGGGCGGGGGGGAGAAAAACCCTGAGGAAGAGGAAATAAGCTTCAACTCAGCCCAAATATTTGTTTCAAGCCAGAGAAGTTAGCCCAGCCCCAATTCTATCTTTGGTTGAACACAATACATGATTGGTGTATTTTCAGAAAAAGAAAAGAAAAATCCATCCATAGGGTGAGGATCTAAGCATCTATTTTGCACTCCAGTGACAATCAGAAATCATTCTTTGCATTTATTTTTCGACTTTGTATTTGCCTGTGAACAAAACTGAAGCTGGCAAAAGATGGTTCATGTGAATTACTTGGACAACAGTTTCTCCTTGTGTGGAATTACATTGAGGCTGCTTGCTGTGAAATCCTGACACAGCCCAGTAACAGTGGAAGACATTGTCATTTTTTTTTCCACGTCCATGAAGTTAACCCACTTCTCTCCTACAGAAATGAATTGATGGTCCTTTTTAAAGTAAGGGAGAAAAGCTCTCCAAATCTTAAGCACTAAGCATACACATACAGTTTATTAATATTTTAGGATCAAAAGCCAGTTTATCTTCCCATGTCACCCAATCTTCTTATGCTTCAGATTTCCTGAGTACATTGCAGCATCTCAATGTTTGGAATACTTCTAATAGTCAGCAAAGTAAGGACTCATGGAACCAGAGCCTCAGCTAGCAATATTTTCATGTAACTTAGAAAAGTCACCTAGCCCAGAAAAGTAGTTGAGAGACTAAAATAATCCCAAGGGTTCTACAGTCATTCATACTGACCAGTTCTAAACCCATCATCCGCCACTAGAGGGATAGAGGAATGAAAAAGATTCCAGCCTAGAAATGGTGGCTAAACCAATTCTCCAAGGCAACATTCAAGGTCGCCCAGTTGGTGGGTGGGGTTTAAGCTCGTGTTGGCCTTGCTCATCACATGATCATCAACTGTCCATTTCAGAGGCTGGTTGGAGGGGGCGCCCCAGATCATGGGAGGCCTAAACTCTTTCTTCATCTCCTTCCTCCTTTTCCTAGGTGCTCCCCCAGTTTGGGGTGGAAAATGCAGGTTTTAATTCCTGACACTAGCTAGCTGTGACCTCCAAAAAGCCACTTGCTGCTCTTTCTTTATGAGTAAAATGGGGTTAATAAGATCTGCTCTCCCTGTTGTGAGAGTTGAGTGAGACACAGGACATCAGAGCACTCTATCAGCAGTCACGTGTTGTACAGATATGAAGACAGTTACTATTTTTCTGCTGCTGCCTCTGTCTGCATAGGAGAGGAGCCAGGCAGAAGCACCTGCTGCTCGTAAACCCAGCTCGTTATTCCTGGAACCCTCATGTACAGGTAAACAAAGGATGAGCAGGAAGGAAGAGAATTGAACCTGTTAAATTCCTTCTTTCTGACTGTCATGAGGCTAATGCCTGGTTGCCTTCAGGCCGACTTTGATTATTCTTAGGGCTTCAGGCACTGAATTATTTTCATGGCTGTGTACCATAAATTATAGGAGGAATCTACAACCCTAATCCAGAATCCTCTCTCTGACAGCAAAAGGGTTTGAGTACTCTAAAGACAGTTAAATTTTACGTGAAATAAATGGTTGAAGCTGAAAAAAGCTTGTCCCCCTTTTGGTCTGTACCTGAGGCAATGTAGTATAGACAAAGAGAGCTGGAATTGCATCCAAGTCCTGTCCCTTTTGAGCTGTGTGACACCGGGCTAGTCAGTCTACATCTCTGAGTCTCCATTTATAAAATAGGAACAATATGAGTGCCATCCTCCCCGAGAGACAGACCACTGGGTGATAAGCAAGATAATATATAGGGAGTTCAGAACTGGGGCTGTGATAGCAGACACCTTGGTTTCAAAGGCTGGCCCTGCCATTTACTGGATATGTGTGACATTGGTAAGTTTAGTTAACATTTTTGGGCCTGGTTTCTTATTTGTAAAACAGGGCTAATAAGAGTGTCTAGTTTAGAGGATGGTTGTATGGGTTAAGTTGTAAATGTGGGTGAAGCACTTAGAACAAACGGTGCTTGGCCAGAGTCAGCACACAACAAACATTAGCTCTTGTTATAACAAAGTATGTAAATAAAACTCGAAGACTATACCGCACTTTGGAAGCTGTTTCAATAGCGACAGGACCACTGTTCAGAAACAAGTAAACAGTCTTAGCTCAGCTTTGTAGCTCACAGTTTTGGAGGCAGGGAAGGGAGCTGCTCAGGAAAAAGTGAGTCTTCTCAGACCCTCCTCAAGGGTCTTCTCAGGAAAAAGTGATGAGGCGCTCTCATGATGCCAGAGTGATGGAGAGGACCAAGGGCGTAAGAGGAAAGATCCCATAGAAAAGTTGGCTATGAGTGAGGGGAGGGTGTAGGGAGTAAGGGAGGGGCTGCAGTAAGGTGATAAACTCTTGGGGAATGGTATAGCCAATAATGACAGGAATTGGGGAAAATAGAAAAAGACCTCTGTGGTGGAAGCCAATTCACATAGGAGACAGCCCAGACAAGGGGAGGGGAGCATCTGAAAGGGACACCAAGCCTAGGTGAGATCATGTGTGGAACCACAGGAGGATGCAGCAGTTTATATTTAGATGATATTGCAAGACAACACCCCCTACCATTACACTATCCGTTCTCGTTCAACTTCTTTGGGAGTAAGCAAAAATTATGAAAGTGTTAATTACTCTTCAATTTCAGATTTAAGCCTGCCTTGGTACACAGGCGCCTGGGAGAGTGGATCATTTTCTTAAACATGATTATTAAGGAAAGGCTTTTCAAATGATTGGTTAAGCCCCCACTGGACCAGGTGGAAGATGCTGAGTGCTTCCTGGTACTTGTCCAGTCCTTTCCAGGCTTCTCTGAGCTTCCGAAAGCTGTCTGCGGACTAGCAGATCCTGTCGGTAGTGCCTTGTGGCACAAACTCCTGGTAATGATTACAAAGAGCGGTTGCCACGGGGCCTGGGCATTCAGGCCAAGGCCAAGGAAGGTGGCCCGGGCCACAAAGCTAGGGGAGAGGTGGGGACCAAGGCAGGCCTGTGGCTAATCTCTTCTTGCTGGCTCCAACTGCGCGGTTACATCAATTTTGAGGATGGCCTCCAGGCAGATGGCGGGCTGCACAAGGCCCTCTGCTGGGGTCGCTGCGACCCTGCAGCCACCTAGACACCGTGGCTGGGGGCACCTGATACTCTGTACGGCTCCCGACGGGTTAATGGAACTTTCCTTTTGGTCTGGGGCCTTTTAGGCACACCCAGAGGCCTAGAAGAGCAGGAGCAGAGGCCAGCAGGCTGTAGAAGCCTCGAGCAGCTCTGACCTCTGGCACCTCCCCAAGCCCCAGAGTGCAACATCCGTCCCCAGAAATACCCGGGCGGAGGGGAAGGGAGCGCGCCAACCCTTTCCTGGGTACTCAAGTCTTCTCTCTCTTCCTAGAAACCTCTCCTCCCCTCGGGTCTAGCGCCCCGACGCCGGAGCTCTAGGTCCCCGCCCCACAGGGTCGCCTCCGCACCCCATCTCCGCGGCCGGAGTTCCTCCTGCAATACCACCCAGTGTCCAAGGCGACGCCCCGAGCCCCGCAGCGCCATCTAGGGGCTGGGTACGGCCTTCCTCCCTCTGGGGCACCCCCTCCCTTACTCCGCAGGGACTCCCCCTCTGCCGCGTCCTTCGGGCAGCGGGACGCTTCCAGCCTCGGCCAAGGGGCAGAGCTTGGCGCCCCAGGCCGGTACCCTCGCACCTGCCCCGGGGCGCACGGGCGGCGAGGAGCGGCGCGGCGGGGGCGCGCAGCGGCGATCGAGGCCCGGGCCTCGCGGTAGAAGAAGGGGAGGCGAGGGCAGGCGCGGCCCGCGGGCGACGGGAACTGGGCGAGGGCAGCGGCGGGCAGCCGCCGGCTGCGAGGCGGCGGCGGCGGGCGGCGCGAGGAGCCCCTGTGATTGGCACAGCCCTAGCCGGAGGAGGAGGCGAGGGGAGGGCGGAGGAGGAGGAGAAGGAGGAGGAAGGGGGAGCGCGGCGGCGGCGGCGGCGGCGGCGGCGGCGGCGGCGGCGGCGGCGGCGGCGGCGGCGGCGGCGGCGGCGGCTGCGAGGAGCCGTGCCTTCCACCTTTCTACCCCGGCAGGACGGGGGTGGCCGCCGCGGGCCCGGGGCGGGGACAGCACGCAGCCTCGCCGCGCGCACCTCCGCCCGGCAGCGGCCCCGACACCCGGGGCAAGCGGGAAAGCGGCGGCGGCGGCGGCGGCGGCGGCGGCGGGGGAAGGATGCAGGGGAAGAAGCCGGGCGGCTCGTCGGGCGGCGGCCGGAGCGGCGAGCTGCAGGGGGACGAGGCGCAGAGAAACAAGAAGAAGAAAAAGAAGGTGTCCTGCTTCTCCAACATCAAGATCTTCCTCGTGTCCGAGTGCGCCCTGATGCTGGCGCAGGGCACGGTGGGCGCCTACCTGGTGAGTCCCCGTGCCAACTCCACCGCGGGGCCCCTTCCCCAGCGCGGCTCCTGGGTGTTCAGCTGACAGGAGGAGGGGGCAGCCCGGGCGCCGGGGGCAGGCGGGCATGACCTCCGCCCGGCGTGGAGGTTGGCTAGTGGTGCAGAGGCGGCCGCCGGGGGAGCTGCCGGCCCGGGCTGCTGAGCGAACCGGGAGCCGGCGGGACCGCTGATGCCCGCAGCTGCTCGCGCGGCCGGCGGGGGCTGGGGGGGGGACCCGGGTTGGAGAGGCAGCGGGCAGGTGGGCGTGAAACTATCCCTCTCCCGCCAAAGCACAGCCAGAGGGTAAGTTCAGGAGCGCCCCTGCAGAGGAAAGCATCGCGGTTTTCAGGTGACCGGCACATGGAAAGAAAAGCTCGTTAGCCTCTTGCGTCCTCGACTCTGCATTCCATCCTCCGGGAGAACAAATCCATTATGCATCATTTTCTCCGGTAGCTTTCTCCATCCACCAATTACGGAGGGATTTAACAGTTTAGAGTAAAATGCGCCCAAGTGTGGCCCTGATCCGAGCCGGGGCTGCAGGGCGAATATTCCCACTCCGTATCCGTTAGCCATCTCTCAGCGTCTGGGATAAAGTTACAATACCTGGAGAGCAGCTGTGAGTTTGTGTAGTTTTTGCTACCCACTCTTAGACCTCAATTCCCCACCGTGGTCTCTCGTTCCCAAGGGGGTATTGCATCATTGTGCACAAGGTACATCGATTTCATTTGCCTTCCGAGGGGGGATTTTAATGTTCAAATGGTTAGGGGTGCATAACATACCAGAGGAAACAGCTTGTAATGACTCAGCAGTCAAATACCTACTATACCTGCTGTCTCCTGCCCCGCGCAGGTGGTCCCAACTTGGGTTTAAGAGAATGCACTTCCAGACCCAAGTACGGTCCTGACTAAGCAGGATTTTTCAGAGTGTATAGTGTTAAGACATTACTTGGCTACTGACCTGAAACTGAAATCAAATGTCATAGATTTTGAGTGTTAGTGAGCAAGTTTGATGGAGATAGAATTGGACAAGGTTTTGGCTGTTGGAGAACTACATCCTGAGATAGAACCATGCTCTTTCCGATGGTACCATTAATCCCTTCTTCCTGGCCTTGGGGTGCAGTTAATGAGGGCCAGTCGCTGGGTGCCCTGTACCATTCATAAACAGCCTCCTAAGAATTAGGACTTGCTGTCAGGG